>NC_073302.1:407670427-408293938 GCF_027595985.1 Sorex araneus
CTTCCTTCCTTCTTTCCTTCCTTCCTTTCTTTCTTTCTTTCTTTCTTTCTTTCTTTCTTTCTTTCTTTCTTTCTTTCTTTCTTTCTTTCTTTCTTCTTTCTTTCTCTCTCTCTCTTTTCTTTCTTTCTTTCTTTCTTTCTTTCTTTCTTTCTTTCTTCTTCTTTCTTTCTTTCTTTCTTTCTTTCTTTCTATCTCTCTTTCTTTCTCTCTCTCTTTCTCTCTCTCTCTCTCTCTTTCTTTCTTTCTTTCTTTCTTTCTTCTTTCTTTCTTTCTTTCTTTCTTTCTTTCTCTCTTTCTTTCTTCTTCTCTCTTTCTTTCTTTCTTTCTTTCTTTCTTTCTTTCTTTCTTTCTTTCTTTCTTTCTTTCTTTCTTTCTTTCTTTCTTTCTTTCTTTCTTTCTTTCTTCTCTCTCTCTCTTTCTTTCTTTCTTTCTTTCTTTCTTTCTTTCTTCTTTCTTTCTTTCTTTCTTTCTTTCTCTCTCTCTCTCTCTCTCCTCTTCTTTCTTTCTTTCTTTCTTTCTTTCTTTCTTTCTTTCTTTCTTTCTTTCTTTCTTTCTTTCTCTCTTTCTCTCTCTCTTTCTTTCTTTCTTTCTTTCTTTCTCTCTTTCTCTCTTTCTTTCTTTCTTTCTTCTCTCTCTCTCTTTCTTTCTTTCTTTCTTTCTTTCTTTCTTTCTTTCTTTCTTTCTTTCTTTCTTTCTTTCTTTCTTTCTTTCTTTCTTTCTTTCTTTCTTTCTCTATTTCTCTCTTTATTTCTTTCTCTCTCTTTTTTTGTGAATCAATGTAGTTTTTAATTCAATAAAACTTGCTTAGAAAGATGTGAGAAGAGAGAAAGAAAGAAACGTATTCAAGAAGACTGCAGGCTTCTCCAGAGTGCAAACAAGCAAGCAGAGATACATAGAGACAAGCAGGCAAGATAACTGCTCAAGGGAGAACACAGGCTTGGAGAGCAAGTCACCAGTGGCATTTTCCTAGACAAAGGCATGTGGGGTAAAGGAGAATGACCAGGAAATGCTTTGAGTATAAATGTTAAGAGCTTCTGCCAATGAGGCTTATACTATAGCACCAAATGATGGCATCTCTGTAGATCTCCATAGTTTGCAAAGACTTTTTTTTTTTTTTTAAACAAAACAATATCCAACCACAGAAAGTGAACACTAACACATTAACACATTCTGGAGGAAAAAAAAATCTTAAACAAAGTTAACTCAGTTGGAGGGAAAAAATGTGTAAAGCCTGAACTGAACCTGGAGTGAACGTTGACAGAACATCCTATATGAATTGCAAGGTATTACAACAGCTCTGGAAGGTGAGAATTCCCTTTTGGGGTTTTAAATGCAGAGGTGTCTCATTATGAAGTACTTACAAAGGAACGCATGTTCCTCCTCAGAGGGAGAATGAGGCCTTCATTACATGTTAGAATGAATGAATGCTGTTCGCAGTACAGAACTATATAACGATGCACGGGAATGTGTACACATGGCTAAAACTGTTCTTATCCCATCATTTCTATTGAAGTACTTATACAGCATTTTGTGTAGACTGAACTGTAATTTTCAGAGCTCAAGGGATTATTGGATAATTATAGCAGTTGCTTGGTCAGGCACCTTTGTACTGTATTGTATGTGTTAAAATACTCTCAGCAAACTCCCCAAATAGGTGCCACAGATGAGGAAATAGAGAGCTTAAGAAAGTTTTTCAAGGTTGCACATTTAATAAATGGGATCCTGGAATTCAAACCCAAGCCATCTCTCTCTCACATGCACACCATCCCGTTAGCACTGCCAATGACGTCCTGTGTGTGGGCAGAGGAGACTAACTGGTAATTCCCTCTAGCCTGGAAGATACTCAATATCTCTGACTGGCTGGAAAGGCTGATGACAATTCCTAGCTTATACCACTCCTTCTGAGTCCTCAGTTCCAAACATCCAGTTTCCCTCCTGAAATGATCTATGTCATCTGAGGACACAGAGTCAAAGGTTTTATTTTGTGGCTCCAGCACTGGGGCATTATTCAACTTTGGCTCATTTAGGTGTAATATTCTTTGAGAGACAAGCGGACAAGGAGACCATGAAGAACATTTACCGAAATGAGGATGCTGTTCGACTTTGGTCACCTGAAAATGGAATAGTTTGTCAGTTGAGAAGTTTGAACTGCAATTTTAGGAAACAGCTTAAAATAATTGTAGTAGATAATTTAAAAAAATCACCCTAAACAAACCTAGCAAAGTATATATTATTTATAGCTAACTATGAAATAGTGGTTTCTTGGAAGGATGATTTTTGTCCCTTAGTCTTAGAGTGGGATAGTTGCCCTCTGTGTGTGAAAAGAATTGGGAAGCATGTAACCACTGAAAAAAAAAATTTTTTTTGCCCACTGGGATACCAAATGCTGAATTTTAGTCTCCTTGATTTAAGTCTCACAGAATCAAAGTGTAGCATAGCTCCCAGCAGGAACCAGACAGAGCTGTTGATGCAGCTCAAGTGAAAGGGTGAAGTACCAGGTGAATTTAGTCTGTCACTTTATTTTATTTATTTTTTAAAAATTTTTATTAGTGAATCACTGTAAGGTGCAGTTACAAACTTAGGAACTTTCACGTTTGCATTTCGTTTATATCCCTTCACCAGCGCCCATTCTCCTCCACCAATGTTCCCAGTATCCCTCCCACCACCCCCACCCCAACCCCGCCAACCCACTCTGCCTCTGCGGCAGGGCATTCCCTTTAAATGTCCTGCCCAGTTTTTTTTTCTTTCTCTTTCGTCTCTCCCTCCCCAGATCTGCTGCCCAGGCCGACTATAGGATCAGGTAGGCCTCTTGGACAGATGGCATGTTCAGACAGAGACGAATACTGAGTGGTGGAGTCTCACTCACAAGCACCGTGGACACCACCAGAGACTGAGAAAAGCTGGGACGGGACGACAACAACTGCTGGGGTCGTGTGCAAGAGGCCCAGCGACAGGGACAGGAGCACAGGGATCTCGCCTACAGGTGCTCAGGCTGGAGACTTAGAGGAAAACCAGGACAAGATGCGCGGGAATCAGGCCTTGCTCTAGTACAGCGGGGAGGGCTTTTGTCTTCTATGCAGCTGCCCCGGGTTGGTCCCCAGTGTCCTATACAGTTTCTTGAGCCTGCCAGGAGAGATCCCTGAGCACAGAGCAAGGAGTAAACAATGAGTGTTGGCTGGGTGTGATCCAGCCTCCCACTCACAACCCCCTTCCCGCTCTCCCCCCACATTTAAAAAAGGTAAGGAAACTGATGGGGTACAATCTGGGAAAGGCCCAGGGACACAACATCAGACTAGGAAAGTGTATACTGGACAGAGAGTGATGTGGAGTTGGGGCCTGGTACAGATGAGGACGGGACCCAGGAGCTCATACATGGGGCTGGGCACTGCCAGGGAGGGATGAGTGATACCATTTGCCAGGGAAGGAGAGGCCTGGACATTTGGGGAGATAGCCAGACTCACCTATTTAAGCTGTACCATAAGCTCGAAACCTCAATCTTACGAGTTTTGTGTGCAAATCTTCCATACGATTGTCAAGAGCTCACCAAAACTCACCAACACAGGAAAACCCACTTTTGTGCTAACAAGGTGCCTTAAGAAAACTGTGAATACATATCTTGGAAGAGGCCATAGAACGACTTGCCATAGCCATGCCACCAGACCCGGTGCCAGGCTGTTTCATTTGGGGCAACCCAGAGGGGGCTGGTGAGACCCCTCTCTGCCTCAAGGGAGTCAACCCCAGCAGCAGAAAACCTCCAGAACACAATCGCCGACAGGCTCACGGCCGCTCTCCATGAGCTCGGGCGGGCCTCACCCAGTGAATCTATTCCTGGACATCTCATACTTTACACCACCAATATACCAAGATAGCACACCACATTTGATGGGGTTTAAAGTAGAAGGCAACCAATCTTAGGGGGAAATACATTTCTATAGATATTGATCTAAGCGGGCTGGAGCGGTAGCACAGCAGTAGGGCGTTCGCCTTACACATGGCCAACCCGGGTTCGGATCCGGGGTTTGATTCCTCCGCCCCTCTCGGAGAGCCCGGAAACCTACTGAGAGTATCCCACCCGCACAGGAGGGCCTGGCAAGCTACCGGTAGTGTATTCAATATGCCAAAAACAGTAACAACAAGACTCAAAATGGAGACATTACTGGTGCCTGCTAGAACAAATCGGTGAGCAACGGAATGATAGTGATAGTGATAGTGACAGTGATAGTGATAGATATAAGCACACAAAGCTCAACGTTTAACAGCATGTTACTAATCTCTCATATACAGGTTTAATTGCTCCTGGGTGAAATACAGCAATCTTCACACTCTTTCCTCCAAGGAAGTCTTTTTTGGATCATTTTTAGTGGATTATTCATAATAAACAATACAAAATAAATTACTTTGGTTCTGCTTTGGGGGCAGGGGTTGGGGTTCAGGATGGAAACATCTGAAATATGGTGGTAGGAAGGTGTAATGGTGTTGGTATTGGTGTTCGAATATTAAATATAATCAAATATTGTGAACAACCTTGCAAAAATAAAATTAAAGGAAAGAAAATTATGAGACTGCTTACTTAATTTTAGCTATACTGGGTACCTTCAATCAGCAACTATGAATACCCAGTATAGAATTTAAAGAAAAGAATCACTTGTATCAGGTGTATCTCTCGTCATCCCTTTACTCATCAATTTGCTTGGGCGGGTGCCAGTAACGTCTCCATTCATTCCTGTTGTGTGCTAGTGTAGCCCAATGGCATTCTGCTTGCTCCAAGAACAGCAAGAGCCTCAAACCATTCATTAAGGGTCTTTTATTTTTGCTTTTTTTGGTCATACCTGGTGATGCAGAGGGGTTACTCCTGGCTCTGCACTCAGGCATTAATCCTGGCGGTGCTCAGGGAACCATATGGGATTCTGGGAATTGAACCCGGGTTGGCCTCATGCAATGCAAGCATCCTACCCATTATGCTACTACTCCAACCCCCCTCATTCAGGGTCATTTTTTTACAGGGTCTTGATGAAGAACTCTGACCATATCTTAGGTGGGCGGCCACACGTTCTTTTGAGGTCCTGTGGAATCCAGTCAGTAACAGCTCTAGTCCAGCAGTCATCTCTGAATGGCATTACGTGTCAGGCCCATCTGGTTTTTGACACTTTGGCAAATGAGACAGTGTTCCTGATCCTTGATCTTTGACAGAACTCCAGATTCCTTCTTTCACTTGAGTGAAATGTGATACTCCAAGCATAGCTCTTTTCAATTCCTCTTTGGGAATAGTGTTTCATCCTGTTTTCATAGGGCTCAGGTCTCTGAGGCATATATTAGTGCAGGAAGAAAGGTGGAGTCGAAAAGATGTGCCCAGAGCCCGAGGTTCTTCGTCCTCTTAACCACTTCTTCCACGCTCTTGGAGGCTCTTGAAGGCATTCCATGCCACTCTCTTCCTCCTGCACAGTTCTGGCGCCAAGTCATTCGTCATGTTGAGTTCTCAACCCAGGTACATATAGCTGCTGCATTTGGAGATGTTCATTCTGTTGAGAGCAAATGGAATGTCAGGAACTATTCCGTTTCTCATTGACATTGTCTTCATGAGATTTGGCTGCAGTCCGACCTTTCCACACTCATGGTTGAAGTCTGCCAGCATTTGTGCCACTTGGCTAATATTTGGTGTTATTAGAACAATGTCATAAGCAAAGTGGAGGTGATAGTTGCCGACTGTCTATCTTCACTCCCATCCCTTCCCATTCCAGTTGTCACATGACGTTCTCGAGGGTGGCACTGAAGAGTTTCGATGAAATGGTATCACCCTGCTGAACCCCTTTCTTTATGATGATCACTTCCTTGTAGAATGGCAAATAATAATACTTAGATTTATTATTTAACCATATTTATGTATTGTCTGTACTCTAAAGGTTGTATTTAAATCAGTGCTCTTTAGTTATATGCAGTCTAAACTGGTTCGTGCCAACTTCAGCAAAAAGAACATTTATTGGAGAGATTTATAACAGAATGCATAGATTTAGAAATGTGATGCCTTTCACACAGTCACAGAGTAAGAACATAAACTAGCGCAGGTCTTTATAAGGGAAACTATCTGATCATCTTTTATAGGCTCTGCCCTGAAATGAATGTGCCCTCAAACAATAGGCTTTTTTTTTTTAACTTGAATTACCATGAGATACAGAATTACAAAATTGTTCACGGTCAGGTTTCAGTCATACAGTGTTCCAACACCCATCATCAGTGTACATTTCCACCACCAATGTCCCCAGTTTTCCTCCTGCTACCCTCTCCCCAGCCTGTCTCTATGGCAGGCACTTTTCTTCTCTCTCTGGCATGCATGCACATACTCTCTCCTTTTGGGCTTTGTGGTTTGAAATACAGATACTGAGAGCTTATCATGCTTGCTCCCCCACCCACTTTCAGTAAGCACTAAACAATACTTTTAAAACTATCTTGTATCATTCCTCTCAGTATTAAAAGGCTAGGGAGAGAGAGTCCATGACTAATATCTCTCAGGGCAGAGATCCCCAAATTTCTTGAATACACTGCCCACTTTTCAGAAAAAATAATTTCTCCATGCCTCCTGGAAATCTACGATCTTTAAGCTAACAAACAAACAAAGTACCTCAATTGCATTAAAGGTCAGCTGCTCCCCTGTTGTATTCCAGTGGCCCCCCAGATGGTGGGGTGGCCCTCGCCAGGAACCACTGCATTAGGGTAAGGTACAGTTTCACACAAAGTAGAGAAAGTGCAGTGATTTTCCTAAAGGGACTTTTGATATCATTAGAAAAAGAAATGCAACTTGTTTTGCTGAAAAATAATGATGTGAATTATAGTGGTGGCACTAACATCCGCTCGATTGGAACTCCTTGTTCTTGACTTGGTGACCTATCCGGAGTGACTCCTTCCCATCGTGTTCCAGGCTGTTCTTGGCATCCCTTGCCTGAAAGAGGATGTCTACCTGATGCTTTTGAATCTATATGGATCAAAGAGAGTTATTGGTCTTCTTTTAAACTTTGGCCCAGACCTTAGTTTTTAAGTACTGAATTTACATCTGCTGACTTTCAGGATACAGTGTCTTTCCGGTGCCCTCTGGAAGATGTTGGATGCCTACTTGGCGAGTTTATGGAACAAGAGGGTGTCTGTGAGTTTGCACTTAGCTGACTGGCAGAGTTTTCTGTCTCATGACTGTGGGTAGAGGACTTTTAATTCTTGGCCAGAGAGGCACTTAATGCATAGAGACTAAGTTGAGTTCAGTTTTGGTTTAATTGCAGCCTGTCCACATCATACAGGCTAGCACATATCACTTGGAAATTAAAATTCTGAGGGTTTGTAGTACAGGAAATGATCTTTCTCACAATACTTAGCTGGTTACTGTGGGGTGAGGAGGCAAAATAGCGATGAGCTGTGGGTGGGTAGGTGATGCCAGGAAATGGACAGGAAGGTCATCTGTGTGGGTCTCTGAGCAGTCCAGGAATGTGGGGGTCTAGAAAGGCAGCGCTTCTTTATTTCATTGTTAGAACAGTCATTTTCTCACTCTCAGAACAGAACCTCCTTTGTTCAGAACCAGAATTCTTGGGTTGGAGAGACAGTATAGTGGATAAGACATTTCCACTGAAGACAGTTGATCCAGGTTCTATCCCTGGCACCACATACAGTCCCCGGAATGCTAGGAGTGATTCCTGAGCAGAGAGCAAGGAGTAAGCCCTGAGCACAGCCGGGCATGGCCCACTACCCAAATTAAACAAAACAAACAACAACAACAAAAAGAGTTCTCATGCTCTCTCTTAGTTCTTGTTAGAGTCAATAATTGGGACTCTAATAATAAAAGGGTCCAACAACAGGGACTTATAACAACAACAACAACAGTAACAACAATGTACCAAGTTGTTAGGAATTGAGTGGAGTGCCCCATTAAGGGGAAATTCATTTAAAAGTGGTTAGGGCAATATATGGAATACATTTTTTTTGTTGTTGGGATATAACTAATTGGATTTGTTGGGGGGATATTGGACAATGGGGATCTCGTGAAGTTATTAAAAATGTAGCCTCTTGGCTACTTCCTTATTCTGTGTATGTGCAAACTTGTGTGTGGGTCATCAGTTTTTGTAGATAGAGAAATTACTTGACTAAGAAAAAGGGCCCCTAGCTCATTTGGTAGCACAAAAAGATTTGTGCCTTCAGGCCTTCCAGAATGAGCCCTTGGAACAGTAAATTTGAAGGGCATTTAGAGAACAAAGCACTTTCCCTTTATGCTTCTTTACCCCTGGCAGGGCTTAGCAATATTTCCTTTCACTTTCTACAACCATAAGAAGACCAAAAACGACAATACTACATTTAGGGAGCATATGTGGAAAACTCATAAGTTAATTGAGGGTAGCCAGCGATGCTACAGGTATCTCAGAGTTTTAAAAAATTTGCAAGTTGTGTTTTGAAAAGGGAACTCTCAGTATCTGCTTTTTCTAACCAAAAGAAATTGGGGTGAGAACACAGGGGTAAAGTCACTTGTCTTGCACACAGCTGGTTCAGGTTTCATCCCCAGCATGGAATACCACCCTGCAAGCACCATCAGGAGTGATATCCCTGAGCACAGAGCCAGGAGTAAGCCCTGAGCATCACTGGGTGTGGCCCCCAAATAACAAAACGCCCACTGAATTCATTCCCAGGCACCACATGATCCCCGCTAGCCCCACCTGCAGGGACTCCTTGAGCAACACCTGAGCTCTGAGCTAGAAGTGGTCTTGAACACCACCAAACCAGCACGCCCCACCAATAAATTGTAGTGTATTCCTGCTTTTGTACATGCTAACAAGTGCAACTATTTAGTATACACCTTTATCAATAGGCCCCAGAGAGGCATTGTACACCTGGCAGTGGGACTCTCAATACACTGTCTATATAACACGCCAGCCCTGCTTTTACTATTATTTTAGGTCTTAAGTATTATTTCGTGTGCTTGGTAGATTTTGAGTCTTTGGTCTAAGAACACTCACAAGTTTTCTCACATAAGTAAATGTTAATTGCCTCACCATTTTCCTTTCTACCGTTTGTCTCAGGAAAGCTTTCACAGGGATGCTCTATTTTAGGTAAGGGAGAAACCTATGCAAATTTACCCAGAGAAGCACTTTGCATTTTTTTTTGGTTATCACACTATTCATTCTAATCTTTTTTCAATTCACTTGGCGAACATTCATGGAACACCTTTTCTGGGCCCAGCATGATGGTAGGTATTAGTGATTCTAAATGGTCCCTCTTTTCACAGAACTCAGGGTTCACTGAGGAAGAGCGATGAGCACAGAAGAGTTATAAAATATCATGTGAAGAAGAATTAGTTTGTTTTGCTTTAGTGACACTCTAGCATTTGTGCTAGTCCTTGAAGGACAAGATGGTTTCTCATTGGTGAGGCATCCAGACTATAGAAATATTTAGTAAATGTCACTGCCTAACATTCTCAGAGTTGGAGAAGGGTAGAATTCCTTGAAGGTTGAATCAAATATTGTTTCCCTGTTTTTTGGTCTAGGATTGAGGTTGAGCCAGATAACCTTTATCAATCAGACTCTGGAGTGGTTCTAGCATGGTATCTTTGGGCCCATAAATAAATGCTCAGTGTCCTGAAAGATCACACTACAAAAGTTGAGAACTTCAGCAATGGAAAACAAATCATCAAATGCTTCCTTTCCAGCAGGTTCGACTTTGGGAGGGGGATGTGGGGGACTCCAAACAATAATAGTGAGTTTTTTGTTGGAATATTGAATGTAATCAAAGTAAAGAGAAAGTAAAGTGAAATTTATCAGCTACACAGGCGGGGTAGGGGGCTGGGGAGGTGAGGGGGTGCGGGGGAGGTTTACTGTGGTTCTTCGTGGTGGAATATGTGCACCGGTGAAGGGATCGGTGTTTGAGCATTGTGTAACTGAGACTTAAGCCTGAAAGCTTTGTAATTTTCTACATGGTGATTCAATAAAAAAAAAAGTTGAGAACTGGAAATGTTACAAATGCTAATACAATGCTTGAAATTGTTATTTATTCTGCTATTTCTTTTTTGCCTTTGAGGAATTTATATCATGTTGTCAGTCTTGACACTACACTCATAACCCCAGTAATTCACCCAGAGTACATCTGGTGAATGATTGAATTTTATTGGTGTGGTGACACTTAGTCTGGCACCTTTGAGAAGTGAACTCTAGGGCTGTAAATTTGAAGTTTTATAATGGAAATTTGATTATAACTGGTGCTTTTATAGTTATAGTTATCTGTTAACTAGGTCACTATTTGGAAAATAGATGGTAGAAAGTCCACCACAAATTCTGTGTAGTCACTAGTTACTTTATTTTTTAAAACAGTGTGATAACATTATTCTGAAACATTGTATTTCTGTTTTCAGGCATCCAAGAAAATAAGCAATTTAATGTTGTTTGAGAAAAAATTATTGACTGGCTATTCTCATCAGTTGTTTTTATCAGCACTCACATAATGCCTTATCTCTGAATGCAAAAGAACAAATTCCACCAACCATCAGGTGTTTCAAGAATATCTGAACTTGGATGATATAGGTAAATCAAGGAAACAGTTGGCTGAATTTTTCAGTTTTAAACCATTTAAGCCAGGCTGTTTTCACTCTGGGCACCCCAAACGGGGCAGGTGAGAGCCCTCCCAGCCCCAAGGGACCCAGCCCCAGCAGCCGACTCCACAACCCAACCACTGCCACGCTCCAGGCCACTTCCCACATGCTCGGGCTGACCCTCACACATGAGTGAATTCCCACGGAACCCAGGTAATGTGGAACTTTGTGACCTTGGACTCTGGGCTCAATGGGACATGGGAGCAGAGATCCTCTGTGTCCTTCCCCCAGTCTCCGGTGATCCAGGGGTCACACCCATAAGCCATCTCCTACCAGCACCAAATAATCTCCTCATCGACCACCATCCAGAACTCACGGCTGCTTCTTCCGGAAGGGAGCATAAAATGAGGCCCCCATAACCACGCCAACGGACTCTCCACCAGGATGTTCTCACTCGGGGCACCCTAGAGGGACGCGGGTGAGAGCTCTCCCCACCCCAAGGGACCCAGCCACGGCAGCCGACCTCTACAACCCAACTGCCGCAGTGCTCCAGGTTGCTTCCCACACGCTCAGGCCGAGCTTCACATAAGAGTGAACATATTCCTGGACACACAATAAGACACTCCCTACTCATTTTCCGTACCACTCAGAGAGCCTGGCAAGCTACCGAGGATATCCCGCCCACAGGGCAGAGCCTGGCAAGCTACCCGTGATGTTTTCGATATGCCAAAAACAATAACAATAACACGCTCTTCATGTTGCTGGAGCGAGCAGACACCATTGGGCTATACTAGCACGAGACAGGGATGAATGAAGACGCTACTGGTGCCCGCTTGAGCAATCGATGAGCAATGGGATGACAGTGATACAGCGATACTGGATATAAACGTTGCTTTGTGTGGTTAATATTTAATTTCTGCACTTGTAAGATTCTAGTATTCACCACAAGGGGGAAGTAGAACATCAAAATTGTGATGAAGGGAGTAAAGGCAAAGGTGTGCATCTGTGTTGAAAATCAGGCTCAAGGAACAAGAACTCTAAGAAAGAAAAAAATAGTAGACCAGAATTTAGTAACCTTTGTGCCTTTGTACTTTACATTAATTTTTGCCTTTTTACACATTTCTTTCAGATGTGTAATTTGCTTTCTACACATTTAACCTTTAGTCTAAACATGGTTTAAAAAAGACACACACAGAATCACTTAAGGGAAGTGATTTATATTTCATTTTGAATAATGACGTAAAATCACAAGTATTTTTGGGTAGCACTGCACTGTAGCACTGTCATCCCATTGTTCATCAATTTGCTTGAGTGGGCACCAGTAATGTCTCCATTGTGAGACTTGTTGTTACTGTTTTTGGCATATCGAATACGCCCTGGGTAGCTTGCCAGGCTCTGCCGTGCGGGCGGGATATTCTCGGAGGCTTGCCAGGCTCTCCAAGAGGGATGGAGGAATAGAACCCTAATATATTTTTTTTTAAGAAATATTTTATTGAATCACCGTGAAAAAAAGAAAGAAAAAAAATACAAAGCTTTCAGGTTGAAGTCACAGTCAAATACTGATTAAAACCCCATCCCTTCACCAGTGCACCTGTTCCATCACCAAGAACCCCAATACACCCTCTCCCACCCCACCCCCCATCTAAGTAGCTAATGATATTCCTATTATTCTCTATATACTTTGAGTACATTCCATATTTCCATACAAAACTCACTATTATTGATTGGAAAATTTCCCCAACAATCAGGCCTGCTGAATAGGCATCATCTAATAATTTCTCTTCATTGCTGAGAGTGAAGACTTTGAGTTTTTTGACTTAGGTTTTTTGAACCCTAATATTTTTAGAGAGTTGGCTTGGAAGCATATATTTTTGAGGAAGAACCATCATATTGTTATTCATTTAAATAGAACTTAAACTAATTACTGGGAGAGGTAGACATCTACTTTGTTTTCTAGTTTTGCTGTAGTGCTGCAGAGTTCAGAGAAAAAATCATGTTCCTTAGATTTTCTTCCTTCAGGAAACGTTTCTGATTTCTCTCACCTGATGCAAATCCTGCCTCTCCAGTGAGCATTAGAATCCCCTGGGAAAGCTGTGAACCGGGCTTGTGGAGCCCCACCCTTAGCCAGTCCCATTTTCAGAAAATCTGGGCAGGAGTCTGAGAATGTAAATATCTAACAAGTTCCAGGTGATGCCAATTAGGTCCATCAGGGTCCATACTTTGAGAGCCAGTGTTTTTGCATTAATTCACTCAGCATAGGTATGCTCTTAATTCTGATCAAAGCAATGTCTCAAGAATGCTCTTTACTTATTTGCTTTGTCTCTTGTATGGAATTTGATTTTGTCATTATTTAAAACCAATAGCTGTGGACTAAGGCTCAGCAAGCTTTGTCTTCATAACTCTGCAGTTAGGCTATTAACCCTTAATCTGAACATGGTATCATACTTTGGGGTGCATTGATTTCTTAGGACACTTTGTGTGTGCAGGCATGTCTTAATCAGCTGTCACTGGAAGTGGGCCTGGATCTTTCATCCCAGTGTTTGCCCCAATAGTCCCAGAGCATTGCTACAGTGCTTGGTCTATGGCATGTGTGAACCCTAATATTAATAACTGAAGACTAAGTAAAGTACTAGTATACACGGTACTTTTAGTGAGTGATTCTCACCAAAAATTTTAGTACTGATATAGAATGGGAATTAGTGAATTATTCTATAATTCAAATTGGTTAGAATTATTCCATTTATACATTAATAATAACTTAGGTGGAGATTGATTAGTTGTTCATTTAAAAAATGCTTTGTTCCAGTGAAATAAAAATAAATAGAGCAGACACCATCTGGGGTTCAGTATGATTTCTATTTGGTCACCAGTTTAGTAGGTAAATTGTACTAAATTTTTCTACTAAAATTTTCCTACTGAAGAGATCCAGTGGGTTCTCTTTGATCTTCAGGGATAGATGAAAATAACCACACCTCCTAAACAGATTATTGAAATAAAAAACAAAACCAAAAACCAACTAGTAGGAACAACAAAATCCTTGGCAAATTGATGTAAGTACAGATCACTGTATCACTGTGTCATTGTCATCCCGTTGCTCATCGATTTGCTCGAGCGGGCACCAGTAACATCTCCATAGTGAGACTTGTTACTGTTTTTGGCATATCGAATACGCCCCGGGTAGCTTGCCAGTCTCTGTGTGTGGGCGGGATACTATCCGTAGCTTGCTGGCCTCTCCAAGAGGGACGGGGTAAGTACAGATAACGAAGACAATTGTGTGTGTGTGTGTGTGTGTGTGTGTGTGTGTGTATTTTGGGCCATAGCCAGAAAATTGGTCCTTGGGATTTACTGCTGATTCTGTGCTCAGGGATCTCTCCTGGCACTGTGTGGACCAGAATGATACTGGCGACTGAACTGAGATGGGCCGATATGATGGGTTTTATTGGTCATTTGCACTTTTTTTTATGTACCACATTTCTAAGAGTACCGAGGTATAAAGGAGAAATGCATGATTTAATTGAGGATTACTAATATGACTACTTGTAGATAATGAAGTTTAAATTGAATATTTATTTCCCAATGTTATTGGGAAATTTTCAGGGACCTTGAGGACAGCACCTTGGAAGCCATATACCTAAGGTGCCCAGGAGTTGTGTGAACAGGTGCCTGGAGCTGAATGGTCTTACGTACGCAGAAGTTGTTAGAGTTCATACTCAGATTTCCTTTAAGCAAATGAGGTCCTCAGTAAGTGCACTTCTGATTGGTTGAAAATTTGTCAAAGGAGAGTGGTTGACTTTCAATTCTGGGCACTCTATTTTTTCTTATATTTTTCTTTTTGGGTCACACCCAGCAATACGCAGAGGTCACCTCCTGGCTTTGCACTCAGGAATTACTCCTGGAGATACTTAGGGGACCATATGGGATGCTGGGAATCGAACCCTGGTCGGCTGCGTGCAAGGCAAACGCCCTACCCACTGTGCTATTGCTCCAGCCCCAATGCTGGGCACTCTTGACATTCTAGAATGGTTTCATTTACTTCTTAGACTTGACTGAACATACGGAAGAATTTAGCGGTGTCTGTAACCTGACCCTGCAATGCCTCCTGACTTATTTTTTCCCAGACTGAAGTTCCATTTTGCTTTTGTTTCTCATATTACTTATTGTTTACATTACATAATGGATGCAAGTCTACATGCACATGTTCTAATCACTTAACAAATCACAGCGGGCAATTAATCTGATAGGCCCCACACATTCTGCGATTCTGACTGTAAACAACATACTCATCCTTCAGAGCATTCGGGCTGTGTGTGTAGCGTGTAATAACTACAAAACAAACTGCGAAATGCCAATTAATTTTATTTTTAACATTTTTTGCTTTTTACTGAAGCAAGATAGTTTTTTTTGATAGTTTTTATTGAATGAAACTTACTTAGAAAGATGTGACTGGAAAGATGTTAGGGTAGAGAAGTGACCACTTTGACAATGACGGTTAGAAATGATCACTGGATAAGAACTGAGAGCTGAAAGTAGGTAAAGGGATATAGCAAACCATAATGTACAAAAGGGGAACGAGAGAGAGAGAGACAGAGACAGAGAGAGACAGAGACAGAGAGAGACAGAGACAGAGACAGAGAGACTAAGACAGAGAGACAAAGACAGAGACAGAGACGGAGACAGAGAGACAGAGAGACAGAGACAGAGAGAGACAGAGAGAGACAGACAGACAGAGAGAGAGAGAGAGAAAAGAAAAATACCTGCTGTAGAGGCAGGCCGGGTGATGGGTGATGGGAAGGAAACTGGGACATTGATGGTGGGAAATGTACACTGGTAAAGGGTAAAGGGATGGGTGTTTTTAAAAAAAAGATGTGAGCAGGGGAGAAGTGAAGGAAAAGGAATACATATTCAAGAAATAACGAGCTTGAAAGAGCAAGCAGAGAGTCAGAAAGATATGTTTATGGGAGAATAAGGGCTGGAAGAGCAAGCCATGAAATATCAGTTTTTAAGTCACCATGATCTTCTCTTTAGGAGAGAGTACAAAATGCCGTACAGAGCCACAAGAAGGGAGTGGATTCTGCACTAATATTCCAAGGCTGGAACACTAATACTCCAAGGTTGGAATACTCAATACTCTGAGGCTGAATAATGATTTCTTCAATAGGGCCTCTGTGTGAATCTTTAATTTTGCTTTGAATTTCCCTGAAGTGCCTGGGGCCCACAGGGCCACACTTCAGTGCTCAGGTAACTGTGCAGTGTCAGGGATCTAATTACGGTTTTGCATATGCAAAGAATCTACACCTGGCCCTTCTTCAATCTTCCTGATCCTAAGATTTTAAAATAGATTTAAAAAAATAATTTTTTTAAAGTGAAATCTACAAATCTATTTGCAGAATTTGCTCTTGAGTTAGCCATGCTTACTAAGACGGCTACTTCTAGTTGTGGCTTGTATTTTCAGGTAGTTGAAGACAGGTAGGTCAGAGCTGCTGGAGGAGAATGAGCACAGGTTTCGGAAGCAGCATCATACAACTCCCTGCTGGTCCTGGCTGTAGTGCTCTGGCCCTTCAGCATCTGTTCCTCTTTATTCACTTCTGATGCTTGTCTGATCCATTTTCAGTTTCATGCATATGTTGGTTATTTCTTTACGTCAAGTCCATGCTTCCCAGGTATTCATGGTAAAACATGGACCTTGGGTTAGGTTGTCTGATTTGGTTCTAATTCTACAGTTGCTTTCTGCATCTTAATTACCTAAGCCCTTGACCTACCTTGAAGGTTGTCAGATTTGCTGAAATAAACACAATTCCTGACTCCTGGTCATGCTCAGTATGTCCCAGATACTGTTAGTTATTGGGCATATTTGGTTTTGGGGGCAATCCCTATGTCACTTTGTCTGCTGCTAGATTCCATGGCACTCAGGTACCATTTTGGACATTCTCAAATGGGGTACATGCTCTAAATCTCATCAGTCCCTTGGCTTTCTCCCGTGGGGATAAGGCTTGGGGTTAGGAGACCTACTTTTCTGTTTGATGTCATTATACCTCCAACTCAGCACTTATAGGCTAGGTAGGCATGAAAGCAAATCATTGGGTTTTAAAAGAATCTGAATAAACATTATAGATCACCTTTATTATGATTTGGGTATAGAAATCAATATTCATTATCAGTGTAGGTAAAGGGAATGAATCACTTGGCTATTGTTCCACTCATTACTCATTGACTAATTGATGGTACGACCTTAGCACCTCTCTTTCATGAACAATTATTCTAACTCTAGTAAAGTAGACATTAAGCATCTCTTGTCTCCAGTCAAGCTTTAAGGTTCTTTTATTATGTATTTTAATTTTTGATGCCCTCTTTTAGAGAAACCTCATTCAGTTATTAGCTTGAAATAATTTCTGCTAGCTAAAAGTCAAGTATTTTTGTAGCCTGTAGGTTAGAGGCCAGGCTTCTAGGACCAGGAGGAAGAAGGCAGCAAAGTGAGAAAATGTATTTCCTGTTCATATAGTACTACTAGTGGCTGGAGAATTTCTTCCTTTGTGAGACTTCACAAGACATGTTTTGGCACCCTAAAGAATTGGCATGGGGGAAAAAGCAGAATTAAATAATGAAGAAAACTGCACACTGTGAACAAAAAAAGCTCAAAAAAATTTTTACCTATGAAATAAACTATAGCAAAGTGACCCTATTTTCAGAGGAGTCGATCTTACCCTGTCTTTTAACAATAAGTAAATGAGGAAATGAAATCTCCATTAATACTGAATACTTGCACTTTATTATTGTAAGCAATAGTTTGTTCTTTTGTCCCATGAATGAACTGAAGGCAGGGCCTTACTTTTGCATTAAATATACTGATTTTGTTGGATTTGATTGCGTTCTCATGCTGCTAAAAAGTCTTTTCATGTTCAAATTCCACTGAGTTTTCAACGTCAGGCTTTTCTCTTTCAAAAGGAAAAGGGTCCCCTGTGGAAGTTTATGAAAGCTGACACATTTTCTTGTAAAATATCCTTCTGAGACCATATGGTTTATCGGTAAGCACATATTTTTGGACCCTTTAAATGTGTATTATAAAATTAACGTGAGATGTTTTTAGAAGAGTGAATGTTATTGCCTCAGTAGGGCAGAATGTCTGTCTCTTTTGTGGTTTTACTCTTTATAAATCCCTGTAAAAGGCATTTTCAGATAATTAAAAGAGGTATTTGAAGCAAAAATACTTTTCAAAATGAGGTAATCTAACAGGCATGGCAGTCAGTTGTCAAGGTTAAATATACTCATTTCATCTATCCTCCCCCAACCCTGATCCTAAAGCCATTAGATCTATTACTACCTAATTGCTTGGAAAATTCATTTTCTTTTTCTCAAATCACAGCCTTAATTGAGGTCTGAAAGCTCACCAAATGCCTCTTAAATCAGTAAACCTAACTTAAAAAAATCTATAATATATCTTTGTGACTGAAGCCATTTTTTCCTTTTAGAACAGTTATGGCAGCCAGTGCTGATAGAAAGACGTCTTGTAGAAAGAAGAGAATGGGAAGCATGTGTCACCATTCCTGATAATGGACAATGAGATTAGCAGTTCATAGCAAAGTGAACAGATATCGATGTAAACGTTTTATTTAATCACACTGAAACCAAAAGGTTTTAAACCAGGTTCTGTGGGTATTTTATCCTAAATGTCAAGACAAGAAACACAAATTTATTCTTCATTCTGGCTATGGAAATCTGCCCTTCATATAGTCATCAGTAGGCACACCAGATGTGTAATATATTCAACCTTATTCCTTGTTATGTAAACCCTGAAGAATGTATTTAACAGGAAATAATTTTCTTCATTGGTTTATGGCATATCAAGCATCCATGGTGATTAGAATATCTAAATCAGTGTCTGAAATCAGAATTAATTTTAATTACGCAAAAAGGAGGAGAATAAATGTGATTTCAAGAAAATGAACCTAGAAGCAATCAATCAGGCTAGGGGTTGCTAGTTCAAGGAACCACCTTGGGACATCATAATGAATTTGAAAATTCTATCATTTCTCAATATGTTTTCAGGATCCCTCTTGTCAGAATTGCTTTGGTATTTATAACCTGCTTTCTTTATTATGTTATTATTACTTTTACAGGTTTTTGGAACAAGAATCATTTGGAACCAAACTGTGGCAAACAGAAAGTACTGGGAAGTGTAAAGAGCTCAGAAATATATATATATATATATATATACACACACACATATATATGTACACACATATATATGTTATATATTTATATTTATTTATACACACATATATGCAATATATATAAAACACACGTCACATGTAGATCCTATATGTCTGATATAAATCCTATATATGTACCCTATATAAATTATATCTATGTTTATATATCTGTCACCCGCATGGCAGAGCCTGGCAAGCTACCCATGGCATACTCAATATGCCAAAAACAGTAGCAACGATGGTCCACATTCTGATGACTCTGAAAGAGCTTCCAATATGCCATTGGGCTACACTAGCATGCGACAGGGACGAACGGAAACATTACTGTAGCCCGCTCGAGCAAATCAATGAACATGACAGTGGTACAGTGATACAGTAATCTATATATCTATACATATTTCTTATGCATTTGGGCCAAGCCTGGCAGTACTGAAGACTTACTTCTGGCTCTGTGCTCAGGGATCATTCCTGCATTCATGTTGGGGGACATCATGGGTACTGGGAATTGAACCTGGGTTAATTACACGTAAAAGGTAGTTAGCCACGTGAAAGGCCAGCTCCTTACCCACAGTACTATCTTTCTGACCGCTTAGAGAGATTGAAAAATGTTTAAAATTTATTTTTAAGTTGAATCGCCATGAGATACACAGTGACAAGGTTGTTTGTGATTGGGTTTTAGTCGTATAATGTTCCAACATCTGTCCCTTCCCCAGTGTACCTTTCCCACCACTAATGTCCCCAGTTTTCCTTCCTGTAGCCCCTCTCACCCCCACCCTGTGGTAGTAACTTTCATTTTCTCAGGGAGATATTTCTTAAGGAGCAGGAGCAGGACCATTACCTGTGGGTGGGCTAAGAACTGGGTGGGCTGAGAGGATGGGGTGTGGAGTGAGTCTAGGACGTGAACTCAGGTTGTGCAAATGTACTCAACTTTTTGACCTATTCTTGGCCTCTCAGGCAGTGACTTTTAGAGAGGATAGACAGATATAAGGAATGATTTATTGACTGTAGCACAAATCCTAGGTGATTGTTTGCAATTGGTTGTCTTTAATATTTTGATTTCTTGACCTTGAGACATTTGCAGGCTTAGATCTTGGTTTGCTTGGGTAGGCTGCTATGACATTAAACAACCTAGTTGTTTTTACCATGTTTTAAGTGTCATGTTTTAACTGGTATAAAGCATGGCCTCCTTTTTTATTTATCCTTTGTTCATGAGAAATTGGCTAAAATTTTGATATAAATGTCACTGTCACCATTAGAATTAAGTTACTTTTGTCTCATTGTGAAACTCATAGGTAAAATGTGAGACCTATGGAAGAATTATTTTCGTGCTTCATCTTGCTAGCATTTTAATATAAAAACAATCCAGGGGCTGGAACAATAGCACAGGCGTAGGGTGCTTGCGTTGCATATGGCAGACGTGGATTCAATCCCTAGCACCTCATACGGTCCTCCTGAACATTGCCAGGAGTGATACTTGAGCTCAGAGCAAGGTGTAAGCTCTGAGCACCACCAAGTATGTCCCCAAATGAAAGCAAACTGTGAGGCTACAGCTAACATTAAGTCTCAGCTAGGCCTCAGTTTCTGTTCCCCTGAAGTAGGACTTGCAGTTTCTGGTAAACTCCCAGTTAAGTAATTTGCCAAGATAAGGAACTGGGCAGTTGGGTCTGTCTGGTCCTGAGCGGTCACTGTACTCTCCTTAGAAACTGTAACTAACCATCACCGAATTGCTGACTACTGTTGTGATAGGGCTGATACTAAAAATAGACCAGTATATAACTTGCTTCTTAACTCTGAACCCTATACAAACTGCTTGTGATTTGGAGTCGGGGTCCTTGTCAAGACTCCACTGCGTTGGATGAGATTTAACGATGGCTTGAGCTAGTAATAAAGTTCCTTTGCTTATGCATTATCATGCATGGACTGTGTCTCTCTGTAATTAGGGATCTGAAACTTGGGCACAACAGAACCAAAATAAGAGCAAAAAAAACCAATCCAAGAAATAAAAGATTTAAAAATATTGTGGATACTTTTGTGGAGAGTAGAAATTGTGCTGTTGAGAGGTTAGCAGGTTCAGAGCTTTCCTCTCAGTAAACAGCTATCACTGTCGTTCACTATAATCCTGATCTGTATCATTGTTACCAGTAGGTTTGCACAGATCTGTCTGGCATGTAGCATTTAAGCCCCAATTGCCAGCAAGTCTGTTTAGTGCTGAGCAGATCAGAGAATTGACTACTTTTACAATGAGACTGGCTCTGCAGCCATGCAGTCCCTAGACGACAGTCGGCTTTCAGCAATGCAACCTTGGGAAATGACTTCTTTTTGGCTCAGTTTACTCATTTGTAAAGTTAAAGCGATGATGCTCTCTGTATAGTTAGTGAGAATATTTTATATACATTATATTTTAGTCCCATGAACATATTGAGAATAATCTCAATAACTTTTAGCTTTAATTTGGAAATACAGACAAGCCTACCAAAGAAAGGTTTACCTATATGACTGATCTTTGTTCAAAACTCCCTAGTATATATTAAACTAACAATAAAGTCAATTCTGTTGATCTTTGGGCTCAAAGGAGGGTTGATGTTCTGTGTGGCCCTCTGACTTGTGTTTAGTCAATGAAATGGAAGTGAGGTGTGTAACATCTCAGTGGAAGCTACAAAAACTCTCACATGACACATTCTTAGGGAATATCCCAGTGTTCTGTTATCTAGATTAATGATATATCCTGAACTAATGGCAAATAAGAGCAAAGTTCCCCATTGATCTCTGACAGAAATAAAGCATGAATGAAGAAAAAAACCTTTGCTGTTTTAAACTGTTGAGGGATTTAGGGTGTGTCTGTTACTACAACATGAATGAACCTATGCGTTAAGAAACTCAGTGATATTTCCCGAATTCAGCCAATAAAGGAGAATACTTATTAGGATAAAACTAACCACATAATTGCTATCCAAATCAGTTGTAAAAATTAGTTAATTTTGGTTCTCAGTTTTGTGAAGTGTGAGGGCCAGGTTGATTCTGCTTGATCATGGCTTGCTTCGCATTGACAATGTTATTTGTCTAGAGCACGCTGTGTTGACACTCTATTTTGCCTTAAATATATTTGCCTTTTATGTGTCATGCCTACAGCGGAACAATATTTCAGAACCCTGGTTGCAATTTAGATGCCTTCTGGGTGGCTCTAAAAAGTATCACATCGAGGCTCTGGCAAAGACTTTGTTTGCATTTCAAAAGTTCCCCAGATGATTCCAGTGCTCACTGAGGGATTTGACCCTGACCCAGATCATTAACTCCATAATGAACGACTCTGACTTGACATTGCTGGATATCCTTTATTTTTTGTCCATTGTAAGCAGGATCCTAGGCCGGACACTGAAGAAGAAAATGGTTTTGGAGGGCAGCAGACTATCACACTGTATTTCTAAGTGATATAAATCAATTCAGAACAAGGATTCACTAAGCTCTGGCATCATCTTTTTGAAAGGATAATTCGGAGTTGCAGGTGACAATTAAACTAAGCATATTACAAATTATGTCATCATCATCAAGAGGATGTTGTCTTCTTCTTCCTTTTTTTTTTTTTTTTGCCTTTGCCTTTTGGGTCAGACCCGGTGATGCTCAGAGGTTACTCCTGGCTTTGCACTCATGAATTACTTCTAGTGGTGCTCTCAGGGGTCCATATGAAATGACAAGGATCGAAATGTGGTTGGCCATGTGCAAGGAAAATGCCCTACCACTGTACTATAGCTTATAGCTCTGGCCCCAAGATATCTTCTTAAGCACTAAAGGAATCATTTCTTGCAAGGCACATTTAAGGATATTCTCCATTGTGAAAAAACATGATGCTATTCTCCAAGCACAGTTACTTTGGGTGAGGATATCTTATCTCCTGCCTTTCTTTTGGCTTTGCTTGTAATAGACTTCAGCTCTCTTACTATTGGGACCATTTTTATGATCCCTTTGATCTTGCCTTTCTCCAACTGACACGCATCCACTTGTACAGGCTCTAGGATTTTATTTCTGTGTCTGTCCTCATTTGTGCTAATGAATGGCCCTTTCTGGCTTGGATCTTCTGATCCTGAATACTGGTGATCACGTGAAGTCAGTGCTTGCTGAGCCCACGGAGGATGGGCCAGACCCTTCTCTTTGTTGTTTTGGCCACCTAGAATGTTTCTATTTTTCAGCTCAACCTGCCAGCTCCTGCCCACCCAGGCTTAGCGTAGGCTGAATGAAGGCAAGAACCCCTGCTTTCTATAGCTTTTGTTGGCCTCCTTGTCCTTTGATACCTATGAGCTGATGAGAGCTGCCTTATTCCAGGTGGAACACTTTACCTCTCTCTGACTCCTACCTCTTCCACCTTTTCTGAGAGTTTAAATAGATCATAGGCACAAGTTAATTGGAGATAAAAGTTTACAGTTAAGCAGGCAGGTTGTAGCACAATATCCATATAATCTAAAGTAACAGGGGCTCTCTCAGGGTCATTGAAATGTACAAAGTTATTCTTCCAATGCATTTTTAAAACCTAGATAAATTGTGTGTCATATAAAATGCATTATAAAAGGCTTCAATTGAGTCATTGGATTAAATGAACCTTTCAACACCATTCAGAGGAAAAGATGGTATTTGGTGTGATGGAATAGTCAATGCTTGGCTTCCTATTAGATGGTACAGCAATCTTCAGGGAAGATTTTACTTAAAAAGAGTAGAAAAAGAAATAAACCAATGAACTCCTGACTCCATATTAGATACAATATTTCTTTCGAAAAGCACAACTTCCAGAATGTTCCCAGGAAGGAAAATGATATAGATACCAGATAACCCCCTGCCTTCTTTGATCCACTACAAAAATGACAAAATAATAACTAGCCCTCTTTCCCTTCACCCAAGATCCACTGTTACCCATCATGTGATTGGTAATTCAGATACTTAAGACTGTCTGAATTTCTCTTTTCCCTTCAACAGCAAGATCCCATTTTCCTAGTGTCATAATTAATAGGAAGCAGAAAGCCAATCTCTGACCTGTGAACTACTACAGAAATACACCCAATGAATATTATAGACTGGGTCTGACTTCTTCAATCTTTCATTTTCTTTATTCTGAACACATACTCTAGAAAATTATTTAAAAATCTATCAGTTTGGGATATATTTAGTTTATAGCATAATAGTTAACACTATTAACTAATTGGAAAAGAATTTAAGGTCACTCTTACAGATACTTAATTTAATTTAAATAATGTTCTCCTGATATAGTCATGGAGAATAGCCACAGAGGAAATTCTCTGATCCTACATTGTCTAAATGCCAATTGTTTCTGCCTTTGCTTCCCTTATTTCACCCTCAGACTCCTCTCTTGACCATCCCCCCTAGTCTTTGGTCTTGTCTACTGGCTTTTCAATCTATAGGCAATTTTTCTTTAAAGTATTCTTGTGTTTTTGTCTTTCATTTGGATATTTATTATCTATATTTTGATTATTTTTCTTAAAATTTGAACCTTTTTTTGTGGATAAATAAACTAAATAAATTAAGTAAGAATCAAGGGGCTGGAGAGACAGTATAGTGGGTACAGGATTTGCCTTACATGCAATAGTACTGGTATTGATTTCCAGCACTCAGTATGGTCCCTTGAGCCCTGCCAGAAGGGAAATCTCAGCTGGGTGTGACCCAAATACATGCACACACAAAAAAAAGAAAGAAAGAAAAACTTGTACATATTAGTTTATAAAAATTTTTGAAGCCTGTGGTTTAAATATTATTATTTACACCAAAGCTTCTTAAAAATAGAATCATATGCACTGATAAAATCTCTCCATATTTGAACCCTCCATTTAAATATTTATTGAACAACTATCTTGTGCCTCATAATTTCTTTAGTTCTCCCAGGTGAAGTTTTTCATTCTAGTCCTTTATGGATAGAATCATATTTTCCTCTGGTCCCAGCGGAAGGAGCAAGGAGAGTTAAGCTGAGATTCTGGCAGTCCAGGGGTTGCTCTTGTGGAGTGGTGGGGACTCTGTAGTGATAGAGGATAAACTACCGAGGCCCCGTGTTTCAAGGAGATAAGACGGCTTAAATCAGATCACAAGGCTAGAGAAAACCGAAAGAGGTCAGGCCATCGATCCCACCAGCTGTCCAGTTTAACTGCAAAGGCCAGTATAGTACTCAAGGACAGGCTCAGAGGCAGAGCAGGAGGCTAGAGAGGCTAAAGCCCATACCTCCTTCTGCTACTCCCTCCTGTGTCAGGAGGACACAGGAAACATGACTCACATGCTCAGATGTCCTTTTGGAGAAGAAAAGGGAGAGAGGACATCTGAATGTCTGGACACTTATCCAAAAAGAAAAACCTGCAATTAGTTCAATTTACAAGAGAGGAATTTACTCATCTCCATTCAGCAGGTGAGTAGGAATGAAGAAAATTAGACTGGTTACAGACAAAATAAAGCAGATGAAATTTATCTGCCTGTTTTATGTGAAGTAGAAGAAATTTTGGGACTCTGATGGGTACATCTGGGTGGATGTATTTGAGTGTGTGTGTATGTGTGTGTGTGTGTGTGTGTGTGTGTGTGTGTGTGTGTGTGTGTACGCGTGCACAGGGAGGGTATTGGTGGGAAAAGGGTTCATTTCAAACTCACACAGGAAGTGGTCATATAGGAGGAAAAATTGAAAACTGGCTCTTGGTGATTCTGGCAAGCTGGAGAGCAGCAAATGTTGTCCCCTTCCACAGCTTATTCCCATTGCACACAAATACTAACTGTCTAGGAGACAAAATACAACGGGTTAACTAGAAATAAAAGCAGCGTGTAAAGGGAGTGCCAGATAGCTCTTAATTCAATTTTGGGAATCATGAAAGACTACTGAAAAGTGATCTTTGAGATGTATTCTGAAAGACGAGCAGCATTTCAAAAGGAGACTGCTGAAGAGCTCAGAAGCAGGAGCTATAAAAACATGCATAGGGAAAATGAAATATCTAATTTGTCTACCATGCAGAGAACATGGAAGGCAGGAGCTGAGTCTGTGATTGAAGAGGCAGTGAGGGTCCAAGCTAGGAGGACAGGACAGAATTTGTACTTTATAGCAGTGGTTTTCAAACTTTTGTACCTGAGGACTGGTACCTGTCCAATTATTGGGCTACAGGCTGGCAGATAATAACCACGGTGGTAGCCTAGTGATTTTCAACACTTTGATGCCTGCAGACTGGCAGTGGGTCGTGGACTAGCAGTTGAAAACCACTGCTGTATAAGCCGCTGGGATGTGGAAGCAGATTTTGTTCACAGTGCCCTCCTGCTGAGACACCTAAATGGTTTCTCTTAGACAACAACTTTATGTCCTAGAATGGGCCTAATGACACGTGCTGTCAAGTGTATTGGAGAAAGAGGTTTTATGTCAAATTGGTTTAGAGGATGACTTAATCAAACTTCTTTCTTTCTTTCTTTCTTTCTTTCTTTCTTTCTTTCTTTCTTTCTTTCTTTCTTTCTTTCTTTCTTTCTTTCTTTCTTTCTTTCTTTCTTTCTTTCTTTCTTTCTTTCTTTCTTTCCTTCCTTCCTTCCTTCCTTCCTTCCTTCCTTCCTTCCTTCCTTCCTTCTTTCTTTCTTTCTTTCTTTCTTTCTTTCTTTCTTTCTTTCTTTCTTTCTTTCTTTCTTTCTTTCTTTCTTTCTTTCTTTCTTTCTTTCTTTCTTTCTTTCTCTCTCCTTCCTTTATTTCTTCCTTTCTTTCTCTCTTTCTTTCTTTCTTTCTTTCTTTCTTTCTTTCTTTCTTTCTTTCTTTCTTTCTTTCTTTCTTTCTTTCTTTCTTTCTTTCTTTCTTAATAGCACAATGATGTTTTGTAAAAGCTCTAAGGAATCTTTTGGTTAAAAAACCTTGTTTAACTCTATTTGCTTTTCTAAACTAGCAATATCTGGATTAATCAGATTATGGAATTCGGGCTTTCTTTTCTTTTTTTAGCATAAACTCTTTTTAACACTCTTATTAACACTCTTATTAACACTAAGAATACTATTTTGCTTCTTTGATTTATAATGTTTCAGGTGCTCACATGGCAATGTTAAACTCCTCATGATCTGGTCCTCTTTGTGCAAGGAATTTCTGGACTATTTTATAAGCTGCTATAGTTTTCAATTCACCTGTTACCTTCTCTTTAAAAATGCCTTCCTTTTGCTGACCAGGAAAGAATGTGTTCTATTTTATTTTTTGCTCTATTATGTCTTTTGTGGTAACATTTATGATTATTGGTTTTCTTTCTGTTCTTTGAAACCCTTGAGTGTAGAATACAAACCTCATTATTTTTTTTTGTTTCCACCATGTAAAATGGGCTGGAGCAATAGCACAGCGGTTGGGCCTTTGCCTTTCACACGGCCGACCCGAGTTCAATTCCTCTGCCCCTCTTGGAGAGCCTGGCAAGCTACTGAGAGTATCAAGCCCACGTGGAAGAGCCTGGCAAGCTACCCGTGCGTATTGGATATGCCAAAAACAGTAACAATAAGTCTCTCAATGAGAGACTTACTGGTGCCTGCTCGAACATCTCGATGAGCAACGGGATGACAGTGACAGTGACAGTGACCATGTAAAACAGTACCTGGCATATAATAAGGACTCAGTTTTTGTTAAGTATTAGAATGCATACTGACTCCATGCCACGCTGTTTTCACTTGGGGAGCCCCAGAATGGGGGGTGGGTGAGAACCCCCCCCACCCCAAGGGACCCACCCCGGGCAGCCGAACTCCACTACCGAACTGCCGCCACATTCCCAAAGGTGTATTCGATATGCCAAAAACAGTAACGATAGGTCTCATTCCCCTGCCCCTGAAAGAGCCTCCAATTGTTGGGAAAGACGAGTAAGGAGAGGCTGCTAAAATCTCAGGGCTGGGATGATTAGAGATGTTACTAGTGTCCGTTCGAGTAAACTGATGAACAATGGGATGACAGTGATACAGTGATAGAATGCACTAATAATTCTACCTGTTATCCACAAATTACTATTATGGAATTATGAGAGGTATATTGGAGGACAGAAGTCAGTAAAGTTAAGGAGACTCGTGGCAATCTACTGTGTTGTAAAAGAGAAGCTAGGCCTGAACCAGAGTACTTGCAATGGAGGGGAATTGGAGCAAAGATCTGTGAGCATCTTATACAAGTGCAGGAAAATTACTTTTGTATTTTATCCTTCTCAACACTTGTTCCGGGCACAATTGTACACAACAGTGAGTGTAAAATTTTGCAGTTCTCTTCAGAGGAACCTATTGGTAAGGATCTGCTTATGAATAGCTCTCCATGCAGATGCTGTGCCTCATGTGCCCTAACTACTTTGGCCTCACTTGCAGGCATCAAGGATGAGCACTGATGAGAGAGACTGAGAGAGAGAGAGAGAGAGAGAGAGAGAGAGAGAGAGAGAGAGAGAGAGAGAGAGAGAGAGAGAGAGGGAAAGGGAGGGAGGGAGAGGGAGAGAGAGAGGGAAAGGGAGGGAGAGAGAGAAAGAGAGAAAAAGAGAGAGGGGGTGGGAGAGGGATGGGGGATGAGAAGAGAGAGAGTGAGAGGCAGTGGCTGAATCACCAGTAGAGGGAGAAATAAACTCTCTTCTTCAGTGGATTTGAGTCCTGATGGCCATCAGACAAGCCTGTCCTGTCTTTAAACACAATGAACCACGAGTGCTGTTATCTGGAAAGATGTTTCCTTTGATCCTATCTTTTAAAATGTCTTTCTCATGACATTTTAAATGAGGTCATGAAGACATAGCTCTTTTCCTTGAACCCAAGAAAGCCCAGCCCAATCTTACTATGCAAAATCATGTTTTTTGATTAAGGCAATCTTGAGTGATTAATTTCTATGACTAGGCAATATCCTTAGTCTCTAGAAAAGCTAGAAAAGTTTCTCTCTCTCTTTATATATATATTTGTTTTACTGGTATAAATTTCCCATCTTCAATATGTCTAGGTGAGGAAACTATGGCTGAGAAAGATGAGGCACTTTTCTTAAGTTTATAAAACCTTGTAAGTACTGGAATCAGAAGTAGAAGCCAGATTTGTCTGACTCAGAGCCGATATTATATCTAATTCAATATAAAGCTTCCGCCAGCTGGGAAGCAGAGAATGGATTCAAAACACACTGCAGATTTAGCATCCATGGTGCTTGGCGACCTAGTAACGGTTTCATTTGCATATCATTAAAACAAAAGGTCTGAGGATGTTTTTTCCCTTCTCCCACTTGTTTTATAACCTCCATTTGCACCGTAGGAAGGTGACATAGAACTCTATGACTCAAAGGGTTGCTATACTGTTGAGTCCAGTTCTTTGTGTTCTTTCTAAAAAGTTTGTGATATACTTGTGAATTTGCTTCAGCTTCACAGCAGAAACTTCATGAATATAATCTCTCTTTGTACTTAGAACTGGTGGAAAAAATTGCTTTGTGTTGCCCCCCTTATCCTAGAGGGCGCAAGGGGCAGGGTACCCCGGCCTTCCCCCACCCCATGGGTACCTCTGGCCTCCCCCAGTGCAGCAGGCAATCCTTTTGACAAGTTTTGGCCTCACCTCTTGTTCTGCCTTAAAAGAAGGACCGCATTACTCTGTCTCTGAGATGGATCCAAGAAAGCTGTGAGATGGATCCAAGAAAGCTCCATACGTTTATAGACGAGTGAATCAGGCAGAATTCATGAAATTTATTCATTTTTGAGGAGCTTCCCAAACAGGGCCTAGAGAGCAAGGGGGCACTCTTGGTGACACTAGGCCCATTTTATGTGGGGTGGAGGTTTCTATACTAGGGCCCAAAGATAGGGAACTTGAGGCCACAAGGACCACTTTTGTGGTGGTTCTCAAGGGATCTCCAGGCCTATACCATGCAGTTCTGGGAGGTGGGGTTTGTGGTGTCAGGGATTGTATTTAGGACTTTATACACATCAGCTTTTTTTTTCTCCAGCTCAGTGATTTACCTAGCCATGAAGTTTATTCTTTCTTTTTTCTTCCTTCTTTCTTCTTCTTCTTCTTCTTCTTCTTCTTCTTCTTCTTCTTCTTCTTCTTCTTCTTCTTCTTCTTCTTCTTCTTCTTCTTCTTCTTCTTCTTCTTCTTCTTCTTCTTCTTCTTCTTCTTCTTCTTCTTCTTCTCCTTCTCCTTCTTCTTCTTCTTCTTCTTCTTCTTCTTCTTCTTCTTCTTCTTCTTCTTCTTCTTCTTCCTATTCCAACTCTTACTCTTTCCCCCCCTCCTCCTCCTCCTCTTCTTCTTCTTCTTCTTCCTCCTATTCCTACTCTTCCTCTTCCTCCTCCTCATCCTCTTCTTCTTCTTCTTCTTCTTCTTCTTCTTCCTATTCCAACTCTTCCTCTTCCTCCTCCTCCTCCTCTTCTTCTTCTTCTTCTTCCTCCTATTCCTACTCTTCCTCTTCCTCCTCTCCTTCTCCTCTCCTCCTCCTCCTCCTCCTCCTCCTTCTTCTTCTTCTTCTTCTTCTTCTTCCTCCTCCTCCTCCTCCTCCTCTTCTTCTTCTTCTACAGTTTTTACTAAAATTTATTTAGAAAGATATGAGGAGAGAAAAAGATAGAAGTACATGTTCAAGAGAACACAGGCTTCTCTAGAGTGAAAATAGGCAAGCAAAGAAGCATAGGGACAGGCAAACAAGGTATATATTCAAGGGAGAACATTGGCTTGAAGAGCAAGCTGAAGGCATATAGGAATATATTATTTTGAAAAAATGGTATGAAGTAATTAGGGATAAATGCTGTGTCTTTTGTAAAACTGTGTTCTTAATGTGGAAATATCCAATATCTGTTCTTTCTGATGTCTTAAGGTCCAAAGTCAGGACCAGGTTTTCTTGTTCATTTCTACCATCTTGGTATCATCTCTGTGACCATATAATAGCTGTTTGTTATGAACTGAATATGAACTGAATGGTGCCCCCCACCTCACTTCTCCACTTCCAAAAATCATACTATTAAACCTTAACACCCAATATGACTGTATTTGGAAATGGGGCCTTTATGGAAGTCAGTAAGGTTAAACAAAGTAAAAAGTATGGACAGAGGCCCATGACCATATACAGAATAGAATTGAGACCAGAGATCTCTCTATAGCAGAGCACAGAAAAAGAGCCATGTGGAGACAGAGAGAAGGGAATCATAAGCAAAACAGGAAGATGTAGGAGGAACAAACTTTGATAGCTTTATGACCTTGGACTTCTGGACACCGGAGCTGTGAACATTTTTTTGCTCAAGGCATCCAATCTGTGGTGTTAGTTATGGATGCTTGAACAGATTCACTTTCCAGAAACTCTTTTAGGAAAGAAGGAAAGAATGAAAAGCTAGTATGAGATAAGATCAGTTTTTTACTGCCTAGATTGCATGATTGGGGGATAATTACTGTACATGACTCTAGTTGAATCTATATTCTCTAATAGACAAAACGCAGATGAAGAAAAATGAGACCCATTTTTGGGGCTCTAGAGATGGTTAAATAATAGTATATATAAACTACATTATATTTTTTAATATTATATATAAACTACAATATACTCTTATTTATAATGTAGGAGCACTGCTATTTATTCAGCCATTGATTAAGCTGATTGAAATGGGCATAAACACCTCATTGCTTTTTAATTTTTTTTTTTAAATTTTATAAGTTAGTTCACAATGTTTGATTACATTCAGTATTCAAACACCAATTCCACCACCATTACACCTTCCCACCACCAAATTCGAGATGTTTCCATCCCAAACTCCAATCCCTGTCCAAAAAAACCCCCAAATAATATGTTTAATGTTTTCTGTTATGAAGAACTGCTGAACATGCTTACAAAAAAAGTGTTCATGTAGGAAACAGTGTGAAGATTGGTTTATTTTGGCAGGAGCCATTAAGACTTTTTATAGGATATCACTAACATGTTGTTAAATTTGGGTGATGTGAGATTTGGTATATATATCTGAAAATATGTATATATGCATATATATATTTCCCTCTATGATTTGTTGCCTACTATCTGAACCCCATCAAATGTGGTATGGCAATTATGGGAAATGAGTAGGGAGTGTTTTATGATGTGTCACACAGCTGTTTTCATGGTCCAGAAGTATGTTTACTCATATGTGAGACTTGGCCCAAGCATGTGGGGAGCGGCCTTGAGTGAGGCGGCAGTTGGGTTGTGGAGGTTTTTGGCTGTTGGAGCTGGGTCTCTTGGGGTGGGGAGGGCTCTCACCCGCCCTTCTCTGGAGTGCCCCATGTGAAACAGCCCAGCGTGGAGTCCGGTGGCATGGTTATGGGGGCCTCATGTTATGATCCCTTTTGGGAGAAGTAGCCATGTGATCTGGACGGTGGCAGATGATGAGATTATCTAGTGCTGGTAGGACCTAGCTTATGGGTGTGACCCCTGGGTCACTGGAGACTAGGGAAAGCAGGCAGAGGACCTCCGCTCCTGGTCCCATTGAGCCCAGAGTCCAGGGTCACAAAGTTCCGCATTACCTGGGTTCCGTAGGACTACACTCATGTGTGAGGCTCAGCCCAAGCACATGGAGAGCAGCTTTGAGTGTGGTAGTGGTTGGGCTGTGGAGGTTTTTGGCTGCCGGAGCTGGGTCCCTTGGGGCTGGGAGGGCTCTCACCCGCCCCCCTCTGGGACGCCCCAGTGAAGACAGACAGGTGCGGGGTTAGGACATTCTGCAATGCTTTCTTTTGGGGGTTTTAGTTTATAGACCCTGGGTCTTGGCTGTTGATGAGATTACATGGCACTGGAGGCAGTTTGTGGGTGTGACTGCCAAACCACTGGAAAACTCAGAACCTGAGGGGAGGAGGCCCAGTCCCTATCCAAGCAGGCCTGGAGCTCTCAGTCATGGGCTCCCACCTACCTCTGCACTATAGGACCTAGCTGTCTTTGGATCTCTTTTGAGATTTATGGGTCTCTGAAATAAGGCCAATAAATGAGCTTATATAGCTGAGCTGGATGTGGTTTGTGGGTTGTCTCCCACATACCTAACTTTTGGCCATTTAATTTATTGGTAAACTTGGCCCCAAGTTGTTGGGGTCTGGCCAAAGGCACAGCAGCAATTTTGGGGTATCTGAAAGTCTGAAGGCACCATCAGGCTGTTGATGCACTTGCCCCACAGATACAGGTTGACCTGCTGGTGGTACTATACCCCCAAAACTATAATATACTCTTAAATTATTAGTCGTTCTTATGAAAAATTTTTCTCCCAAATATTTGTCACTTAGTTTGACCATTTTCTACTATGAATAAATGAATACTTTTTGGCTTCTTGACTATGAGTTCTAGAAACACTTTTCATTCTCTCTTTCTTTCTCTACCTCCTTCCCTCTCTCCCTCTCTCTGTTTTTTTTGGTCAAATCTTGTGGTGCTCAGGGGATACTCCTGGCTTTACACTCAGGTATAACTCTTGGTAGTGCTTAGGAAACCATATGGGATGTTGGGGATTGAACCTTGGTCAGTCATATGCAAGTCAAATGCCCTATCTACTGCACTATATCACTCCCGCCCTACCTTTCTCATTTTTGAATATGAAAATAATGAACACATGCTGAAGAATGTAAGAAATGGCAAAAGTATTTTAGATAGCAGAAAGATCTGGTTGTCATTTTTATTTTACTTTGAAATTCTAGTTTTTATCCATGTCTAACTATATAATTAAATATATGGGTTAAATATCATCTGATATACTTTACATTTTAGTATATTTATTTATACTTTATATCACACTAAAACTTTTTATAAACTCCCAGGTTTCATGTGTTATAAGTGCTATAGATTGTAAGGCAAAGTGCAAGTGGTTTTTGTCTGTTCCTAAATCTTCTAAAAAAAGATTAAAAAATTGGCATCGAGGACTAAATTATCTATGGACTTTCAGCGAAGTTTTATAAAATGGTGTGTGGTACAAAAAGTTTTGTGCTGGAATAGTTTTGTAAGAGATAATTATTACATTTTCATTAATTTTGTGAGGCTGTTAAGCACAAGAATAATTTAAAGTTAAATCATAAGGGGTCAGGATGTAGCTCAGCAGTAGAACATTTGCCTTTCATATTTGAATATCTAAGATGAATCCCCAGCACCACAAAAAATTATATAAACTTCAGTTGCATAAATTAAAAACAGGGAATAGTGAAAATGGGCTGGAGCGATAGCACAGCGGGTAGGGCATTTGCCTTGCACACAGCCGACCTGAGTTCAATTCCTCCGCCCCTCTCAGAGAGCCCAGCAAGATACCGAGAGTATCTCGCCCACATGGCAAAGCCTGGCAAGCTCCCTGTGGCGTATTCGATATGCCAAAAACCAGTAACAACAAGTCTCACGTGGAGATGTTACTGGTGCCCGCTCGAGCAAATCGGTGAGCAACGGGATGACAGTGACAGTGACAATAAAAATATTCATCTTTCTAGTGATTTTACTGCATTTTATGATTATGATTTTGGAATCATTTACATCTACTTTGGTTGTTTATTTTTTACTGGGTCAGACCTAGCTATGATCAGGACTTACTTCTTGCTCAGGGCTTAGGGATCGCTCCTGGTGGGCTTGGGGAACATATGGGCTTCAGGAATGGGACCTGTGATCGGTTCTAGTGCAAGGCCAGGACCCACTGTCATATCTCTCAAGCCCCTGTTTATGGTCTGGTTTGTTTCTACTCTTGTCTTTCAACTCTGTTTGGTGATGACATGTTAGTAGCTTGAGATGAACCATGGTAGGTTCATTTGTAGGTTCATGAAACTGGTAAATGCAGCTGATCTTGGCTTGCCTATGTTTGCCCCTGGAGACCTAGGAGTTAAGCATTTATTAGCAGATGGGCACAGAAAGCAGGACTAGTGCATGGCCTTCTGGTTCCTTCTCAGGGAAGTAGCCTGCATCAGGAACTCCCAGTGGTGGTGGGGAGTGGGGCGTCTACCAAACCCAAAGTCCCATGGGACCATGGACTCTCTCCAGCTGTGGAATGGAAGCAAGTCAAATCAAAGCCTTTAGAACTTTGGTGAAAAGTCAGAATAACAACGTGCAAGGCTTCGTGCTGGAGCGTGAGTCCATGCTTCAGATGCCACAACATCCTTGCCTCCAGTTGTGTCCTATAAAGGAATGGGATAAAGTGTTTGGCTTCTAGTTTGTTCTTTCTTTCCTGACCAGGGAACCATGCTAACACTGTGTGGTCTGTCCTGCATGCTGGGACTCTAAGTCAGGACACAGGCCAACAGCAGCAAGAACACAACAACATGCTGGGCAGCACAAAGGTATGTTGATGGGATTTGGCCACCCATAGCATGCCTGTTTGAGTTCTTAATCATGCTCTAAAAGTGCCGTGCTTACTAAATTAAAAATGTTTTTTAAAATCTTATTATGACAAAAATATGGCTTAAAAGATATATGAAGTATGCTATATTGGAATAAGTGAAAAATAATTAGAGAATATGGACAGAGTGAATTTTTATTATATAAAGGGAGAGGGATGCATAAATATAAAAATGTTGGTTGTGATATCCTGTGTCCTTGTGAGAGGTAGTTTATAAATTTTTTCTAGATTCTAACATGGAGAAAAATCTGCAGATCCTTAAGACACACACTAACAGATTGCTTAGTAAAAGTGCAAATAATCCTGGTATTGAGACACTTTTTGATGTAAGGAATGCTGACCTTGGCAACACCCTATAGTTAATAAACCATTTAGTTTCATTGCACTGTTTCCTATAATGACTGTGCAGAAACTGACATTAATTTCTATTGTCTTTTCATTAATGACTTGTCAACCTCCTTAACTAGACCGGTTATAACTGTTACCTCTGTCAAGTGCTCCTTTCATTATCCTGATTCTGCTTTCTGCTCTTTTTGGGTGCTGGTACTGTGTGTGTGTGTCCTCTTTTGCTATTTATTGTAAATACCACTCTCTTATATATTAATGCATTTATTATTTATTAATTTATTTAGAATAATCTCCAAAATATATTTAATTTTAAAATTTTACCTGAGCTACTACAAAAATGTCAGAGTTATGAATAAGTAATCAATTCTAATAGCACCATTAGATTGTTGTTCAAGAAAAGTCTCTGAGAAGGAACACTGAAGCTGATACCTAAAAGATGAGTGTTAGCCAGCTAAACAGAGTTTAGTATAGAGACTTGGAAGAGTGAGACCCTTATGCCTGGAGGATAAAGAGAGGAAAGAATAGTTTAAGATAAGCTTATTAAAATAGACAAAGGACATATAATGTAGGGTGTATTCATTTACCAAATCTTCCATAACTTTCACAAAGTGGCTGCAGTCCATAACCAACCTGTTGATGGGATTGTTCTTTCTAACAGCTATAAAGAAGGGAAGTTGTCCAGATCTCTGCTTGGCATGTACACGACCCTCATTTCTCCAAGTGTCTTCTCAGTATATTCCCTCTTCATGTTTCTGTGTAAATTTTCTTTTTTTCTTATTTTTGAAGTTATTATTATTCTAAAAAGATTTTATTAGTGAATCATCTTGAGGTACAGTTACAGACTTATAAACTTTCATGCTTGCATTTCAGTTATACAGTGGTTGAGTGCCCATCCCTCCACCAGTGCCCATTTTCTACCACCAATGTTAATTGCATGGCATTCTAAGTCTGTCTAAAAATTTTTGAAGCTTAACTATTATAAAGTTCACATGGATTGCATCAAAATAGGCTTTCTAGATTTTTTTTTGTTTTTTGGGTCATAGCTGGTGATGCTCAAGGGTTGCTCTGGCTCTAGCAGGGCTGTGGGGTCCTCATGAAGTGCCAGGGATTGAACTTGAGTCTACTGTGTGCAATGCAAATGCCCTACCTGCTGTAGGGCTCTGGCCACAACTAGAAATTCTTTGATTGAGGCCAGAGGCAGAAGTTCCTGGGAACTTGGGACCATACCTGGCAGGGATACACCAGACAGTGCTCAGAGAGTCATTTCATGCCAGGGATCAAACCCAGGGATTTGCATCTGCAAAGTGTCTGTTCTGTTGCTTGAATCACATCCCCAGCCCTTTGCAAAATACCTGGTCCTAACAACTTACCACCTGGAAATGTTCTCTTTCTTCAGTGGCTATTCTGCAGCCTGTCCTCCCTTACTCTGACCTCACTGTACATTTGACTCTCAGGGTAGTCTGAATGAGAGTCAGACATTTTGGCATAAAATAAAGATGTAACTATAGGATGGAAATGATTAAATCTTACTGCACACAAGGCATTACAGTACACACACACTTTATATATGATGTCTTATTTTACTCTTACTACACTGAGGGTATGCACGTGTGCATATCTGTGTTTTGGCCACACATGGTTGTGCTCAGGCTTATTCCTGGCTCTGTACTCAAAGATCTCTTCTGGTGCTGCTCAGGAGAGCATATGTGGTGCCTGGAATTGAGCCTGGATTGGTTGCATGCAAAGCAAGCTGTGCTACTCTGTAGCCTGCAGGTACACATTGATAATGTCCATTTTTTCGGCCACTAAGACCACTGTGCTCAGGTCTTATTCCTGGCTCTGTGCTCAGGGATTACTTCTGGCAAGGCTCTGGGGATTATATGGGGAACTGGAGATGGAACCGGGGTTGTCTGCATGTAAGGCAAGTGCCCTATCTTGCTTTACAATTTATCTAGTCCCTATAATTTCCACTGGATAAAGCAGATATTCACAGAAAATAAATAATTGCCCCATATCACCCAGCTGGTGTGTGGGGGAGTGTTAGCACTTTAACCCAGGTATCCTTTATTCTGAAATATTTTCTTTAGCTCCTTGCAGATGTAGACATTAGTTCAAAAATGCCCCTTTCCTCCCCTCCCCTCCTCTCTCCTTTCTTCTCTCCCTTCCCCTCCTCGTTTTTCCCTCCTCTCCCCTCCTCTCTCTTCTCCTCCCTTCCCCTTGTGCTCAGGGGCCCTGAATACCATTCCTAATGCTTCACTGCTAAGTGGCCCAGCTATGTGGACCCAGTGATACAGTGCTGTTTGCACCCATCAGTGTTTGGGGGTCACCAGATCTGTGCCTTGTGCTGCTCTGGAGGTCATGTGGCACTGGAGATTAAACCTTAAGCTTCAAGTATTCCAGCCCTTTGAGCGATATCCTAGTCCCCGCTTAGTTGTTAGTTTTACGGGCCTCACCAATGGTGCCTAGGACCAACGCTCAGGGGGCCACGGAGCACAGGGAATAAATAGAGTCAGGTCTCAGGATGGTGATGCATGCATTTAAACCCCGCACCTAGCTCCCTTGCACCAACATAGATTTTACTCTTCAGTTCAGTTTCAGGTTCACATAAAAATTGAGTGACATATATAGAGTTGCCTTCTCCCCACTGCACCCTCTTACAGGCATATATTCTCTCATTATTGACTTTGTACACTAGGACTCAATGAATCAATCTACACTGATTCACTGTTATCACCCGAAGTTCATAGTTGACATCAGGGTTCACTTTTGGTGTTGTATGTTCTGTGCATTTTGACAAATATATAATGTGTTGCTGTGAACCACTTAACACATTTGTTCAGGCAGGGGTTTCTTACAGACTGATAAAATCCCCATGGGTCCGGAATTCAGTTTCAAGAAACTTGATGCTATCAGTTCCCTTAGAAATGATGAGGTTCTGGGGACTTCTTTTAGGATCATTCATGGATTTATTTATAAGCATGTGCCAACTTATAAATATTTAGTGGGGATTGACCCTCCTTGTCAATAGAAAACCCTTATCTAAGATAGCCTGTCACATTATCAAAATTCTCTGGGATTCAAGTTGCTAATCAAAAAATTGTGAGGCAATATGAACTTAGATCACGGCAAATAAATTTAGTAGTCTTAAAGAATAGTTCTTACGAGGCGCCGGGCGGGAAAAAAAAAAAGAATAGTTCTTACAACAGATAGATAACTAGAGAATCAATCCTGCTCTAACACTATGTGGTGTTAATAATTTGTACTCCGATTTGTTCTGAAGAAATACCAACCAGTTCTTCTTCAACTCTGTATTGTTTAAACCTTGTGCAGTGCGTATGACTTTATTTGCATTTATTAGGAGTACATGGTTGTCTAGATTATTCAAGGTCACATTATAGTGGTTTAATTGCTTTCTAATAGTTTCTTTTTATATTTGTGTTACATGTGTTTATTTTTAGATTTTTCATAGATTTAAAAAATCAAAGTAGCATAGAATTATAATATTATACATAAATTTCAGATACACATCATTAAGGATTAATATGTGGGGCTGGAGCAATAGCACAGTGGGTAAGGCATTTGCCTTGCATGCGGCTGACCCGGTTTCGAGTCCCAGCATTCCATATGTTCCCCTGAGCATCACCAGGTGTAAATCCTGAGTGCAGAGCCAGGAGTGACCCCTGTGCGTCGCTGACCCCCCCCCCCACAAAATCAATATGTGTAGGTGTAATTTTAAGTCTAATTCGGCCATTCACTATACAATTGCCTGCTTTGTCCTATTTCCCTATCAGCCTTCTTCCCTTCTGCTAATCACTGGTTGGTTCTATAATCTAAAATCCTATATATTTTTTAATTGCTTCATCTTTTTTTTTTTATCTGTATGTCATACTTCTGACCATGATCCAGGCGGGAAGATACCCTCAGAGCCCCAGGGAGCACAGGGAAGGGAAGCGCAGGGAAAGGGGCGCCCTGAGCATCACTCAGACCTGTCCCCCTCCCCCCTCAGAGCCAGTCTGGGACACACGGGACAAGTGCCTGTCTTAACTCTAGCTGAGTTGTTTTCTTTTGATTTTTTGGGTCCTGTCCCAGTGTTCTAACACCCTCCCGGTGCTCCTTGCCACTATCTTGTGTTCTAGTTCTTTATCGGGAAGAATTCTGCCAGCGCGCTTCTCTCATAGGTTCCTAGAGTTGTTCTTCCACTCCTTCTTTGGGGGCTCAGCCCCAGGTGGGGAACGGCCTTCTCCCCTCCCCGCAGCCTGCACTCTACAGAGATAAGAGATGGCTGGCGTCCAGCTGAGGGCCAAGGCCGGTGTGACCTTTTCTTATTTTTCTGCTCTTTTAATTATCTGATTTGGAGGCTACGTTGGCTGTACTTAGGGTCTACTGGCTCTGCTCTGCTCAGCTTCCAGCAGGGTGGTCAGTGGAACCCGAACAAGCGCCACCCCCATCTGGTTGGACCTTCTCACACCTCTGCTCCAGTCTGCGCAGACAGGAGAGCTGGCCCTGGGTGATTTGGGAGGGTTTCCATTCCTGCTCGCCACTGTTGGAGGTGACATGGGGGTATCCCTCTGTGGTCTCAGTTCACAACCACATCCCAGCGGTCAACTGTGCTGGGTCTTACACCTCTTCCTTTCAATTTTTACAGAAGCTTTAATGATTTTTTTTTTCTTGTTAAGAGAGGTTTATGTTTGTCTCAGAGATTTTAGGGACTGAAAACAGGGCAAAAAAAAAAAGGCACCTGTAGTTACTATTTTTTTTGTATATTATATCCCCCAAATAAGATATTAAAAATATAGTTTGCATGTATATTTTTTAAAATCCTCTACCCCTTCATATGTATTTCTATGTTCATTGCAGCACTGTTTACAATAGCCAGAATCTGGAAAAAACCAGAGTGCCCCAAAACAGACGACTGGTTAAAGAAACTCTGGTACATCTACACAATGGAATACTATGTAGCTGTCAGAAAACATGAAGTCATGAAATTTGCATATAAATGGATCAACATGGAAAGTATCATGTTGAGTGAAATGAGTCAGAAAGAAAGAGACAGACATAGAAAGATTGCACTCATATGTGGAATATAATGTAACTGAGAAGTACAATGATGCAACTTCTGGCAGATATCTCTCTGGACTTAGTTACTAAACTACTAAATTACAGAAACCCAAAACTGAGAGGCCGATAAGTGTGGTCACTCGACCTCACACTTCTTCATCCTCAGCAATGGAAAACAAATTACCTAATGCTTCCTTTTCAGCAGGTCTGACTTTAGGGGAGAGACTCTCCAAACAATAATAGTGAGTTTTGTTGAAATATTGTATGCAATCAAAGTGAAAGTAAAGTGAAATTTATTAGTTACACAGGCGGGGGGGGGTTTAGGGTGGGGGGGCTAGGGGCGTGGGGGGTTAGGGTTTTGAGGGGGCAGGGTGGAGCTATACTGGGATTCTTGGTGGTGGAATATGAGCACTGGTGAAGGGATGGGTATTCGAGCATTGTATAACTGAGATTTAAACCTGAAAACTTTGTAACTTTTCACATGGTGACTCAATAAAAAATTTAAAAAAAATAATAAAATCCTCTGCCCCTCTCTGAGAGCTCGGCAAACTACCCAGAGTATCCTGCCCACATGGCAGAGCCTGGCAAGCTACCCATGGTGCATTCAATATGCCAAAAATAGTAAAAGAAGTCTCACAATGGAGATGTTACTGGTGCCCACTGGAACAAATCGATGAGCAACAGGATGACAGTGATACAGTGATGTCATACTTCTATTATATAAGAATGAAATCACCTGAAATTTATCTCTTTCTGATCTATTTCACTAAGCATGACACACTCTATGCATCCATATTGAAATGGAAAGATTTCACACTTTTTTTAAAAAAGGTTTTATATTTTGTTGTGTAAATATAACTATAATGCATCCATTTGTCTGTACAATTATTTTAATGTTTTTGTGTAAATATCAGGTGTTGGATAACTGGATGACATAAAAATTCTAATATTAAACTTTTGAGTATTCTCCATGCTGCTTTCTATAATGGCTGCAGCAATTTACATTTCGACCTACACTGTGCATGGGGGTTCTCTTTCACTCTGTTCTTGACAACACTTATTTCCTTTTTTTTCCACTCATTTTTTATTTAAAATTTTTTTACAGACTTACAAACTCTTATGATTATGTTTCAGTCATAAAATATTTGAGTACCCATCCCTCCACCAGTGCACATTCTCCACCACCAATGTTCCTGGTATCCCTCCCACCACCCCCATGCCTTCCCACCCCCTGCCTCTATTGCAGGCACATTCTCTCTCTCTCTCTCTCTCTCTCTCTCTCTCTCTCTCTCTCTCTCTCCCTCTCTCTCTCTCTGGCTCTCTCCTCTCTCAGGTGTTATGGTTTGAAATACAGGTACGAAGCGGCCATCATGTTTGGTTCATAACCTACTTTCAGCAGGCATCTCCCATCCTGAGTGAGCCCTCTAACCATCATTTACTTAATGGTCTCTTCTCTATTCCAGCTGCCTTTTCCCCCAGCACGTGAGACAAGCATCCAATCATGGAGTGATCCTCCAGGTCCTTATCTCTACTATTCTTAGGGAAAAACACTTGTTTCTTTTCCCTTGGAAAATAGCCATTCTCAAAAAGAAAAAAAAAGAAAAAAAAGAAAATAGCCATTCTCAAAGATGATATATAATTATTGACTTGATTTGTGTTTCTTAATAATGAGAGACAAGGAGCATATTTTCATGTGCCTATTGGCCATCAATATATATCAGTTGTGTAGTTTTCCTCTTCTTTCTTGTTCTCCTTTCTTTTCCTTTTCCTTTCCCTTCTTCCTCCTCTTTCCCTCTTTCTCTCCTCCTTTCTTTGATGTTTCTTCTTCTATTTTTTTTGGTTTGGGGGCCACACCTGGAAGTACTCAGGGATTACTTCTGGCTGTGCTCATAGCTCACTCCTGGCAGGGCTTTGGGCATCATATGTGGTGCCAGGCACTAAATCTGGCATGCAAGGCAAGTATGTTAGCCTTGTACTACCTCTATGTCCTCTGTTTTTTGGTTTAGTGTGAGTTAATTTTGCTACTGTTTAATTTTGCTTTTGTTTCCCCTTTTGTTGAAGGCCAGTACCCAGACACATTTATAATGTCATGGAACATAGTCATCTTTCCAAAGCATTGTACAGATTCAATGCGATCCTTATAAGGATACTCATGAAATTCTTCAAAAAAAATGGAGCAAACACTCCTGAAATTCATATGGAACAATAAGCCCCCACGAATAGCTAATGCAATTCTTGGGAAAGAGAAAATGGGAGGAATCAACCTCCCTAACTTCAAACTCTACTACAAAGCTGTAATAATTAAAACAGCATGGTACTGGAACAAAGGCAGAGCAACAGACCGATGGAACAGGGTTGAATATTCTGACACCCCTAAATATATGATCATCTAATCTTTGATAAGGGAGCAAGAAATGTGAAGTGGAGCAAGGAAAGCATTTTTAACAAATTGTGCTGGCAAAACTAGAGAGCTACATGCAAAAAAATGGGCTCAGATCTCCACCTATCACCATGTACAAAAGTCAGATTCAAATGGATCAAAGACCTCAACATCAGGTCAGAATCCCTCAGGTACATTGAAGACAAGGTTGGCAAAAACCTCCACGATATTGAAGCTAATGGTATCTTCAAAGATGACAAGCCACTGGCCAAGCAAGTGAAAACAGATATAAACAAATGAGACTATCTTAAACTAAGAAGCTTCTGCACCTCAAGAGAAACAGTAACCAAAGTACAAAGACAGTCTACAGAATGAGAAAGGATATTCACCCAATACTCATTTGATAAGGGTTGATATCAAGGATATACAAGGCACTGGTTGAATTCCACAAGAAGAAAACTGCCTACCTGATCAAAAAATGAGGTGATGAAATGAACAGAAACTTTCTCAAAGAAGAAATCTGAATATGGTTTTTATAGATTAAGACCTCTGGAGCCTAGCAACAGCCATGCTCAAGACCACTCTCCACACGTTCAGATGAGTCTCACACATGAAGGTACCAGCAGAGAAACCCAGGTGTGTGGGACCTGGGGCTGAGACCTCTAAGTCTGCTTGGATCGGACCGGGCCTCTTCCGCCCAGATTTCCCATTTTCCAGTAGCTAGGCGGTCACACCCAGGGATTGCCACCGGCACCGTGTAATCCCACCACCAACAACATCCAGAGACTTAAAACCAAGCTCCTGGAAGCAACATCTTATAGCCAAATTCTCCCTCTGGGAGAGCCTGGCAAGCTACCGAGAGTCTCCTGCTCACATGGGAGAGCCTCGCAAACTCCCCATGGTGTATTCATATGCCAAAACCAGTAACAATGCTGGGTCTCATTCCCATGACCCTGAAAGAGCCTCCAATGTGGCATCGTTGGGAAGGACAAGTAAGGAGAGGCTTCTAAAATCTCAGGGCTAGGATGAATGGAGATATTACTGAGACCACTCTAGAAATTCGACGGTAAACGGGATGATGATGATGATGATGATGATGATGATGATGATAGATTAAATATACACAGATAGAAAAATGAAACTTTGGGGCTAGAGCACAAAGCTCCGGAGCACACAGTGGGTAGGGCATCCCAGATAATACCCTGAGCACTGCCAGGTGTAATTCCTGAGTGCAGAGTCAGGAGTAATCCTGAACATGGCTGGGTGTGACCCATCCCCCAAATAAGCAAAACACCCCAAAAAACATCCCCCCAAAAAGCCAGCAATAAAGAAAATGAAACTTTCTGTATTTACAGAAATAAACTAATGCAATAAATAGCTTAACATAACTTCCTACACAAGTTATCTTGTATAAAATCTACCAATCTTTATTTTCTTTTGGGAACAAAAAAATGTTCATTTTTTTAAACATATTACTTCTCCCTTTTTTCCATCTGAATCATTTTCTTGGTACAGTCTTGATTTTTTTTTTTTGGGAGGAGAAGCACACCTGGCAGTGCTCCGGGCTTATTCCTGGCTCTGTGCTCAGTGATCACTCCTGGTGGTGCTCAGGGGAATATATATGGTACTGAGAATTGAACCCAGGCAAGGTAAGTGCCCTTCCTACTGTGTTATCTTGATCTTAATGATTCATTCCTGCACTTGGTATTTCTTTATCAATAGTTTTATTTTTTAAATCAATTTATTCTTTTATTGAATCACCATGTGGAAAGTTACAAAGTTTTCAGGTTTAAGTCTCAGTTATACAATGCTCGAACACCCATCCCTTCACCAGTGCACATATTCCACCACCAAGAATCACAGTATACCTCCTCTCCACGTTTTTTTTATCCATAGTTTTCTATGGCATTTTTATCCTGGTTTATTAAATTCCTCATATCCTGGATTTTTTTTATTGTTTTCTTATTTAAAACTTCAATTTATCCTATTTTCTCATTAATTTCATTTGTGAACACATTAATTTTTTCTGAGTTCTGCTATGTCTTTTAGCTTTTATGAATTTTTTGTTGGTTTTTTTTTTTTTTTTGCTTTTTGGGTCACACCTGGCAATGCACAGGGGTCACTCCTGGCTCTGCACTCAGGAATCACCCCTGGCGGTGCTCAGGGGACCATATGGGATGCTGGGATTAGAACCCGGGTCGGCCGCGTGCAAGGCAAACGCCCTACCCGCTGTGCTATCGCTCCAGCCCCTTATGAATTTTTTGTTTTGCTTTAACTTGCCTTTTTGAGTTTCTTTCTAACTCCTAGGCTCTTGATTATAGTAGTTCAACTATATCTAGACTTTTGATTATAGTTGAGGTCTCAAATTCCTTTGAGGTCTCAAATTGTTATGTGTAGTATTGTTTATCTGACTAAATTTTCCTTAAATTTTTTAATTTTGTATTTGTGTTTTTAAATTTATTTTAAACATTTTTTTTAAAGTACCATGATTTAATACAAATTATTCATAGTTGAGTCTTAGACATACAATGTTCCAGGACTGATTCTACCACCCGTGTCAGCTTCCTACCACCAATGCCCCCAGGTTTGCTCTCATTCCCAGTCTGACTCCTTGGCAGGCACATTTTAAAATTTGGTGGTTGTAGTTTGGATTTCATATTTCAGTGTTGTTGGTTTTGTGGTTTGGATATATAGGTATAATACTTCTCTACATCACTGATGTATACTGAAGGCCCTTGCCCCCTGCCCCCTGTTACTTCCTGTCCTTTCTTCCTTCTTTGATTTCTTTCTTTCTCTAGCCTTTTCCTCCCTATGTCTTGGGGCCAAGGGTGAGTGAGGCATCCTTATTTTATACATTACTTTCCCTCATCCAGTTTCTATACCTTTCAGGTAAGTAAAATCATCCTGCATTTGTCATTCTTCTGTCTTTCATCACTAACATGGTATTTTCTAGTTCTATCTACAGCACAGCACATTGGACTTTTAATTAAAAAAAATTAAATTCAGATTGGCAAGTGAGAGAGGCGAGCTTCTTTGACCCTTCAAGCATCACTATGGCCTCATTTAATCTGATTAAAAAAAAAATTTTAGCTGGCTCCAGTAGATACTTAGGCCTCTGTTGGTGCAGTTTCTGTATCAGTAAGCGAGAGCGGGGCATGGAGTCCTGCTGCTGTCACCTGCACGCCTAGCTCATAATTGTGGCAACACCGACACCCTTCCTCTCTGAAGGGCCAGTTCTGAGGCAGTCTGTTGATGTTAGTATACCTAAGGTCAGTCCAGGATGCTGAGAAGGGAGCAGTTTCTCTGTTGCCCTTCTTGGCAAGGTGTGACAGTGTGTGAAGCCACCAACTCCTCCATAAATAGGCCTCACTTTGTTTGTCTTCTTGATTTGTTTTTTGTCCAACACCCAGGTATGCTCTTGGTTTATTCCTGGCTTTGCACTTAAGGATCACTTCTGGAAGTGCTCAGGAGACCTTCTGTGGTGCCAGGGTTTGAACCTGGGTCAGCTTCATTCAAAGCAAGCGCCACACCTGTTGTTCTGTCTCTCTGACCTGGCTTCACCTTCTGTTCAATCAAGGATGAATCTTTTCTGTGTCCCCTCTGTGTTGGTTTCCAAGGTGTTAAGGTGCTTCAGCATTAACCTAAGTTATGGAGCTCTATCAGAGCCCATTTCCCTCTTAATGATTGGTCATTCCTTATGGGAAGAGGAAGAAGCAAACTAGCTTCTCTGCTACCATCTCGGTGACATAATTTCCATGATTAGTATTTGGATCTGAGATTAGAGATGTATTAAATGTCCTGCATTATTCACTTCAAAGCATCTCTCTCAGTTCCTACTGCAGGAAAATATCATTCATTCTATGTTAATATCAACTTCAGTTGTGGAGGATAGCTTTTCTGATTTTTCTCCCCTCATTTTGACATGAGTGACTCCTACTTAGATCTTCATGTTTATAACATGCTGATTACTAAACAAAATTGCAGGGGAACTGAAAACATCTATTGTCTTTTATCAAAGTTCCTTTGAGATCAAGAATAGTACAAGATTGTAGCATATATGTGTGAGCCTTGGTAAGTGTTTAAGATTTATTTATTTTTAGTATCAGGAATGAAGGTGTTAGATGTATTAAATATATAAAATTACCTGATAAAATAAAAGTTTAGAAAGACTAAAGTATTTTAGGAAAATTAAAAATAAAACAAAAAAATTAAAATTTCATAACACAGAAATGCAGATCCAAAATTTTGTCTCGAATTTACCTTGTACCTGCTTCAGCTGGCTTTTGTCTTAGGCTGCTTATGACACTTTGACGAAGTGAATTCCATTCTGCCTCAAACTCAATTGTGTAGCTTATGCTACAGGAGAGTTTTATTCTCTTAGGTCCCTAAAACCAGGATTTGGCAAATTAAGTGTCACCTTTTATTGCATATGGGATGGGAACCCTACCTTCAAAAGAACTTTGTGAAACCTTATTTCCCCAGGCTTCCAAGTGGTAAGACTTTTGTTTGTCAGTTTTAAATGACCACATAGAAGGTCTGAATAGAAAATAATATTAAGTCTGTGCAATAACTGTGGACATGATTTCTAACAACAGTGGCATTCTCTTTTTTAAAAAACTATTCATTATGATAAATAGAGTCCTAGACCTTTTATTTTTTTCTTCCTTTTTTTCCCCACCCCTGAGTCCTAGACCTTTTAAAGTAAGAAACCTCAAAACTAATTTCATCTCCTGGTTTAACTTCTTCAATTTGATACGTGTCTCAAGATTGTGTATCTTAATTAAAAAGAATACATTGCTATTTAATGTGATAAAATACCTAAGCCGAGAGTCTATTCTTCAATAATGATTTTGATTTTAGCAGTCGAAATAATGACTTAATTAGCAAATTGCTCTACCATATTACCCAATCATAAGAATACAGGTCTTAAATAAATGGAAAATTGATGTCTCCCTCTCTTAAGCTCAAACTGGTATAGAGGCAAGGGCTCTCTCATTGCTTGCCTCTCCTTTTTCCCTTAAAATGCAAGGTCAAATGAAAACTGCAAAAATATTGCCCATTGTCTTGTCAGAGGAGAGATTGTAAGTATACAGTACAGTCCTTTGACATTATAATAGTATTTCCCTGGTGTGTTGTTGGATTTGATATAGACATTAATGGAGGTAATTTTGTTTCACTAATAACTATCTGGATTAGGTGGCTATTTTATTTTATTTTTTAAGAAGACTAATTTACATAAAGTAAGCTGATTTGAATAACGGCTACTTGTTTGGATATTGAAAACAAACCAAACACCTGGAGCTTAAAAAAATATTTTGGCTTGACAGTCATTTGCCTTAGGTGTTTTTAGTAGTAATGAGGTTAAAGTTTCAATTTTACATTATGCATCAGTGGAGAGGGCTGAAGAGAAATTCCCATACAAATAAATTCTTTGGTTACTAATTACTAGGCACTTTGCTATAAGTCTGCATTGCCTTAAATTAAAGACTAAAGAGACAGGAAAAGATGAATTCCTTTATTTATTTATTTTTTACAGTGATAAAGAATATATATTTATTATGCAATGAAAGTCTACTATTTGATATCTTTGTCTTGTCTACTTCTTTATAATTTTTCTAATACATGATACAACTACCACCTGATATTTACCTACTTACAAATCTGCATTTGAACATCAGGATAATTCTTTCTTTAATTAGGAAAGCTGTTTGCTATGAGGCAGAAAACCTAAACAAAAGATAAAATATCAGTCTCAAAAATATTTCCTTGGAGTAACCCAAACGAATATTTTTGGTTCTAATTCAAAGATGAATTCCTTTAACATGTATCTTTATACTATCTGTTAAAGACTAGCAATATTTTACAACAAAATGGATATAAATTAAAATTTATTTATGTTTTTTTTGACACGTTGCTGGATTCAGTTTGCCAAGATTTTGTTGAGTATTTTTGCATAGGTATTCATCAGTATAATGGGCCTGAACTTTTCTTTCTTAGTTATGCCTCTATGGTCGTTGAGTATTAGTGTCAAGTTGGCTTTATAAAGCTGTTTGGGAAGGTTTCTGGTTTTTGAATATTTTGAAAGAGCTTGAGAGGAGGTAAGTTTCTTTGAAATTTTGATAGGATGCACCAGTGAATCCATCTGGACTAGGGATTTTGTTCTTAGGGAGATTTTTAATTACTGCTTCAATTTCCTTGTTTGTAGTTGGTCTGTTCAGATGTTCTACTTCCTTTTTGTTCAATTTTGGGACAGATGGATGGCCAGTAGGCATATGAAAAAATATTCATCACTTTTTATCAGGGAAATCCAAACAGTGGAAATGGCATATACCAGAAAGGATAGAAACAACTTGTGCTGGTGGGGATGTGGTGACAAAGGAACTCATGCACTTCTGGTAGAAATGTCTATTTAAACCCTTATGAAAAACATTATAGAGATACCTCAAAAAATTAAGAATAGAAATAACTATGTCCTGGTGATCCCATTACTTTCTATAAGATGCAAAAGCTTTCATTTGAAAAGAATAGCACACCTACATTCATTGCATCACTTTGTACTAATAGGTTATAAAAAAAACCCCAGCTATCCAACAATAGAAAAGTGAGTAATGAAACAGTGAATATACACACAACAGAATACCATTCAGCCACAGGGAATGATGAAATCATGTAATTTTTTGTAACATGGAGGAGCTAGAGGATCTTATGTTTTGTGAAGTAAGTCAAAGGGCAAGTACAAATACTGGATACTCTCACTAATCTGTACCACAAAGAGATGACATGTCTAGGGAGTGGTGGGAAGTAAAATTGGACAAAACACTGGCTCTAGACCACAGAAACTATAATGCCAAGAAAAGAGAGTAATGGAGGGGTGAAGTAAGAAGAGAAGGGCGAAAGTAACTTAGGGGCAAGGGTCCGGAGTCTTGGGACCCTTGATAATGTGGAGATGTAGTCTTTCTCTCTATATATAAACCACTAGACTCAACACTACATTAAGCATTGGACTCAAATGCCAACCATTAAATTAGAATTGTAACAGTGAAGAAGTCAGACTGATGGCATTCGGGAGGGAATTTGGGGTAAACCGTGGAGGGATGAAGAGGAGGGTGGTGGAACTAGAGGTAGGAACAGTACATGCCTAAAAAACCTATGGTAAATAACTATGCAAATAAGTGTCTAAACAACAAGTTAGTAACAAAATAGCTTCTTTACATTTGTAAGTAAAGCACTCTTAAAAAATAGTAGCACTGCGCTCTAACTGTAGCACTGCTGTCCCTTTGCTCATACTTTTGCTCAAGGGGGTACCAGTAAAGTCTCCATTGTGAGACTTGTTGTTACTGCTTTTGACATATTGAATACTCCATGGGTAGCTTGCCAGGCTCTGTCGTGTGGGCAGGATACTCTCAGTAGCTTGCCAGGCTCTCCGAGAGGGATGGAGGAATCGAATCTGGGTCGGCAGTGTGCGAGGCAAACGCCCTACCCGCTGTGCTATAGCGCTCCAGTCTTATGAAAAGTGTTTTATTTAATTTTGTAAGTAAAGTTAATAATACTGTAAATTTTTTTCCTAGAGTTTGACAGCATTTAGCAGAGGTTTGAGATTTTTTCAGTAAACAGCAACTTTAGTGTCTGGTATTTCTTTCCTCTGTCTATTTGGGCCAGAAGATAATATACCTACTTACTAAATATTTAGATCTAAGTAGCAGGTATTTGTACTGCAGCATCATAGAGACTATTTGGAGAAATAATCCACATCGAGTTGCAAGAATAGTTTTTTTTTTTTTGCTTTTTGGGTCACACCCAGCAATGCTCAAGGGTTACTCCTGGCTTTGCACTCAGGAATTGCTCCTGGCAGTGGTTGGGGGACCATATGGGATGCCGGGGATCGAACCCGGGTCAGCCGCGTGCAAGGCAAATGCCCTACCCGCTGTGCTATCGCTCCGGCCCCAAGAATAGTGTTTTATTAATTTTTTGGGGGGGCCACATCTAGCAGCACTCAGGGATTACTCCTGACTCTGTGCTCACAGATCACTCATGGTCATGCTCTGAGGACTGTATGGTATATCCATGTGCAAGGCAAATGCCCTACCTGGTGTACTCTCTGTCCCCTAATGTTTTATTTTACTCTAAAGTTACTAGTAGTATATTATTGTTGGCCACTGCACAAAATTTCAAACTTTGGAAACAAATGGACTTATTGCTCTCCTTTTTTATTTTCATTGATTTTTCTTTAGTATTTTTTATTATAATAACTGCTGAGAACGTTTTACAAAGATATGACATCATTGTGATATGTACCTTTATAAAATTATAATGTTTTCTATATAAAATAAAACATATCAATTTTATTTCAACCAAACATGAAAAATAAACATTGTGACCTAATTTGCAGGTATATAAGTATATTTAATGATGAAATATGAAAAATATGATCTGATTTAAAGGTATATAAGTAGGTATCATGCTAAAATTGTTCTACCTCAGAGTTTCAGTTTGTATGGTATCTGACAAATGTCACTGTTTTTCTCCTGAAAAGATAATCATGGCACCTAATGAATTAGCTAAGACTCCCAGGGGTAACTCACGGAGGTTGAGTAGGGCAATCCTTGGGACAAGTTCTTTTTTCTTTCATTTTGGGCCACACCTGATTCTGCTCCGAGTGTTACTCTTGACTTTGCACTCAGGAATCACTCTTGGCAGTGCTTGGGGGACCATATGAGGATGCCAGGAATTGAACTGGGTTGACGGTGTCCAAGACAAGAGCCCTACCCACTGTACTATCATTCAGGCCCTGGAGCAATCTCTTTTGAAAGTTTTATAATACATATTAATAGTTTAACTATTTAAAGCTAAATTTAGGGTAAGTTTTCTCAGTTCTTGAGCTGACATTAATGATTAGTTGCTAAAGAAAATATTGACTTTAATAGACTCAATAAATATCCTCTGTACTAATAGCTTTAATCCATTCCAGGAATAATGGTAATGTTTTGCAAGCTAAATATGTATAGGAAATGTTGATTTATTTTAGTTTTCTAGAAAAGCAGAGCTCTCAAATGAATCAGAGAGAGAACAAGTCCAATTGTAGATTGCAATAAATGGCCATTTAAAAGAGGGTTACCAGGAAGCTCCATTCTCATAGAATCTCCCTTTTTGGTAATCCTATTTCAAATGGCATCCTTACCTTCTGCTTAGTTTGAAACTCTAATGTTTGGAATTACTCCTTTATGAAAACAAGAAAGATAGAACATTGCAGATCAGGAGGTTAGTGATAAAATAAACAATGCATTTTAAGAAGTGTAAAGAGGATACAATGGATCTAGTTTTACCTGTATGGTTACCTGCATTTCAGTATCAGATTATTACCTAAAGAACAGACTATGAAGAGTGAATGCAAAATGGGCAGACAAAATGAAAAGCATAAAATTCTCTTGGAAAGACCAGGATTGGCTCAAGCATGGATGTTTATAAGAGAAAAGAGAGGCAAGCATAGGACTTAAGTTATGGGATGAAAGAAATAAAGGAGTGGAACTTGAAGATTGATTATGCCTATATTGCGCTAGTAGGAGATTACCTAATTTCAAAAAGCGGTGCATATAAAGCATCAACTATTTTCAGTTCTTACTAAACAATTCCGTTAAGTAGTCCTTATATTTTTCACTCATCATGAAAAGTTTGCTATACATCCTCATATATAAATCTTCATGTACATATTTCTAAATCTTTAGGACAAACTTCTAGAAAGGAGTTTCTAATCATAGAATTGAAGTCTGATGAAACTTTGTTACACATTAAGTACTCCCTAGAAAACTAACAGTTGAAATTCTTCCATCAATGACTGACAATAGCTCTAGAAATGACATCAGAAATTACTAGGTTAGGTCTACCCAAGAGTTATATAAGTATATAGCATTGTCAAGAGGGATTCTGCTAACTCTTAAAAGGTAAAAAGTCTATGTATTGAAAACTATTTATCATAGAAATGAAAAATTATACTTCCACATGAACTAATATTTTTGAATACTTTTTAGCATCCAAAATACTCTACATATTCAACAGGGAAATTCAGGCTACAAATTGGAATGCAACTTAAAAGTGGCTGGAGAAACCATTGCTTTTTTTAAAAAAAAAATTTATTTATTTTTAATTAGTGAATCACCGTGAGGGTACAGTTACAGATTTATACACTTTTGTGCTCATGCTTCCCTCATACAAAGTTCGGAAACCCATCCCTTCACCAGTGCCCATTCTCCACCACCAGTAAACCCAGCATCCCTCCCACCCTCCCAATCCCATCTTCCCCCACCCCACCCTGCCACTGTGGCAGGGAATTCCCTTCTGTTCTCTCTCTCTAATTAGCTGTTGTGGTTTGCAATAAAGGTGTTGAGAGGCCTCTGTGCTCAGTCTCTAGCCCTCATTCAGCCCACAACACCCTTCCCCCGCATGGCCTTCGACTACATTATAGTTGGTGATCCCTTCTCTGAGTTGCCCTTTCCCCAGAATGTGAGGCCAGCCTCCAAACCATGGAGTCAACCTCCTGGTACTTATTTCTACAATTCTTGGGTGTTAGTCTCACACTCTGTTATTCTATATACCACAGATGAGTGCAATCTTTCTATGCCTGTCTCTCTCTTTCTGACTCATTTCACTCAGCATGGAACTTTCCATGCCGATTCACTTATATGCAAAATTCATGATCTCCTTTTTTTCTAACAGCTGCATAGTATTCCATTGTATAGATGTACCAAAGTTTCCTCAACCAGTCATCCGTTCTGGGGCATTTGGGTTTTTTCCAGATTCTGGCTATTGTAAACAGTGCTGCGATGAACATATAAGTGCAGATGTCGTTTCGACTATACTTTTTTGCCTCTCTGGGATATATTCCCAGTAGTGGTATTGCTGGGTCAAATGGGAGCTCAATATCTAATTTTTTGAGAATCATCCATATTGTTTTGCAAAAGGGCTGAACTAGTCGGCATTCCCACCAGCAGTGTAGAAGGGTCCCTTTCTCCCCACATCGTCTCCAACAGCGGTTGCTTTTGTTCTTTTGGATGTTCTTTTGGATGCTAGTCTCTGTGGTGTGAAGTGGTATCTCATGGTTGTTTTGATCTGCATCTCTGATGATTAGTGATGTAGAGCACTTTTTCATATGCCTTTTGGCCATTCGTATTTCTTCCTTGGTAAAGTTTCTGTTCATTTCTTCGCCCCATTTTTTGATGGGGTTGGATGTTTTCTTCTTGTAGAGTTCAACCAGTGCTTTACATACCATTGATATCAACCCCTTATCTGATGGGTATTGTGTAAATATCCTTTCCCATTCTGTGGATAGTCTTTGTATTCTGGTCACTGTATCTTTTGCGGTGCAGAGCTTTTTAGTTTAATGTAGTCCCATTTGTTGATCTCTGTTTTTACTAGATTGCTTAGTTCCGTGTCACCTTTGAAGATACCTTTGTCTTCAATATCGTGGAGGGTTTTGCCAACCTTGTTTTCAATGTACCTTATGGTTTGTGGTCTAATGTTGAGGTCTTTAATCCATTTTGATCTAACTTTTGTGCATGGTGTCAGGTCAAGGTCTAAGCCCATTTTTTTGCATGTGGAAACCATTGCTTTTTAATTTGGTCTGTATATGTAAACTTTGCTAAGTAGATTCTTCAAAATTCACCTCATTACTTTTGCTTAAAAATCTGCTTTTCCCTCTGAAATTTCCTATCTTTTCTTTTTCAAATTTTTATTAGTGAATCACCGTGGGGTACAGTTACAAACTTATGAACTTTTATGTTTGTATTTAATTTACATCCCTCCACCAGTGCTCATTCTCCTCCACCAATGATCCCAGCATCCCTCCCACCACCCCCATTCCAACCCCCACCACCCCACCCTGCCTCTGCAGCAGGGTATTCCCTTTTCTTCTCTCTCCTGTTGGATGTTGTAGTTTGCAATAGAGATATTGAGTGGCCATTATGTTCGGTCTATAGTCTACTTTCGGCACGCAGCTTTCAATCCGAGTGGGTTCTCCCAACATTCTCTACTAGGTGCTCCCTTCTCTGTCTCTTCTGTCTTTCCCCCCAGGATGTGAGGCCAGTTTCCAAGCTGTGGGGCAGACCTCCTTGTTCTTATCTCTACTACTCTTGGGTGTTAGTGTCCCATTCTGCTACTTTATAATCCACATATGAGTGCGATCTTTCTATGTCTGTCTCTTTTTTCTTTCCTGGGCCCAAAATTTATTCACTTTTATTGATTTATTTTGCAAAGGAGCCAGAGGATAAAACTAATAAGCAGTTTACCACCACCAAAACCCTTATTCTCTCTCATTTTAGAAATTAATTAAATAGGAAAAGGAATCAAATGGTACAACATAGATCGTGCATCATTTGAACCTGGTTTCTGCCTGCCTCACACTCTGTATGCTACACTTTTTTATTTTTAATTGAATCACCATTCGGAAAGTTACAAAGCTTTCAGGCTTAAGTCTCAGTTATACAATGCTCGAACACCTATCCCTTCACCAGTGCACATATTCCAGCTCCAAGAATCACAGTATAGTGCCTCCGCACTCCTACCCCCCCACCCCACCTTTATAGCTGATAAATTCCACTTTACTTTCTCTTTACCTTGATTACATTCAATACTTCAACAAAAAACTCACTATTATTGTTTGGAGTCCCTCCCCCCAACGTCAGATCTGCTGAAAAGAAAGCATTTGATACTTTTTTTCCATTGCTGAGAATGAAGAGATATAAGGCCATGTGGCCGCAGTAGCGGCCACACCGTTTTGGATTTCTATATTTAAGCATTTTAGTAACTAAGTCCAGAGAAAAGAACTGGACTTTGATTAGAATTGGCATCCCCATATTTGGCCAAACCAGATTTAAGGATGACATCAAAACCAAACTTAAGATCAGCAGTCAATTAGCTGGCTGCCAGTTCATCACTGTCACTGTCACTGTCATCCTGTTGCTCATCGATTTGCTAGAGTGGGCACCAGTAATGTGTCCATTATGAGACTTGTTGTTACTGTTTTTTGGCATATGGAATATGCCACGAGTAGCTTGCCAGGATCTGTCGTGCGGATGGGATACTCTTGGTAGCTTGCTGGGATCTCTGAGAGGGATGGAGGAATCAAACCTGGGTCAGCCATGTGCAGAGCAAACGCCCTACCGCTTTGCCATTGCCCCAGCCCTGCCAGTTTATATTAATTCTGTTCCCTGAATATATTTTAAACATGTGTCTTTAGCAAAACTTTATGCTTTTTTTGTTACTAGTGTTCTCTTCACCTTTAGCCTTATTCTGAACATTTTTACTCTGCCACTAGAACGAAATTCTTAAAATGTATATGGGATTGGGATATGTTCCTGCCCCAGATTCTAATTCAATTCCTAAGGCTGATACCAGAGAAAGTATTAGATCTATAAGGTACTACCACCCAGAAAGCCCTGTCACTCAGCTATCACCGAATCCTCATGCATGATTACAATTTTCAGCCTGAACCACCTGTCTTTATCCATTTGGGGTACCATATCCTGACTTGGATCTTATCCTTCAAGAGTTTTTTGAATGGGTCCATACACAGCAGTGCTCTAGGCTTACTTTTGGCTGTGAGATCAGGGATCACTACTGGCAGGCTTAGGGACTCTACAGAGTGCTGGAGGTTGAACTCATCATGTAAGTCACGAGCAGGACAAATGACCCACCTGCTGTGCTATAGTTTCCACCACACCTTCAAGCTTTTGCTGTAGGATGGGTATATCTTCCTAAGCACAGTCTCACTATAACCTTTCTATTTGAGGGCTAGCACTGTGCTTCTGGCTTTGGTTTCTTGTATCCTGCCTTTCATGATTGAGAATAACCCTTTATCCTCATTTCTATTTTTATCATGGAAAAAGATATTGAGACTTCTCCTAGAGTTCAGAGAAAAGCATCAGTTCAGAGAAAATCAGTTGGGAGCTGGCCCAGAAACTGAAGTTGGGGACGGTGCAAAGAACTTGCTAGAAGAGTTTCAGGGTTTCTGTTTTCTGTGAGTGGGACTGAGATTCTCATCTCTAGCATGAGAACAAAGACCAACCATGGTTCTTGGAGACCAAATTCCATCCCCAAACTCTGTCTCATTGGCTTTTTTCCTAAGAAAGTATCATAAGGATTGACATAGAGACAATTAAGTTTGCTGTTGATTTGGGTTGTTTTTGGGTCACACCTGGTCTACTCAGGGTTTATTTCTGGCTCTGTGCTCAGGTTCACTCCTGCTGGGACTTATGGGACTATACGAAGTACTGGCAATTGAACTGTGGTTGACCACATGCAAGGTAAGGGTTTTACCCCCATACTATTTCTCTGTTTCTAACAATAAAAGAAAATTTGAAGGTTTAATATCATTTTTTATTGAGAAAATATTTTCTTGTAACATTGTATAGGTTACAAGTATGCAATCCTTTACTTAGAAACTTTTTTTTTTGGTGATAATATTGAATGGTGTTTGTACTACAATGTGGTGTTAGGGATTGAACTATGCAGCCTTTTAAATCAGCATCTGTGAATACTACCGTCTGCTCACCCCTGAAATTCTCATCTCTGTCATCAGACAGTTGACTTATTTCATCTGGCTAATCCATCCTTGTTCCCCCTACTTTCCTGGTAACCATTATTTTGTTCTTGTTGTCTAAACTTGATTTCTTAAATTTAGCTTATTCATTTATTTGTCATTATTCTTTATATGCCATAAAGAGTGAAACTATATAGCATTTATATATCTCTACTTATTTCACTAAGTCTTCTTAAGGTTTAGAATGAAATATTTCTATTTGCTAAATTACTTGCAATGGAGAAATGACTCAGGATTTGCAAAAGCAGGAAAGTACAAAATTCCCATCTATTATCTTAAACTATAAATGGATAATAAGGTAGTAGGCAAAGTAGCTGGCTATACCATTTTAAATGTTTCCCATGATGGAATGCAATTGTTTAATAACAAGAGACATATCATTTCTCATTTAAGTAATAGACACATATTTATCTATTGGAAACATTTAAAATGTTTTTGGTTAAAAATACACAGAGTAATTGCACTTTAAGCAAATAAAAATAGATACTATTGCAATTTACCTTGACTAAAATATTTAAGATTTACCTATTGAGTCTGAAGTGCTTTCCTTCCAATTACTTTATAAGACTGATTTAGTTTCACATATAAGCCATAAAACTTAGTCTCTTTAGTGAATAGAACAGGAATATAAATATTGAACTTAAAACAAGGTTGTAAAATATATAAATAAACGTTACCAACAAATAAAAACTGTGTTTATATCTTTGTAAAAGTTTAAAAAATATAATAGGCCAGAGTTTTAGTAGAGCAGGTGGGGCATTTGCCTTGCATGTAGCCAACCTGGATTTCATCTCCAGCACCCCATATTGTCCCCTGACCCTTCCAGGAGTGATCCTGAGCATAGAGCCAGGAGTAAGCACCGAGCCTTGCTGGGTGTAGTCCCAAAACAAAACAAAAAGTTAAAAAAAATAAAATACATGATACTTTCAGTTTGGAAAAGTTTTTATTGGCCTTCAGTTGCAGTGCATGAGTGGGTAAGGGTGGCTTAATTGGGAAAATATCTGGAGTAGCAGATCTAAGAGTTTATTTGGTAGGAGGAGAAGGGGGTTCACAAGGTGGAGAGAGAAGTCACTAGTCATCTAGATCCAAATCCCAGATTGGCCATACTAATGCAACGTTCTAAACATATGTAAATGTGTGACCTACATGTTTATTGTAGCAAATTAATAACAGAATAGCAATTAATGAAAAGTCAAAGAATTAGAGATTAGACTGTATAAGATGCATTTTTTAATGGAGAAAGAAAAAACTATGTGTAGGCAAATGTTGACTATTAAACATGTTGGGGATTTTTTTCCAGATCAAAATAATTGCCTTTCAATGTGAAAAGCTTTCACTGACACCCCATCTTGAGTAATAACAAACATATTGTAAAAACCATCTAAATGATTAATAGATTTTGGCTTTTAGGGGAGTTTTCAATAAGATAAAGAGATTGGAGTGGAGTGGAAGGGAGGCCATCTGCTTCAGTGTTGAATTTTAATTTTCTATTATTAATATAACAGCTAGAAATTGATAATTTTTCCAGATAAAAGCTGTGTTCATAAATATTTAAAACAAGACAAGTGGGTGTGTTGTGTTGTTTAGATGACTTGGAGGGAATTTGGATCAATGAAACCAGAATTTAGTGCTTTCCTGGTTTGTGTGTTTCTTATTAAATTCTCGAGTAGTACTGAGATATAAAATGGCATTAAATTAATTTCTTTTTTCACTCTCATTTTCATGCAATTTCCCACATTATACCCTTTGCTATAAAACGTGCCATGTTCAATTAAGGTATGCTAGTATGTTGAAGTATTTCACAACAACTCTGTTGAAATCTCATGAATGAGGTCAATTCACAGGGTCAAACTAATACATGCTAAATGCTTGTATGTAATGTTTTAGCCTGAGACAGGCACAGAGACATTTATTTGACAAACTTCTAAGAATAATTGGTTCTCCAACAATCTTGACAGAATAGGCTTTTTTTTTTGGACAATAGAATAGCTCCTCTTTCATTCCCTTTCTGTAGCTCATTTAAGTAGCATCTTACAACAATCTCAATTTTAAAGTTACTCCTATTCATCTAATGAAAGTAACTCTTTTTGATCCCTTTGGTTCCTGGGTCTTTAAATTGCTTAGAGTGGTTCTCTCAAACTGTCACTGTTAATCATGTACATTTGTTTTGCCTTATGCTATTAGTAGGATGAAATTTACTCCTTTGCATGATTCTCTTATACTGGTATACTTAACATCTGCCACAAATGATTTATTGAGATTTTGTGAAAATTATATTTCAGCATATATAAGGAGTAAATTTTGCTGGAAATGTAAGTGGTTTACTCAAAATTCAGTGCTCTCCAAATTGTTCTAATTATAATATATATTTTTATTTTCTGATTATTCTGGAGGGTCATGCTGCTACAATTTATCTTTCATTCACTATTTCCACCTCAAACATATTCAGAAAACTTTCATTTTCACCCAGATAAGCACAAACTTTTGGTTGCCTTTTTTTTTTCAGATCAAATGCATGTTACAGAGTATGGAAGGTTTTGTAATTTTCAAAGTAGTACAAAAGTCTAGACAGAAACTGAAGTTCATAGATACATACACTTGGGTATGTTTATAAACATACTCCTTCGGTGGAATTTTTGCTTTTAAAAATATATTGTTAACACTAAAGTTTAGTTTATTTAAATGGATAAGAAATCAATGGGTCACAGAAGCTAATGCAGAAAATCTAGCCTTTTATGTTAAAGTGTTGGCATAAATGGATTAATATGTCTTGTCTGAATAAACAGCCCCCTTGAGATTCTTTTAGCTTTCAAGTTCAGTAAACTTACTACCCCCAAAGCATTAGACCTAAATCGAGTTATACTTTCTTGGGACATCGTCTTCACTAACCCAAAATTACACTTTCCAAAGCCTATACATTGCCCAGCTTCTCACTTGTTTTAGGAGAACTTGCATTCTTTTAACTTTTTTTTAAGAAGAGGGGCTTTGGGTTATGCTCCCTGGTCCACAAAGGTAATAAAGTCAATTAACTGATTTTCTTTTCTAAAGTTTTAAAATTGACACTAAGTGGTCCTAAGGCATTAGCCCTTGCTTTGTGCTCAAAAAAGTGACTCCTGGCAGTGCCCAGGGAACATAAGTGGTGCCAATGCTGAATTGAGCCAGGGGTAAGTAACATACAAGACAAACTCTAACCCTTCTACTATCTCTATGGCTCTTAGGAGACTTTGAGACTAATTGCATTATGTAAAAATTTTAACTATGCAGTTAGACTACCAGCATGCTATAGTAGCCAAAGACTAAAGGCACCATTTTTCTAATTTTATTTTTTAAAAATAATGTAGGAGTACTGCTATTTGTTCAGCAATTGATTAAGCTGATTCAATTGGGCATGAAATCCACATTACTTTTTTATTTTATTGTATCGCCATGAGATAGAGTTAGAACTCTTTCATGTTTGAGATTCAGCCATACATTAATCAAACACCTATCCCTTCACCAGTGCACATTTTCCACCACCTATGTCCCCAGTATCATTCTGCCCCCCACATCCCAGTCCTCATCCTGCCTCTATGGCAGATAATTTCCCCAATACTCTTTCTCTAACTTTGGGCATTATGTTTTGCTACCTATGAGATGGTCATACTTCTTCATCAAGACCCTGAATGAATGGTTTGTTGCTCTTTGTGTTCCTGGAGAGAGCAGATACCACTGGGCTACACTAGCACGTGACACTGTCGAATGGAGATGTTACTTGCACTTGCTCGAGCAAATCGATGAGCAATGGGATGACAACTAATACAAGTGAAGTGATTTTTTGCTCAAAATTTCCCACCACCATTCAAGCTTACCTGCCAGGGGCAGACGCTAGATAATTTATTTTCCATTGATCATTTAGAATATCATGAGAGCTCGCACAGCTGCAGTTGTCAATGTAAATTTCTAGATTGTAAATGGTTGGATTCCGGAGACATGTTTGTATGGCACTAATCCATTTTGGGGTTTAATTGGGAGTCTCTGGACCAGGGCTATTGGTGCGCTAAGATGGCGCCCGGAGGCAAATTGTGGGGGTGACAGTCAGTCTTTTGGGTGGGCAGGGGCCCACAGAGGGACAGTCCATGTCCTCTGCTGCTATGTGGCCTAGAGATTTAGTCCCAAACCTGCATACCTGGGCCTTGCTTATGGAAGCTTTTGGTCACTGGGATTCATCTGGAGTAGGCGGGGGAGATTGTACCTGTTCTGTCTGAGGTGCCCCGGTGAAATTGGCTTGGTCTAGAGCCAAGAGAGATCTCCAGCACTGTGGTGTCTTCTGGGACTTCCCTCTGTGTCTCTGAGCCAGGGCTGTTGGTGTGCTAAGATCCACATTACAAAGTTTTCAGCAGATTATATCTTGGTGAGTTCTATCTTGAGACTGTGGAGTCAGGCTGGGGGTATGGCGGTGATTTTGGATTGTGGAAGCAGGTGGCTGCTGAGGACTCTGCTTGGGCAGGTCACCAGGCCAATCTGCCCCCTTCAATTTACTCCGGTCTGTTCAGCCATGCATGGGTCTGAGCTTAACTTTGGCTTTTGATCTCTTTTGAGATTTCTTTAGGGGTTTCTGAGGCAATGCTGGCAGTAGAGCTTACAGGGTGGTGCTGGAGTTGGTTCGTGGGGGTGACTGCCAGTGCTTCCATGTGTATTGGGAAGTAGGGGAAGGTAGCCCATCCCAACTCTGAGAAAGCCTGCAGATTTCAGTCACAAAATTCACATACCAGAATTTTCAGCAGATTATATCTTGGTGAAGTCCATCCTGAGACGATGGAGTCAGGCGGTGATTTGGGTTTGTGGAAGCAAGTGGCTGCTGGAAGCTCTGCTTGGGCGGGCCATCAAGCCAACCCACCCCTCTCCAATTTACTTCAGTCTGTTCAGCCATGAGTGGGTCCGAGATTAACTGTGGCTTTAGATCTCTTTCGAGATTTATCTAGGGGTCTCTTAAGTAAGACCAATAAATGAGCTTGTATAGCTGAGTTGGACGTGGTTTGTGGGCATGGCTCCCACATACCTAACTTTTGACCATTAAATTTCTTGGTAAACTTGGTCCCAAGTTGTTGGGGTCTGGCAAAAGGCACAGCAGCAATTTGGGGGTATCAGGAAGCCTGAAGGCACTATCAGGCTGCTGATGCACTTGCCTCACAGGTACAGGTTGACCTGTTGGCAGCACCATACCCCTAGTAAAGGCACCATTTAGCTTGGGGCAATTCACCAAATCCTTTGAAGCCTGAAGGACTTTATTCTTACAGGGAAAGGTCTATGTTTTTGTGGGTAAAAGGATTAAGAGAAACACTTTAAGAGCTGCTACTTGGGAGTGGGGCAGGTGTGTGTGTGTGTGTGTGTGTGGGTGTGTGTGTGGGTGTTGGTTGATTTCAGTTCAGAAAACACTCAGTAAAGTAATATAGTTAACTAATGTTATCATTATTACTAGCAAAATTACTTTGCAACAACTTATCATTGCCAGGGAATAGAGGACACAGATGTCAGTCAGAGCACAGGACAGAGACTCGTCTTAGAATAAGACTTCATTTGGTATTAGCAAATTCAATGTGACAGATTTTGTCAGTTTTTTTTTTTTTGGTCTGCTGAGGAGCTGCACTTCATGCATGCTCAGGAGGTACTTCTAGCTTGGTTCTTAGTGGACAATACAATGTTTGGGATAGAACCTGGGCATGGGACTACATCAAGTTTTTGCACTGCAAAACAACAATGATCAGAATTAAAAAGACACACCACAAAGTGGAAGAAAATATTTGCAAGATCCACACACATAGCATTTATTGTTTATAAGTAATTCATGATGATTTGTTACAGGCATTCAATATTCCAGTACCAATACCACCACCAATGCTACCTTCCCTCCACCAATATTCCTATTTTTCCTACCACCTCCCAAGCCTGCACCTCTACCAGGCCCACAATAATTTATTTTATATTGCTTATTACCAACAAATGGCTTACAGAATGATCAAAAAATATTTCTTTAGAAAAAATTTGAAAATTGTTGCATCTCACCATGGGGACAATACGTTCTTCTCAGAGGGATTACTGAAATGTTGTTACAAATTAAGTCTTCTGTCTTCGTATTTTAATAGTCGAAATTGGTTGGCTTCTGTGTTATATCCTATCCAGTCTGGGGTGCTACTACTGGATTGTCAGCATTGTACAGCTTAGAGAGGTTGTAGCCATGTGATCCAGAAAATCCAGAACTTTTATCTAGGAAGTACAGCCGAAGTTAAATTTTTAACAGGGCAGTGACTTTGGGGTGCGGGAGTGACTGCTGGGGCCTTGATTGGGCAGGAACTGGCCTGCCCACCTCCAAGACTGCCCAGGATAATTCTGCTGGAAATGGGTGTCTGAGTTTTTGCAGCTAGTTGATATTTCTTGAGATCTGAGTCTCTAGAATGAGGCCTGTAGATGAGCTTAAATGGCAGCAGAGGTGGTTTGTGGGTGTGGCTCCACTTTTTTACTTCTTAATATTTACAAGTGCTTTATATATTTAGATATTAATACTTTGCCAGAGGAATGGTGGGCAAATATGCCCTCCTAGTCTCTGGCAGGTGTAAGCTCTTAGGAGGTAAACACTCACAGGAGGCTCTGCTACATCAGGAAGTTTTTAGAGGAAACTCTAGACAGATTGTCACTTCCTTAGTTCTGGCTTGGTATTTCAGTTTTTAAGGATATATTAGAACTTTTATATTTTTTTCCTTAGAGTACCACAGATGCTTAGAAGTATTTGTAAGTGAATATTTTCAGTTACTTGCTTAGTTCTTACTCTTTAGTGCAAAGCTAATAAATATCTTTCAAGCCTTTTTCCTTTCCTTTTTTTAACTAATTTTTTTAATTTTTAAAAATTTATTTATTGAGTCATCATGAGAATAGTTACAAAGTTTTCATGTTTGAGTCTTGGTCATACAATGATCAAACACCCATCCCTTCACCAGTGCACATTTTCCACCACCAAATACCCCAGTATACCCCCTATCACCCATACGCCAACCTGTGTGGCAGATAATTTCCACATTACTTTCTCTCTCTACTTTGATTACACTCAATATCTCAACACCAGTCCCACCATTATTATTTGGAATTTTCCCCGAACACTCAGACCTGCCAAAAATGCAACATTAGACAATTTGTTTTCTATTACTGGTTTTGAATAGCATATGATGTTGCGTGGCCGCAAGAGTGGTCATGCAATCTTAGAATTCTAAAATTTTAATAATTAGGTCTGGAGAGATTTCTGCCAAGAGCCGCTTGGTTCCAAGATTCATTTGTGTGTCTCTGGGATTATGACCGTTAAGGAGTTTAATCAGTAGTTGGGGGAAGGGGTGGTTGTGGGCGGCATCTCTGGTCCCATCGGGGCAGGGGAGGAGAACTGGCTCCACCCCTATCCCCAGAGGCCAGGTATGTGTTGTCACTGCTGACCTGTACCTGGATTTTCCAATGAGCTCTGGAAGATGGCGGCTGCCGGGCTTCCCAGGGAATAGACAGAGGGACAACACCTTTTCCCATCTGGGGTGGCCCAGCGAAGGAGGCCTTACGCAAAGTCCACAGGCATTTCTGCCAAGAGCCACTTGGTTCCAAGATTCATTTGTGTGTTTCTGGGATCATGACCATTAAGGAGCTTTCATCAGAAGCCAGGAGGGCTGTTCATGGGCAGCATCTCCTCCTTTTTTTTTTTTAATTGAATCACTGTTGGATACACCATTACAAAGCTGTTCATGATTGGGCTTCAATCATACAGTGTTCCAACACCCATCCCTTCACCAGTGTACATTTCCCACCACCAATGTCTCCAGTTTCCCTCCCAGTCCCCCACCACCACACTCACTTCCTGCCTCTATGATCTGCACTTTCTTCTTTCTCTCTCTTTCTCCTTTTGTGCGTTAAGGTTTACAACACAGGTTCTAAGAGGTCATCATGTTTGTTCTGGGTGTTCCTTTTATTGGAAGGCACAGCTGGAATAGCCGTTTTTTAAAAACTGGGTGGTGGCTTTGGGTGTGAACGTGTCTGTTGGGGATTCTTGAGGTACAGGGAGGTGTGGGGGAGGTAGATATCCTGACCCTGAGAAAGCCTGGAGATTTCAGTCACAAAACCCACATACCTAGTTTTGTAACAGATTTATATCTTGGTGAGGTCCGCCCTGAGATGATGGAGTCTGGCCAGGGGCATGGCAGTGATTTTGGATTGCGGGAGCAAGTGGCTTCTGGGGGCTCTGATTGGGTGGACACCAGGCTAATGTGACCCCCTCTGATCTACCCTGGTCTTTTCAGTCTTGTGCGGGTCCAAGATTAACTGTGGCTTTTGATTTCTCTAGAGATTTATTTATGGGTCTCTGAAGAGAGGCTGGTAGAAGAGCTTACATGGTGGTGCTGGAGTTGGTTTGTGGGGGTGACAGAAAGTGCTTCCAGGAGAATAGGGAAGTGTGGAAACTCAAGAAAGCCTGGAGATTTTAGTAACAAAACATGCTTACCTGAATTTTCAGCAGATTAATATCTTGATGATGTCTGGCTGGGGGCATGGTGGTGATTTTGAATTGTGGGAGCAAGGGACTGCTGAAAGCTATGTTTGGGTGAGCACCAGACTAATCTGCCCCCCTATGATCCACCCCAATCTGTTCAACCTCTCATGGGTCTGAGGTTAACTGTGACTTTGATCTATTTTGAGATTTATTTATGGGTTTCTGAAGCAAGGCTGATAACTGAGCTTGTATGGCTGAGTTGGAGGTGATTTGTGGGCATAGCTCCCCTAACTTTTGGCCATTTACTTTCTTGGGAAACTTGGTCCTGAGGTTTTGGAGTCTGGTCAGAGGCATAATGGTGAATTTGGGGTATCAGGAAGTCTGAAGGCACCATCAAGCTGCTGCTGCACTCACCTCTCAGGTCCAGGTTGACCTGCTGGCAGTACTGTGCCCCCTGGGTCTACTGCTCTGCCTTTGTTCCAGTACCATGCAGTTTTAATTATTACCACTTTGTAGTAGAGCTTGAGGTTGGGGAAGGTGATGCCTCCCATCTTCTTTTCCCCCAAAATAGCTTTAGCTATTCGTGGGGGTTTGCTGTTCCACATGAATTTTAGGAGTGTTTGGTCCACTTCCTTGAAGAATGTCATGGGTATTCTTATAGGGATCACATTGAATCTGTATAATGCTTTGGGAAGTATTGCCATTTTGACAATGTTAATTCTCCCAATCCATGAACAGGGGATGTGCTTCCATTTCCTCGTGTCCTTTTTTATTTTGTGAAGTAAAGTTTTGTAATTTTCTCTGTACAGGTCCTTCACCTCCTTAGTTAAGTTGATTCCGAGTACTTGATTTTCTGAGGCATGATTGTGAACGGGGTTGCTTTTTTCATATCACTTTCTTCTCTCTCATTATTTGCATATAGGAAAGCCATGGACTTTTGGGTATTGATTTTATAGCCTGCAACTTTACTGTACGAGTCTATTGTTTCAAGGAGTTTCTTGGTAGAGGCTTTGCTAGCCCTGATATTTTTGAAGCCTCTCTTTACTCGTCTTTCCCAACAGTACTGCACTGGAGGCTCTTTCAGGGTCAGGGGATTGAGACTGATCATTGCTACTGGTTTTGACATATGAATATGCCATGGGGAGCTTGCCAGGCTCTACCATGCAGGCAGAAAACTCTTGGTACAGGTTCTCTGAGAGGGAGAACTAGGCTGTGTGTGTATATATGTATATATATACATATATATGCATATGTATACATATATGTATATATTTATGTGTGCATCAGCCAGGAGTAAGCCAAAAACATAAGCCTTTTTTATGGTTTAAGAATCAATGGTGCAAAGAGCTGGCCACATGCTTTGCTGGTGCAGATCCCACTTAAATTCCTGGCACAGCATGGTATGATCTTTGTGGCCCAAGTTGTACCATGTCCCTGAGTTGAATGGCATTAGGCCTGCACAGGTGCAAGTCCCTCAAAAAAAAACTTCAAAAACCAGCTGTGGAGTGCTTGGGTAAACAGTTCAATGAGCTGGAGACCAGGTTCATTCCCCAGCACCATATGATCTCCTGCGCACCACTAGTAGTGAGCCTTGAGCAGTGTGCTAAGAGCAATCCCTAAGCACCACTGGATGTGACTCAAATCAGCCCCCTCTCAAAAAGATTTTTAAAAAAATTCACTTAGATCTAGAGAAGCAGTTCCTCAAGGATGGCTCAGTGGCAAAAAACAAACAACCAAAAAAAAATAGGGGTTGGGGAGTCTGCTCAGACCACTTACCTTGGAGGGGGGCTGACCTTGCCTTGATCACAGCACTACACGCAGTGCCTTGAGCACCGCCAGGAGTGAGCCCTGAACACAGAGCAGGATTAAGCCCAGTGGCCCAACCCCACAAACAGCATCTGTCTTGCAAAGATCTTACAAGCATCTTCTTTCTGTCTTCCAAAGCTCAGTCCCTGAAGCTAGCTTGTCTGGAACCGTCACAGGTAACTGTGTCTTAAATAGAGCAAACTAGAACCACAGTATAAGTTTGGAGTGACAAAAGTTAAAAGTGACTCTCTGGATGGTCACGATGTGTTTGCTTTTTATTTATTTATTTTTCTTTTTGGGTCACACCCAGCAATGTTCAAGGGTTATTCCTGGCTCTGCACTCAGGAATTACTCCTGCCCTGAGTAATTCCTGGGATGCTGGGAATCGAACTCGGGTCGGCCACATGCAAGGCAAATGCCCTTCCTGCTGTGCTATCGCTCCAGTCCTCCTTTTGATTTATTCTGTGTGATTTTCTGTTTTACAGATTTATAATCATAAATTTATTATAAAATTTATAATAATAAAATACATGTAGAAATTCAAAGTGATCTTCTAGGTCTCTGATGCCTAATAGCTAAGTGAGTACTACATCTTAAAAATAACTCAGTGGGACTAGCTTCTGGCTTTGTTTCCTGCCCAAGAGGAGGAATTGGGCATCGGATATCTAGGGGACTATATCATCTACATATCCTAATTCTCTAATCTTAATGTAATTATGATGGGTAAGGCTCTTGTCATCTCAAGATGCTTTTCAGTTGTGGAGGAATTAGAAACTTCTCACTGTCAGAGCTAGTTGTCTATACTAGTTCTGGTGCCCTGTAGAATAATTATGCTTTTACAAAGAACATTATTTACTACCCTGTAAGGGTTAAGTGTGGTATTACTCTCTCTATTTCAAGAGGAGTGGTTCTAATTTAATGTTTCTGAATGATATAGAAGGGAATGAATATCTATTCTCAGTAGGATCTTTTTAATAGAATCATTACCTTGTAGCAATGTTCTCTAGAAAACTGTTTGATGTCTGTGTAGTAAGGGTAGTATGCTTTTAGAAGTTGGGTGCATGTGTTTTTATGAGATCATATTGAACTGGTTGATGGCAAGTGAGAAAAAAGGCATTCATATTTTAAGGAAAAAATTCATATGTATCTCAAAAATTAAAACAAAAATCTGTCATCCTTTTTTCAGAACTGTAGATAATGAAAAGAAGACAATATCCAGTTAATGTAACTCTTTCAAATATTTATGTAGTAGGAATGATTTACATCTAAAATACACAACCTCCAAACTCATGCTAACTTAATTTTTTTTAGGTTGTGTGCTCTAGGTCATATTAAGAACTTGATATCTGTCATAACAAAGTTGCTGGCTTGATATAAAATCACCTACATAACTGATATTTGGGGGGTAAGGGAAAAATAATATAAATATTAACATATAAGTTCTTTGATGGATAGTATAAAAGAAAAGAATGGCTCATGCTTTTGGTGGCATGGATAAATAGAATTTAAGATAGTTATTGCAGTTGATGATCACAACCTAAGAAGATGAATACTCCTACTAATTCTTTAATGAGAGAACATCTGCCTCAGTGATCCTATGTTGTACGCATATGTTTCAGCAAATAGGAACACACACACTTGGTTGCAGAGTGCTGAAGGTGGTGTACTTGTGGCACCAGGGATCTCAAATGGCAGTGCCACAGGAATCATACTCTATATATTGGGCTATGCAACAAACTCAGCCTGCAAGACAGATACATTACCAGGAAACTATCCACAAGTCTCATTTAATTTATGATGTTAAGGAACTCTGCATGGGTTCTTTCAAAAGATCCTGCAGAGGACCCTCTGAGCCTAAAGACTTTGATTCCAGAGACCAAACACATTTGGGCATCCAGCGCAGCTTCTTACAGCAATGCACTGGGACTGTGAGTTGGGCTACAACTCCCTGCTGCCTGGGGATGGATTTTTCCTCTCCACCCTGTTTTTCTGCACGAAAAATGGCGGCGGCAGCAATATCCACGTGGTGAGAGCCATCTTCTAAAACTCCTAACCCAGAGGTATACGGTTTTTACACTTGGGGCTCCTAGGGAATCATGGGAAGTGGGTGTAACCAGCATGCCCTAGGCCCAGATGAATCCGGAGCTGCTGAGAGTGAAACGGACCCTCTGTGCCTAAATACTTTGATTCCAGAGACCTAACACATTTGGGCATCCAGAGCAGCTTCTTACAGCAATGCACTGGGACTGTGAGATGGGCTATGCAGTTTCTGGCAGAATCTTCCCTGGACTTTATACAGAAATCCAAAACCGTGCTGCCAAGTCCATGTGACTTAACATCTCTTAATTGTCAGCAATGTGAAACGGTTCCTTTTAAGCAGGTCTGACTTTGTGGGGAAACTCCAAATAATAACAGTAAGTTTTTTGTTGAAATATTGAAGGTAGTCAAAGTAGCAGCCATTTCTCTAGACTGAACTAAGCAACAGCCCCATGCCAGCCGAGAAAAGGAAATATCCCTCTTTCCCGGTTGTTTCCCATTTTTGGGGAGAAACTCGGCGTGGTGTCCACCATACTATGAGGTGCAGGAAGGGGGATGAGGGGGGAAAAAAAAGAGAAAAAGGAAAAAGAAAAAAAAGGAGTTATGTACTTGGAGCAGTGGGGCTACATATCTCTTCATTCTAAGCAATGGAAAACTAATTATCAAATGCTTCCTTGGTAGTAGGGCTGTCCTTCTTGGGGGGAAACTCCAACAACAATAGTGAGTTTTGTGTTGAAATATGGAATGTAATAAAGGTAAAGAGAAAATGAAGTGAAATTCATCAGTTATGCAGTTGGGGGTGAGGGGGTGGGGGCGGGAGGTATACTGGGTTTTTGGTGGTGGAATATGGGCACTGGTGAAGGGGTGGGTGTTAGAATGTTGTATAACTGAGACATAAGCCCGAGTACTTTGTAACTTTCCACATGGTGATTCAAAAAAAAAAAAGATCCTGCAGAATCACTGTCACTGTTATCCTGTTGCTCATCGATTTGCTTGAGCGGGCACCAGAAACGTCTCCATCGTGAGACTTGTTGTTACTGTTTTGGCATATCAAATACCCCATGGATAGCTTGCCAGGCTCTGCCATGTGGACGAGATACTGAGATACTCTCGGTAGCTTCCTGGCTCTCCGAGAGGGATTGAGGAATCGAACTCGGGTTGGCCAATTGTAAGGCAAATGCCCTACTGCTGTGCTATTGTTCCAGCCCATCCTGCAGAATATTTTTGAATAAAATTAATTTCAAATTATATCATGATACAAAGCTTTGCATACCTTCCCCCTTTCCTAAAAAGCTAAAATAGTTATCTGAAGTCATATTGGCTCACACACGAAGGAACCGGCAGAAGAACCCAGGTGTGTGGGACCCGGGGCTGAGACCTCCAAGGCTGCTTGGATCGGGACTGGGCCTACTCCGTCCAGATTTCTCATCTCCCAGTAGCTAGAGGGTCACACCCAGGGACTTCCCCCAGTGCCGTGTAATCCTGTCAACGGCCAGCAACCAGAGACTTAAAAGCCAGCTCCCGGAAGCAATATCTCATAGCCTACTTCTCCCTCTGGGAGAACCTGGCAAACTACCTAGAGTTTCCTGCCCACATGGGAGAGCCTGGCAAGGTCCCCATGGTGTATTAATATGCCAAAAACAGTAACAAGCTGGGTCTCATTACTCTGACCCTGAAAGAGCCTCCAGTATTGCATTGTTGGAAGGACGAGTAGAGAGAGGCTTCCAAAATCTCAGGGCTTGGACGAATGGAGATGTTACTGAGACCGCTCGTGAAATTTAACGATCAATGGGATAATGATGACGATGATGATGATGATGATGATGATGATTGCCTCTTAACACACACACACACACACACACACTTTCCAAAATAACATTATTTTGGTTAGCAAATGTGGCATAAATATACTTTATTTATTAGTTTTTGAGCCACACACGAAGGTGCTCAGGGCTTACTCCTGACTCTGCTCCTAGAGTTGTGGGACCATCTGGGGTTCCAGGGAGCAAACCTGAGTTGGCTGTGTGTAAGGAAAGCACCCTACTCACTGTACTTTATTTTTATAAGGTGCTTTTTGTTTTGGCCAAACCTGGCTGTTCTTAGAACTTACTCTTGACTCTGCACTTGGAGAGCTCTCCTAAGAGGGCTGGGGAAACATATGGTGTGTTTCGGACCAAACTCAGGTCAGGCTCATGAAAGGAAAGTGCCCTGGCCCATATACTACATTTTCAAAGTGACTTCACTTACAATGGTTAATTTTATGAGAGAATTTAAACTTTTTTTTGCAAACTTTAATTTATGGTTTTAAAGCGTTACATTTGAGTACTTTGCTTAATTGGCTACCAAAGAGTGATAGACAGCCATGACTTACGTTAATCAGCTTTGAATCTCGACAGCAAATTTCCTTTTCCCTTCTTTATTAATTTTATGCTTAGGGGCTGTCAGGAAATAGCATAATCCCCTTTTGGGACTCTCTTGTTCTAGAATAATAATGCACCATGTAGCTTCCACAATACTTATGTTCCTCAGGAAGGGGGATCTCAGTAAATATACTTTCATAGGTTGGGAAGCACTACTTCATTTAACTCTAATAATAATAAACTCTACTTCATTTAAGAATAAAACATGTTTCAGTTGATCACCATCATCCCTTTATTTTTGAATCTTGAGAGAGTTAAAAATATCCCCACTTATTTGTTCCTTTGCTTTTTCTGATGAGAACCACATCAGAATTTTATTGCTCTTAGGCATCACCTGGAGAACAAATCACCCCCGGAACCAGAGTGAGTACAGTGCTTTTAGTTTTAGGGCCGCTCTAACGAAACATCAGAGAGTGATTTGCTTATAAATAAGAGAAATTCATTACTCACAACTTGGGAAACTGGAGGTCTGGTAGTTGGGTATCAACATAGTCTTGTGAGGCTCTTTCCTGGACTGTAGACTTCTCAAATATCCACTTGATAGAGTAGGTGAAGGAGTTCTCAGGGCACCTTGATAACAGCATTAATTATGAAAGGTCCACTCTTGGCTCATTGACCCCGCTATTGGCTCCACCAATGAACTCCTATAGGTTCTAACCCTCAATACCACCACCTTGGTTATTAGGATTAAAATGTGTGTACATTTTGTCTGTGGGCAGTGTAAGACACAAATATTCAGACTGTAGCCATATCAAACCATTTGTTCCAGTGAATGTGTTGGCTGCGGGGATGGGTGTGTGTGTGTGCAAAGCAGATGTGGTGCCTGAGATTCAACCTAGGCCTTGCACTTCCAAGGCTTGTGTTCTACCACTTATACCACATGCCTGTAATTTCATTTGCATGAAATTAGATGAAAATGTTAGTTTATTTTAGTACATAACACTTTCTATATGCTAGTAAAAATATCTTTGCTTTATTTCATATAAATTAGACTCACACATGTCAATTGTTTTCACATTACACCGAGAACTCACACATATTTTTAGAGCTTTGTAGCCAATTAAAACATACCTTCTGTGTTAATTCATGAGAGAGAATATATATATGTATATAATTATTTGCCTAATTGTTGAAAAACTTTTGACTCACGCAATTAAATAGGCTTAGAAGTCCTAGTAATGATTGTCTGTCAGACACCCAGAGGAGCTGGTGTAATTTCAATTCTCTGTTTATCTCATTTAGAAAAACCCTTATCAACACACCTAGGAATACCCATGTTGCAGTCAAGTTGACATGAAAAATAAGCCATCTTTCATTGTAAATACTTTGGGGACAGTCTTGGGCATGGGGGATGACTCAGTGGATAAAAGCATCTATCTTGCAAGTATGAAGCCTTTAAATTCAATCCTGTGTGCTGCTCACATGCTCCAGGTGTGATCTGGATGTCATTTTCATCTGGGAGTCCCTGATGCCATGACAGACTGCATTATCTTCAGCACATATCCAGGTATATGTGTGCATCATAACTAATGTGTGTGGCCACTTTAGCGAGTTCCACAACTGAAATGTGTGAGTATTGCAGGTTCAGTATGACCCTGATGAGCACATTTTGTGGACACGAAAGCAGTCTGCGTAAGCACTATAGCCAGAATGTGCGTGAGCACCACAACTAAATAAATATGCCGCCTGGTGAGACCTATTGCCGAGTGTGTGTGCCCTGCAAGCAAAGACAATCAAATCATTATCTCAAAGATGTATTTGTACTCCCATGTTTATTGCAGCAGTATTTACTATAGCCATGGCACGGAGACAATCTAAGTGTCAGCTGAATGGTATATAGATAAAGAAAACACAATATATATATATATATAATTTAGTCTTCAAAAAGATGTGAATTATGCCATTTACAATAAAATGGATGAAATAAAGAATATTAAGTGAAAAATTTTCATAGGAGGTGGAGTGGGAAATGGAGGAAGAAGTTGGTAAAAAAGATATAAACTTTTGGTCAAAAAAGAAATAAGTTCTGAGGATCTGGTTTATAATAATAATAATGACTTGATGATAATATTATATTGATAGCACAGTGGGTCAGGCGTTTTTGCCTTGCATGAGGCCGACCCGGGTTCAATTTCTCCATCTGTTTCAGACAAGCTACCAAGAGTATCCCACCTGCATGGCAGAGCCTGGCAAGCTACCTGTGGCATATTCGATATGCCAAAAACAATAACAACAAGTCTTCAATGTAGACGTTACTGGTGCCCGCTCGAGCAAATTGAGGAACAATGGAACAGCAGTGCTACATAGTGTAGCATTCAGATGTACAATATTTGAATAGTGTATATTCAAATATACAATACTATATTATATATTTGAAATTTGCTAAGAGAGTGGAACTTTAGTGTTATCACCAGAAAAATTTAGTATGTAAAGTGATGGATGTGCTAATGATCTTGGTGAGAATTTTCTCATATGTATATCAAATCATCATATTATGTTTATTGAAGTTTTGTTTTTCAGTTGTACTTAAAGATAAGAAAAGAGGGAAAAATATTGATAGTATTGATTATTGCACATAACATTCTACTAATGTTTTGAAATAGCAAATCAATTTTATTTATAAGGGCATGGCATGCAATTATACTTCAGGCAAAGAACCATGAATCAAATCTGAATAAAAAGTTAATGATATCTGTTTTGGGGTATATAGTAGTGAATGAAATGATGCAATGTGAACCTTACTTTAATGGAAAGAATTCTAGTGACCTTCAGAGTTCAGAAGTATTTGTGTAGGAGATGAGAGACCTAAACAAATTGAAGAACAAGGAAAATGAATGAGGAATTTAAAACGTAGTTAAGAAAAGTGATAATATAATGAAAATATTATCATTATAGTTATTATTATTATTATTCTGGTGAAGCAAGATCACATTTATTGAAATTTATATAGAAAAATGTGAGGGATAGTGCCCCAGAAAATCAAATATCTTGGAATCAGCTTAACTAAAGAAGTAAAGGACCTCTACAAAGAAAACTATATAACTCTACTCCATGAAATAAAAGAGGACATGAGGAAATGGAAACATATCCCCTGCTCATGGATAGGGAGAATAAACATTGTCAAAATGGCAATACTCCCAAAAGCATTATACAGATCTAACGCGATCCCTATAGGGATACCCATGGAATTCTTCAAAGAAGCGGAGCAAGCAATCCTGAAATTTATATGGAACAATAAACGCCCACGGATAGCTAAAACAATTCTTGGGAAAAAGATGATGGGAGGCATCACCCTCCCCAACCTTAAACTCTACTACAAAGCGGTAACAATTAAAACAGCATGGTACTGGAACAAAGGCAGAGCTGCAGACCAATGGAACAGGGTGGAATATCCCCACACACAACCTAAAATGTATGATCATCTAATCTTTGATAAAGGAGCAAGAGATGTGAAGTGGAGCAAGGAAAGTCTATTTAACAAATGGTGCTGGCACAACTGGACAATCACATGCAAAAAAATGGGCTTAGAACTCGACCTGACACCATGCACAAAAGTCAGATCAAAATGGATTAAAGACCTCAACATCAGACCACAAACCATAAGGTACATTGAAGACAAGGTCGGCAAAACCCTCCACAATATTGAAGATAAAGGTATCTTCAAAGATGACACGGAACTAAGCAATCTAGTAAAAACAGAGATCAACAAATGGGACTACATTAAACTAAAAAGCTTCTGCACCGCAAAACATACAGTGACCAGAATACAAAGACTATCTACATAATGGGAAAGGATATTTACACAATACCCATCAGATAAGGGGTTGATATCAAGGGTATATAAAGCACTGGTTGAACTCTACAAGAAGAAAACATCCAACCCCATCAAAAAATGGGGCGAAGAAATGAACAGAAACTTTACCAAGGAAGAGATACGAATGGCCAAAAGGCACATGAAAAAGTGCTCTGCATCACTAGTCGTCAGAGAGATGCAGATCAAAACAACCATGAGATACCACCTCACACCCGAGAGACTAGCACACATCCAAAAGAACAAAAGCAACCGCTGTTGGAGAGGATGTGGGGAGAAAGGGACCCTTCTACACTGCTGGTGGGAATGCCGGCTAGTTCAGCCCTTTTGGAAAACAGTATGGACGATTCTCAAAAAACTAGAGGTTGAGCTCCCATTTGACCCAGCAATACCACTGCTGGGAATATATCCCAGAAAAGCCAAAAAGTATAGTTGAAGTGACATATGCACTTATATGTTCACCGCAGCACTGTTTACAATAGCCAGAATCTGGAAAAAACCCGAGTGCCCTAGAACAGATGACTGGTTGAAGAAACTCTGGTACATCTATACAATGGAATACTATGCAGCTGTTAGAAAAAATGAGGTCATGACGTTTGCATATAAGTGGATCAACATGGAAAGTATCATGCTAAGTGAAATGAGTCAGAAAGAGAGAGACAGACATAGAAAGATTGCACTCATCTGTGGAATATAGAATAATAGACTATAAGACTAACGCCCAAGAATAGTAGAAATAAGTACCAGGAGATTGTTTCCATGGCTTGGAGGCTGGTCTCTCATTCTAGGTAACTCAGAGAAGGGAACACCAAATAAAATGTGGTTGGAGGTAATGTGGGGGAAGGGTGAGGCGGGCGGAATACAGACTAGAGACTGAACACAATGGCCACTCAACACCTTTATTGCAAACCACAACACCTAATCAGAGAGAGAGAACAAAAGGGAAGACCCTGCCATAGTGGCAGTGTGGGGTGGGGGGAGACGGGACTGGGGAGGGGGGGAGGGATGTTGGGTTTACTGGTGGTGGAGAATGGGCACTGGTGAAGGGATGGGTTATTGAACTTTGTATCGGGGAAGCATGAGCACAAAGATGTATGGATCTGTAACTGTACCCTCACGATGACTCTCTAATTAAAAATAAACTAATAAAAAAAAGAAAACAAACAGACAAAAAAAAAAGAAAAATGTGAAGGGTGAGAAAGAGAAATATGTGTTCTAGAGAGAACTCAGACATCTCTGAGTGGAAATAAGCAAGCAAAAATACATGGGGCAAGCCAGAAAGATATGTGTTCAAGTCAGAACAGCAGGCTTGAAGATCAATCCAAAAGTATTATTTTTGGAATGATATTTTTTTTACAAACTAAGAGAAAATAAAGAAATGATAGAACTAGATATTGTGAAATTTTGAGGTGGAGATAAGACAGCTCACTGGCATTTCTCTTGTGGCTTTATCCCTATAAAGTTATGAAATTTAATTTCTGCATTGGGTTACTTTTCATGAATATAAAAGAAAATACCAGTTTTCATAGTCACATTTGTCCTGGATAACAATCTTCTCAAATCCAGGTATTTGGCATTATTAGAAATGAGTGGGGATTTCTAAATACAGGGGCAGCTGTGCTAGTTCAATTCTAGTCATACACCTAGGGCAGCTGACACAGTTTTCAGCAGAAAGTTTGATCTTTCCTTTAGGCTGCAAATTTTTACAGAAACAATCCCTGCTTTTTCAAGTGCTTTGTGTCCATGTCCTTCATTAATAGTTGAATATATTTTTGATTCATGACCAGAGTTTTCTTACAAGTAACTTAATTTCCATAAGAATAAATGTGAATTTTCAGGTCATGAATCTAGTGCTTCGTATATATTCTGTCTAGGATTGGTAGATGCTCTCATTTATTCTTTCTTGTAACTATGCAGTAATCTGTAGATTGTGAGGTGATGGAAATATCCTGAAAATCCACAAGAGGGAGATATATTGCCATTGAAGGGGGAGAGTGGCACTAATCAGAGAAAAATTCCTAACTTTCCAGAGCGGATGTTTCAGTGTATATCCCCAGATGAAAATGAGAAAAGGAAAGACTTTCTGAAGTTTGACTTTACAGTTTTCTTTGGGGATGAGATATTAGATTTAGAGATGCTCAGTTATTTGCCAATTCCTGGAATATGTATGATATGTCAAGATTTAGGATGCCTCAATGGCTTCAATGAGCTTATCTAAAAAGTCTTTAAGAATTTTTGTTTATTTTTTTATCTGATTGTGGCTCTTTCAAGGACGGACTGCAAAGCTGCCGTTTCACTGTATCCCCTTTCATTTCTTTGGCAGTAGTAGTGAAGAGTCAGTGCTGGCCAAATTGGGTTTAATATTCTTGCTGGGAAGTGCCCTTACTAATTTCATGTTCTTTTGGATAAGATATCCCAGCAGAATGAATCATTTGGGCTTTCAGTAACAGTTTCCTACTGAGAAAAGGAAGCAAAGTATTTTAAGTAGCACATATTTTTATTTGAAATTCATAATCTTGCCTCACATTTATGTGGTCAGTGGGAAGAGAAAACATAATTTTTTTTTTTAAGCCACATCCAGTGATGCTCAGTACTTATTCTTGGCTCTGCACCTAGCGATCACTCCTGGTAGGACTCAGGAGACCAATGGGATGCTAGGGATCAAACCTGGATTAGCCAAATACTAGGAACGCTCCCTACTCACTGCACTACCACTCGGCTCTACTCTATAATTTCAACAGATGTATTTGCAATGCTAGTACTAGCCTCGTTTAAAGTTTTATTTGAATTCATTTTATCCTCTACTTTGTTTAAACACTGTGGTTTACGAAGTTGTTCATGATGACTTGTTACAAGCATTCAATATTCCAACACCTGGAATTTGAGTGAGATATCCAGATTTATGATGTATCAGTGGCTTCAATGAGCATATCTAAAAAGTCTTTAAGAGTTTTTGCTTGGTCTGCCAAAGAGGCAGGCAAGGGATGGGGGGTGGACAATGATGGGAGGGAATCTGGGGACACCGGTTCTGGAAAATGTACACCGGTGGAGGGATGGGTGTTGGAATACTGTATGATTGAAATTCAATCATGAATGGCTTTATAATGCTCTGAAAATAATAATAATTTTTTGCTTATTTTCTAATATGGATTTTCTAAAGTGAATCTGAATATTGGAATATTTGGATTCATTTTAGAAAATTTTCTTTGCCTCTCCATTGTACAAATGATAAGGGTATTTAATGTTTGATATTCCCAAACTCTCCTTATTTTTTTCCTTTGGTGGTGCTAGGAATCCAGGATATTACACATGTAAGGTAAGAGCTCTAATGCTAAGCTGTGTTCATGACTGCTTAAATTGTAAAACAATTTCTTCCATTTCAGGTGATTCTTTTCTTCCTCCTACTTTTTGTTGTTATTGTTGTCTAGGTTTACTTCTCTGCCCATCCTCTCTTTATGAGATGTTTTAAAATTTATTTAATGGTAAAATCGATTACATTTTTAAAACAACTTTAAATTGAATCATCACAAATTACAAGGTTGCAAAGATCTTTATGATTGAATTTGAGGCATACAATGTTCCACCACCAATACTTTCACTTCTGTCCACTATCCTCATCAATAGCCAACCCCAGTTTCCATCCCTCCCCCAAGCCTACCCTGTGGCAGGGACTTTCCCTCTCCACCATTATCTTAGTGCTCCCTTCCTAACTTCTCTTCACCCTCCAACCCTGACCCAGTAGCAAGTTTCCTAATGAAGACGAGTTCTGTTCTTTATTTCTATTGCCTTTGGGCATTTTTAAATTTCCCTAGGAAGTTTCTTTATATCCCATGTATGAGAAAGATCATTCTTAAGGATGGTTTTTAAAATTTCTGTGGAAGCCACATCTGAAGGAAATGAAAAAAAAAGAAAAAACTATATAATTAATTTTAAAAGGGTCACTCTCCAGGGGCAGAGGCTAAGGCTGTCCTGATGATGCTTGGCCTAACAGAGTGGGTGGTTCTGACAGTTTGGTGCTCTAATTTCATGCTGCTCAGAAGCCACCAGGGTTAGAACCTGGTGGTGATAGGGGCATGCAGTGCAGGGTACCAAACTCAGCCTCACTTTTGCTAGACATGTGTCCTTTATCTATCCTCACTGAGGAAGAAAGGGAACTATCTGCGTAGATATTAAGACCACAGGGTGAAGTCAATCTATGGTTAATATCTCAAATTCAGCACCCACTAGCTGAATGGGATGTTGGGAAAGTTGCTTAAATTATCTGTGACTTAGTGCCAAGAGCCACACATGATGAATAATATTTTTAAGATTTCTGTGAATTTATATATACAGGAATTGGACTAGGATCTTACACAGGAAGAACTTCTTAATTATTGACTATTATTAGCTTGTTATTATTATTAATCTCTTCTATGAGCAACTATCTCTGCAAGAACTCATCTAAATCCACAGTCTCAAGCATTCTTTTTATATTTTTTCCTGAGCTCTAGATATATTTTCTGGGATCTGCCAAAAATTTCCACCTAGTCTGGTACAGCCACTTTTGACTCAATGTACTTAAATTGAACATTACACCTATAACTCCTCTTCTAGAAAATCTCCTTCTAAAATTTTGTCTATTTCTTGTCTAATAGTTGAATTCAGAAATCAATGAGTTATTGTTATCAATACTTTACCCTGAACTATGTAGGTACCAAATTATGTCACTTCATTAATCCTGACTTAATAAATACCCAGCCTCTTTAATATAATCTCAGAGTCCTGGAACCCATCTCCTTGCCCCTTCTGTGTTCCTCCTTCTCATTTCCACTTTCACCAGACTGATACAAATAATAATGTGATACCAAATTTTTTCAGATGACAAGCCTCAATAATAATAACAAGATGCAATATTTTTACTGGAGCGATAGCACAATGGGTAAGTCATTTGCCTTGCACGTGGCTGACCCAGGTTAAAAATTCCTTCATCCCTCTTGGAGAGCCCAGCAAGCTACTTAGAGTATCCTGCCTGCACAGCAGAGTCTGGCAAGCTACCCGTGGCATATTACATATGCCAAAATCAGTAACAACAAGTCTCACAATGGAGACATGACTGGTGCCCGCTCAAGCAAATCAATGAACAATGGGATGACAGTGCTACAGTGCTACAAGGTTATATAGAGTTTGACGCAATTGATCTTCCTAATCTGAGCCTTTCTTGCTGTACTGTGCTGACCTATTCTTCTCCCTCCCACATAGAAAATGTTCTCATGTTGACTCTGGGAGTGCAAAGGGAATGTCATTATCCATGCAGCAGAAGGAGTTAGTATCTAAATAACTTCTGTTTGATAAATCCCAGCACACAGTAGGTAGTAAGTGCACGTTAATATCTTTGTAAATAAAACCTGGGCTCATGTGAATGGGAGCTGTCTGGTGCTCCTGGACTTTAAAACTATCCTCAATATGTTGATTGGAATCAGCATGTTCCACAGCATAATTAAAATGTGAGAAATGTTTCTAGCACATCAGTAATGTAGACACTTTCAAATAATGTCTGAGGAAATGCAAGCTCAACTTACAAATAGCCTTTTACATAAACAACACTCAGAGGTGCATTTTGCCTTTAATGCATGTGCATAACTTCCATTAACGTTCTTTGCCTCAGTGTTTAGCTTTTATTTTTTATGTCTCTTATATAAATCTGAGTCTTGACACTTTAATGGAAAGATCTTGGTTTGTGATGACATCACATCAAATGTAAAGATGGTTGGTTTGGAAAACTTTCATCTGAGGATGCCTATCTGCAGGCTAAAATGAATCTTATTTTATTTTTTAAAAAATTTATTTATTTTTTAATTAGTGAGTCACAGTAAGGGTACAGTTATAGATTCATACATTTTTGTGCTTGTTTTTCCCTCATGCAATGTTCGAGAGCCCATCCCTCCACCAGTGTCCATTCTCCACCACCAATAAACCCAGTATCCCTCCCACCCCCCAATCCCATCCCTGCACCCGACCCCGCCTCTGTGGCAGGGCAATGAATCTTATTTTAAACCAGTGACATTCTGTTTCTCAATGGAGTGTCTTTTAGCCCACCAATTCTCTATGCCATCTTCACCCCTTCAAATCTCCTGGCTGAATTTTTGGATGTAATGGTAGAGAGAATGGCTTGATTCAAGCCAATTCCATGTAAAAAGGCAAAAGTCCATCTGGAAAGAAAGACTTTAAATCCTTATGTCTTCTGTAGGAAGAGGCTGCTATTCAGGTGATTCCTGTAAGGGAGAATGATGATAGAATGGACAGTTGTGGTTTCTTTGTCTTGTATTTTTTCCATATTATAGTGTGGTGGGCTGGAGCAATAGCACAGCGGTTTGGCATTTGCCTTTCACATGGCCAACCAGAGTTTGATTCCTCCGCCCCTCTTGGAGAGCCCGGCAAGCTACCGAGAGTATCGAGCCCGTGCAGCAGAGCCTGGCAAACTACCCATGCGTATTGAATATACCAAATACAGTAACAATCAGTCTCTCAATGAGAGACGTTACTGGTGCCTGCTTGGACAAATCGATGAGCAACGGGATAACAGTGACAATGACTATAGTGTGGTACTTGGTACATAGGTGATACCCCAGAAACCTATTTGGTTAAGACCTGCTCTTAACCTTCCATAGTCGAAACCTTTCACACTAACTTTGGGGGCAAGTTAAAGAACGTGCCAGACTCTCCTGGGTTTTACTATGTTGATTTTGGGAGATCTGAAATGAAAACTTGGGGTTATGGTTAGATCTTTGATTCTTCTCACAATTTTCTTTTAGGCTTCCCTGACAGAGTGTGGTCATTGGATGCTGCTTGTCACATGGATATCTGAAACCCAGCAGTCTACCTAGGTTAGCCTCTCTCACTTCCAGTCTTATTCACCCTTAACATCGTAACTGCATGATGAACAATGTGTGATTTTGACCTTCGTGCTGAACTGTGACCCTGACTTTTTATTCTAGTCCTTTGTTCACCGGATCAGAAAGAGACTTCGGGCTTTTTATCCCAGGCTTAATACTACTTCTCCAAAAACGTGCACCTCAATGAATATTTTAGGCATCATAGAATATTGAAGTGGAATCTAGGTCATTGTTCTCTTATTAGGGAGAGAGAAACAGAGGCTCTCAGGTTGAAGTTACTTGCTCAAGACAGATTTAGTTACAGCACTGAGTTCAGTTTCCTGACTTCTGCTGGAATCCTGTTCCCTCCACCTTCCCATGTTTTCCTCATTCTCTTCTCTCCTTCCATTCCTTCTTCCTTCTTCTCTCCCACTTTATTTCTATTATATAAGAATATTTTTGCAATATGGAAGAAACAATAAATTTTATATAATTAAAGTTGAAGAAGAGAGAGGCATCTCTCTATGTCTCTCTTCAGATTTATTTTGGACACTGTGGTCTAGTCTAAAAACTATTAGTAGGGTTTCACACATGAACTACTTCAGCACCACACCCTCAACTCAGGTGTTCCCTTCTTAGGCATTTCTGTAAAAAATTACAATAAATTTAAGCACCATAATTTACTAAAGCTGTCAGTAACAGAATTTCAGGAAAACATTATTCCAACTTCAATCTTAACACCAGTATTCAGAATTCCTCCATCAATGTCCTCAGGTTCTCTCCCACCCCCAGATTTCTCTTTAACAGCTTTCTCCTGTTAAGGATAAAGCTATGTATATGTGTAAGGAAAAAAGAAGTATAAGTATATGCAAACACACAATATACATATATACATATGTATATATTGACATATATTATATTGACAAGGTAAATCATGTTGCCTAAATTTACATGTATAAACATATGTATATATGTAAAAAAGAGATGTTTATACATCTCTATTTACATGTATAAACATATATGTATATATGTTTATACATGTAAATTTAGGCAACATGATTTACCTTGTCAATATAATTAATGGTAGGGTTTCATACATATAACGTTTCCAACTCCCACCACCTCAAGCTCATTTTTGGCTGGCTTTTTTGGTCACCCCTGGTGACACTTAGGGGTTACTACTGCCTCTGCATTCAGGAGTTGCCCTGGCAATGCTTGGGGGACCACATGGATTGCAATGATCAAACCTGAGTTGGCCCTGTGCAATGCAAATCCCTACCCTCTGTACTATTACTCCACGTCTCCGCTCCCCTTCCCCACTCCCTGCCACCTCATTTCTGTAGGCCAGTTTCAGGTTCTGTCACCTTTGGCCAGTGGTTACTCTGTTTCTTTATATCCAGCATTTGGGACAGATCATTTTATATCTGTCCCTCTTCTTTGACTTCACTCTGCACGATACTCTCTAGATCAATCTGCAGAGAAGCAATTGTCTGATTTTGCCTTTTCTTATGGGTGTAATATTTATAGGCATATTTTAAAATTTATTTATTATAGTTTGGGTCCTGTGCTTACAGCAACATTGACTCTAGTGATTTAAATGTATATAGATACTACCCTATATATAGCTATATATACCCTATATAGCACTACCCTACATAGACCCTATATAGCACTGGTAAACCTCTGGGGAGCAATTTAGGGGAAATATTCTGCAAACCAAAATTTCCACATGTAGGTGGTTACTTGCTAAGTAACTTGGTAATGTCCAAGGCCCCTGACCCCTACCTGTGTGTTACCTCCAGACCACCTCTTCTTTCATCCCTGCTCCATTTCCCTTCTCCCTATCAGGCGTCTCTTAATTGATTACAGTGAATTATTCAAAAGCATGGAGTGATAGATTTTATATTTAGAGTGTTTTCCCTCCCTTGAATTCAGAAAATAGTTTATTTAAGGGAAGGGGAGGGAGGGTAAAAGAAAGCAGAGAAGCTCCTGGATTATGGAAGGGGTCTCCTGAAAAAGAATTTCAGAGTATATTTTGATGATTTTATTTCTATTAACTTTCTCTACATCAGGGAGTTGAATCTGGACAGGTTTATTTTCGGATTAATAAGTTAGTAAAGTTGGTCTTTTTCCTGCTAGTTAGATGATTTTTTTTTTAAATCATGGTACCCTTGTAAAGGCAATTAATTGCCTTGCTCTTAGCTCAGTCTGCTTTTTTTGTGTCATGTATTAACACCATGACACTTAACCATCTCTATTGACAATCATGTACTAGCTGCAGTAATTTTTTTCTTTTTTAAATTAAAAATGTTTCAAGTAAAAAGATACAAACAAGAAAAACATAACAGAAATCCACACTCTACATTATCCAGATTCAATGTAAAATTTACATTTTTGCCCTAATTTCTTCAGATGATTTTAAGTAAATATAACTTTATAAATGCATGAACCTGTATATTCCCAAATAATCTAAGGGATAAGCATTGTCTTAGAGCTAATGGGCTTCTGCTTTTCTTCATCCCTACAAACAATGTATTTGTAGATAATTTTTAAAAATGTAAAATTGTACCCTTTGCAACTTTTTTCTTATTCTAAGTTACCATGTTTTAGATACATTAATGATGATAAAAAAGAATTTCATTTTCATTGAATCATATCATTTATTTGATATGTTGTATCATAATTTGTGTTATATATTATAAATAATAGTATACATAATAAATAGAACATCTTATAAATATGTTATGTAATATATTCTGTATAATACTGTAATGTTATAAATAATAATTTATATTTTAATTTACATTCAAGCTGTATTAAACCCTTTTGTAAAGTGCAGCCATGTATGTCTACATGTGAAGTTCTAATGTCAGAGCTTATGAAGAGTAACCACCTACATGTGGAAATTTTGGTTTGCAGAATATTTTCCCCTAAATTGCTCCCCAGGGGTTTACCAAATTATAGCAGTAGATCAGAATTCAGATTCCCCTACATTATCTCTGTTACAACTACTAAATATTGTTTGGCAAAACCTCCTTATTCCCTGTCTTCTAGGTACATGATAGCACTTGCACTCTCAACCCCCTGAAGTGAAGTTTGGCCATGAGATTTGTTTTGGGCAACAAAAATGACATAAGAGCCAGTGAGGAACTCACATTCTCTGTATTCTTCTTCTGTCATCTTTATGATCTGTGTGGTGATTTCTTCATCAAACTGTGTCTTACTGAAGATGATGGAGAATAAAGCCTCCACTTGACTTGCCATAAACAACAATTATGAGCTATAAATAAATCATTGATGTTTTATTTCAGAGTTTGCAAAATGATGTCCTATTGGTAAATCTGGCCCACAGCGTATTTTCATAAGCTTTATTGTAACACCACAGGACCCATTTATTCATGGGTAGAGTTGAGTAGTTGAGATAGAAATCTGTGAACTATAAAGTTGAGAATATTTACTGTTTGGCCCTTTGCAGAAAAAATTTGTTGTCCCTAAATTTATGCATTGAAACTTTGAGGTTGTTTCTGTTGTATAATGGCACATCTTTCCTGATAGACCTACTACCTTGTGGTATTATCCAAATAAAAGCTTTTTGACTAGCTAATAAATATTTTGTGAAAGCTATGTATATTCTATTTACCTGTATGTACTTGCTAGTTCATTGTTTGGGTGCTGAAATCTCTGGTTTCACTCTATATTATTTTTTTTCCAAAAACAATTTTATTGAGGTATACTTTTATACTATAAAATTTCTCTAATACTCCATAATTTTTTATTAAAATAATAGAATAGGAAAATCATCATTGTAATCCAGTTTTGAGCAGTTCCATCACTCTGAAAAGTCTAATTGTGTCCACTTACAGTCAATTCCCACTCCCACTGTAGCCCCAGATACAGCCAGTAATTTCCTTTCTATCTGAATAATTTTTTTATTTCTTGAAATTACACATAAGTGGAATAATATTTTTTGAATAATATATATCTAAATTGAATTGTATAATCTTTTGAAATTTTTCTTCTATCACTTAGCTTAATGTTTTTGAGATGCACCCGTATCTTAGCACCAAGTAGTAATGTTTTTCCATTTCATTACTGAATAGTTTTCTATTATATGACAGTACAACACTTTGTCTTTTTCTATTCTAAAACTTGATGAAAATTTAAATCTACTTTTTGGATATAATGATAGCACAGCAGGTAGAGCATTTGCCTTGCACAAGGCCGATCCGGGTTCGATTCCTCCTTCCCTCTCAGAGAGCCCAGCAAACCACCGAGAATATCCCACCTGCACAGCAGAGCCTGGCAAGCTCCTCGTGGTATATTCAATATGCCAAACACAGTAACAAGTCTTACACTGGAGACGTTACTGGTGCCTGCTCGAGCAAATTGATGATGAACAATGGACGACAGTGCTACAAATTATGATACTTAAAACATTTCTTTTCATAGACCTGTTTTTATTTCTTGTGTCAATTTCTGCTGCAAGAAATAGTAAGTGAAGCATTCACTTTCTAAAGAAATTTTCCACTCTAAATTTAATTATTTTTATAATTTTATTTTATCACCATGTGGAAAGTTACAACGTTCTCAGGTTTATGTCTCAGTTATACCGTATTCAAACACCATCCCTTCACCAGTGCCCATATTCCACCACCAAAATTCCCGGTATGCCCCCTGCCCCCCACCCCAACTGTATAACTGATGAATTTCACTTCATTTTCTCTTCACCTTGATTACGTTCCATATTTCAACACAAAACTCACTATTGTTGTGGGAGTTATACCCCCAAACAAGATAACCCTATTAAGGAAGCATTTGATAATTAGTTTTCCATTAAAAGATTGTATGTTTTCAGGTTTTAGAAAAGGTTGCGCGGCCGCTAATGCAGCCGCGCGGCTCGGATGTGTCCCAGACCCAAATCCCGGAGCCGTGTTAGTTGCTGCTCAGTGTCACCAGGGCTCCATCTGGAGAAGGTGTTGTGGCTGCACCTCCTCCTTCCGGCTCCCCGATCTAAATTTAATTTTTTAAAAAATTTAATTTAATTTTTATAAAGTAGTTTACAATATTTGATTATATTTAATATTCAAACAGCAATCCCACCACCATCAAACCTTTCCCCCACCATATTTTGGATGTTTTCATCTGGAACCCCAACCCCTGTCCAAAGCAGAACTGAAAAATTTATTTTGTACTGTTTGTTATGAATAAATCTCTGAAAATGCTCCAAAATTTTCTCTAGAGGAAAGTGTGTGAAGATTGTTGTATTTCATCCAGGGGCCATTAAATCCTATTATAAAAGATCACTAACATGTTTTAAAGGTTGAGCCTTGTATGCATACACACATATCTGTAAAAAATATATTTCCCTCTAAGATTACTTGCCTTCTACTTTAAACCTTATCAAATGTGGTGTGTGACTCTTGGAATGAGTGGTGTGAGGTAAGAGATGTCGAACGATCGTGAATTTGGCCCTGTGGTCTAGGAATAGGTTCACCTGTGGGTGAGGCTTGGCCCGAGTACGTGGAGAGTGGCCGTGAGCAGGGCAGCGGTTGAGTTCTGGAGGTTTTCAGCCGGGGCTGGGTCCCTTGGGGCAGAGAGGGACCTCACCCACTGCCCTCTGGGGTGCCCTGAATGAGACAGCCTGGTGCGGGGTCTGGTGGCATGACTGTGGTGAGTCATTATATGCTATCTTCTGAGAAAGAAGGACAATGAGTCTCTGGATAGTGGCTGTTGATGAGATTACCTGGTGCCAGCCAGAGGTGGCTTGTAGGCGAGACTGTCAGAAACTTCCAACTCTTTTCCAAAGTAGCTCTGATAGCAGCTATGCCATTTTATTTTCCCTTCACTATATAGGAGTGTTCCAGTGTCTTCACATCCTCAATGATACTTGGTGCTGTCATTTCTTAATTAATTATAACCATACTAGTGGACTTGCAGTGCTATCACACTTTGGTTTTGAATTTTAGTTCAGAAATTATTGATAATATTGATGAACTTTTCATGTGATAATTAAACATTCATATGTGTTACATATGAAATAACCATTCAAATATTCTACTCATTGTAACATTTGGTTATGTTTTCTTAATAAGTTGAAAGAGCTTTTCATGTGTCTCTGGTTTATATCCTTTTGCAGATACTAGCTAATATTTTCTTCCACACTGTAGTTTTCCTTTTCAATTACTCTCTGTCTGTATGCCTATCTGTCTCTCTGTCTGTGTGTGTGTCTGTGTGTGTGTATGTGTATGTGTGTGTGTAGATTTAGTACATACCTGGTGCTGCTAAGGAAGTCTACTGGTTCTGCACTCAGGAGTGACCCCTGTCAGTAATCTGGAGATCTTATGTAGTACTAGGGATCTACTGGGATTGATTGCCTATAAGGAAAGTATTTTGCTTCCTATACTATCTCTTAGCCCTTTCATTATCTTAGTGGAAACTTAAAATGCAAACTTAATAGTAATCAAGTCCAGTTTATCAATTTTATCTTAAATAGACAATATTTTTAGTGTTGTTTCTAAAAATTCTTTTCCCAACACAAGGTCATAATTTCCATGTCTCCTTTTAGAAATTTTTTAGTAGCAGCTTTTACATTTAGGTCTGTGATCAATTCTGAGTTGATTTTTGTGTATGGTGGGTCCAGGGATTCTTAGTTTATAGGTTTTATTTTTTTGTATTGGTAGAGCTTGATAAAGAAAAAACAGATAATACATTTTCAATTTTCTGAACATGGGATACATAACTTACCAGCTATAAGATACATTCAATTTGTGAAAAATACATTTTAAAGCATTATCAGTGTTTTTATTGTGACAGGTAATAATGAGAGCATCTCTTATGTCTATAAAGTTATGAATGTTTGTAGAGAAAATCTAATTGAAGCTTATGCAACACTTCTCCTTTTGGTATTACAGACTTCAAGAGAGTTATACCAGTCTAGAGAGACTAAAGTTTTCTTCAAAGATTTTAGGACATAACTCAGCAAGGAACACTTTCATAATTCTTTCATAAAATGAGAGGAACATGGATGTCTTTGAACAGAACTAACATCGCTCTCTGTGGAGATTTAATTGTATATATAGAGAGAATTTTTTTCCCCCCTCCTAGCCGCAACAACTTGGGAGCCGAGTAGGAGGTTACAGTGTACTCATATAGCTGCAGTATTATGAAACTGCAGCTGAACCTGAAGCTGTATTCTCTCTCTCTCTTTTTTAAATTTTATTGAATCACTGTGAGACAGTTACAAGCTTTCATGTTTGGGTTACAATCACACAATGATCAAACACCCATCCTTCCACCAGTGCACATTCCCCACCACCAAGATCCCCGTTATAACCCCTCTTTCCCACCCTCCCCCTGCCTCCATGGCAGACAATATTCCCCATACTCTCTACTTTTGGGCATTATGGCTTGCAACACAGACACTGAGAGGTCATCATATTTGGTCCATTATCTACTTTCAGCACATATCTCCCATTCTGACTGATTCCTCCAGCCATCGTTTTCTTAGTGATCCCTTCTCTACTCCATCTGCCTTCTCCCCTTCACTCATGAAGCAGTCTTCCAGCTAGGGGGCAATCCTCCTGGCCCTTGTATCTACTGTCCTTGGGTGTCAGCCTCACGTGATGTTATTCTATACTCCACAAATGAGTGAAATCCTTCTATGTCTCTCCCTCTCTTTCTGACTCATCTCACTTAGCATGATACTCTCCATGTCTATCCATTTATAAGAAAATTTCATGACTTCATCTCTCCTAACTGCAGCTGTATTCTCTGCTTCACCTTCTATCTTTCTGTACCCTCCCACAAATCTGAAGGGTTAGGCATCAAGGTCACAAGAAGAGTAGCAATATCTAAAAGATCCTCATGCTCTCTGTCCACTGAAAAATGCCTTTTCTCCAACTCTGTCTGTGGTGCATCCCTTTTGGATACTCCTCATCATGTTGTAATCACCATTCTTAAGGTCTTGTTGTTATTCACTGCTGCTCTAAAAAACTGTCAAAGGCTATCTTTTATTTATTTGTTTGTTATTTAAATTTTTTTTAATGAATCACTGTGAGATACAGTTACAGACTTACAAACTTTTGTGATTACGTTTCAGTCATACAATGTTCAAGTATCCATCAATGTTCCCAGTATCCCTCCCACCACCCTCACCCCTTCCCCCCTGCCCCCCCCAACCTCTGTGGCAGGCACATTCCCTCTTTCTCTCTCCTTTTGGGTGTTATGGTTTGCAATACAGGTACTAAGCGGCCATCATGTTCGGCCCACAGTCTACTTTCAGCATGCATCTCCCATCCCGAATGAGCCCTCCAACCATCAAATGATACCTTTTAGGCTCCCTTGCCTACTATACACAGTGTCCACAGGGTTAGGAGTCACTTATTTATTGTTTGTTTGGCTGTGCTCAGGGCTAATTCCTGGCTCTGTGCTCAGGCTCTGGGGACCACATGGGGTGATAAAACCCTGAGTGTTCTCATGTAAGGCAAGCACCTTATTCATTGTATTATCTCCATGGTCCCAAATAGATTTGGCTTTTTTTTTTTATTGAGTCACCATGAGGAAAGTTACAAAGTTTTCAGGTTTAAATCTCAGTTATACAATGCTCGAATACCCATCCCTTCACCAGTGCTCATATTCCACCACCAAGAATCCCAGTATAGCTCCACCCCGCCCCCTCACACCCCTAACCCCCCCACGCCCCTAAGCCCCCCCGCCTGTGTAACTAATAAATTTCACTTTACTTTCACTTTGATTGCATACAATATTTCAACAAAACTCACTATTATTGTTTGGAGAGTCTCTCCCCTAAAGTCAGACCTGCTGAAAAGGAAGCATTAGATAATTTGTTTTCCATTGCTGAGGATGAAGAGGTATGAGGTCGAGTGACCACACTTAGCGGCCTCTCAGTTTTGGGTTTCTGTAATTTATTTAGATTTGGCTTTAATCCTGACTTTTGCTAATGTTTTTGTGAGCATGGACAAATCTCATTTTTCACTTCGAAACTCATCCTCCCCTGCAAAAAAGATAATGATACCAAGTTTCAGGATTGTTATGTGAAATAGAGATAATATAAATCACCTGCATGATGTTTTGCTAGCATCAGAAATATATTGAGTGCATACCATAAAGAGTAGCCATAAAATCTAGTCGTGGCAGTAATACTGGGAGGTCTTCTCTTTCTTCCCTTATTTCCTCTGCTTTCTCCTTTTCCTGCCTCCTTCTCTTCCTTACCTTGTGGCAATAACATCAGTGAAGCTGATTTTTTATTAAATATTTCTGTGCTCTGAACCTAAACCCCCCAAGTCCTGTCCTACTTTGGCTGACCATTATTATCATCATTTTACTGTCCCCATGAAATCCTAGCAACAGGGCTGTATTCACCAGATCTAGTAATATTTTTCACTTTAGGGATAGTGTGGGCTGAAAATGAAAGGGTAGCATTCTTAGAATTGCTACACGTAAGATTTTAAAACACAGTCCAAGAACAGTGCATTTTTCTGTCGCTCAGGGTACTGATATAAAATGGAAATTAGAGTCATTGCTTTATCGAGGGGGGTGGAGTTGAGGAGCCAAGTATTGCTGCAATGTGACCATTTGGCTGTAGTTCTTTTCCTCCTTTTCCCCTGGAAGCTGGAGCAATATTTTTCTCCCTGCTTTCAGTTACATTTTGCTATTTTTTATTAATATTGTCCTTCATGGGTAATTCTCATTCACTGTATCATTGTATCACTGTCATCCTGTGGTTCATTGATTTGCTTGAGTGGGCACCAGTAATGTCTCCATTCGTCCCAGCCCTGAGATTTTAGCAGCCTCTCCTTACTTGTCTTTCCCAATGATTGGAGGCTCTTTCAGGGTCAAAGAAATGAGACCTGTTATTGTTACTGTATTCGGCATATTGAATACACCATGAGGTGCTAGCCAGACTCTTTTGTGTGGGTGGGATACTCTTGGTAGCTTGCTGGGCTCTCTCAGAGGGACGGAGAATGTATATTAGAGAATACAAGCAAGTATTTTAAAACCAAACACATGTGTGCTGCCTTAGGCACATCTGTGGGTTAGATTAGGGAGCTTTGTTTTATAGTCTCTGGATCTTGGCCATTGATGTGATTACATGGCACTGGGGGCAGTTTGTAGGTGTGACTGCCAAGCTACTGGAAAATGGGGGGTCTGGGCGGAGGAGGCCCGGTCTCAGTCTGAGCAGGCTTGGAGATCTTAGCCCTGGGTCCCGCATGCCTGGGTTCCTCTGCCGGTTACTTCATGCATGAGGCTCGTTAGAGTGTGTGGATTGTGGCCTTGAGCATGGTTATGGCTGAGTTCTGGAGGTTTTCAGCTGCTACTTCCCATTAGCACAGGAAAATGTGTTAATAGTTGGCTACTCTTAAATCACCACTCTCCCCTAACAACTTCCTCCAGTATATGTTCTGTTTCTCTCTTTCTTTCTTTCCGGGGAACAAATTAGTTCAAATGTTATCAACCATTTCTATTTTTATTTCCTCATTACCAGGCTTTTGGTAACTCTGGTAAGGTTTTGCTCTTTCCTCTCAAATGATATTCATCTCATGGAGTAAATAAATAATCTCTCTTTCGCCAAATCCAATGGACCATGCCAGAAATTGACTTAGGCAAATGGTAACATTCAAGAGAGTCCTCACTCAATCCCACCAGTGCACGGAGTGCACAGCACCTGCCTCACCCCAGTTCAGTGCTGATAATTCCTTGTTTTTACTTTTTAGGTTCCTTTTCTAGCTCTTCCCTCAGTCTCCGACCTACACATGGTGGAGTGTCCTGGAGCCAGTCCTAGATTACCTTCCACCTGGTTTCTCTCATTTAACTTGTGATCTTAGAGACTCAGAGAGTGAAACCCGTAATTTTGGTCTAGGAAACTCACAACTCATATCTAGGTGATCATTGTCTATTTTTTCAATGGCCTTGAGTGTGTGTTTCTTAGATTCCCGTGTTAAAATCTGAACTTCCAATGTGACAGTATTAGGATATAAGACTTGAAGTGGATGGAGTCCTTATGAATGGGATTTATGCCTTTAAAAAAGGGACTCCTCAAAAGGGGGAAGAAAGGAGGGAGGAGAGAGAGGAGAGAGAGAAGAAGAGAGAGAAAGAAAGAAGAGGGGGAGAAAGGTGCCTGCCAGAGAGGCAGGAGGGTGTATGTGAAGGGTGGCAGGAGGAAACTGGGGACACGGGTGTTGGGAAATTACACTGGTGGAGGGATGGATTTTGGAACATTGTATAACTGAAACCCAGTCATGAACAACTCTGTAACTCTGTATGTCACAATGATCCAATTAACAGATAAATAAATGGACTCCTGAGAGTTCTGTTGCACATTTCCATATGAGAATGGAGCAGTTTGCAACCTGAGAAACAATCCTTATCCGAGTTTGTCTAAACCAACACGTTAATTTTGAACTTTTAGTCTCCAGAATAATTAAAAATATTTTTTTTGTGTGTGTGTGCACAGCGGGTAGTGCATTTGCCTTGCATGCAGCGGACCCGGGTTCGATTCCTCCGTCCCTCTCAGAGAGTCCTGCAAGCTACCAAGAGTATCTCGCCAGCACAGCAGAGCCTGGCAAGATACCCATGGCATATTCAATATGCCAAAAACAATAAAAAGTCTCACAATGGAGACGTTACTGGTGCCTACTCGAGCAAATCTATGAACAATGGGACGACAGTGCTACAGTGATATAAGCCACATAGTCTATGATGTTTTGTTACAACAGCCTGGGGTGACTAAGATACCTCTCTTTTATGTCTCTGTGACATCTCACATTAATATTCCCAATCACAACCCGTAGTTTACTCTTCAGACCACTTATTTACATTTCAAGTAAGTGACTGGCATTGAATTCTGCATTATGCATCCAAAGTATCAGTGAGTGTCTCCATGTTCTGTTAAAAATACATTCTGACTCCTTTGACAGTGCCAACTCGACTATTGCAACAAATCCTAATTCAAACCACCACTATGTCTCTCCTGGACAAGAGTCTCCTGACTTTTATTCTTGCTTTCATTTTGAACCTAAAATATAGACTAAAATTTACAGCTAGAAAGATCTTAAAATATAAATCATACCATGCATTATCCTACATAAAATTCTCTAATTGCTCCCCATTGCTCTTAGCATAAAATCGAAATACTTTATCATGCTTTTACAAAATCTACTATATCCTGGCCCCATTAATGTCTCAGTCATCATCTAATACTTTCATTTGCTATGTACCAGCCATATAAAATGTCTTTAAGCCAGCAGACTTAACATACACCCTGAGTCTTTACAGGTAACATTTCCTTTTCGTAGATTTTTCTTATCCTTTTCTTCATTTATTTCTAGATCAAATGTCATGTCATAAGGAATTTTTTCCCCAGCTGGTCAATTTAAAGAGAGGTGTTTCCATTTTACTAGTGGTGTGCTATTCCACTATCAGTGTTTAGGGATGCATTTATCTAGCTATTGCTTATTTGTTTGTTCTCTATCTCCTCTGGCTAAAATGCTACTTCCGAAGCCTAGAGATATTCTCTGACTTGTCTGCTTTGATCTTTATTATAGAAAATAGTGTCTAGTATGTGAAAAACTTAACAACTATCTATTCATTAAGAGAATAAATAGCTACATATCCAGGGACTATTTTCTCCTTCAGGAAGCTCTTTTGACTACATTCAACTGTTTAACTATCTCACCCCATGATTTTTTTTCAATTTTTATTAGTGAATTATAGTGAGGTAAACTTATGAACTTTTATGTTTGAATTTTGTTTATATCCCTCCACCAGTGCCCATTCTCCTCCACCAATGTTCCCAGTATCTCTCCCACCACCCTCACCCCATGATTTTTATGAGGAAAGTTTCATCATTCTGCCCTGGAGATAAGCTCCTGGTAAGGAATCGGTCTACAGTTCCTTCAGGATGAGTTAGAATTTTAGCCTGGATGTCTACAGTTTATAGTTTGAATTCTTGTAAATGTTGATAGTTTGTTTTTTTGAGGAATATTGGCATCAAAAGCAGTGGTGTGAAGCAGCTCATTGAAAATCATCTAGTAAATTCTAGAATTGGAGGATGGATTTCCAGCATCATTTTTTTGTTTGTTTTTTGTTTTGGGGCCACACCTGGTTGTGCTTATGGGTTACTCATTGGCTATGCACTCAGGGATCACTTGTGGCATGCTCAGGTATCATATGAGATGCTGGGGATTAAACCCAAGTCAGCTGTGGGTAAGGCAAACACCCTACCCGCTATACCATTGTGTAGGCCCCAGCTCATTTCTCCTGCAGGCAGAGCTTTTATTGTCACTTGTCATTTGTAGTCCCGTTGATCTTCGATTTGCTCGAGCGGGCGCCAGTAACATCTCCATTTGTCCCTGCCGTGAGCTAGTGTAGCCCAGTGATACCTGTTCGCCCCAGGAACAGAAAGAGCCTCAAATCGTTCACTCAGAGTTTTGACGAAGAAATCTGACCATCTAGTTGGTGGGCAGCCACGAGGTCTTCTGACGTCCCGTGGAATCCAGTCTGTAACAGCTCTAGTCCAACGGTCGTCTCTGAATTGCATTACATGACTGGCCCATCTGATTTTTGATGCCTTGGCCAGAACTCCGGATTCCCTCTCTCACTTGAGTGAGACATGATATTCCCAGCATAGCTCTTTCGATTCCTCTTTGGGATACCCTAATAGTATTCTCATCCTGCTTGCGTAGGGCCCAGGTCTCTGAGGCAAATGTTAGTGCAGGAAGAGTGGTGGAATCGAAAAGATGTGCCTGAAGTCAGAGGTTCTTCATTCTCTTAACCACCTCTTCGACACTCTTGAAGGCATTCCACGCTGCTCTCTTCCTCCTGCGCAGTTCTGGCACCAAGTCATTCCTCATGTTGATTTCTCGACCCAGGTACACATAGCTGCTGCATTCGGAGATGTTCGTTCCATTGAGAGCAAATGGAGCTTCAGGGACCAGTTCGTTTTTAATGAACATCATCTTGTTGAGATTCAGCTGCAATCTGACCTTTCCACACTCGTGGTCGAAGTCGGCCAGCATTTGTGCCGCTTGGCTAATGTTTGGCGTTATGAGAACGATGTCATCAGTGAAGTGGAGGTGGTGTAATTGCCGACCGTCTATCTTCACTCCCATTCCTTCCCATTCCAGTTGTTGCATGATGTTCTCAAGGGCGGCACTGAAGAGTTTCGGTGAAATGGTATCACCTTGCCACACCCCTCTCTTTACATCAATGATCACTTCCTTGTAGAATGGTGAGATCCTGATGGTGAATCCACAATACAGCTTGTGGAGGATTTTGATATACTGAGTTTGAATGCCCTAAAAGTTTGACCAAGGCTTTGATGACCGCCTCAGTCTCAACAGAATCGAAGGCCTTCTTTAAGTTGATGAATGTTAGACAGAGAGGCATCTTGAACTCTCGAGAAACTTCAATGAGTTTGGTCACTGTGTGGATACGATCAATTGTGCTGAATCTTTTTTGTAGCCCAGCTTGCTCGCATGGTTGTCCTTCGTCTAGTGTTCTGCCTATTCTATTCAGGATGACAGACAACAGGCAGATTGGGCGATAGTTGCCGATGTTTTGGATGTCTCCCTTCTTGTACAACTGAACGGTCCTACTGGTTTTCCACTGGGACGGAACCTTGCATTCAGACAGGTAGTGTGTGAATAGTTGGGCCAGTGTATTGATGAATACTGGCGGCAGATTCTTCAGGTGTTCGGGTCTGATCTTGTCTGGACCAGGTGCTGTTCACGTCTTTACCAGTGAAATGGCATGTCGGATTTCAGAAGGGAGAACGTTGGGAATGACATATCCATCCTGCAGAATTTGGTATGTGGGCAGGTGGACATGGCTGTCAAAGAGATCCGAGTAGAAGTCATGAATAATTTTCTCCATTGCCTTTCTCGAGGATGTGATAGATCCATCGGGATGTGAGCTTTTATTAACTAGATTAACTAGTTTAACTAGCTTTTATTAACTAGATTTAATTTTGCAAAAGGGATTTCAATGCAGAATGCTTTTGGTGGGACTTTCTGCTCTCCTGAGACTTGCCTCAGGCATCTCATGCTCTTTGTATCTTACATTTTGAAGGAAGCTATACTTCCTTCCACAGTACTACCTAGACATTTTTTTTCTAAAAGAGTTTTATAATTTTTTTTAATCATTGGGACAGAAGAGAAAGAGAAATGAGATTATTTATTTATTTATTGAATCACCATGAGATATTACAAAGCTTTCATGATTGAATTTCAGTCATACAATGACTGAACACCCATCCCTCCACCAGTGTACATTTTCCACCACCAATGTTCCCAGTATCCCTCCTGCCACCTCAACCCCACTCTTACCCCACTAAACCTCCTGCCTCTATGGCAGACACATTCTCTCTTACTTTCTCTCTCCTTTTGGGTGTGATGGTTTGCAATACAGGTACTAAGTGGCCATCATGTTTGGTCCTTTATTTACTATCAGCACACATCTCCCATCCTGAGCAATCCCTCTAACCATCATTGACTTAGTGATACCTTCTTTATCCCTTCTGCCTTCTTCCCCAGTTCATGAGGTAGGCTTGCAACCATGGAGAAATATTCCTGGCCCTTGTCTCTACTGTCCTTGGGTGTTAGTCTCATGTTATTTTATATTCCACAAATGAGTGCCGTTATTCTATGTCTCTCCCTCTCTTTCTGACTCATTTCACTTACCATGATACTATCCATGTCCATACACTCATAAGCAAAAAAGAAATGAGATTATTTAAATCTCATTTAAGACAGATTTTCTAAATCTCATTTAGAAACAGATTTGCAGGGTGTACTTTGGGTACAGTGTCCAGGCACAAACTTTTTCAGACCTATTTGCTTGTGAGAAAAGATAGTTGCTTGACATTTGTAGGTTGTAATTGAGGAAATAGAGATAGTTCTTGAGAAGATACAGTACTCATAAATCTGAGCTTGTGGAGATCTCATATTTGTATAGAAATTGATAATTTTACAAAATAATCAATAATAGATACTGTTGACTCAAAATAATGTTGAACTCAAAAGAATAAGTTCACAGGTATGCGAAGAAAGCTCAAGGGGCTAGTGTGCGTGCTTTTATGCCTTGTATGTGCAAAGCCCTGACTTTATTTTTAGTGCATGGCCACTGGAACACTGTGAGGTGGCTCTGTGAGATGACCATCAACACTGCAGGGCCCAAAAGGCATCACAGGTTGCAAGTGCCAGCCATCACATCTACACAACTGGGTTGAGTATCACTGAATTCCCTGGAAGTCCCCTTAGAATGGTTTTTGTTTTGTTTATTTTGGGTTTTGGGCTACATCTGGCAGTGCTTAGCAGCATATTTCTGGATCTGTGCTCAGGGTTCACTCCAGACAGGGTTAGGGGACCATATGTGGTGCTAGGGATCAAATCAAGCAACCGCCTTCCTCCCTGGATTGTTTCTGGCCCAGAGCAACACTTGGACATCAATCCTCCTCCCCCCATCCCCTAACATCCCATCCGTGTCCCCCATCCAATGAAGATGATTGCATTACACTTTCATGCCATAAATAAATAAGATGCAAAGAGAAAGACATTACCGACATTACCATTCCTAAATTGGAATATTCTGGGGCTGTGAAGTTCATGTCTGCTTCAGTCAGCTTAAACAGTGGCTGAAGAAACAGCAGTACTCCTACATTAAAAAAGAATGTGGGGAATATCTCAATTCCATCACAGAGACTCAGTGTTAATTTATATTGGATTAATTATTTCATGGTTATTGTTTGCTCAGAACAGTGGTAGAGACACAGATTTTCCTCAGGTCTAACATTCCAAGCATAGACTGGAGCAATAGCACAGTGGGTAGGACATTTGTATTGCACACAGCTAATCCAGGTTCGATTCCTCCGTCCCTCTTGGAGAGCCTGAGAGTATCCCGTCCGCACGGCAGAGCCTGGCAAGCTACCCGTGGCGTATTCGATATGCCAAAACCAGTAACAACAAGTCTCACAATGGAGATGTTACTGGTGCCCGCTCGAGCAAATCGATGAACAATAGCACTACAGTGTATAGTGTAGTGCTACCCTGCAGTAACAAACCCCACACACTACCTTATCTGCACCTGGTTTTATTCTTCACAACAGCCATATTAGGTGATCTTATCCTTGTTAAACACATACAGAGTAACTTGATTTTTTGCAAATGTGGCAGTGATTTATAAATTAAGTTCTTGCCTTTTGAATAATAATGCACCTCTTAATTGCAAACGAAAACTCCAGCATGACCTAAACTTCACCAATTTCCTCAGTAAGCAGGGGGATCAATGATGATGTGACTGTGAAAGTATGAGCAAGAGCTTTTATCCTGGAGTTTCTGCAGAAATCGAAAGATGCAAGAACACTGAATTGTCATTCTTTCTTTGTTCTTGACATGCTGGGAAAGTCTATAGACAATTTGGGGTGTGAAAGAAGTCTACTAAGAAGTGTGAATTTACTGTGCCCTTCTGTCCTCAGAAACATGTTTACACTTCTTTTTAAGTCTCTCTTACTTTCCAATGAGTATTTTTTTTTTTAACTATGAGCTGTTTGGCTGAAATTCTCCAGATATGATTTTAACAGAATCAGATTAGTATAGAAACAACAGTCAGACTAAAATAGAATATCAGTAATTACCATTAATGTTTTAGTAGTAATCTATATGCATTTAGATTAAAGTTTTTTTAAATAGGATTCAAGAATGACCATGGGGGGAAATTTTTTATAGTGCAGAAACTATTCATTTAAACCGACCAAATTCCTGAATAATAAAAAATTTAATCTTGTATTTTTACTGAATTGATAGTTTGGAAAGTGTTCCAACATATATATTTAATCATATACAAACACAATTACATTTTATTAGACAGATTTAAGAATTATGGGAAGTATTCTGGAATCAGTAGTTTTATATAGTTGCAAATTTAAAGAAGAAATATATATTCTCTTTCTTGAAATTAGCCCACCACAGTTATTAAAAGCAGTTTGTGCAGTTAAAGGACATAGAAATATCAAGTTTTGTAAAAAGAGGGTCAGAATTTAAGGCCACATATTTGGTTTGAGGATCAATAAGAGATACTGTTGAAAGAGTGTTTTCTATAATGGATTGTTTAGTAGAACCAAGTATTTGAGCCTTGGAAGAGAACAAGTAGACTTCAAGTGTGTGGGGGATTAACTATTAAAATGAGCTCTTTATTAAAAGAAAAGACAAGATGAGATGATCAGGACCCAGGGTAATTTTTAGGTGATCATCAGAGATCATTGACAAGAAGATCCAAGAGGAAATTTTATCAGTCTGACCATGACCTAAGATAAATTCAGCTCCATGATTTTAACCTAGCCAGTGGATTAATTGTAAGACTAGAAACATGGAATATGAATTCATGAGCCTAGCTCCTCCAAATCAATTTCTTCAGATTTGAGGTTTGACTAAATTCTTCTAAGAAAGACTTTGAAATATATCAATGCTTAAATATAAAATACAGTAAGTTCAATAGCAATGAAAAACAAACAAATTCCAACAAATTGTAATGTCTGTGTTTCTTTTTCTGAAGTAAAAACAGATTTAATTTAAAGTATTTTCTTAGGAATTAGGGAGAAAAAGAGAGAGTAATGTGCTCAAGGGAGAATGCTTCTCCAAAGGCAGAGAGCTCCAGTCTTATGTGTTGTCTTAATTTATACTTTCATTTTTTTCTTTAATGAACCAAATCTTCTATTTCACCCAGAAGAGGAGCAAAGAGTGACTAACTTATTTTTAAAACCAGATAATTAGAAGTGATTTCCCCTCCTACTCTATTTATAAGCAACATTTGTAGATGCTATCTAGGCACGTTATCTGGTATTTTCTTTTCTTTCTTCCTGGCACACTCAGCAGTGCTCAGGGGTTATGTCTTGCTCTGTGCTCAGGAGTTATTTCTGGGATCATATGGGATTTGGGAGATCAAACTGAGATCAGCCGTATGCAATGCAAACACTCTACCTGATGTATAAAACACCAGCTGTTTCTGGTGTTTTCTTACTCAAAAATTTCAAAGTTATGTTCAACTTTTAGTATTTTTCCTGTGGCCAACATGGGTTCAATTCCTGGCATCCCATATGGTCCTCTAAGCAAATCCAGGAGTACTTCCTGAGTGCAGAGCTAGGAACAACCCCTGAGCATTGCTGGATGTGACCAAAAAGCAAAAAAAATTTTTCTTAAAATAAAATAGGAATTAATCTTATAAAATAGAATAACTATTGTGATTGATAACATGAATCTTATCTAGAGTTCAGGGATAGCACTTTCTTTAGAGTAGTAGTTGCAAAAGGAAAGAGGAAACTCTACCACAGCTAACTCTAAGAATAAACAAATACAAAGCCATAGCCCCACACTGGCTGAGGAGGGGAAAGATCCTTCTTTCTCATTTTTTTCCCCCTTTTTGGGGAAAAACGACATGATGTCCGCCATATTATGAGGACTATTAAGTGGGTACAAACTTGGTGGCATGGGAAGGAGAGAAAAAAAAGAGTTATGAACTTGAAACAGCGGGACACATGGGCAGTCTCGGCCCGGGGGTGACTCCGCCGAGATTTGACCCAGGTGGCCCCACGTTTGTGCGGCCGCTCTGCCGCTGATTGACCACTACCTGGAGTCCAGCTAGACTACTTTTGGTCCCAGCAACTGCTTGCAGCCATATTTCTACACTGTGAACTAAGCCATTCCCTCTTGCTGCCCCAGGAAGGGAAATGATGTAATTTCTAACATAAATCTCCCTGAACGTAATTACTAAAATACTAAAATAGAGAAATCCTAAACCGTGCAACCCCTATTGTGGCCGCAATAGTGGCTGCACAACTTCATATCTCTTCATTCTCAGCAACGGAAAACTAATTATCAAATGCTTCCTTGTCAGGAGGGCATTTTTTTTTGAGGGGGGGAAACTCCAACAACAATAGTGAGTTTTGTGTTGAAATATGGAATGTAATCAAGGTAAAGAGAAAATGAAGTGAAATTTATCAGCTACACAGGTGGTGGTGGGGGAGTGGGAGATATACTGGGGTTTTTGGTGGTGGGATATGGGCATTGGTGAAGGGACGGGTGTTCTAGCATTGTATAACTGAGACATAAACCTGAGAAGTTGGTAACTTTCCACATGGTGATTCAATAAAATAAATAAATTAAAAAAATGAAATGAAAGTTACATGCCTAAAAAAATAAATACAAACAAGTAGTTCTTAAGCTAAATTATGTGTGAAGTTCTACTATGTATATTAATATTTAACATTTAAAGTTATAGTCTGTCTTATGTTTATGATTTTCATAGGAGATTTTAAAGGATGAATTCAAGTAAATAAGTGCACAATATTTATAATTTTTGTTCTCATCAGTGCTGTACAAGCTGGTTTCTCATTATTTTAAAATATAGTACCTCTTTCTGTTTCTCTTTTATTCCTAGTTCTCTTCAACAGAGAGTAACAGTAACGTTTCTCTATATCTCTGAGAATGAAAAAAATCCAATCAATATATAATTTTTAGGACCATATGCTTCTAAGACACAAATTTAGGAAAATAAACCAAGCCTTAATGTGATATAGTCAATGGCATTGACATTGCTAAAGGAAGAATAGTAATAGAAGCATGAAAGGAAATGAATAACTTGAAAGGAAAGAAAAATGACGAGTAAGAGCATCATCTTGGAGAAAAATTGCTTTAAAATTGCACGAGTACCTGGTTCATGAATCAAGTATGCGTAGACAGAGGAGATGGAAGCATCCAGTTCTCCATACTTGCTGTGGTAGCTACTGAAATTGTGCAATTAGCTGTTCTGATTCTCACTCTTTGTACAAATTTTTGATTATAATTTGACTTCCAATGTAGCTTTGTCCCAATGTCATTAGCATATCAGATCCACCAGACTCATATGTCTCATTGTAAAGGCAGGCTTTAGTATTCTGAGTAATATTTCAATGTTTTATGAGTGCTGTAACAGACAGCTTTCTGAGAGATTGATGCTCTCTTCATGTAAATTGATGCTCTATGTAAAACTGAAGGCCATACTCTGAGCTGTGGGGTCCTCATCAAGTAAATGCCTTCATAGGAAATTCTGAATAGAATGATCCATAGCTACCATAGCTATAGTTTTTGCCAATAGTGCTTTCTTAGTTTAGGTCTCCTTTTAGACTACAATGCTTGATTTTCTGCTCTCTATTCCCCTTTGTTGTTGCACTTTCTTCTATCCCAATATGACCTTAAGAGACAGTTAAGTTTTACATTTTTAGGAGTACTGGCTCTTAACTTTGGCCTGGAGAGTCAAAAATATGAAATGCCAAGTTTATACTTCAAACTACTTATATCAGAATTCAAAAAGATAGAAGACAGTTCATTTCAAAGTGCAGGTAAGGTTGAGAACCACTGTTATTTTATTTATCGCACCTGATTTCTTCCTTCTCTGATTTCCTTAAATGCTCAGTATATTCTCACTTTTGTTTTTAAATTAGAAAAATTTATTCCTGTAGACATAGGCCTGTATCCTCAATGAATTTAATATAGAATACTTAAATTATAACTAGTATGCATTAATATGGGATAAATATTAGGCTTTTAATCCATACGATAACACTGGTTTGTCCTTTCTCCCTTGCTGCAGGGAGCTTAGGTTTATTTGGTTACAACCATCACAGTGCTCCGGAGGCACTCCCATTCCTCTGTGTTTATCTTTAATCTTGCCTCTCTTTTCTCTTCCCCTATCATGGATCACCTATATACCCAAATCAGACCCTGTGACTGGTAAGGTCAGATCCTTTTAAGGACTCTGGATTTTGTATTTGTAAGTGAAATATTGTTTCTCTCTTTCTCTTATGTCCTTTGCATATATTAATTTAGAGCAATGCCCTATTTCTTATAGACACAGGAAGACAGTTAATGCTTTGCTTTTGTGACTTGGGGGTTAATTGACTCAGAATAATGTTTAGTACTTGGTATCTGTCATATTCACTTGAATTAAGTCTCACTTACCCTTACTTCCTAGATCCCTAAAGCAGGGTCCTGACAAAGGGACTGGATGGATCCAGGGCAAGTGGTAAATTAATCTGGCATCAAAACGGGACAGGTCCAGTGCCATAAAACTCATAATAAATTAAGAACATGGTCATGGACAAATTCTCTCACTACCCAAATAGAGGTGACTGGACAAGAACCATGCTAGGGTTAGGAAGGACTAATCTGGCCTGAGGACTGTAGTCTGGGATTTACAGTGAGATTTCCCCAGGAGAGCCACCCTAGAAGCTTAACATACCTCTTACTGTGTCCAGACAAAATAAGTAGAAAGATTATTAAGAAGTAAATATAAGATGATTGTCACAGAGGGTAGGGCGTTTGCCTTGCAAGAGGCCAACCCAGGTACAATTCCTCTGTCCCTGTTGGAGAGCCCGGCAATCTACCGAGAGTATGCTGCCCACACAGCAGAGCCTGGCAAGCTACCTGTGGTGTATTTATCTTTTTTCTTTCCTTCTTACCTGTGCCAAAAACAGTAACAAGTCTCACAATGGAGACATTACTGGTGTCTGCTCCAGCAAATGGATCAACAACTGGATGACAGTGCTACAGTGTGACAGTCTATGGACTAAGAAAAGGAGAAGAATGTCCTTAGGTGAGGAATATGTCCCTGAGCCATTTCCTAGCAAAAGGAGATCTTTGTTTTAGAAGAGCTTCCCCACAAGGAAGGGCTTTACATATGTTGATTGTGCTAACTCACCTGGTTGTAGTTGTGACCTCTAACCTGGGAGGTTGGGCTTCAAGACTGGGCGAGAGAAGACTAGCATGAGTCTAGCAAGGAGGAGACTGGAGTAAGGGGCAGTGTGAGACTGGAATTGGGTGCGCAGAGGACTGGAATATGCGGAAAGGAAGACTGGAATAAACTGCAGGACCGAGATTGAAATTAAACGGTGACTGATCACCAACCAGCCTGGCAACCCTGTTCTCTCCCTCATGCATTCGTTGGAGGTGGCAGCTGCAGAGCAGGGTGGGGAAGCGGCTCATTGCCACCAAACTCATGTGGCAGGAGAGAGCACATTCACTGAATACACAATAATCTCTCACACTTATAATGAATCTCCTAGATTGCTAAAACATTTCAAAGTTGAAAAACATGCAATCCTAATTTGGAATCATAATCTGGTTTAATTTTATAATAAAAATGAAATCATTTTGGGCACAAAATGAATGGGAGAATGTGTATCTGTGTGTGTAAATTTAATCTCAACAACTATACACACAAATTTTGCTATAATTACAAAATCAAATAATAAAGAGAAAAGTTTATTTGCTGAGCTTCTATTTGTTGACAGTTTGGTGATCCTATTTCTTCAGCACAGAAGCTTATGTTTTAATTGAAATACTATTATTATGAGACTAGTATGATGTCCTAGATTATATAGGCTGGAGATTTAATTTACCATAATATTCTCTTATATCCCAAATGTCACTGTCACTGTCACTGTCATCCTGTTGCTCATCAATTTGTTCAAGCGGGCACCAGTAACGTCTCTCATTGAGAGACTTATTGTTACTGTGTTTGGCATATCCAATACGCACGGGTAGCTTGCCAGGCTCTGCCGCGAGGGCTTGTTACTCTCGGTAGCTTGCCGGGCTCTCCGAGAGCGGCGGAGGAATCGAACTTGGGTCAGCAGCATGAATGGCGAACGCCCAACCGCTGTGCTATCGCTCCAGCTGGAGCGATCCCAAATGTATAATCTGAAATTATGATATTCTGAGTTCATAAGTGGACTAAATTAGATAAGAGCCTTCATATTTAAAAAAAATTATGTTCAGGCACTCAATAAAGCCACATGACATACATTGTCCCAGCATTAATCCCATAACCAGCATCAACTTCCCTCCATCAATGTTCCACCAGTGTTCTCATTTTCCTTCCCACATCTCAGTCTGCCTTCTTGACAGGCACATGCTTTTTAAAGTTTGGCTGTTGTAGTTTGTATCTCATAGTTTCAGTTATATTGTTTCTGTGGCTCAAGTATATAAACATTCAACACCTCTACACTACCAATAATAAAAATATGCCTCCAGATTTCAGCTGACTTCAAACAAATTCAAGTGCTGGTTTGGCCCATATTATCTTAGTTAGGGTGGAAGGAAAAGTTTAATGAACTTTTTAAAATTGTTTCTCACTTTCATTTTTCTGATGCAAAATTAAGCTTTAGAGGCACGAAAATAGGGAATTCAAACATTTTTTAAAAAGTAATGGATTAAATAATTAAATGCAGCTCAACCTAATGTTCCATTTTCTGTTTCTTTTTTCCTCCGCTCTGATTCCCGGTAAATCATAGTTTTTAAAAAAATCATATTTTTCTTGAAAAGAAAAATAACAGGATGAACTGTTTGTGATTTGACTATATAAACTGGAGCTATTGATTATTTTTCTGAGATAGAAACCTTAACAAAATAGCCAGTTAAGACTAAAAAAATTAATTGCCCGAAAGATTATTTTTTTTCCTTGTAAATTTTTGTCAGGGAAACTAGTATTTATTCTCATTCTCTTATCTGCTATTACTTACTTAGTTGCTGTCAGGATCTGCTTTTAAGGAAAATATACTTTCAGGATGAAGGGGTTAAATAACTTTGAATTGTTCCCATGTGTTGGTGACAAATTGCCTTAACCTTTAGCTATTCACATTATTTCTAACTCTCTTAAAGAATTGCTAAGCCCAGGCTGATTTTAGAAAAGACTCCAGTTTATTGCTAAGAGAAGTGATTATATGTGAAATGCTTTAACACTTAACAATTATGAATATTATCACTGGATGTCAGGCAGTACCTAGTGCATCTGGCTTCCCTTTATGACAAAATGTGACATTTCATACTAGAACTAAGAGTGTACAATTTCTTAAAACTGAGTCTACCTAGAGTACATTCTCTGCCTCTTTCCAAGACTAGGTAACTTAAGGACCATTTGGTTCTTTCCTATTTACATACCTCATGCAGTAGCACTGTTGTTGATTAAAGGTAATTCAAAAAATATATATTAAAAAAGAATTATTAAAAGAACTAATAAAAGTGCAGCATCAGGAATTCTCTGGAAATCTACAGAAATGACTTATTTAAATGCATTATTTAAAAATTTATACTTGACATTTTAGGTTCTCAGCACCTCTTGAGTGAGAAGAATAGAGAATATTGGAAAAGACACAGTGTGCTGTCTAAGGTTTCACTTCACTAGATACATCTAGATTGCTTGGTTATAATTAGAGTCAATTATGAGAGTTTCATGGCAACAAGGAACTCTAAGCAGTTGAGACACCATATGCTAATAAGGATGGCATTGTAATTCTGTTTAATTTTTGAGGTCAATTTGATTGAACTAAAAGCGATATTCTTGTTATTGTTCCTGATTATTTTGGCTATGAAAAAACCAAAGTATTCTCAAGTATGTTGAATATAACTGAACTCTCCAAACAGTAGCCAAAGAGGTCTGAGTTTTACTTGGGCGATGGTTCTGGCTTTAAAACTTACTGGTGAGAGCTCATGCGTCTTCCTCTATTCTCAGCTATTCCTGGGACTGCACACCATATGCTTGACTATTTCTCTTTCTTGGTAAGCTAAGAGTAGGGCAAAGCAAAGCAAAGGTCGAAGTCAATCAGAAGGGACGGGGCAAGAAATAGTTCTTTGATTAGATGGCTGAGATATTATTTTAAAACATGTTATTTCCAGCAATGTTATCAGAAAGAAAAGAGAAATGATCTTGAGAAGTATTGTGGTGATAAAATGTTACATGTAGGGATAACTATATTCAACATGAGGTGATGTAGATATCTAAGTGAGTTAATGGAGAGACATGTGGTAGGTTGTATCTGAAGCTCAGGGCAAGGAATTGCTGTAGAAATTTCTTTGATTGTAACTAGCATAGGTTTAAAAGCATTAGCTCATCTGAGAATCCCTGCACTGAACATGTGAAAAGAGTGATGTGTAGAAAAAGTGAGGAGAGCAGGAAGCCATTGCAATGCCCACATTTAGGGACCAGGAAAAGGGGAATGCAAGAATATCTATATAAGGATATAATAAGTTGAGGTAGTATTGAAAAGATTAATATAATGGAAACCAAGGACATACAATTTTAGAAAAGATTGCATCTCTACATTCTGAAATGGACAGAAAGAAATGGTAAAATATGAATAGACAAAAGACAGATTTGAAACTAGGGAATTCTTGTTTGCTATTTCCAGAAAAGTTCTTTCTTGCCTAGTTGAAGCAAAGTTGTTCTGGGTGGGAGGTGAAAACCAGATTTTCATGATTGGGAGAAAAATGGGAATGGGAAGCAAGGATGTGGGAGTATTTAAAATAGAAAGTTCTCCAGAAGAAGTGGAAAAAAAATGAAAAAGTACAGAATTGAGGCAGAACCTGGGCCAAGATATAGTTCTTCAGGAGAGAAAAAATTGTATTTATTAGCTAAGTAGAGGGGATTGTTGATTTGAGGCATTGTTAATTTAGATAACTGTGAATAACAGACTGGCACTGGTACATTGGAACAGGAAAATAACACAGGGTATAGTGACTATAATGCAAAATGCCAAATTAATTCTTAGGTTAATTTATTAAGTAATTGATACTTATGCAAAATCTTTTATATTCATTTGATTTTTCTTATTGATACTGCTCTTCAAGCATAGTTATACAGGAATATTTTAGGCCTACAAATAATTTAGTGTGAACCATTTTAGTTAATTTCACCTATTCACATCTAATATTTTAGTGACATTCAAAATAGTTTCATTAATTGACAGTTTTTTAAAATGTAGTGTTAGGGATCAACCTGGGGTCTCATCCATGCATAGCATGCATTCTACCCCTGAAAATAACTAGTTAATGATAACTCATGCATACAACGTTTCAACACTCCACTTTCCACTGGATTGTCCCCTCTCAACTTATGCCATCAGCCCCTAGTTCTTAGGTTCTGTAACATTTGGTTATTTGTTTTTTCCTATGTTTCTTTATATTCTACAAAATAGAGAGATCCTTCTGTATCTATCCTTCTCCTTCTATCTGCCTTCACTAGCATAATACTCAGATTTATCCACAAAGCTAAGTAGTATTCCACTGTATATATGTATCATGAGTTTCTTTCTTCCTTTCTTTTTTTTTGGGTACCGGTCATGTGGAAGTTAAATTCTTAGTTTTATGAGAAGTATCTATGTTGTTTTCCAAAAGACTCAAACTAGTTGACATTCCTTCCAGCAATAGATGAGAAATCCCCTTTCTTCATATTCATGCCAATGCTGGTTGTTTTTGTTCCTTTTCATCTGCTTCTCTCTCATGGGTATGAGGTGATATCTCATTGTTTTGATTTGCACTTCTCTGGTGATAAAAGATGCAGAGCATTTTTCTCCACATATTATTTAGTCATCTATAGGTCTTCTTTGAGGAAGTTTCTCCCCATTTCTTGATGGTGTTTTTCTTTTTCTTGTTAAGTTTTATAAGTGCTTTATATTAGCTTGGATATTATCACATTGTCCGATGACAAGTGGGTAAATGTATTTGCTCAGTGATGTTCTACCCTCTTCCCTAACTGGTTTGTACCCAGGAATAGTGTAAAAGTACCACTGAGTGAAAAATTAACATTTCTCTTAGAAAAATGATTTCACATAAGCACCTTTCACACTCCCTCAACTCTAACCAAGTGATTGAAGTGACCACACAGGGGAAAATTGAAAAGTTTTGATGATTAGAAACTTCCTGTCACTTTAAAGTTTCATTCTATGGTGTTGCTGATTCTATTGCCAATTTGGTGCCAGTGCAGTTCAGTCAAACCATGTCCGAAGGATGAGAGGAAGAGACGGGGACTTGGAAAAGCATAACATGGGACATTTATAATGAATGAATTAAGAAAATGCAACCATGTTCCATCTGTCACAAAATAATTTATGGTCTCAACATAGATTCCTGATATTGCACCTTGGGTTCCTTGAGACGTGTAGCAGATATAACAGTTAATTATTTCTTGAAGTGTAAGTCATTAACAACCTCACTAAGCTATGCATGTTGTGATCAAAACTCTAAGGAGATCTGTGGATTGGTAAGAGTCAATAATCCTCCCTTTTTTGTTTCATAACAAGGAAAAAACTGTAGCTCACCCTGACATCCTGACAAGACCTGAATATTTCATATTTACTTCATTGGGTGCTTTTGAATAGTCATGGCAGGATTATACACTGTCACCATTTGGGAAACTTACAGTTGTTATTTTTAAAAATTCAAAAATGAGAAATATTAGGAATAGACAGTAGTAGTAGAGAGTATGAGAGGCAGAAAATAAATCCATGAGATAACGTGGAGTGTTCTGAAGTGGAGGGACCAGAAGTTATACGGGAACATAGGAGGAGGGGCTTGAGTATGAATGTGGTGCTAAGGGAGGTACCAGGATACACCAGACCATAAGTGAAAATTAACATATAATGGGGGAGAGGTGGGAAGGAAGGAATGTTAGACTGGAGGTGACATAGGGACAAAGTAGGGGGTCATAGGTACTTCATTTCAAGGGCATGCAGTAACTTTGTATACCAGCAACATAAACTTCAACACTATCATAACCCTATTGCATATTACACTATTATAAACAATTTTAAAGTTAAACAGGTTTTCTCCAATATGACAAATAGATTGGAATTGGGCAGTGAGGTTCGAATCTAGGTTCAAGCACTTAACAACTCTGACAGTTCCGAAACTACACTGGCTTCTAAATCACAGTTTACACAGCTGCAAATGGTTTGCTGTGAGTTTTTTATTTTTAATATAATGTAAAATGGTAAGCATGATGCCGGGTACAGGGGTATGCTTAATAAAAGCCATGATAATTAAATGATGCATGAAATATAAAGTGGAACTGATAAATACACGGAAAATTGTCTGTGTTAGGAAGCTGTTGAGAACTAGGAATAGCCTACGAAATGCACCTATGTTTTGAGTCGGGAAGCTGGTTACTGCCAACAATGGTGAGCAGCGCACATCTTCACCACGTCTTAACAAGTGATGCAAATAAAACGGGGGGGCGGGAGAGAGTCTAGAAATCTGTGCAAAGCGATTCTCAGTGATTAGTCTAGAAGGGAGGGAGGGAAAGAAAGAAAAATCTAATTTAGTAAATATCTGAAAGGTGATAATTAAAAAATTTGGGGAGGTGGATTCTTGAAGTCCTCTGACAAATTGATTCAAAGGTGATGGATCCCTTTTGAAAATGCAGTCAGGACCCAATCATGAAATTTGCCTATAATTCAAAGTGTCACCCTACCCCTGAAGCTCAGTCACACTAGGCAGAAAAACCTACTTTAAGTAATTATTTTTGGAAACAAACTCTTTATGGTTCCAGATAATAAATGGCTCTTCCTCACCAGTGGTGCCCTTCTTTATTTAGTGTAAAACTATTGCTAGTAAACAGTGGCATTTGTCCTGGCTCCCTTACATGGTGATGACCTTTCCAGTGAAGCGGGAGCAGAGATGATGTATGTCACTTGCAGAAGGAGAGGGTCAAGAACAAGACCCACCATCTCCTTCCACTCTTTTCCTTACCTGCTGGCAGGATGCACAGGTCTTGGGGTAAACTTGGAAACTACATGTTGAAAGCCAGTAAACTGGTGGAGGCTAGCTCAGTCTTGCAACACTTTTCAGAAGAGATCTGACAATGCATCAGGAACACAAGTTTTGTTTTTTCCCTCTCTACATAGAAAAGATACTTTTGTTTTTTTTTCAGCTTTTGAGATTTCTGGGTTTCTTAAAATGCTAAATAATGGACTGGAGCAATAGCACAGGGGATAGGGTGTTTGCCTTGCATGCGGTCGACCCTGGTTTAATTCTTCTATCCCTCTTGGAGAGCCTGGCAAGCTACCGAAAGTATCCTGCCCTCATATCAGAGCCTGGTAAGCTACTCGTGGCATATTTGATATACCAAAAACAGTAACAATAAGTCTCACAATGGAGACATTACTGGTGCCTGCTCAAGCAAATCAGTGAACAAGGGGACGGCAGTGCTACAGTGCTACAGTAAAATTTCAAAACTACTCTAGAGAATTCTCCCTCAGAGCCAATTTAAGAAGTAAGTAGCAAGTGTCTAAGAAAGTATGTAGACTTTCAGCATCGGTCAGTAGGTTCTATTCACCCTGATGATGGCAAAGAATTTCATAGATGGGAGGAAAATAACAAGTGAAATCAGTGTTGTTCTCTGAGCCAATGGTAGAGCTTTACCAGCGATTTATTGTTCTGACTTGCTCCTTAAAACAAGCCTTGTTTTCAATTCAGTATATTTCTTTCTAGCAGGATGTTTGGAAACAATTAATAGCAACCTCAGACTTAGTAGAGAGTGGCCTCTTCTTGCTTCTATCCTCAGCAAGGAAGGAATTGTTCACACGTTTGCTTTTTTGTTTAATAATCGGGGGGGACTCTCAGTATTTCTTCGCTACGTATTTGGGTGACTGAAAGAAAGATTCAATGCTATTGTGTCAGAGTGCTAGGTCCAAATTACTGTTCACCTTTATTTCTTGAATATAGAACTTGTCTCATTTCTCAGCCTCTCTTATTGTTTGATATAGTTGTGTGACTGAGTTCTAGATCATAGAATTTGAGTGCTATATGCTACATTTTTTCTGGCCATAAATTCCCATCCCCCAGTTTAATTTATCCTCTTCTGGGAGAAATATGATCATATGGGGTTAGAATTTGCAGACTGAAGATGGCAAAGCCTTGTTACTTTAGGTTTTTTGAATGACTAGAAAAAGACACAGCCCTTTGGGTCTGACCATCTGTCCATCAAGAAATTAAGTTCTGTTGAGTTTGAGGCAATACATATTTTTGTATATTATTATAGCAGCTGCTGTTATGCTATTTCAGCTACTGTCACACTAACCAATATATCCAGCAATTAGCGTTTGGACATATACTCTTCCTAAACTAAAAACCCTCATAAAGCTTATAAAGAAAGAATTAAATATAAATCAACATAGGTCATATACATAACATTTTTGTACATATGTAATATAAGCATCTCTGGATGTCTATCATCTCTCTTGCTCTATGTAAAGAAATCATTGATGATGTTTTAATCAGAATAGTTGGAAATAAGTCAGGCAATAGAGAGCCTAGAACCTGATTTAAGGTTCACAATGTTTGACTTTGGGTGAATCCTTATCTTGGGTAGGACTTTGTGAATGGAAAGCAAAGAAAAGACTTGAATCAGAAATGACTTTCAGATGGGTGTTGGAACATTGCACGATGGAAGCTCAATCACGGACAACCTTGTAACTGTGCATCTCACGGTGATTTAATGAAAAGGAAATGACTTTCATATTCTCCATTTTTGTTTTTCATCTATGATTTGTTAAATTTGGCTAAAGGAGACTCAATTTAAAATAACAAAAATAAAGCAAAAGTGACACCACAGCTGGAGACACAGAGTCCTGTGCAGAGACAGAAGAGGTGGAGATGATGGGGAACAGGACTTTGAAGGGAAAATACAGAAGCTGACAGATGTGGGGTGGGGCGGGCAGTCAAGGCTCTTGGCTGGACAGCTACTCGGAGTAGGTTTCTGCAGGTACTTTCTAAAGGCTGGAGAAGTTTTCCAGAGAGGGGCAGTGTGTGTGACCAGTCGGCGTCTGGTTGTCCTAGCAGGCTCTGGATGGACAGCAGGATGGTCCTAATGTCATAGAGGGCGGACCACTTGTCTTCCAGGATGTTCAAATAGATGTTGCCATGGGTGTCCAAATTGCGGTGATAGCAGTGTGTGGGAAACTTCAGTGTGGGCACATTGCATGGGTAGCTGCTGGGGTACTCCAGAGAGAGTTACCCCTCAGGGCGGCTCCATGGGTGGTCCCCACCCCTTGAAAAGGCTGTCTGATCAGGGATGGCAGAAATGCCTTTGTCAGGCAGAGCCGTAGACCAATGGAACAGGGTGGAATATCCCTACACACAACCCCAAATGTATGATCATCTAATCTTTGATAAGGGAGCAAGAGATGTGAAGTGGAGCAAGGAAAGCCTCTTTAACAAATGGTGCTGGCACAACTGGACAACCACATGCAAAAAAATGGGTTTAGACCTTGACCTGACACCATGCACAAAAGTCAGATCAAAATGGATTAAAGACCTCAACATTAGACCACAAACCATAAGGTACATTGAAGACAAGTTCGGCGAAACCCTCCACGATATTGAAGATAAAGGTATCTTCAAAGGTGACACGGAACTAAGCAATCTAGTAAAAACAGAGATAAACAAATGGGACTACATTAAACTAAAAAGCTTCTGCACTGCAAGAGATACAGTGACCAGAATCCAAAGACTATCCACAGAATGGGAAAGGATATTTACACAATACCCATCAGATAAGGGGTTGATATCAATGGTATATAAAGCACTGGTTGAACTCTACAAGAAGAAAACATCCAACCCCATCAAAAAATGGGGCGAAGAAATGAACAGAAACTTTACCAAGGAAGAAATACGAATGGCCAAAAGGCACATGAAAAAGTGCTCTGCATCACTAATCATCAGAGAGATGCAGATCAAAACAACCATGAGATACCACCTCACACCACAGAGACTGGCACACATCCAAAAGAACAAAAGCAACCGCTGTTGGAGAGGATGTGGGGAGAAAGGGACCCTTCTACACTGCTGGTGGGAATGCCGGTTAGTTCAGCCCTTTTGGAAAACAGTATGGACGATTCTCAGAAAACTAGAGGTTGAGCTCCCATTTGACCCAGCAATACCACTGCTGGGAATATATCCCAGAGAGGCAAAAAAGTACAATCGAAACAACATCTGCACATGTATGTTCATCGCAGCACTGTTTACAATAGCCAGAATCTGGAAAAAACCCGAATGCCCCAAAACGGATGACTGGTTGAGGAAACTTTGGTACATCTATACAATGGAATACTATGCAGCTGTTAGAAAAAAGGAAGTCAAGAATTTTGTAGTTAAGTGGATGGGCATGAAAAGTTTCATGCTGAGTGAAATGAGTCAGAAAGAGAGAGACAGACATAGAAAGACTGCACTCATCTATGGTATATAGAATATCAGAGTGGGAGACTAATACCCAAGAACCGTAGAAATAAGTACCAGGAGGTTGACCCCATGGCTTCGCGGCTGGCCTCACGTTCCAGGGAAAGGGCAACTCAGAGAAGCGATCACCAACTACATTGTAGTTGAAGGCCATGTGGGGGAAGGGAGTTTCGGGCTGAATGAGGGCTAGAGACTGAGCACAGCGGCCACTCAACACCTTTATTGCAAACCACAACAGCTAATTAGAGAGAGAGAACAGAAGGGAATGCCCTGCCACAGTGGCAGGGTGGGGTGGGGGGGGAGATGGGAGTGGGGAGGGTGGGAGGGACGCCGGGTTTACGGGTGGTGGAGAATGGGCACTGGTGAAGGGATGGGTTCCCGAACTTTGTATGAGGGAAGTATAAGCACAAAAGTGTATAAATCTGTAACTGTACCCTCACGGTGATTCTCTAATTAAAAATAAATAAATTATAAAAAAAAAAAGAAATGCCTTTGTCACCAGACATCATTAGGATCATCAGCACCTGCTGTTGCCACTTTCCCTTGGGGTCCAGGGCAGCACCCCCGCTGGGGTGGTTAGCGGTCGCACAGGCAGTGGCCGGGTTGAGGTTCTTGGAGGCCACCTGGGCGGTGCTCCCAGGAAGAGAGGAGTGGGGGGCTGGAAAAGAAAAATTAAAATTTGGGGGTCGTTAATCTCAAATTTGCTTCATTTGGAATGAAAGTGATAAGTGGGAGGTTAAGTTTCAGTATGATACCGAAGACACTGCAAATCTCCCTAGGTCCCCAGAATCACTCACAGGGTAACCTGGAACATCTTCGGTTCTATGAACCCAGACATTTCCTTTGGGTGTACAGACTTAAATTCTCTTGAAAAAAACACAAGCTTTTCCATTTTTTTTGGTTCTGTTTTTAGTTGACAAAGTTAAATTCTGCTCTCATTTCCTTTCGATTAATAGTAAAACTAGACTGAACTTATGGGAATCTAATGATATTTTCTTTTCTGTTTGTCTTTCAAGGGAACTGTGTTTGAAAACAGCAAATTCCTAGGAGTATGAAATTGCATTCTGTGTCAATACATTTGTAATTATTTTTGTAGAAGAATCTTTGATGTCTGCTTTTAATGATAGGAATATTGTCACTATCCATTTAAGCTTTGAGTTGAATTTTATCCCTGTGTGTATTGCATCTGTGTGACTAATATCTATAGCAATGATCAATAATACATTTGATAAACATTATCTTTTAGCTCTGTCCTCTTTAGTTCTATTCATTTGTTAGCTTATGGTTTTAAGCCTTATTCTCAAGTATTGTTGAACAAAAATTTTGACTTATTTTATCAGTCAGCATCCCAGCAGGAAACATATGGGATACTTAAATGAAGTAATAAATAAGGACAGAGTATTTGGAGCAAAGCATAGCATAGTAAGTAACAAGTATTAGTGACAGTAGAAAACTATTACTTTCTGTATGCCTGATGAATCAAAAAATAGTTACCAGAATCTCGAGATATTTGGAGAAGACTGCCTGAATAAAGCTTATATATGGGGTCTATTGCTAAGTTACAATGGGATCTATGGTTGGGGCAATTACTTAGTCATAGTCACTTTATAGAAAAGAAACGGAAATAATTACCAACTTTTACTCTGCTTCCCACTTTCTATCTACAGGGAATGGAAGTTACTGGGATGGAAATTATCATCCATCCCAGTGGCCAAAGGAACAGAATCCAGAGGGCAAAAGATTGAGATGCCCCATATGTGTCAGCTGAAGGCACCTAGATCAGCAAATACTAGATACTTTGCTTAAAGCACAAACAAAATATTTAAAGTGTCGACTATGGGTCTCTGTCATGAAATTTAAGAGTAAAAATAAATATACTACTTATACATAAAACTCTAGTTTTTTGTCAATATATTAGCAGGCACATGTAGCTATTTCAACTGATGTTAATTAATTAAATACAATCTTAAATTTAGTTCCTAAGTCATACTGGCTCCTTCAAGTGCTCACTCACCATTTTCACAGAACTAGTGCCGTTGTATTGGGCAGAACAAGCCAAGAGCATTTCCACCATCTCAGAAAGGTTTGTTGAATTGTATGACTCTAATTAAATAACTAAATAAAATATTTCTACCTGGCCCAGTTTATTTCCTTGTTTTGACACAAAATGAAACTAATATGACTTGGAGTCCTAGACCACAAATATGTTAGTATTCAAAATCAGGCTATCTCATTCTGAATGCATTAGAGTTGTTAGCGCATATGTTAAGAATTTAACTGACCAATTAAGACAATAAATTGGAATAAATTGAAAGCATCTTGGTGAAGCTCAAGAAGTGAAGTGTGTGGTAAGAGGAGGCTGATGAACCAGGAAAGCAGATAATTCAGGAGTTAAAGAAGTAAGTTAAGTCTCATTAGATGTTGAATAAAACCTCTGTCTCTTTTCCTTTTTAAAAAATTGATTGTGGAAAAGTTCTACATGACCGCCAGATGCTTGCTTGTACCTTGACTAGGGGAAAACAGGCTAACTTGACATATGGATCAATTAAGGCTCTACACGAGGAATAAGAACCATTGTACAAAGAAAATCTGGCTGTCTAGAATGAAGAAATGTGAGGAACAGATGAAAATACTCCCAACAACCAAAGCTGCTCGAAACAATTTATCCATTGGCTACTTAACACCTCCATATAAGGCTTCCTATGTGTAAATCATATTCTCTTTTTAAAAATAATGACATATCATTGGTTTAGAATAGTACATAAGTTTTAAGAGTATAGCTTCTCTTCTTGATAAATGTAATACTACCCCACTTCTACCACCTAGCTCTAGTTACCATTCACCACTAGCCAATGACCCTTCCTCCACTGTCATTTCTCTCAACCCTTATACCATTCCTCTTTGGTAAATGCCATTTTGTTTTCAAATTCCAAAGGTTTATTTTATTTATTTGGTTTCTTCCTTTTATGTATTAATGAAATATCAAAAGACAAGAAGCAAAGTATTGGTTAAGACGTAAAGAAAGGGGAATCCTTCTGCACTATATGTGGGGATGTAAATTGGTAGCAGCTATGATGAAAAATAGCATGAAAGTGCCTCAAAGAATTCAAAATAGATGGGGCCTGAGTAATAGCACAGAGGTTAGGGTGCATATATTGCACATGGCCAGCCCAGGTCCAATCTCCTGCACTACATATGGTTCTCTGAGCTCTTCCAGAAGTGATTCCTGAGCACAGAACCAGGAGTAAACTTTGAGCACTGTTGGTGTGTGCCCCAAATGACAACAATATCCACAACAATAAACCAAAAATAAGACTAAAAACATTTTCTTCCTGAGCTTTAGTTTAGCTGATCTATCAAGAGGTGAGAAAACAGTGTTAGAATCTCCAACTGCCACAGTGCTGCTTTCAATGTCTTTCTTCAAGTCAGTTTTTAATTTCTTTGGGTCACATCCGCTGTTGCTCAGGGATTGCTCCTGGATCTGCACTCAGGAATTACTCCTGCCGGTGTTCCAGAGACCATATGGGGTGACCTGGGAATCAAACCCAGGTCAGCAAATGCCTACCTACTGTACTCTTACTCTGGCCCCCAAGTCAGTTGTTTTAAGTATTTTGCTCATCCTTCATTTTGTGCATATACATTTAAGAGTGTGAATTCTTTCTGATGCACATACCTCTTGATCATTAAGAAATGACCTTTGCTGTATCTTATTATTTTTTTCAGCCTGAAGTCTTTGTCTTCTGGTACTACTATCAGTAAAAGAAAATTGGTTAAAAGTGTTGTATTTCATCATGGGGACATTAAATCCTTGTCTGAGGATTTACTAAGCCATTGTTGCTAGTTAAATCTTCTGTGTTAATGTTTTTGTTAGTCAAGTTTTTTTGTTAGTAGTGGCTTCTACATTACATTCCCATCCAATCTTCTGTGTTCCTACTGAGATGTCAGCATTATAGAATTTGGCGATGTCACTACAGAAAACCCAGAATATTGAAATGGGCAATCAGGCTGGAGTCATGGCGGCAGCTGTGAGGGTGTGAGTACAGTTGCCGGTGTCAGTAGGGAGGGAATGTGGCCCATCCACCTTCCAAAGTCACCTTGAAGATCTCAGTCAGGACTGGGCATTCTAGAAATTTTTGCAGCTAGTTGATCTCTTTTTGGATTTAATTGTGAGTTTCTAAGCAGGGCCAGAAGATGTGCTGACATGGGGATGTCAATGGGACACATTTTATACTTCAGCCAATTACATACGTAGGTTCTAAGTAATCCACACGCTTGACAAAGCTTCCTATTAGATTTTTATAATAGTCATCTTCATTGGCGTGAAATATCTCATTGTCCTTTTTTCTTTGTGGACAGTCTTCCCAGGGTTTCTTGGGAGCCCCCGGGCCACTTCAGGTCATCCTAGTTCAGACAGTGCCAACCTGATGGTGCAATGCTAGGGCCCAGCAAGGCAGTGCTGCTTGGATCTTGTGGTACTGGGGGTACCAGGACACCAATTAGTGCTGGAGGACTATCTGGTGATGGGGATCTAAATTCAGGGCCTCTGATATACAAAACCTGTCTCCCAACTCTTTGAGTCATCATCTGCCCATGTCATGGTACTTTTGACTTGCATTTCTTTTATCTTTAGTGGTTGAGTACCTATTCTCTAAGTAATATCCAATTATGTGTGTTCTCTATCTATTCAAACTCTTGCCTATGACAAATTAATTATTAACATCTACCACTCAGTCTGACTGTAAATGATGTCCTGGGAATCACCTGGGTTCCAGTCATTTTCCCTGATCCCATTTCATAGTTGTAGCCCTTCTTGGTGAACACTGTAACACTGCCTTTGGCATATTCTTTCCAGTAGTATAAAGATCCCTGCATGGTCAAATAACAATTTTAACTTCTGCTTCATGAATTATTATTTTGATTCTATTTGTAGAAATTCTTTCTTTGTATAGGTGTAAAAAATACAAATGCGTGCAAGGAAGGGGTGATGTGATGTGTTGTTCACGGGCTCTTAGGGCAGCTCTCTCTCTCTCTCTCTCTCTCTCCCTCTCTCTCTCGCCACTCACGTTTGGTGCTCTGGAGCCCCTGTGTATGGACCGGATCGGGATGGCTCCTCCTTGTGCTCTGCTTCTGTGTGTGCCACTGTGCTATCTTCTATCTCTCTATTTCTGTCTCTGTCATCTCTCCTCTGGTCTCTTCTGATCTCTCTTCTTCTGATGTCTCTCTCCGGAGCCCTTCTGCTTCAGTCTCTGGACCCCACGTGCTCTCACTTCTGACTCTGACTCTGATTCTCACTCGTTTTTTGCACTTTCTTTCCCCTGTTTCTGGCTCCGATGATTCTCTTTCACTCTGTGTTCTGCTTCTGTGTCTTCTCTCTTTCTTCTCTTACAATCTCTTAGTTTATATAGTAATCACATAGAGTGGTGACACAAAGGTGCATTGAACATTAACAAATCAACAAAGAGGGGTAAGACCACTCCTCCAGAAGATTAACTCAAGGTCAAAATCTCATCTAAAGAGATTACTCCGGACTACTAGGAGATCTGCTTAACGGTGGGATCCCATTCAGGGTGTGTTGCTTCCTTCTTTCCTCAGCTAGTAATCTACTTAATTAGTTGTAGTAAATCTACTTCTAGTATTTCTAGCAATGTTATTCTGTATGAGAATAGTAAGAGATATATCAAACTTAAAGTTTGGTTGTTCCTGAGGACATCTCACTATATATTCCAGACCACAGTCCTTAGACCAGCTTAGTCTTCCTAACCCCAGCAGGGTCTTAATCTTGTTGTTACTTTTGGATCATGACAGCATTTGTCTATGACCATACTCCCAACTTATAGTTGAGTATTGTGGCACTTTGTCCTGCCCTTTTCGATGCCAGGGTAGTTCACAGCTTGCCCTGGGTCCATTCCGTCCCTCGTCAGGACCCTACTTTGGGGCACTAGGAACTAAGGGCAACTGAATCGAGAAAGCAGATGCCCAGGAGTAAATATTATTGGAGTCAATCAACTCCTACGTTACAAAGCATAATATTAACTATCTTCCTGTGTCCATACAGAGAGGACATTGCTTTAAGGTAAACTAAGTTCCCTGCAGCTAGGCTAAAAGGACAAACCCAATGTTATCCTACATATAGGAATTTGTGCACTTGTGTGGCTAAAGCCTATAGATAACCTCAAATCTATTGGGCTAGGAATTAATATTTTGTGGTGGATCATTGTATACAATTGGTATTCTACATAGGGATAATGAAGTCAGCTTTGTATTTAGAAAAATAGATCTACAGAGAGGGATGCTGGGTTTATTGGTGGTAGAGAATGGGCACTGGTGAAGGGATGGGTTCTTGAACATTGTATGAGGAAAACACAAGCACGAAAATGTATAAATCTGTAACTGTACCCTCATGGTGATTCACAAATTAAAAAATAAATAAATAAAAAAAATAATTTTCCTTACATACTGCTGACCATGGTTTGAAACTTGGAAGTTTATCTGGCCCCCTGAGCCCCACCAGGAGAGATCCCTGTGCACAGAGCCACAAATTCCCTAAACACCAATAGTTGTGAACCCCAAAAACAAACACAAAGAAAAAAGAAAAATAGACTACATTTAATTTGCTATTTGAATTTTTTCCCAATCAGTTGATAAACATTATACCTAGAAAGAAGAATTGTATTTACTCTGCAGTTCCCTGGGGCTCATTTTTTCCAGTTTTATTTTATTCATTAACTTTTAAAAAAGTTTTTTCTATTGAATCTCTGTGAGATGGACCCTTACAAAGCTGTTCATACTTAGATTTCAGTCATACAGTGTTTAACACCCTCCTCCCCACCTCACCAGTGTACATTTCTCAGCACCAGTGTCCCCAGTTTCCCTCTCATAACACCCCTCCCCATCTGCTCTATGGCAGGTACTCTCTCTCTCTCTCTCTCTCTCTCTCTCTCTCTCTCTCTCTCCCAGGCATTATGGCTTCCAATACAGATAATAAAAGGTTATCATGTGTATTCCTTTACCTACTGTCAACACTTACTTCTTGTCCAGTGTTATCATTTCCAACTATTATTATCATACTGGTCTCTCCTAGCTCTGGGCTCTTATTAATCTGGATCCACCATGGATTAAATTTTCTTCTTAAAGATTTCAAAAATCACATAGATGGTATAAACTCCAATTGCAAAAGTGATATAGGTACAGTTTATGGTTATCAATTACTAGGGAAAATACATAGCTTTTCCCCCTTTTACTGGAGCTTAATAGGTGAAGGTAACTTTTTTAGGGGAATTGTTTATTTTTAGAACCACATCTGCCATCCTTAGGGCTTACTCCTTGATCTGTGCTTGGGGATTACTGCTGGCAGAGCTCAGGGGACTGGGGATTGAACCCTGGTTGGCATTTACCAACTAAATGATCTCCTTAGCCTCCTTTTAATGTTGTTTTTAGAGGCCACAGCTGGTGGTACTCAGGGGCTATTCCTGGTGATACATACACACAGGTTTTATGTGGTGCTAGGGATTGGATTGGGATCAGTCTCATGTAAGAAAAAACGTTTAATCCTTTGTTATCTTTCCAGCTCTGAGTTTCTTTTCTGTTATATTCTCTGCAGGGGGATTATGTATCACTTATCCATACACCATTTATATAGCAGGCACCACTTATAAAGTTGGCCAGCTTTGAGGATCCTGGGTTTTATCTTGTGTCTCCTATGACCTCCTGAGCATTTGTCGGGTTAGAAACTCAATGTTGCACACTTCAATAAAAATCTTTCAGTTGAGAGTCAACCTGGATTCTCCTTTGTCTTCCAGAATATCCAGCTTACTTTATTATTAAGGCTTAACACCATTGTTACTTTTGTGTTAGTACAGTGATGCATATAAAAACTACTGAAAAATTTATGTGGCTTTTCATTTTATTTAAAAGGGTTGTTCAGGATATTGCATCTGCTACACTGACAGAAGATAGAATTCCTCTACCTTTATTTCAAAATTAAAGAAACAGTGATTCAGAGTCAACATGACATTCCTAAGATCATACAATCCTCGAATACCATGTAAGCCTTGTTAAATACTCATTTTAAGACACATAGACTCAAGTCTGCCTTTCCAACAACGCCTAGCACCTTTAAATACATACTTAAAAGAGATCAATATTTTAATCAAAGATCACTTGATTACATGAAATAGAGTCTATTAAAAACATGCAAAGACAAAAGGAAGATTTACGTAATCTTAAGGAACTCTGGGAGGATGAGCAGTCTGAGTTCAGAAGAGGTTGGCACTGGATTTGAAAAATTTTGAGATTCACATTAGCCATTTCCTTTCTCTTCTAACTTCAGGTTCTTTACTTTTCATAATTCTCTTCTGCCTCCTCTATTCTCTCACTTTCTGTCTTTATTTTATTTTAAAGAATAATTCCAGTCCCCTTAAATGATCTTACAGCTAAAATACTCAACAGATCAGAGAGAGGCAATATAATTGACTCAACTAGGATTTTTTTTCTTCCAATCAGTTTTGACCAAAGTATCATCTTAAAATACTAAATTATTATTGATAAAATTGGGTGTGGAAATATTTTTGATTAAAGAAAATGGATAGAACATTAAGGATGAAATATATCCTTCTCTACTACCATAAGGGATAGAAAATATATGGATGCATATATTTATGTATAAATAATATTTTTATGAGACCATGAATTACATAAAATTTAGGACATAACAAAAAAGGGCATGGCATAAAATTTAGGGCATGAAATTTAGGGCACTATCTGGGATCTTAAAAATAATTTTTATTCATATTAACTATTATTCATGAAATTCTCTTGTAAAAGTGAAATTTATTTCTTTTCCAAAGTTAGTATGAAAAAGGTCTCTAAATGTGGTCTAAAGTTTAATTCCAGGTAGAGCATACCAAATATAAGATGTGAAAGAATTACATTTATGAGCTTGACTCCTTATAGAATGTGGTTTTCAAAAAGAGGTCAGCTTACAAGTATACTTAATGAATGGGACGATACATTATGAATATAGCTGGATTTACTTGAAGTGTTACTGATTATAAGCCTATTTCAGGTATTTTATTCAAAAGAGCTTTAATAGGATCACATATTTTTCTGGTTTATTTTATTTCTTGTAGTCATTGTCAGATTGGAAATTCAGGGTAAGTTTCCATACCTTAGAAATCCTTTACCAATTGTAGTGGGCTATCCCATTGTGGGTTTTTTTTTCTTGGTGAGCCGTATCTCTGCCTTCAATCCTTCTGGACACTGTCCTTCCATCCCTTAAAGTAGAAGGTTTTGTGTATGTGTGTGTGTGTGTGTGTGTGTTTATGTGTGTGTGTGTGTGTGTTTACTTTTTGGGTCACACCCGGCAATGCACAGGGGTTACTCCTGGCTCATGCACTCAAGAATTACTCCTGGCGGTGCTCAGGGGACCATATGGGATCCTGCGAATAGAAACCAGGTCGGCCACGTGCAAGGCAAATGTCCTACCCACTGTGCTATTGCTCCAGCCCCTAGAGTAGAAGTTTTGTTTATAAAGGTCTCAGGCTGGTTGTTTTGTAGACGAATCCAAGTTCAGTATAGATATTCTGTGGAAAGAGGTAAACACAAATTCTCCCTACTTGGTCATCTTGATCCTGATCTTAACTGTATGGAATTATACATTAAAAATGCTAAAGTAAGCTTTATATTTGGAAATTCTTGAGATACAGAAGAATTATGAGGGAGTTTTAAAATCTCAGGGCAACAAAACATCTAAACCTGGTTTGAGATGAGAGAAAAAAATGGGGTTGTGTCATTCTCTTTTGATGAGCATCGAAGTGATTCGTAGGAAATTGGAAGAGAAATAAATGGAAAGTTTAAATATGTTGTAGCCTTTATTAAGATATTCTATCTTCTCTCTTAATACTGTCCAAACTACCAATACTTGTAATTTTGCATTTGTCAACTTCATTACATGTTCTCTAGTTGTGAGTCCCATTCTGATAAACATCAAAACATGCAAGAACTCATTTTGAATTAAACTACGTATGGAGTTTTACTGTAAAATATTTTATGTGATGTAATACAATATGATTCTACAATAAAATTAGGATAATTTATATCTTAGGAAGTAGCTCTGATATTCAATTCATTTCTTAAAAAATTTTGTTTAGCCATCATAGTTAACAAAATTGTTTATACTCATATTTCAGGCACACAATGTTCTAACTTCTAATTATACTACCTTGTAACCACACACCACCACCAGTGATCCCCAGTTCCTTACTATCCTCCACTATGCCTCCTTGACAGATATATGTATATATATATGAATGTATATGTATGTATATATATATATTTTGCTTGGTGGTCCCTTCTCTGAGTTACCCAGAATGAGAGACCAGTGTCCAAGCCATGGAGACAGCCTCCTGGTACTTATTTCTACTATTCTTGGGTGTTAGACTCCTATTCTATTATTCTATATTCCACAGATGAGAGGACTCTTTCTATGTCTGTCTCTCTCTTTCTGACTCATTTCACTCAGCATGATACTTTCCATGTTGATCCACTTATATGCAAACTTCATGACCTCATTTTTCCTAACAGCTGCATAGTATTCCATTGTATAGATGTACCAAAGTTTCTTCAGCCAGTCATCTGTTCTAGGGCACTCAGGTTTTTTCCAAATTCTGGCTATTGTAAACAGTGCTGCGATGAACATATAAGTGCAGATGTCATTTCGACTATACTTTTTTGCTTCTCTGGGATATATTCCTGGCAGTGGTATTGCTGGATCAAATGGAAGCTCAACCTCTAGTTTTTTGAGAATCGTCCATATTGTTTTCCAAAAGGGCTGAACTAGTCGGCATTCCCACCAGCAGTGTAGAAGGGTCTCTTTCTCCCCACATCCTCTCCAACAGTGGTTGCTTTTGTTCTTTTGGATGTGTGCCAGTCTCTGTGGTGTGAGGTGGTATCTCATGGTTGTTTTGATCTGCATCTCTCTGATGATTAGTGATGTAGAGCACTTTTTCATGTGCCTTTTGGCCATTCGTATTTCTTCCTTGGTAAAGTTTCTGTTCATTTCTTCGCCCCATTTTCTGATGGGGTTGGATGTTTTCTTCTTGTAGAGTTCAACCAGTGCTTTATACACCATTGATATCAACCCCTTATCTGATGGGTATTGTGTAAATAACCTTTCCCATTCTGTAGATAGTCTTTGTATTTTGGTCACTGTATCTTTTGCGGTGCAGAAGCTTTTTAGTTTAATGTAGCCCCATTTGTTGATCTGTTTCTACTAGATTGCTTAGTTCCGTGTCATCTTTGACGATACCTTTATCTTCAATATCGTGGAGGGTTTTGCCGACCTTGTCTTCAATGTACCTTATGGTTTGTGGTCTGATGTTGAGGTCTTTAATCCATTTTGATCTGACTTTTGTGCATGGTGTCATGTCGAGTTCTAAGCTCATTCTTTTGCATGTGGTTGTCCAGTTGTGCCAGCCCCATTTGTTAAAGAGGCTTTCCTTGCTCCACTTCACATCTCTTGCTCCCTTATCAAAGATTAGATGATCATACATTTGGGGTTGTGTGTAGGGATATTCCACCCTTTGACAGATATATTTTTAAGTATAATTATTGTTGTTTGGGCCTCATGATTTCAGAGGTATTGGGTCTAGTGGTTTAGTTATGTATGGATACCTTGTCTCCACACCCATAGAGGTGCCCAAGGCTTCTAGCTCAAGTTTTTAAAAACCAGATAACATTTGAGACTACCAGTTAGTGTCTTTTTAAGAGTTTATGATAGATAGAAACTTCCTGCTTCTACTAGCCTGGAAATATCTTATTCATCAATGTGGACACCATTCTCTTTTATGGGAGGAAGGATTCTTACTTAGCGTTCTAGAGGCCCTGGGGCCCCACTGGTGATTCCTGGCCAACTGGATCAGTGGTTCAATGCAAAGTTCCATGGATGTTTTCCATTGCAAAAAAAAAATTATGTTTGTCCCTTTTATGTCTGTCCCTCTCTTTCTGACTCATTTCACTTAGCAAGATACTCTTCATGTTGATCCACTTATACACAAATTTCATGACTTCATTTTTTTAACAGCTGCATAATATTCCATTGTGTAAATATACCAATGTTTCCTTAACCAGTCGTCCAGTCGTATGTTCTCCGTTTTTTTCCCCAGATTCTAGCTATTGTAGATAGTGCTGTAATAAACATACAAGTGCATATATCATTTGTACTGTACTTTTTTTCATCTCTGGGATATATTCCCAGAAGTGGTATTGCTGGATTAAATGAGAGCTTGATTTCTAATTTTTTGAGAAACAGCAGACACTATTCTTAACTAATGTGATGTTTATCATAAAGTGTGTGCAATGATTATATATTGGTTGAGAGGACAAGGTACATGTTCTTTTGATTCCAAAGAAAGTAAATGACATGATATATCACCTTGGATTTGTCATTGCATTTGCAGTGTATAATCAGGTGAGTAAAGTAAAACTCAGTGTGAGTCAAATGTAGTTCAGGTTTAGAAATCTGGTAGTTTCTGGATCAAAAAATTTAAAATGATGGTAAGTGTTGAATCTACATAATCTACATTAATGACTAGTTTGTCCCTGAAAATTGTTCAGGGCTCACTGACATTAGAGAGAGCAAGAATTATGAACTGCAGCCTTCCAGAACACATAATTTATATCTTTTCATAAGGCATTTGCCTTGAATATTGATGAGTATATTAAAATATAAGTCAGAGATTCCATAAGCCTGTTTTATTTAGGAAAATTTAAAAACTTGAAAGGATGCAATAATAGAATTAATTTGATTATAAAGTAGAACTTTTAGTGAAATTAAAATGAAATTTTAATTGTTATAGAAACTTCTTATTTTCTCATATAAGTAAATGAGAAAGTATTAGAGAAAATCTCAGCTAATAATTTAGGATATTTGCTCTTGATAATATGCTAGGTTGAATTTTAAAGTGTAGTGGTAATGTGTTAGTGTTTTAATTTCCGGCCTCACATAAATTCTGGTCTCTCTCCCTCAAAATAAATCTATATCTAGTTACTTAATTTTATGTTAGATAACTCTGTTTTGTTTGGCTTAGAGCCTACACATTAAAAACTTTATGATTTTATTAGTGAAGGCATTTTCAAGCTTCTTAAGAAATCTACCTTACACTTTTTACTTTTCACTAATAAGAGGTGGTTGTGCAATGTCCTTTAAAAATGTTTAGGTCATTTGAATGACAAGAATTTCACCAAAAATATATAAAAATTCCATTTTCCACTGGGCAAAAGGACAAAGCACTAAAGACAAAGCCTTAAATTTCAGTTTTGAATTGAATGTATCTTGAAACATGAGGCAATATATCCTTGGTTGACTATGGCAATGTGTAAGATGAAATACCTTTTACAGAATCCATCTTGAAAAGTGTAAGCCAATGACAGGCAATAAGTTGATTTTCAAGAAGAGATAAGGACATAGTTAAAAGCCTTAATGTTGATGAGAAATGGGCTTTCTGGTGCTTTAGGGGATGGAATGGGTTGTTCGTCGGAGAAGAACTTTAGGTTTTCAGGAAAATTGTTAAGTGCTGTAAGATGTCACTGAAACAAAGTATTAGGAAATGTTAAATCTCTGGTCAGAGCAATAGGCCATTTTCTTGGCCTCATCTTTATTTGCTCCTCCAGATTAAGTGATCCTCAGTTTTATAATCACTGTTCTCCCCTACTTTCATGTTTTAATTCCTTTCTATGCCATTAATCTGTTTTCAGCTTTGAACTCCACCCCACCCCCATGCCCCCGACCTTGGAAATCATAGATACAAGGAGGATAGACTTTTTTTTTCCCTTAAAAATTATTTAATTATTTTGGGGTGGGAGAGTTTGGGCTTACTTGGCTGTGCTAGGGCTTACAACTAGTTCTGTGTTCAGGGATCACTCAAGACAAGGTGCAGGAAAACCACATGTAGTGCTGGGGACTGAACTGAAATCAACCCCTGTAGTAGGTCTCTGATGGACGTCTTGGATGTCATACATGACTAAAATTCAAATGGAGATTATCTCCATTTCCTCCAGGGCCACTGAAGAAAGGCTCTCTTAGTATTTCTATCCCTGTTAGTGCCAAAACCTTCAACCAGTTGCTCTATCAAAATAGAAAATAGGGATTTTTGTGAGAACTAGTAGTTGACTTTCTTTCATGCACACACAAACCCTAATTGACAGCAAAATTTAAGTAATTTGGGTGTTTGGGATTTTTTAAAAATTTTATTGAATCACCATGAGATAGTTACAAGATTTCTGGGTTACAATCACTCAATGATCAAACACCCATCCCTCCACAAGTGCACATTCCCCATCACCAGTATTCCCGGTATAATCCCCCCTCTCCCACCCTCCCCCTGCCTCCATGGCAGACAATATTCCTTATACTCTCTCTCTACTTTTGGGCATTATGGCTTGTAACACAGACACTGAGAGGTCGTCATGTTTGGTCCGGGTGTTTGGGAATTTGAGGCCCTGTTTCACCCCTTAGAGCAGGACACCATATTCATAAATGTGTGGGATAATCCTTATTCTAGTTTCTTCTAACTATTCATCCACATATCACTGTATCACTATCACTGTCATCCTGCTGTTAATCGATTTGCTCAAGCGGGTGCCAGTAACATCTCCATTCGTCCCTGTCGCATGCTAGTGTAGCCTGATGGCGTACTGGGGACTCTTTCAGGGTCAGGGGAATGAGGACCGTCATTGTTACTGTTTTTGGCATATTAAGTATGCCACGGGTAGCTTGCCAGGCTCTGCTGTGTGCATTCACATATAATCAGTTAAATAGCCCCAATATTCTGTATTCTGTAACTCATCTTAATTTTCTGCTTAGCTATTTTTTAAGTGGAATGATCTAGGTAAAGTGTATGTTATGTGTCTGTACTTACTTTAATAACATAGGGAATTACCAGTGAACCACAAGCTCTAGAACTTTCTCAAAAGCCAAACATTATTGATACTCTTCCCTGTCCTTGATGAAACTTTCCCCTAGTTCATTCTCCCATTAAGCTTTAATATCATTAAGCTGTTATTAGAGACTCCTAGTTGGATTTCAGATCCCCTGTGTGTTCACATCAGCCCACAAATCACATCACTACACATTTAACCATTTCATACCTCCTCTTAAAACTTTTTAGTGACTTTTTGTTCTTAGGAGAAGAGCTAGAGAGAACTGTTGAAGCTCCATTTGTCTTGGGGCAAGAGCACCCTTTTTTGTCATTTAAAGGTTTTGGCAAGACCAGAGGTTCTCCAAACAGCTCACTTTATTGCTTGCTTTGCATTAGGCATTACTTCTTGGGGCTTTGCCCTGAAAATCCTCTCCCATTTTGTGGAATTTATGTCTGTTTCTATTCCTAGCCTTCAAGCTTTCTGAACACAGCAAATATATCTCATTCATTTTTATTTCTAATTCAATTTATGGATCACGGCAGGGATTCTAATGCTTGAGTCAAAATGATGAGGAAAGAAGTTCATCCTAATGTCTTTTGGACTGATGCCAAGCCTCTGTTCAAATTTTTTGTTTTGATTTCAACTGGCTATCTAGACAATTGGCTGGATACCTTTCCATGCACAGCGAAGAATTTTTGGCAATCATTATGTAAACACAGCGCTTAAATTACTGTAGGGAAAATTTCTTAAGGTAAATTAGGAAACATGGCAGTTAACACAGACTAGGGTGTTGATTTTCCTCCCTGCCACAACATAATTAAATGACCAAGCCCAAGGGATTTGCTTGGCATCATATAAACTCAGTTTACATGTAGGTTATCCTAGGGCACACATGGATAAGATTTTAGAAGTTTCATTATCATCTGTATATCTTCTCTTCTGCTCCATTGTTTCGTCGCTGGCATCCTCACTCACCCAGATTACTGATACTCTGCCCCAGCTGTTCAGGGTCAACAGACACTCCCATCAGCTCTGTGTTCATAGACCAGCTACTTTATTGTGCTTTCCTCGTGCACTCGCTGCCCTTCTTCCGACCCATCATTTTTGGCTGACTGTGAGGAGGGAAGCAAACTCATTTATATATTTAATTAGCACATGAGTAACTATTACTTAACCTAATTTGTGGACTGTCTTAAGTTTGTCTAAATTTTATAAGAATATAGTTTTCTCTCCAGAGGAATGAAGATTGAATGATAGCTTGTAGTTCAGACTGCATCTTGATATTTTTTCTAATCATATCTAATAGTGCATCTGCCTAGAGCCTTTCTCACAAATTTGCTTTGCTTAAATGTAAAAAGCATTCAAATCAGTCTTTTCATCAAAGAATTTTATAAATATTATGTAGTGGCAAAATCAGGCATGTGTACAAAGCATTTCACCATCAACGTGGGTGATGATTATCTGTGGATGTCAGTCATAAGGGCAAAATCTGTCTCTTTATGCATGATTGAATTGACTAGAAACAGATTTCATTTTTTGTCATCCATTCCAACCTGCACAACAGTCTGATACTATGAAAAATCCAGGTTAGTTACACAGTCTGTTCTCTTCCCTGCAGTCCTAATGCAGAGCATCATGTAAGAGATGTCTGAAAATGTTAGTACATTTCTCAAAGTGATAAATATCTGCTGGAAATATACTATTTGCAGGGAAGTATGCAACAAATAAGACATGATTCCTGTCCTCACATAGCTTATTAGAGGTATATTCATGCCCAGATAGAATGCAGGAAGTGATAAATGCTCTATTGGAGGTACAAATAGCCTCCCTAAGCTCCCAGGAGAAGATTAATTCTGTGTGGCAAAGACTGAGAAGATTTTGCAAAAGGGTGGCATCTAAAGAATAGCTGCACTCTCAAAAATGTAGCAATATTGGATAAGGGTGTTGGAGATAAAGGCAAGAATATGAGCCCCAATAAAAAAGCCAGGAAAGGAGAAGAGGCTCCAGGCAATAGCTAAGGGGTTTAAGTTGAATGGTTTGGTTTCCTGCACTGGGTTTTGGCTGAGAAACTTTCTCAGCACAGTGCGATTGCTTTTTCCTCCTTGAGAAAATAATTCAAGCTTGTCCCCCTTTCCACTTAACTAATTTATTTATTTGGCTTTTTTTGGGTCACACCCGGCGATGCTCAGGGGTTACTACTCCTGGCTCTGAACTCAGGCATTTCTCCTGGTGGTGATTGGGGGACCGTAAGGGATGCCTGGGATCCAACCCTGGGACCATAGGGGATGCCTGGGGTCCAACCCCGGCTGGCTACATGCACGGGGAATGCCCTGCCAGCTGTATTATTGCTCTGCCCCACCGCTTAGCATATTTAAAATTCTGTTGTTTTCACTTTCAACTTGGTTCATTTTAGGGAATATAAAATTTCCTTTTGCTATTAATTAGTAGAAAACTTTGAAATAACTCCACCTTTTTATATTTAACTACTGCACCTTAAAGACTATATTATCTGATGAGTTTTAACTTTTCTGTAGTTCTAGATTGTATCTGACCCTGTTAATGAGTTTTAACAAGTAATTTTTCTGAATACTAGCTATATCACAGCTGCCATTTTTGGTTCTGGGACTTAGTTAAAGTCTCTTCCCTGATGGAGATTCTATTCTAGTCAGGCAGATGGACTTTAAACAAGGAAAGAAATAAATAACCTCTAGTGCGATAAATGCTCTGAACCTTGATATAACACTGTATCACTGTCATCCCATTGTTCATCGATGTGGGCAACAGTAATGTCTCTATTCGTCCCTGTCGCATGCTAGTGTAGTCTGATGACATATTAGGGGCTCTCTCAGGATCAGGGATGTGAGGACCATTGTTGTTATTGTTTTTGGCATATTGAGTATGCCACGGGTAGCTTGCCAGCTTCTGCCATGTACTCCTAACAGTGATGAAATTTTAAATTTTGAGAATTTCTGCTATCTTTAATGATATTATTATATCAAAATTTAATAGTCTAATTTCTTAAGAATATAGCATTATACTTGAGAATAATCTATAGTTCAGCTATAAAACTTAAGCCTTTAATTTATCCAAGTAAATAAAACAATTTCAAAGATACAATTATAAGCATGACCTCTTTCCATTTAAACCTAAAAAATTGTGAAAGTAATGTTACTTATTTTTCACATTTTTGAAAATAATTTAAGTGTACATTATGCATATAAATAAAGATAACATTGGTAAATTACTCTGTTAGATGATAAAACTGTAAGTTACTCTCAGAAGATAAAGCTAAACTTTTCTTCGAATGATGTCTTGGTGCTTTGGGAGGAGGAATGGAGTGTTAAGCAAATATTGCCTGCCTAGGAGGAAACCTTGATGTAACAACAAAGAAAAATAAATTCTAGGGCATTTGTCTTGCACACGGCCGAACCGGGTTCGATTCCTCCATCCCTCTAGGAGAGCCTGGTAAGCTACCGAGGGTATCCCGCCCACATGGCAAAGCCTTGCAAGCTCCCCGTGGCGTATTTGATATGCCAAATACAGTAACAACAAGTCTCACAATGGAGATGAGCAACGGGATTACAGTGACAGTGACAGTGTTTTTAAAAATGACTTATCTTCTTGGCCTCAGATGTGGTTTGGTTCGTGGATGGTATGGATGGTGTCTGCTAATCTGGGACCAAAGTTGAAGGGGGAATGAATGGATTAGACAAGCACTTCTCATAGTGGGTCGATGGTCCCAGGACCATACAAGGGTTGGTGAGACTTACCATGCTTCTTGGTAAGTCTCTCATGCCTCTGTGAGATGCAAAGCTTTCATGTTTGAGTTTGTCTTTATTTGTTATTATTATTATTTTTTTGCTTTTTGGGTCACACCCAGTGATGCACAGGGTTTACTCCTGGCTCTGCACTCAGGAATTACTCCTGACGGTGCTCAGGAGACCATATGGGATGCTTGGATTCTAACCCAGGTCGGCCACATGCAAGGCAAACGCCCTACTCGCTGTGCTATCGCTCCACCCCTTTGAGTTTCAGTCTTACAATGATTGAACACCCATCCCTCCACCAGTGCACATTTTCTATCACCAATATCCCCCTTATCTCTGCCCCCTCTCCCCCAATCTCAATCTCATTCCTCCTCCTGCCTCTGTGGCAGATAATTTCTCCCATACCCTCTCTCTCTACTTTTGGGCATTATGGTGTGCAATACAGATACTGAGGGTCTATCTCGTTTGGCTCTTTATGTACTTTCAGCATACCATGCCTCTTTATTTTATTTTTTTGAGGCCACACCTACCAGTGTTCAGGGCTTACTCCTGACTCTGCTCAGGGCTCACTTCTTGTAGCTTATGCATTGCTGGGGTTTGAACCCTGGATGGCTGCGTGCAATGAAGTCAACCTTAACCTCAGCCTCTGAACTACCTTTCTGGCCCCTTACCACATCACTTTAAAAGTTATTGTAACTTCCAGTTATATTTCAGTGGCCAAAGAAATCATATAACGAAGTTTCAGGCCAGTAGTTTGGGGACTACACACCCTTCAAAGGGAGGACTGTCGGAAAGATTAAACATTGGTGCAAAAAGTCCAGAATAACATCTTAGGAAGTAATAAATGTTACAAATTAAAGAAAATTAGGTTATGGACTATATTATCCAGCGATAGAGCAAAAGAATCATTTAGTTAACATGATCAAAGAAGAAGTGACTAGATGAGATCTGAATGATGAGCTAGAGTGAGTTGGTGGGAGTTAAAGAAAAGGTAACCAGATTGAGGCAAGAAAAGTCCAAAGACATGAATGAGCTGTGATTCCACAAAGGTGAGAAAGATATGACAAAGGCCTGACAGTAGCAATGGTGGAAGAGGTGTTCAGAATGACAGTCAGGAGTCACCATACAGAGCTTGTAAGTCTGTTAAAGAATTTGAACTTTTTTAAAAGTTTTGCAATGGAAAACATTACCACAAGTCAGAATGGTGACACAATATAATTTATACTCCAAACAATGTCTCTTGCTGCTGAGTGGATTTTGAACAATGAGAATGAGAGGAGTGGTAAGAATGAAAGTAATGAGATTCATTAGGAGACTAATGGCAAAGTCTGGAGGGAAACTACAGTGGTAATTGGTAGTAGGGTAAAAAGAAGGAAAAGGAGAAATATACTATGGAGCATACTTTTTTTTTTTTTGCTTTTTGGGTCACACCCGGTGATGCACAGGGGTTACTCCTGGCTCTACACTCAGGAATTACTCCTGGCAGTGCTCAGGGGACCATATGGGATGCTGGGATTCGAACCCGGGTCGGCCGCGTGCAAGGCAAACGCCCTACCCGCTGTGCTATCGCTCCAGCCCCCAATGGAGCATACTTTTTGAAGTATAATTTTTTTGTTCATTTATATTTTATTCACTTTTCTGGCAGAAGACAGTATTTTTTTTTAAATAACTAGCCAGCACAAAATGTGAAAAAGTATGCATGGGAAAAAGTATGCATGGCCCTTGGAGTGAGTTCTTTCTTCATATGGATTTTGTTTCTTAAGACTTGTTTGACTTAGCACAATTTCTTAAACTTAAAAAAAATTAGACACCATGATTTATAAAGTTATTTCTGTCATTGTATCACTGTCATCCCGTTGCTCATCGATTTGCTTGAGTGGGTACCAGTAAAAACATCTCCATTGTGAGACTTGTTGTTACTGTTTTTGGCATATAGAATATGCCACTGGGAGCTTGCCAGGCTCTGCTACAGGGGCGAGATATCTCAGTAGCTTGTCAGGCTCTCTGAGAGGGGTGGAGGAATCTAACCTGTGTCGGCTGCGTGCAAGGTGAACGCCCTACCTGCTGCACTAAGAAGCCCTGCTTTATTTATTTCCTGTTGGTAGCTTATCTTTCCCTCCTGAACATTTAATTTGTTGTTATTAACAATAATAATATCATTATTTTTTATTTTTTTATTAGTTTATTTTTAATTAGAGAGTCATCGTGAGGGTACAGTTACAGATCCATACATCTTTGTGCTCATGTTTCCCCCATACAAAGTTCGATAACCCATCCCTTCACCAGTGCCCATTCTCCACCACCCGTAAACCCAACATCCCTCCCCCCCCCCCCCAGTCCCGTCTCCCCCCACCCCACCCTGCCACTGTGGCAGGGTATTCCCTTTTGTTCTCTCTCTCTGATTAGGTGTTGTGGTTTGCAATAAAGGTGTTGAGTGGCCATTGTGTTCAGTCTCTAGTCTGTATTCGGGGCCCCGCATCACCCTTCCCCCACATGACCTCCGACCACATTTTACTTGGTGGTCCCTTCCCTGAGTTACCCAGAATGAGAGACCAGCCTCCAAGCCATGGAGACAACCTCCTGGTACTTATTTCTACTATTTTTGGGCGTTAGTCTTATAGTCTATTGTTCTATATTCCACAGATGAGTGCAATCTTTCTATGTCTGTCTCTCTCTTTCTGACTCATTTCATTTAGCATGATACTTTCCATGTTGATCCACTTATATGCAAACGTCATGACCTCATTTTTTCTAACAGCTGCATAGCATTCCATTGTATAGATGTACCAGAGTTTCTTCAACCAGTCATCTGTTCTATGGCACTCGGGTTTTTTTCCAGATTCTGGCTATTGTAAACAGTGCTGCGGTGAACATATAAGTGCATATGTCACTTCAACTATACTTTTTGGCTTTTCTGGGATATATTCCCAGCAGTGGTATTGCTGGGTCAAATGGGAGCTCAACTTCTAGTTTTTATTATTACAATGCAGGGAATTGAACCCAGAGTTTCACACATGTACAGCATAGGCTGTGTTGTTGAGCCAAAAACCCCAATGCAAATGAAAGAGCTAACTTAGATCAAACAGGCACACTGCCTAGCAAGACAAACCACTAAACAGGTTCGAAGCTAGGGAGGTAACTCCAAGAGTTGGAGCACATGCCTGGCACCACAGGGCACCAGGTTCAGTCCACAGAAACTAAAGATTTCCTGAGTACTGCCAAGTGTGACTCAGGTGGCCCCCCAAAGAATCAAGAAATGAATTATGTGAACAAACTAATAAGGAAATGAAATATTTTAGAAATAGTTACACCCAATGATGCTTATCCCAGTAAATTGCTGGCCTATTTGGTACTCACACGAGTTACAAAGTACTTGGAGGCTAACAAGATCACAACTGGTAGTGTTCCGGATTTAACTCAGGGCCTGAGAAATGCTATTTAACACTTGCCAAGCTCCCTCGACCCCTACACTACTATTTTTAAAATTTCCCTCCAGAACCTCTGTGGTGAGTTCTATTAAATATTTCAAAAGTTCAATCCTTCAGGAACTCTTCCAGGAAAACCAGTAAGAGAAGAAACAAAGAAAAAGGAAAAATGAAGATTTAAGGGAAAAAGAGTGTGAATCACTTCTGAAAAGCAAGATTCATTACACATATATATGACAAGGCAATAATATCAACAGGTTAAAAAATAAATAAATATGATCATATCTGTAGCACATATCTGTAGCCACTGTAGCATTGTCATCCCGTTGTTCATCAATTTGCTCGAGCGGGCACCAGTAACATCTCCATTGTGAGACTCATTGTTACTGTTTTTGGCATATTGAACACATCATGAGTAGCTTGCCAGGCTCTGCCATGTGGGCGAGATACTCTTGGTAGCTTGCCAAGATCTTCGAGAGGGACGGAGGAATAGAACCCGGGTCAGCCGCGTGCAAGGCAAACACCCTATCCGCTGTGCTCCAGTCCCTAATTGTACTACTTGATTATATCAAGTAGTACAAAATACGTATTTTGGAAAATCGAACACCAATTCAAATAACTTAGCAAACAAGAAATAGAGATCAAGATCTAAACAATATCACCATAAAGTTATTTATAATAGGATTTTTAGCATACAATTTTCCCACCTCCAATCACACAACTCATGACTCCATCTCTTTACTCCAGATTCCTTTTCTACATAACCTGAATAGTTGACAGATACTGAGTTTCATTATTGTAATTAGGTTCCATGAGAGCAACCTCTTAACATTCTGCATCTTGGTGTTCTTGGTGTTCATAATTGCAGTAAATAAGCAAACACAAACATATTAAGGAATAAATTAATATAAAACATGTTCTACATGGATACATGTATGCAATTCTACATGGATGCAATTTCCTTGCATTAACATGGTCATTTGTTTGCACCACAAAAAGTTCGATTTATAGCAGCTTGCTAAGTTGTGCATTCTTGAGAGGTGTAATGATGGCAGCACTGATGGTAAATTAGCCTAAACTCTTACATAAAATATCAATGTTATTTTTTCCACTTTCCTAGTGAGTGCAGCCACTGGGAAATGCAGCAACTGCTGAATCTTGAAGTTTTTCAAAGCATGGATTTATGATGTACATTCTTGAGAGTCACCCTCTCATGGGTTGACCTATATGCTGCTGCCAGGGATAAGGGATAATACACCATAAGCCTTATCAGTTAATATAGTGGGTTTGCTTGTAATGGAGTGATTAAGCCATTGTTTTAGCGAAAATACCTTAACATGGAATTGAGCTGTCAGGGATTTGCAGGTAATGTAGCAATTTTTCACATAGAGTTCTGGTATTTTCTGATAACATCACTGTTTCATATCTAATTAATACTACTACCATCTGACTGGTATTTCTCAGACATGAACTTCGACTATTTTGTAAGTCAAGGACTACAGAGTGAGGTGACATTTTTTCAGTATATGAATTTATTTATTTATTTTCCCCTCTTTACTCGATCTTGTCTTCATAGACTTATGTTTATTCCCTTTTATAAAAAAAGCATAAAATATATCCCCAAATAAAAAGTGAATGATTCCCATTGGTGTTTTTATTAAAATACCCTTTTTTGCTTAAGGAAATATATATGTATATATGTAATATTTGTATATATACATTTATATGCACATATATTTAACAGTTACCTTAAAATATATAATCAAAATTTCTATGTGTCAGTCAAGCTATAGAACAAAAAAAGGTAAAACAATTAAATGACCCACTCACATAATTTAAACATCATACAGGAAGAAAAAAACCCCAAATATAAAGCACCCAGAAATTAGCCAACAGTTTCTTAGGTTTGAAAAAGAATAGTACTAAGCCCAGTGAGAGTTGAAGCATTGAACAAAGGGTTGACTAATATTAATGAAAGAACTAGAACAATGTAATTTACAGAAATATAGTCCAAAATATAGAGTAAGAAGAACTATATTCTTTCTCCTTCCAGTGTCTTTTTTTTTCTTCTCTGGTAATCCCCATTGGTCAAACCTTGCTCTTAAGCAAGGTTTACCACTCTCCCAAAGAATCTGATAATGAAGGAGAGAGAACAAAGAGAGAACAGGGAGAAGACCAAAGATTGAATTTAAAAGTCTTAGTGAACAATCACTGTATCACTGTATCACTGTCATCCAGTTGCTCATTGATTTGCTCAAGAAGGCACCAGTAACATCTCCATTGTGAGAATTTTTGTTACTGTGTTTGGCATATCCAATGCACCACGGGTAGCTTGCCTGGTTCTGCCTTGTGGGTGAGATACTTTCGGTAGCTTGCCGGGCTATAGCAGCATAATTAATAATTTTTAGTGGTATTATAATTGTTTTTTATTCCTTGCTTTTTGGGTCACACCCAGTGATGCACAGGAGTTGTTGCTGGCTCTACACTCAGGAATTACTCCTGGTGGTGCTTGGGGACCATATGGGATCCTGGGAATCGAACCCTGGTCCGTCGTGTGCAAGGCAACTGCCCTACCCGACGTGCTATCACTCCAGCCCTTTTTAGTGATATTATTGAAGTCTTGATTATACTTCTACCTAAGTGGGATTAAATATTTTTCTATACAAATCGTTATCTTATGAGATAATGTCAAAGAAGTCAACACTAGTACTTCTGCTCCCTAATGTTAGAAATCACTGTGCCATGATAAATAGTGCATACACACAGAATTTGTTGAGCTAGGAAAAGCATTTGGGAATTGTAGACTCTGGCTCCGTGACCAAATAAACATGTAACCAGGGCATGTTAGAACAGTCTTTGACTTCTGTTTTTTCATCTGTAACATGAAATTATTATTTATTGTTCTAATCCACGAGTGTTCTAATCCATAGCCAGATAGCACATAGCTTGTATAACATGTACTTAGCAATGCTGATGACATAAAACACATGTAATAATAAAAGCCATGTGTCTATAAATTAAGTTTAATCATTGTATTGGATAAATCAGAATATTACACTTGAAACAGCAAGGTTAGTTAGAAGTTGAACCAAACAGAGGTAACTTTTGTGTAAACAGTTTGCTGAAGATCTGTGATAGGAAATTAAATGCAAATATTTAGTACCAATACAAAGATGAAGCATGAGAGATTTCTGAGCTTCCAATACTGTAGAGATAGCTCATAGCCATGAGTTAACTCCCCTTGCAGCACCAAACAAACATTTGCGGAAAGTTAAAGATAACATTAATGAACCATCGGCCGCTTTCCATGGAGTTTATGCTCTCAGACTATTGTTGAATCTTCAGCTCTAGTTTTTCACTAGGAAGAATTTATTCTCTTCTAAGCTTCTTTTCTTCCACAGCCCTCTTTTATTTCCCTCTCCACATCCAATTTCCCTACTCTTCAAATTTCAACATATTGATGTCTAATAAACATGCTTTTGCTTTAAGAGTAACATATAGTAGAGGCAAAGGGGTTTTTGACAACACAGTACGGAGGAAGAAGTTAGCAAAAATCAGTATGTTTGCTCATGTTAAAATATAGGGGCTCAATGTATATAAGAGAAAAGTTGAGTTTAGTGTATAAAGAAAAATATCTAATATTTATATTACAAAATATTCTATTTTCAGAGTTTTAGGGAATAAAGTTTTTATTAATAACGTCATGTAATGAGTCAGCCTTAGGGGTCTTCCATCCATACCCCAAAGCACTTCTGTACCTCTGATTAGGTAATACCTAAATGCATAATCAAGAATCATGAGTCACTATTTCTAAATCACACTCACTCACATACTACATCTGACAAAATTTTGTTGAATACATTTTATCAATTTTATAAATTTGTGCTGATGTAATTTTCATTCATTGGATTATCCATATCCTTGACATGTATTTAAATGTCAGGCACTGTGTTATATTTTGGAGTTATAAATGTGAATAAATCTTCATGTCTTAGCCTCACTGTGTGGACAATCAGTGAGAAAGAAAGGAAATGAACATAAACAGACCTTTATAAATATCATATAATGCTATGTCAGAGAATAGGGATGGAAGGATCTAATTAAAAAAAGTAATTAGCTTAGACCTCCCTGAGGAGACGATATTAAAGAGAAGGTTTGAAAAGTGAGAAGATTTTCTTTCTTAAAAAAAATATTTTCTTTCGAAAGAGTCAATTTAAGAATCGGTGTGTGGGAAGTTGGTTAGAGTGGTGGTGGATAGCCTATCCAGAAGTTCTGAAAAGAAAAAAATATGCATGATTAAAAACATTGACAGGCTAGCATTAGGATAATAGTTCAGAGGACTTCAGTGCTTAATTTGTATGCAGGAGGTCCGGATTCAGCCTCCAGGGGCTGCAGCAGTGATTTCTGAGTCCCTGAGCACCATTGAGTGGCCCCCTAGCCCCATATACACCATCCAAAATCGATAGGCATTCGGTGGTTGAAGAGGAAGTGTTATAGACTAAACGTTTATGTTACCTCCAAATATGTTATATACTGAAATGTTAACCACCAAAAGAAGAAGAGAAAGAGAAGTGATGGGTGAACAGGGTTAGGGGATTCTGTTATGCTGGTGTTGTGGGAGAGTGGTATATGAATCCAAAATCCAGACTCAACAACACTAAGTTAAGCTTTGATCACTAATGAGATCTAAGCCACAACCACTGGAACTTTGTAATATGCCTGTCAATGTGACAGATGGGGGGTTGTGCGTTGAATGGGGGTGGTGACAAACTATGGGAACACAGGTGGAGGAGAGTTGACACTTACTGTGTGATTGGTGTTGAGATATTATGTGCCTAAAACTCAACTATCAATAACTTTGTAAATCATGATTCTTTAATAAATAAAAAGTATATAAAAAATCCTTCCATTGCAGCTGTTGTACAGAGGTGGGTATTTTTGAGATGATTAGTTCCTGATGCTAGAGTGTTCATGAGTGCAAGAGTAACCCTCATCAAAGAGATACGTGAGAGCACCCTTTTAAAATATGCTTTGTCTTAGTATAATTGAAGACTGCATCTTCTCTGACTGAGGCATTATTTGGTGGGAATAGGGTTCTGTAGTGGTATTATGGCCACCAGAATGACACTTGACAGTATTCGGGAGGCCATGCCAGGCCAGGGATCAAATGTGGACCCTGTGCATGTCAGGAATGTATGTGTTCCTGCCCTTTGAGCTGTCTCCCTAGCCCTTGACAGATATTGTTACTACTACCTACTCTTCTTTCAAAGGGCTGACTCCCAATTATTCTTCAAGACTGAGAGTTTAAATGTTAGTTTCTTAGGAAGGATCTGGATGATGCCCTCTGACATATTTCAGAGGTCACTCTATTCATCATAATCTTCATTCTATTTGAGTTTTGACAGGGTCCTTGGCAATTTATTTTTGTATTGAGAGAAAGAAAATGCTGGTCTAAAGTCACATAAAATTCTATTTGATTATTTCTATTGATCCCCATCTCTTTTCTTACTCTCCTTTTATCATCAAAAAGTATTTAGAACTACTGGCAACTCCCTATATGAGACTTTATGGTGTAGGTTTTCATTAAAATTGGCTTCTAGGTCAGATAAAACTTAATGAACTTGTCTCTTTATGGATCATTGGCTGTTCTCCCAATATTCACTCAGACACAGACATGGTAAAACCAGGAACCCTAATAGATTTCTCACTTTTCCCAACTGTAAGGCACCCTTGGAAGGACAGTTTCCAGTACTTGCCTGATTTTATCTTTGTTGAACTTAGATCTCCATCCTTAATTGTGTTTTAAAGACAAATATTTTTATATAAAGCTCTCTGGCTATAATGCAAGATATCAAGTAATTTTTTGAGCCACACCTGTTGGTCTTCAGGGCTTACTCTTGCCTCTGTGCTCAGGGATCACTCCTGAAAACAGGCTGGGGGAACATAAGGGGTGTACGAGATGAAATTCAAGTTGGGTCTGTGCAAGGCCTGCTGTACTATCTCTCTAGCTCCTCCCAATGTTATAACCAGTAGTCAGGAGTTTCTTCATTGTAGATGACTTTGTCCAGGCATTTAGTCTCTGAAATACTGAGGGGAGTGTGGGAATGACAGCATAACAACAGACAATTTGACTGTTGTAGTTGTGCTTGAGCATAGATTTCAGTTAGAATCTTTTGTGGATTTCTTAAGATCTTTAACTTTCTCTCCAGAGGAAATTTATGGGTGACTAAGGGCTTAACCATTTTACTTATTATTATTTATTTTTTATTTATTTATTTTATTTTTTAATTGAATCACCATGAGAAAAGTTACAAAGCTTTCAAGTTTAAGTCTCAGTCATACAATGATCAAATATCTCATCCCTTCAGCAGCGCACATGTTCCACTACCAAGAACCCCAATATACCTCCCGTTCCACCTCCCCCACACCTGTGTAGCGGATGATTTTCACTTTAATCTCTCTTTACTTAGATTACATTCAATATTTCAACAGAAAACTCGCAATGATTATTTGGAATTTTCCCCCCAACAGTCAGACCTGCTGAAAAGGCATCATCATTTGATAATATGTTTTTCATTGCTGAGAATGAAGAGCATATGAGGTTGTGGCTGTGTGGTTTTGGATTTCTGGTGTTTAGTAATTAAGTCCAGAGAAATTTCTGCCAGAAGTTGCATCACTTCAAGCTAGTGCCTCTGTTTAGTGGGGTCTAAAAGATAGCGGTCACCACGCCACCGGTGAAAGGACAGGTCGAGAGAGAAAAACCTTTCCCCTCCCAGGGCAGCATGGGGCCGCAGCTTAGTTCACAGTCTAGAGGCATTTCTGCAAGAAGCCGCTGGGTGCCAAAAAGTAGTTAGTGGGCCTTTGGGATCATGGTTGCTCAGGAACAGAGGAGCCATTCATGTGCGGCCGCTCGGGTCTTGTCTAGGCGGCTTAACCATTTTAGACTTGACTTTAACAATTGAAAGTTCCATGGCATAGGGGCATGTAGGTGATGCTGCATTGGTTAATACTAGGCATGTGCCCAACCAGGGCTTGATTACCAGCATGGTATGGTAATATTGGACTATTGTGAGTATTGCCGAGTACAGCTCTGGAGATCCCAGCACCACCACAGGACTGGAGAAATATCACATCCTCAAGCCCTTGCATTGAACTCCTGGCCCAGTGGGACAAAAATCACTGGTGGGGCTCGGGGACCTCCTGAGCACTACTTTGAAGTTCCCCAAGAAAGTTCCATCCCATACTTGCAATAATTGAAACACAATCTTGATGCCAGCCTTTTGTATCACTTCATTCAGTAGAGGCAGTGGTTAAGGGATCCTACTCGCTAATACCATGTTCCAACCAGATGGGTTTTGCCGTTAGCTGTTAACTTGGTAGTCTTTACTTCATGCTTTCATGGTGACTCCTGTCTTGCATATGGAAAAATATTCCATTTTATAAGTGACTTTTGAATGCTGATCTTTGGAGACAAGAAGGACAATATTATATATTATCCTGGATTTTCTTTAAAAAATTTAAGTAGAGTTTTGAAAAAAAATTTGGGATCTTTCAAGTAAGTGTTACTTAGGAGACTTGTGGCCACGCTTGCTAACACTCTATCAGCTGCATTGCTGGTTCAACTCCAAGGCAAGAGAATATGGTGTCAGGTTCTGCACCACCAGCGCCACTCTGGCAGTGCTCTTGAACCTTCAGTGCCACACCCCATGATTCTTAATGCCCAGGGGCTACATTCAGGAGATCATGTAGTGCCACAGAACAAACCTGGGTGAGGGACCTGCATGGCAAGTTCCCAGCCCTATGCTTGACTTTCTTGAGAGGTATAGGTTAGATACTAACTATTGAATTGACTGAGCCAATCAACAAATTGGTTACCTGAGTACAAATAAAGTGACAACATAGATGGCAAATACCCACTCCAATATTTTGTCACCCAGATCTCATACAATATTATGGGCCCTTATAGACTGTAGTGCCATTGTGTTCTTCTTCATAGGTCACTTAGGAATCATGTAGCTGACATCTGTGAAACTGAGAGATATTCTTGTCATTACTGGGGGGACAAAACAGAGAAGAAGATAAATAAAGAAAACACTTTAGATCAATCTAGAGAACTGGTTTTCATGAAACAGTAGAACTAATGGCAACCAAACTACTTTCCTATTAGTCTTTTATGTCTTCCCTTGGGTTGATATCCCAAAGTGGCAGCAATATGTGAGCTATCATGGTAGTGGTATCCTGGTGCTTAGCATAATATCTGGGTAGAGGATTTACTTAAGAAGCATATGCTACTAATAGATGTCTAATGCATAGATTTCAAATTGCTTACTTTGAGTGTGTTTTTTATATTGTGTGGTTTGTTTCGGCTGTTCTTTCTCCCTGGTTTCCAGAACCTTGCCCTCTCTATCCATACTCTGTATCATCTGAAAGAACTTCTCAATCTGGATCACTTCCCTCCTTTGGTCTCTGGTCTGAAGCACAGAAAGAACGCAGTCCAGCACTATTTACAATAGCCAGAATCTGGAAAAAACCCAAATGCCCTAGAACGGATGACTGGTTGAGGAAACTTTGGTACATCTATACAATGGAATACTATGCAGCTTTCAGAAAAAAGGAGGTCATGAATTTTGTATTTAAGTGGATGGGCATGAAAAGTTTCATGCTGAGTGAAATGAGTCAGAAAGAGAGAGACAGACATAGAAAGATTGCACTCATCTAGGGTATATAGAATAACAGAGTGGGAGACTAACACCCAAGAATTGTAGAAATAAGTACTAGGAGGTTGACTCCATGGCTTGGAGGCTGGCCTCACATTCTGGGGAAAGGACAACTCAGAGAAGGGATCACCAACTATAATGTAGTAGAAGGCCATGTGGGGGAAGGGAGTTGCGGGCTGAATGAGGGCTAGAGATTGAGCACAGTGGCCACTCAACACCTTTATTGCAAACCACAACAGCTAATTAGAGAGAGAGAACAGAAGGGAATGCCCTGCCACAGTGGCAGGGCGGGGTGGGGGGAGATGGGATCGGGGAGGGTGGAAGGGATGCTGGGTTTACTGGTGGTGGAGAATGGGCACTGGTGAAGGGATGGGTTCCTGAACTTTGTATGAGGGAAGCATAAGCACAAAAGTGTATAAATCTGTAAATGTGCCCTCACGGTGATTCACTAATTAAAAATAAATAAATTAATTAAAAAAATAAAATAAAATATTGGGTTTGCCCTCTCTATAGCTATTGTTGTGGGTTACAGCTCAAATGGAAAATACTCATAAATTATCAAATCAAATGCTTGTTTTGATATAGTTGGTGCAAAGCTATTATATGTGATGCTCAGATTTTTAATATAGATTTCTATTGTACATAAAATATATATTCTAAGGAATATAGAGGATCTTAAAGCTACTTGTATGTTTCTCTTTTTTCCAAGATGTAAATCTGTAGTATGAAAGAAGCAATAAAATGATGATTAACTAGAAAAAAAAATAAAATAAAATAAAATTCCATGTTAAAAAAAAAAAGAAAGAAAGAACGCAGTCCACTCACTTTACTGGACCTTACCCAATATGCCTAGTACACCCAGTCACATTGGGACTTAGGGCTTCAGAGTGTGAAATTTGATGAACAACTTAATCCATAGCAGCTATTTTAAATGTCTACCTTCTGCAATGACAGTTATCCCATCGAATCAAGCATACCTGGTTTGTATTGGCAGCACCAGCATATAGTCCCAGCTGTTAGTGAGGGCAAATTTTTTTCTTGAAACCTAAAGAGGCTGGATATTTCTAGCAGGCTAACTAAATCACCTGGGGAAAAACATTCACCACTCTAGGCCTAAATTTTCTTATCAGAAAAATGAGAGGTTAAATTCTGATCTCTAAGATTTAATCTGAACCTTAAAATCTATGATTTTACTCATCTGAGGGAAATCATTTTTGCTTATTTGGTAGAGACTTTAATGACCTTCTAAGGACTTCATTGTTAATCATCAAGTATCTATTAAATGTGAAGTGTTACATGGAATAACAAAGACAAATTTAGAGAAAGGCATTTAACAGCATTTCACTTTCTATATCTTCCTCAATTTTGCTAAATATGCTCACAAAGAATACCAGCTTTATTTGTTTTGGGTACTGTAATATTACAATAGTATAATACTATTAATTTTCATTTATCACTAAGGCCTGTGATATTTTGAACCCAGCTATATAGATAACCATGTTTGAAAAATTAGTTTCATTCCTTACGTATGTAGAGTGTCAAGTATATTTCACTTCACCAGTTTTCTTTCTGATGAATATTTTTTAGGTGAAATACCTCTGTGTATCTTTTCATTATGATTTTGGTGCTCTAAGGCATGACTAGCTGTTATAGTTCATTAATTTTATTTGGATAGTGGTTTATGTCTTGATATAACTTCTACTATTGAATGAACTCTGAGAGTAGAGTACAAGATACATAGATTCAATATGACTTCTTGTCATCTCTAGATTTAGTGTGATTTTAAATCTGATAATCTGAAAGTGAAAACCCCTTTCAAATTTGATTAGATGACTGTTATTTTTGATAAATAGAATTTATGTTTAGCACCACTCCCCTCAACTAACAATATAGACGGTTATGTGGTTTTGCAAATAAGAATGCACTGTCAACTTCCCAAAGCTTGTGGGATGGAAATGTGAGGATTCTAATATTATTAAGAACACCCCATCTCCCTCATATGTAAAGGCATTGGAATAAATAAAATTATTTCTGAAATAGCTGTAAAATCTATGCTATTCTATTAGCTCCAGATAAGGTAAAATAAAGTTTATATATTTTTTCTTTAAAATATTACCACATATTTGTAAATTTTGAATGGATGCATTCATGTAGCACTATTGATTTCAATGGTTACTCATCTCTGATTTTGAATTTAGTTTCCTTTTTAAAAACTATTAAAAAATCTTATTTTTTTGCATGTAAGTGGATTTTGTTTGTTTGTTTGTTTGCTTGTTATGCTCAGGGTTATCTTCTGGCTCTGCACTTAGGGATGGCTCTTGGTAGGGACCATATGGGATGCTGGGAATTGAACCCAGGTCAAGTACACGCCTAGGTCAGGTACACGCAAGATACATTAGGACAGCTGTATATCTCTTCAATCCCATAGATTATTTTAAAAGTGTTTTTGTGCTCTCTTTGTTTAACATAATATTACATCTGTAAATTGTCTCAAAATAAATATTATGGTCCTGTTTTTATTGAATCACCATGAAATACAGTTATAAAACTTTCATGCTTGAGTTTCAGTCATACAATGATCAAACACCCACCCCTCCACCAGTGCACATTTTCCACCACCAATGTCCTCAGTATGCTCTGCCCCCTCACTTGCCAACCCTCCTCCTGCCTCTATGGCAGACAATTTTCCCCATACTCTCTCACTACTTTTAGGCATTATGGTTTGCAATATAGATACTGAGAGGCTATCACACTTGGTCCTTTATCTACTTTCAGCACACATCTCCCATCTTGATTGGTTCCTCCAACCATCATTAACTTAGTGATCCCCTTTCTGTTCCAGCTGCCTTCTCCCCCAACTCATGAAACAGGCCTCCCAGTATGGCGCAATATTCCTGGTCCTTGTGTCTACTATCCTTGGGTGTCAGTCTCATATTATGTTATTTTATATTCCACAAATGAGTGCAGTCATTCTATGTCTGTCCTTCTCTTTCTCACTCATTTCACTTAGCATGATACTCTCTAGGAACTTCCACTGATAAGCAGTATTAATGGTCTTGACCTAATAAGGACAAACTCTTCTCATGAGTAAATGTAATAAATGTTTATATATTTTTTGAGTTATAATGCAAAATTTCAGATACACTAGTACAGTTCAATAGTAGCACTGTAGCACTGCAGTATCGTCCCATTGTTTATCGATTTGCTCAAGTGGGCACCAGTAACATCTCTATCGTGAGACTTGTTGTTACTGTTTTTGGCATATCCAATACGCCCCGGGTAGCTTGTCAGGCTCTACTGTGTGGGTGGGATACTCTCAGTAGCTTGCCGGGCTCTCCGAGAGGGATGGAGAAATCGAACCTGGGTTGGCTGCGTGCAAGGCAAATGTCCAACCCGCTGTAGTAGTTCTGGAAATATGAAATATGATGACTGATGTAGGAAGAAGTTGAGCACTTTTTTATATTACATTGCATGATACTCAGGGTTTACACCTAGCTTTGCCTTCAGAGATCACTCATAGCAGTCTCGGAGAACTATATAAGTGTCAGGAATTTAACGAAGGCAAGCACCTTACTTGCTGTCCTATCACTTGGCCCCAAGAAACTGAGCACTATTTAAGAAACAGAAGGTGATTAAAATCGAATTTATCGTGGGATGAGTTTTGCTGCACACTAGGAATGAGTGACCACGGAGTCTAAGAAATGCTCTATCACTCCGGTGTGTGAGACTTCTTTGCCTTGGGAAATGCATTCCCCGATGTAGACTTCATTAGCATTACAGACTTCAGTTCCTGTCATAGCAACCAAATACAACTGTGCTCACTGCCTTGGGCCTCTCAGCACCTGCCATGCGTGGATCACTGATCAGAGCCAAGCTTTCAGTGCCTTTGAATTCCTACCCATCAGTTCAGTTTGCAATGCAGGTGATGAGCACAGCAGCCTAGACAGAAAACAATGTTTGGAGAAAGTGCCGGATCAAAGGTCCTGTCGTCTTTGTCTACACGGGGCATGAATGATAAGGGCAGGCTCAGCATGGGGTTACCTGAATTTCCCCATGAGTGAGCAGCCCATACTCCCTGGTAGAAAGGGTCCTTCTTCTACAGAGCCTTCCCTGTCACTCTGGGCTGTCAGCAAGAACAACAATTAGTGTCAATTTCAGCGACAGCTCTTGATAGCCAAAGAGGACCAGTATTTTGGCTATTGAAAGAGGAATTTAGTTTCTTATTCAAATCATAAGAAAAATGGTCTTTCTTCTTGGGCCTGTGACTATGGATAAGGAATGAGTCAGTTAATGATTACCATAAGCACAATCAATATTTAGGTTTGGTTAACACTTATTAAATAGGGTAATATTCTGGTCCTGTTCTGTGGTTGGAATTGTCATGTGAGAATAAGAATGCCTCAAACAGTGCTTCCTTTCTTTTATGGACATGAATGTTGGTAACCCCAAATACAGTTTTTGAGGAGTGGGCTGAGTTATTATCTCTCCTTTAGAAAAATCATTTGCATTTCAAGATTGTTTGGGAAGAGTAAACGCACAGTCTGTCACCCCTAGCAGGAAAATCTCTACGACTTGCATTCTCACACGGTGTCTCAGAATGGGATTCTAAATTACTCAGCCAGCTGATGTGTTCTTAATATGGTCTAATCTCTTCAGTAAGGATGTATTTGCTCTGGCTGTGTTTTCCTTCCTATAATTATCCTTCTGTTTAGAGAAGAAACTGAACTGCCCAAGAAGCAGAAAGAGAGAACGTTATCTCTGTCCAGCACAAATTTCATGTCAATGCTGATAAACTGGTAGCAGCATTGTGATGGTTACAATTATAACCTAACACAAAAAGCACTCTGGTAAGCAGAGGTTCAATACTGGGGGATGAGAACTAGTTCACACCATGAAACCAGTTTACCTTTGCAATTCAAGTTGACATAGAAACTGACTAGGCATTAATAGACCCAGAGGTTTTTATTTTAGCACTGTTTATAGCACTATCTTCATCGATTTGCTCAAGCGGGTACCAGCAACATCTCCATTGTGAGACTTGTTGTTACTGTTTTTGGCATATCGAATACATTACGTGTAGCTTGCTAGGCTCTGCCATGCTGGCGGGAGACTCTCAGTAGCTTGCCAGGCTTTCTGAGAGGAACAGAGGAATCGAACCTGGGTTGGCTGTGTGCAAGGCAAATGCCCTACATACATACAAATGCTGATCTATGCATAATTTGCTTTTATTTATTAAATACTGTTTGAATATTATGTTCTCACTTATGTAATTTTTCCATATTCTGAGATGGACTTTCTCTTCCTGTACTCCAGGTGGCAAGGTTTTATTCATTATTCATGGTCAAGAATATACATTTCAGGTCAGGGGAGATAACATAGTGAGTAGAACACTTACCCTGCATGCAGGTGACCTGGGTTCAAACTCTTGGAACCCCATATGGTCCGTTGCCAGGAGTGATCCTTAAGCCAGGTGTAAACCCTGTATACTGCCAGATATGCCCAAGAAAACAAAACAAAGAATATACCCCCCTATTTCCTTTGCTCCTTAACATTTAGAGAGATTTGATGCATAGGTGTTTGATATGCATTTTTGGAATTAATGAAGGAGTGGGTGAATAAATTTTGCATTTAGTTAGTTTAATAGCACTTTTTTCCTAGGTTTAGCTAGTTGGATCAGTTCTCTAAACAGAGCATACTTTAAAATGATTAGAGGACTGGGAATGTTTTAGCATTAAAAATAATTTTGGATGTTATTTTCTGGTTGAAAAAAGCTATTGTTTCCTACATATGCCAAATTCAAGGTGATACATCATCATATAGTTTGCTTTATTGAACCTTGTACACTCTGAACATCATGGTCTGCTTCTTCATCATAGAGACAAAATAGATGGCTTTTGAATCTGTTTAAAAACTAAATCTATCTACCCTTAAAAAGTTCAGTAACTTTTCCATTATGCCATATAAAATAGTCTTCTCTCTTTCGGGATATTGTGGCATATTCTAAAAGGACTTCTTTGGGTTGTCTTGGCACCCAAACCTTGCCCTTTATGATGTAGCAGAGTAAAAGTTGGAAACATAATTGAGGAAATAGTTAAAAACAGAGTTCATTGTACTGATCCAGATGGTCTTTGTCTGCTATCAGGGCTTGCTGCTAAATTTTTTTCCATTACTGGTCATCAAGAAAAGGAGAAGTATGATCCCTATAAATTATGTTGCAGAGCAATTGCACTAGAAAAATGGCAGCCATTATTTTATCAAATTACTTTTTATCTACAAGACAGCTCTCCTTGCTTGCTGCCATGGTATTGTAAATTAGGTGGTAATGTTTGAAAAAGAGAGTTGTTATTTAGTTTCTAATCTCTACTCCTATTGCTGAAAAAACGAACATTGTTTGTGCTGGAGTGATAGTTCCAAGGACTGGAGCACATGCCTGGTGTTCTCAAGGTCTCAAGTTTGATCTCCAGCACCTCATTACAGCTTTCCTCTACCCCTTGACTCTCTCCCAGCACTGTTGAGGATAGCCCCGAAGGTTCCCTGTACACAGCTTGGGAGTCTCAAAAGAAAGAAAAAACAAATAGCCTAAAAGCAAAATAATGTTTTTTAAAGTAAATCACATAAGATAGCACTGAGTGCTTTGTGATCTGGACTACAGCACTAGTTTGGTGCAAAATACATTCTCATGATAAAGATGAATTTACCTGCCAGATAGTCTCATCATCGACCGCCATTCAGATCACGCGGCTCTTTCTCTCTGAAGGGAGCACAGCATGAAGGCTTCCATAGCCATGCCACTGGACTTCGTGCCAGGTTGTTTCACTTGGGGCGCCCCAGAGCGGGGCGGATGAGAGCCCTACCCACCCCCAGGGACCCAGCCCCAGCAGCTAAAAAACTCCAGAACACAAGCGCTGCCACACTCAAGGCGCTCCCCACAAGCTTGGGTTGAGTCTTACACATGAGTGAACATATTCTTGGACTGCGCGGCCGCATTCTTGGCCATGGGACACATCATAAGATACTCTCTACCCACTGTCCATAATCAGATAGTAGGCAACAAATGATAGGGAAGTGTATATATACATATATATGCATATAAACATATTTTCAGACATATGTATATGAAAGCTCACATCACTCAACCTTTAACAACATGTTAGTGATATCCTAAAAAATGTTTTAATGGCCCCTGCCAAAATAGGACAGTCTTCACACTGTTTCCTATATAAATACTTTTTTGTAAGCATTTCCAGCAGTTCTTCATAACAGACAATACAAAATATATTATTTCGGTTGTACTTTGGGAAGGGGATCAGGGCTTGAGATGGAAACATCCCACATTTGGTGGTGGGAAGGTGTAATGGTGGTTGGATTGGTGTTTGAATATTAAATGTAATCAGATATTGTGAACTACCTTATAAAATAAAAAAATTAAAAAATAAATGAAATAAAAAAAAAGAACTTAACAGTCTTCTATTTCATTAGCATTATAGAGAAATCAGTTAAGAGGTATTACTTGCTTGAAGAACTACTAATTTAAAGTAACTGAATCTCCAAATTCCAACTTCAAGTTGAACTTCATTGAGATAAAATTGCCATCTCTGGCATATGCTGGAGTTTCAGTGTTTTCTGGACGGATGGAGTAGGCTTCTTGCAGAAGGAAGCCAACTACAGTGGTGAAGAAAGTTAGAAAAGGGGGAGTAATATAATCTACAGACTACGTGGGCCGCAAGTTCTAGGAACACCCAAGGCCAATACACCCCATACTCCAGGATGCTTTCTGGATGGCAGAAGCGGCTGCGCGACACATTATAAGACACTCCCTACCCATTTTCCATAATTACCACACCATATTTGATGGAGTTCAAACAGTAAACAACAAGTCATAGAGAGTAATATATATATACATATATATATATACATACATACACACATCACTGTATCACTGTCATCCTGTTGCTCATAGATTTGCTTGATCAGGCACCAGTCACATCTCCATTGTGAGACTTGTTGTTATTGTTTTTGGCATATTGAATATGCTACAGTAGCTTGCCAGGCTCTCCGAGAGGGGTGGAAGAATTCAATCTGGGTTGACTCCATGCAAGGCAAATGCCCTACCTGCTGTGCTATCGCTCAAACCCAATATATATATATATATATATACATATCTATGGATAGATAGATAGATAGATGGATGGATAGATAGATAGATAGATAGATAGATAGATAGATTGATTGATAGATAGATACCTCTCGGAGAGCCCAGCAAGCTACCGAGAGTATCCTGCCCACACGGGCAGAGCCTGGCAAGCTACCCGTGGCGTATTCGATATGCCAAAAACAGTAACAAGAAGTCTCATTCCCCTGACTCTGAAAGAGCCTCCAATTGTTGGGAAAGATGAGTAAGGAGAGGCTGCTGCTAAAATTTCAGGGCTGGGAGGAATAGAGATGTTACTGGTGCCCTCTTGAGTAAATTGAGGAACAATGGGATGACAGTGACAGTGATATCGTGATACATAAATCTTTACATCTTAAATTTTTATCATACTTTCTTTGTGAATTGGACATTATTTATATCTCACTGTCTTCTCTTTTATTTCTGTTAGGTATATTTGTGAATACATATGTAGTACTGTTAGGTATATATGTGTATATATATATTTCTGTTAGGTATATAAAATACTTCTTATGTTTCTCCATGGGTGCAACAAAATAGAAACTACGAGACTAGGACCCTGCTAGGGATAGAAAAGACTAATCTGGCCTGAGAACTGTAGTCTGAGATAGAGATGGCCCCAGGAGAGCAATTCTATAAGCTTAATGCATTTCTTACTGTGTCCATACAAAATGATTAATATTATAAATGCTTATATGTTTGCTGGACGAGGAGAGGAGAAACACACTGATGGGACTCCGCCCTTGGGTGGATGGTCCTGCTGAAGGAGAATCTGTCTGAAAAGCAGCATCCCCTGAAGGGAAAGAACTTTACTCCTATTGATGGTGACCACACCTATGTGTAAGCCCCAACTCCCTCATGCTGGGGGGATTTAACTAGGCTGTAAGAGTGGGTTGAGGGCAAGATCCAGGGTGAGATCCAGAGACAGGTCCAGAGCTGGGAGAGAAGTGGAGAGAGAGACAGGAGAATGGAATTAATGACAACTGATCAATCAACCGGCCCAGCCCTCATTTCTTCTTCTGTCTGACCCATGGTCCGGGTTGCTCTGGCTGGGTGAGCAGCCTGGGACCATCCCCCTTGAATCTGGGGGTGGCCCACAGGGAGAGCTGTTGGGGCTCTTCCCCGGTTGTCCCCCAGCATATAGTTTTTTACACTCCACCACCTCACCCTGCCTCTGCGACAGTAGCCCTGACATTTTAGCAGCTTCTGTTTACTTGTCCTTCCCAGTGGTGCCACATTGGAGGCTCTTTCAGGGTCAGAGGAATGAGACCCATCATTGTTACTATATTTGGCATATCGAATATGCTACGGTGAGCTTGCCAGGCTCTACCGTAAGGGCAGGAAACTCTCGGTAGCTTGCAGGGTTCTCTGAGAGGGAGAACTAGATAATAAGAGGTCGCTTCTGGGAGCTTTGTTTTATAGTCCCTGGATCTTGGTCATTGATGGGATTACATGGTGCTGGGGGCAGTTTGTGGGTGTGACTGCCTAGCTACTGGAAAATTGGGGATCAGGGTGGAGAAGGCCCAGTCCTGATTTGAACAGGCTTGGAGATCTCAGCCCCAGGTTCTGCACACCTGGGTTCCTCTGCTGGTTCCTTCATGCGTGAGGCTCATCTGAGCATGTGGGGCATGGCCTTGAGCATGGCTGTGTCTGGGTTTAGGAGGTCTTCGGCTGCCAGGGCTCTGCTTGGTGCAGGGAGGGAAATTCAACCTGGCCCCCTCCGAGTGTCCCCGGTGAAGACAGCCAGGTGCGGGGGCAGGAGACTCTGTATGTTGTAATCATACTGAGCTTGAAATTTCTCTGCAAGTGAATGGTAGAATAACTATATCCTGATAATGTACTGACCCACTCTGACTTACTGGAAACATTGAAAATCCTGGTCTTCATCTAGGACCTCTGGTCTTTTCTGGAGGGCTTCTTGGCTGTGACTGAAGAAAGCTGATTAACTACAACTGCTGAGATCCATTTGATGATATTTGTCTTCAAAGGAAAGAGATATGCTTCTTATATTTTCAGCTTCTAAAGACCATTTAAGGCTGGAGAGATAATACAACAGATAGGGTGCTTGCTTTACACACACTTGGCTGATCCAAGTTCAGTACCCAGCACCACATATAGTCCCCTGAACACCACCAAGAGTGATCCCCCAGAACAGAGCCAGGAGTATACACTGAGCATTTCTGGGTGTTGCCCCCAAACCCCAAGCCTCCCAAAGGGCCAAAGAATATACTCTGATCCTCATTAGTTTGGCTAGAAATTATTCAATCATCTCCTCAGTCTTTTTGTTTGTTTGTTTTGATTTGGAGCTAAATGTGGCCATGCTCAGGGGCTAATTCTGTGGTGCACAAGGGACCAGGTGGTGCCAGGAAGTGAATCTGTGCCTTCCTCCTGCAAATAATATGCTCTGCCATTTGAGGTATTTCTCTGACCCAATCTCCTCATTAGATAAGGTCAACCAATCTTTATTAGATTCAATATTTAGTGAAATTTTGGATTATTACTTTAGAAAAGTAATGAGGTCTAATATTGCTTTTTGATGACTAGAGAACTCACACAAAGTAAAACTTAGAAGTTTCTGGACTTTCAGGTTTTATTATATAGTTCAGAATGATCTATAGTTTATAGTTATTTCTCAATTATCTGGGGGGAAAATGACTTCCTTGTTCATTAGCTCATGGTGATGAATTTGGTCTGAGTCTAATAACTTTCCATGCAGACTATTTTATGCAGACATAAATTTATCATGTTTTGTCTCCTTTTATTATAGGCTAGTGTTATTTGGTAGCAACTGGATATCATAATGCTAAAAAATTTTTCATATAAATTAATAGTAGTTGCTTCTTTTATTGGTGACATTTTGGCCTATAATGGGCTCCATTAAATCAATTTTAAGGTGGCAGAGGAAATCTGTACATGAAATGGAGAAAATAGAGCAAGATGAAGAGGAAAGGAGGTTCTGGAGGCAGGAATTATTATTATCCAGGATAGTAAGGAAAGAACAGCATGTAAGACAACATTTATAGAGAACTAAAGGACTTGAGCTTTGGGCATACTTGTCATATTCACTCCTGCTGTAGCTCCATCTGAGTAAAAGAAACATAGTAAAAATAGAATGATATGGGTCAAAGAGGCAGAGAGAGGAGGTGGTATGATTTTATAAGTTTGTGTAAGCTTATGGATGATTTTATAAGTTCTTGATACTAGAACATTGTTCTTTATCTCAATAATCTGGAGGGCTTATTTAAAGTGATTTCTGGGCTCCATTCCCAGAATTTGTGATTAAGCAATACTGGGTTGTCATATGAGAATTTGCATTCTGACAAATTCTCAGGTGATGATGGTGCTGTGTTATTGTAGGGCATTATAGATCATGGTAAGCAATTTGGCTTATTTTTCTATTTATTTATTTATTTTTTGGAGATGTGTTTCAAATCTATTTATTTTCCAAAGGTGGTCATGAAGCATAAAGACAGCCTCCATGAAAGAATTTTTACTTTTCTTCTGGTCATTTTAGACTCATCTGCCTTCCTCAGCCTATTCCAAATTTATTCTTTTTTTTTTAGGTAGATATTTCTTTCTTTCTTTCTTTTTTTTTTTTTTGAATCACCATGTGGAAAATTACAATGCTTTCAGGCTTAAGTCTCAGTTATACAATGTTGAAACAACCATCCCTTCACTAGTGCCCATATTTCACCACCAAAAAAAAAAAAAACCCAGTATACCTCCCATCCCCTCTCCCCCCGTAACTGATACATTTCACTTTACATTCTCTTTACTTTGGTTGCATTAACTATTTCAGCAAAAACCTCTCTACTATTATTAGGAGTTCCCACTAGAGTCAGACCTGTTGTGAAGAGATATGAGGTTTGGATTTCTGTATTTTAGCAACTAAGTCCAGAGAAATTTCTTCCAGATATTGGATCATTGCAAGCTTGTAACTCTAATCTGTGGTCCTCACAATATGGCGGTCGCCACGCCCTCCCTCCCCCCACCCCCGCAAGGAAAAGGAGAGACAGAGAGAGAGAGAGAGACAGAGAGAGACAGAGAGAGAGAGAGAGAGAGAGAGAGAGAGAGAGAGAGAGAGAGAGAGAGAGAGAGAGAGAGAGAGAGAGAAATACCTTTCCCCTCCTGGGCAGGCATGGGGCCGCGACTTAGTTTTCGGTCTGGAGACATTCTGCAAGAAGCTGTCTGTACCAAAAGTAGTTTAGCTGACCTCTGGAGTCATACTCGTGCAGCTGTGGAGAGGCCGCACATGTGTGGCCCCCAGGATCACATCTCGGCCAACACTTGGAGCTTTTTTTTTTTTTTTTTTTTTTTTTTTTTTTTTATTTGAATAGCACACCACTAATTATAATGTTAAGTGTCAACTAACCTTTTTTTATATTTTTATTTTTTATTTATTGAATCCCCATAAAATTTATTTTTAATTTTAGGGAATCATCGCGAGACACAGTTACAGACTTACAAACTTGCATGATTACAGTTCGGTCATACAGTATTTGAGTACCCATCCATCCAACCGTGCCCATTTTCCATCACCAATATTTCCAGTATCCCTCCCACCACCCCCACACTGTCCCCCCCACTTGCCTCTGTGGCAGGCACATTCCCTCTTACTCTCTCTCTCCTCTGGGTGTTATGGTTTGCAATATAGCTGCTAAGTAATGAGGAGCATTTTTTTCATGTGTCTTTTGGCCATTCAGATTTCTTCTTTGAGAAAGTTTCTGTTCATTTCATTGTTTCATTTTCTGATGGGATTGGATTTTTAGGGTTGAACATCTTTACACACACCCTTAAATATATGATCATCTAATCTTTGATGAGGGAGCAAGAAATATAAAGTGGAGCAAGGAAAATCTCTAACAAATGGTGCTTGCAAAACTGGACAGCTACGTGCAAAAAACTGAGCTCAGACCATGCACAAAAGTTAGATCAAAGTGGATCAAAGACCTCAACATCATAAGATACATTGAAAAGGTCAGAAAAACACTCTATGACATTGAAGCTAAAGCTATTGTCAAGGATGAAACGCCACTTACGAAGCAAGTGGAAACAGAGATAAACGAATGGGTCTACCTTAAACTAAGAAGTTTCTGCACCTCAAAAGAAACAGTGACCAGAATACAAAGGCAGTATACAGAATGGGAAAGTATATTCACCCAATGCCCCTCTGATAAGGAGTTAATATCAAGGAAATACAAGGCACTGGTAAAACTACACTTGGAGCTTTTATTAAATGATGTGAGAACCAATGAATTGGGAAAGAACAAACTGATAAAACATTTTAAGTTATTAATTTAATGACTTAAATGTGTATATATTATTAATATAACTTAAAATTTTAAGTGTGTATTAATCAAGGCAGAAGTAGGATATCCATAAAGGAAACCATTTCAGTAATCATATAAAAGAAGATGGTAATGTCCTCACAGGTGTTAACAATAGAAATGCAGAAACAGAAACATTCAAGTTCAATTCTGGATAGGTTTTTTAAAAATTATTTTTATTAAAGAGCTTTGGTTTGCAAAGTTATTGATGGCTGAGTTTTTAGGCATATATTATTTCTACACCAATCCCACCACCAGTGTCAATTTCCCTCCACCGGTGTCCCATATTCCCTTCCCACCCCAACCCCTACCCCATTTTCGCTGTCAACTTGAGAGGCACATTGAAAAGTTTCAGTGGTTGCAGCTTAGATCTCAATTTTTTAAGTTTTATTCAGTTTGTGTTTTGGATTTATGACTACTTATACCACTGGTATAATAGAAGCCCTGATGTTTGTTCACCCATTGTTTTGCTTTCTCTTCTTCCCTCTCCCCCTTGATTTCATTTCTTCTTTGTCCTCATCCTTTCTAAAGACTGGGTCAAGGGTGATCTAGACCTCCTTTCAGTACAATACATGTCCTCATCCAGTATTCGAGATACCACAGATAAGTGAGATCATCCTGTGTTTGTCTTTCTTTTTCTGGTTTACTTCACATAACATGATATCCTTCAGTTCCGACTATGTTGCAGCAATTTGCATGATTTCATTGTTCCTTGCAGTAAAACAATATTCCATTGTATACATATACCATATTTTCATAATCCATTTATCTGTCATTGGATACCTGGTTGATTCCATATCTTGTTATTGTATTGAGTGCAGCAATTAATAATGATGTTCATATGTCCTTTGGAGAGAATGCTTTTATGTTCTGGAGGTAGATGCCCAAGCTGAAATTGCTGGATCATACAGCAGTTCAATTCCAGACAATATTCCCACCAGCAATGGATGAGAGTGCCTTTTTTTTACCATATCCCTGTCAACACACAGATTGTTCCTATATATTTGATATGTGGCATTCTTATTATTGTGAGATGGTATCTCATTGTCTTGATTTGAATTTCTCTAGTGATAAGTGATTTTGAGCATTTCTTCATGTGCCTACTGGCCATCTGCCAGTCTTACTCTGAGATGTGTCTATTCATTTTCTCTCCACATTAATTGATAGAGTTTTTAAATTTCTTTTTGTTGATCTTTGTGAGTGCTTTGTATACTGTATATGTTTTGAAGTAAAATTACTACAGATCTTGTATTTGCTGATAAATGTAAGCAATTGCATGGAAGATTCTCTTTGCTGTGTTGTCTTATTAGTAGCTTATTTAGTTCCTACTATATGACTGAAGCTGAAATATGTAATTTAGTACACTTTTTAAAGACACTTATATATCAGAATTATGACTCCTGCAAAAGGTTTCAAGAATTGCCTTTAAAATACCAGGCATATGCTCTAGATTTTATTTTGTTTCACCTTTGTTTTATCGATCTAAAGTATGTCATATTATGAAACTATTACTGTCAAATTCAAATTTCATTAAATCACTCATAATAGAAAACATTGACAAAGGGTTCATTGTGCTCTGTGTTTTTTTAATAGAATCTAAGGAAATGTCATTATAATTATGTCTTTCTATGAAATGTGAGGTAAAAGAACTAGTAGCATTTATTGAAATGATAACAACCCTCTTGCATCTGAAACTTACCTCTCGGTATGTGCCTATGAATGCTGGTGTTTTTCTTTCACAGTAACTCATTTCTATCATGAATTATTATCTCAGATTTTTGTTTTCTCTCTGCAAATCCTGTTGAGTCAATATCAGCTTGTCTTGTTCTAATTCATCTACACATTAAATGAAAGCTTTCACTATGTCTGAAGGATAAGTAAAGTGAGGTCATTCTATCTGTGTTGCTAACTGAAATGTTTAGTGTGTTTTCAAATCATGGGTTACTAAAGTCAAAGGAACTTTATAGATCACCTTGTCTGTTCTCTCATTTTACAGAAATGAGATTAGAATAGCTAAGAAGAAAACATTATATCTTTATTTAAAAAAGGATTAGAAGAAAGAAAGTGTAAATTTAAAAAGGCATTATCTGGGATTGAAGAACGAATCATTGAACAAGATATCTTGTCCAAATATCATATGATAATTCTGGGTCAAATAACTGTTAAAAATGTGACTTTTGATATCATCTTTAGAGCAGCAGCATAAGGAATAGCTAAGAGATGTGTCTCTCACAGGTGGATGAGCTTCTATCTTAAACTGATCAATCAGTTTACTGAAGAGCAGACAACACCATGGTCCCTCTTGATGTCCAGAGTGGGTTTTTTGAAAGTTCTGTACTATTAATAAAAGTTAACAAAGCTCTGAGGGATAAAAATCAAGATCAGTGACTAGTTAATTTAAGAGGAAAATTACTACGTAGTAATGTATTCCTCCAGAAGAACACTGACCCTTAAACTCCAATCCTACCTTGACACAGTTCACACATGCCTTCCTTTTAGTCACCAGCCAAACACTGATTTAATTTTCTCAGATGTTTCTAAGCTGTAAGTGGTAGTTGCCTAAAAGGAAATCCAGTGGCTATTCCTAGAACGAGGTGAAAATTGATTCTGAGAGGAAAAAGAACAGATACTCCCTACAGTGGAGGAGTGGGGAAGGCAAGAACAGTCTCTGTAGGCTCATTTTATATGGAACCAAGCTCACTCACAGTTCAAAATTGCTTTCTAGATCAAGTTAAGAAAGAGTGGTGGACCCATATGTCTGTATAAGTCTTTCCAGCATCTGAGGCCTCATTTCCTGACTTCTCATTGGTTAAAGCACTGAATTTTGGGCCAAGTCTTAAGTATCTTCCTAGAACAATCCTATCCACATTTGTACTGTGAGCACTGTGGACCTTCTGTTGCCTGCTTTGGAGGGCAATATGGACTTGATTCACTTTTAAGTAGAGGAGGGACAGAGAAGGGAAAATCTGAGTCTTCACTATTTATTCTTGGACTTTGTGGACATTTGTGTGTTCTCATATGAACATTTAATTTTGAGGAATATTGCCATAAAATATGTATTATAATGTACATGGAAAAATATCTTGAAAGAAAATGAATTTTTCTAACCTTCAGGAATGCCATGCTTGTAGAATACAGAGCTCTGAATAGATAAATGATGGAGATGAGAGGAATAGTAGGAATTCTGATGAGCACATATCCTTAGTCACCCTGGAGTGTGAACAATCTCCTTCATCAAAGGTTTGCATTATGCCATTTTGATTTTATCAAAGATCTAATGTAGTACTTGTTTTGCTAATCAAAAAAAAAGAGATAAAAAGAAGGGCCAGGAATATGGGTGAAAGTAGTGGAGCATATGCCTGGCATGTGTGATTTAGAGTCTGGTCTCCTGCACTGTATTGACACCCTGAGCACTGCCAGAGTGGCCTTGGTAGTACTCAGTACCATTTGACTTTGAGCACCATACTATTTGTGCCCTCACAAATATTATTCTGGATGCGATATCTACATCTATATCTATCTATCATCTATCTATCTATCTATCTATCTATCTATCTATCTATCTATCTATCTATCTATCTATCTATCTATCTATCTCTATCTCTATCTGATCTATATCTATATCTGTTTGGGGGGTCCACATTCAACACTGCTCAGGGCTTATTCTTGGTTCTACATTCAGAAATAACTCTTGGTGGGGCTTGGGAGACTAGATGGGATGTTGGGGATCAAACCTGTATCTGTTGCATGCAAGGCAAATTCCCTATCCATAGTACTATCTCTCCGGCCACTCTGATACTTATTTTTTTAAAAAAAGAAATCCGAAGAGGATTACCACTCTTAAGATAAAAGCAAAAAGTGAAAATAGTATTCAGCATTTGTTTTGCAACAGTTCTTATAGAGGCATCACACCTCCCCAAGCAGTAAAAACAGTATTGCCTCACACCTGCCCTTGGAAATGCTTTATGCAGACTCTATCTTTATCATATTATTTCTGATTTTACTGCATATTAGTGTTATTTAAAATTTTATGTGTTATTTGATATCATTTAAGGTCTGGGAATGCTAGTTTTTTTCACATAAACTACTGGCAATTGTTTGCTCACTTAATGGCATCTTAGTATGTGAATGATTTTTTTTTTGGGTCACACCTGGCGATGCACAGGGGTTACTCCTGGCTCTGCACTCAGGAATTACCCCTGGCTGTGCTCAGGGGACCATATGGGATGCTGGGATTTGAACCCGGGTCGGCTGCGTGCAAGGCATACACCCTACCCGCTGTGCTATCTCTCCAGCCCCAGTATGTGAATGATTTTATAGAAATGTTTTAGTTTTGCATAGTAGGGGAAACCTGTTCTTGGTTTGTAAAATACACAGAACTTGATAATTGTGTGACAGACCAAAGGAGGGGAGTTTTAGATCATTTTCTCTGGTAAATGGTAGAAGATTGAATCATTATTTTGATATATTGGAACCAAAAAGCGATTTTGAGAAATGAATAATGATATTTAGATTTGATTATACATTTATGAAGAATAAGAGAATTTTGCAGCATAGTCAACCATGTAGTTTTGTAGATTAGGGAAGCAATCTGGACTAGAAAGAAAAAACTTACCAGAATACCAGATGATGAATCTGTTGGCACAATTGAGATTTCCCCAAAATAAAATAAATCTGCAAAGAAACTCTCAGATAGAGTGAGGACCCGGACGCTATTTGAAGTCAAAAGTAATGTGACCAACAAATTCGCTCTAAAATTTCTTATTTTCAAAAATGGAATACTTCTGTCTGGATGCATAGGTCTCTCGTGGTTCTGAGAAGAGAATATTGAAGAGTGAAAGTGAAGAAGGCAAATTGAGCTGGTCAAGAGATCTTGAAACTTCCCAGTGATAATAGTGTCCTTCTGGACAAAAGCTAGAATTAAATGAATGCCATTGATCAGCGGTCTTCAGCATTTTAATACATGCAGATCAGCATCCATTCTGCATCTTGGCCCCAAGACTGGAACTTATAACTAAGACAGTAGACTACTGTATTTCAACATTCTATAGCTGCAGACCAGTGATTGAAAATGCTGATATGGATGCTAGCATCTGTAGTGAACGTGCAATAACTTTGAATCACACCTACAGAAAAAAAAGAGAGAATTTAGTGAATCTGATGGCATGGGAATTTAAAGGTAATGCTTTCTTTTAAATGGGTGGATGAGATTGGTTTGAAGTGTCCTGAGACTTCCATCTTTCCCCCATGTGTGAGAGCCATGGGCTCTTGGGCAGCTTCCACTTGGAGGACTTGTAAGAAGAATCTATCTTGAGTGAAGATGTCTCTTTTTCTGTCACTGTATCACTGCATCACTGTCATCCCATTGATCATCAATTTTCTTGAGCAGGCACCAGTAACATCTCCATTCATCCTAGCCCTGAGATTTTAGCAGCCTCTCTTTACTTGTTCTAACCAGCAGTGCCACACTGGAGGTTCTTTCAGGGTAAGGGGAATGAGACCCATTATTGTTACTGTGTTTGGCATATCGAATAAACCATGGAGAGCTTGCTAGGCTCTGCTGTGCTGGCAGGATGCTCTCGGTACCTTGCCAAGTTCTCTGAGAGGGAGAACTGGGCTATAACAGGTCATGCGGCTGCACGCTTCCAGGAGTTTTGTTTTATAGTCTCTAGATCTTGGCCGATGGGATTACACAGTGCTGGGGGTGGGTGGGGGGAGGGGCAGTTTGTTGGTGTGGCTGCCAAGCTACTGGAAAATGGGAGTCTGGGTGGAGGGGACCCAGTCCCAATTCGAGCAGGTTTGGAGATCTTAGCGATGGGTCCCACACACCTGGGTTCCTCTGCCAGTTCCTTCATGCGTGAGGCTGTTTTCCTGTAGGCACAAAACCCAGGAAGAATATCTGACACAATAACCCAGGAGAGAGAGGGGTATTTGTATATAACTGGGAGCCTCAATATTGAGAGGGAGCTCAACTGGGAGATGAGAGAATGGAGAAATGAAGAGGTGGTCTGGGATGTGAAATCAGGTTGATTGCATCAAGATGTACTGATAAAAGAGGAAGGATGATCACAGAGAAATACAAAACCTCAACCTTGTGGAACTAGGGAGAGAATACACATGTCCATTAAGGCAGTTACAATTTTAGTGAAGACTCTATGGAATTGTGCCCAGGTAATTTTGTATGTAAACTGAATTGAGTTTAAAAGAGAACCAGAATATACATAGAAGTGAAAATGGAAAAATCTTGGGATGGGGTAGGGATGAAAATAAGTTTGATTAATTTATATGAATTGCTGAAAAATTCAAAATGTAATGAAATGACCAGTATAATGATCTAGAACTATTTCCACATACCTTTAACAAAGTGCTACGTCAGATCTAATATGGTATTTTTGAGTTTGGGATGCCTGGCTCCATTCTCAACTTGTTATATTAGACTCTCTGAGAGTGAATTTTGAGACTCTGTTTTTTACAAATCTCCTTTTGAATATCTTCTAGTATGTATTTAGTATTGGATACTATCTTGATTATTGTTTCATAGACAATGTATATGATCAATTAACAATCAGATATAATAAATATATAAAATTATAAAGTAGATGATTTGTTGGAAAATTATCTGCACTGCACTGTAGCACTATCGTCCCATTGTTCATCGATTTGCTCGAGCAGGAAACCGTAATGTCTCCATTGTGAGACTTCCTGTTACTGTTTTTGGCATACTGAATAAGTCATGGGTAGCTTGTCAGGCTCTGCCGTGTGGGTAGGATACTCTCGGTAGCTTGCCGGGATCTCTGAGAGGGACGAAGGAATTGAACCCAGGTTGGCCACTTGCAAGGCAATGCCCTACCCACTGCGATATAGCTCCAGTCTGGAAATAAAATTATTAAGGATGCTTAATTTCAGAATTATATTTTAAAGTTAGTAAAATAACATGATTTTAAGTGAAGTTCACATAAAGTTTGGTAGAAAATGCTTAAAGCATTAGGTTTCTCTGATAATGAAAAAAGTGACATTATTATTATTCAAGCATTAATATAATTCTCACACATTATTATTATTCTTACATCAAGAAGAAGTTTATTTAAATGGGAAAATCATTAGTTTTTAATATACTATTTAATTTCAGTTTCTCTGGTGAAATAAATGTTACTGATTTTTATATAGTATGAGACTAATAACCAAGGACAGTAAAAATAAGGGCCAGGATAAATGGTCCATGGTTGGAAGTTTGCCAAGTGGTGGTGGGTGGAGTGCAGCTAGGATAGAGAAGGGATCACCATGCTAAAGATAGCTGGAAATAATCACTTGGACAAGAACTGTGCTGAAAGTAGGTAAAGGGACAAACATGATAACTTTTCAGTATCTGTATTGCAAACCATGATGCTTAAAGGGAGGGAGGAGGGAAGAAAGGAGGGATGGAGAGAGAAGAGAGAGGCAGATAGAGAAACAGAGAGACAGAGACAGACAGAGACAGAGATAGAGAGACAGAGATGGGGAGCCAGAGTTACAGAGACAAAGAGAGAGGGAGGGAGAGGAAGAGAGAGAGGGAGAAAGGGAAAGGTGGGGGTGGGAGAGAAACTGGGGGCAGTGGTGGTAGGAAATGACACTGGTGAATAGACTTGTGATGGAACATGGTGGGACTGAAACCAATCATGAACAACTTTGTATATCTCATGGTAATTCAATGAAAAAATTCACATATATATATATATATATATATATATATATATATATATATATAAGTTACTGATTTGGGGGTGTGTGGCCCTCCCAAGTGGTGCTCAGAGGACCTTCTGGCAATTCCTGGCCAACAGACTGTGGTTTTAGTGCCAGCACCCAAGGATATGGTGCTGCTTGGTTCTTCTATACTTGGGATTTCCTGGGCCATTCCAGAAGTGAGTGCGGGGGCCACAGGGCCACATCTGGTGATGCTGAAGCACCTCCAGAGCTAGACCTGGTCATCCTTTGCGAACCATGTGGTGTCAAGGATTGAACTGGGGCCACACATATGCAAGGCTACATGTCTTGACTCCTGTACTATTTCTCTGAACTGAAGTTACCAAGTTTTAAATTCAGAAATAACACATCATGTAAGAACTTTCAAAACTAAAAATACTATCTCTTACTTTACTCTTCAGACTAATGAATTGCTTATAAGCTCTTAATAATAGTAATTTGATGAATTAAAAATTTCTATTTTTCATTGCTCTGAGGCACATAAAGTGATTTAATTTTGTGATTTGATGAGGCTATATAAGCTCCTTGACTTTTTCTAAAGCAAAACTTGTTCACTACCTTTGAAAACTTGAACTTACATTTGGATCTGACTTTGAAGTTACTTTAAGAATTATGTAATTCTTGTCAAGACTTTGTTTCTCTCTCAGAAACTTTCTTCATATACACTCTTGGGTGACATGATAGTAATTGTCTTTGTTTCTTTTTAAATATCTTAAAATTACTTCAAGCTTTTGAAGTTCTGAGATTTAAGAAAAGATGAAATACAAATGAGCATTACAATTTTCACATGGAAATAATATTCTGCATGAGAAATTAATTTTTGTTGGCATATCCTGGGTCTTAATAGACAAAAATAAAAAGGCATTTGAAAGACAAGGACTTGTGACATACTGATATATAACTAATAGGTAAAGACCAAAATTAATAGGTAAAGACCAAATTAATTTACCTATTAATTACATACATACTGATATGTAATTAATAGGTAAAGACCAAAATATTTAGGATTTTAAAGAATAATTGATGTCTTAAATTAAATTTGAGGATTTTTTTCTTTCAATATTTTAAATGTGTTATTTCATTCTTAAGTTTCGATGTTTTTTGGGATAACTTTGCACTTTAATGTTTATGATTATTAAAATAGTATGTTCTAATGGTAAAAGCCCAAGTAAAATAGAAAATTATAGTGAAAATTGCTTACATATTCTCTACTTAGACTTAACCATGATTCCCACTTTTAGTGTAAACCATCTCAGACAAGTATGGTTTTACAGGAAAATCATTTTCCTGTATACTTGAGTCTTTGTGGGTGTAACTAAATCTGTATATCTCATTCTGTGGATGTTATTGATTTATCTGCTTGGATTGGTCTATCTCTCTGATAAACATTCTTTTTTACATTTTTTCTACTCTATAAGAAATTTACTATGTCTTTAGTTTTTATTTTCCCTTGATTTTTGCTTCTCAATGTCATCTTTTTGTCACCCTTATTCTCTTTCAATGCCTTCAGGCAGGTTTTTAATATATGAAGTTTGTTCATATGTTTAATGTGTGCATTTATCACAAGCTAGAAAAAATTGAAAAGATAAAAATTAAAATGACAAAAATAACTTAAAATTACAAAAATGGAACTTAACATTACAAAGCTCAATTTTTAATGACTAAAATATTTTTTAGTACATTGTAATATAGATTTGATTTACTTTGCTATTATTTTTTATTTTAATTTTTTCACTGGTTTGTATATATGGAATCCTAGGGATTTTTCTTAATACTTTTATATGTGTGCAATTATCCCCACCCTCACCTCCAATAGTTTCAAACTTTTTTCTTTTTTTTTGCTTTTTGGGTCACACCCGATAATACACAGGGGTTACTCCTTGCTCTGCACTCAGGAATTACTTCTGGTGGTGCTCAGGGGACCATATGGGATGCTGGGAATCAAACCCTGGTCAGCTGTGTGAAGGCAAATGCCCTACCTACTGTGCTGTTGATCCAGCCCCTTAAACAATCTCTTTCAGACATTTAGGTTGTTTCCAGCATTTTTGTTACTCTATTTAATCCTCTTAATACATATGCTACAAATTTAAAGAATCTTTGTAACTAAGATAACTTTTGCTAATAATTTCTATTGTAAATGCCCAAATTGAATGTTCTAAATTATTTTAAAAAAATAAAAATTCAGAATTAGGTTAAGTCCAATGCAATTTTAATTTTATTATTATTATTTTCTTGTGTTTTTTTGAAGGGATATTTGGGTCACATCTGGTGTTGTTTGGGGGCTACTTTCTAATTTTTGTCATTCTTAACATTAAGAATGCCTGGGATCACTCCTAGAATGCTCAGAGGATCGTGGGATACCAGAGGCTGAACCCAAGCCTTCTCCATACAAAGCAAGCACTCAACTCTTTGAGCTCCCTCTGTGCTTCTCAGTGGTTTTTTCCCCTCTTTTTAAAAAGTAGGTTTACTTGGGAAAGGTCAGTTTTCTTTAATAAAGTTATATATATGTGTGTGTGTGTTTATATATACATGTGTAGGTATATATATATATAAACACAAGTGTATACACACAGTAGGAGACTAATTTCCAAGGATGATAGAAATAAGGGCCAGGAGGACTGGCTCACAGTTGGAAGCTTGCTACAAGTGGTGGAAGAGGGGAGGTAAGTTAGGAGAGAGAAGTCTTAAGTATGGTCCCTGGAGTGCATCCAAGAGTGATCTCAGGGTGCAGAGCCAATAGTAATACCTAAGCACTATGACAGTGATAGCTGGAAATGATCACTTTGGACAAAAACTGAGTGCTGAGAGTAGGTGAAAGGATAAACATGATAAACTTTGAGTACCTGTACCGCAAACCATAATCCCCAAAGGGAAAGAAAAAGAAAAGACAGAGAGAGAGAGAGAGAGGGAGAGGGGTGAGAGAGAGATATTGACAGTCAAAGACAAAGAGAAAGCTGTGGGATGTAGAGGGAAACTGGGGAATTGGTGGTGGGAAATATACACTGGTGAAGGGAAGGGTGTTGGAATGACTGAAATGTTGGAAAAATATGGTTAGACTGAAACCTAATTGTGGACAACTTTGTAACTGTGTATCTCATAGTAATTTAATAAAAACATTTAAAAAAGGTATTACAAGATGTTGCTAATAACAATTAGTGTAACTTGATGATTTTATTGTTCAACATTTCTAAGGGTATAATTTTTTTTCTGGTGGATATGGCATGAACTATAATCAATAGATGCAGAGTTTGGAGAAAGTCTAATTAGGTTTGTCTGTTTGTGATCCAAAAAGCATAATCAAACTATCTTGTCACAGAAATAAGGATGAGACTCACTTCTTTCTCCTAAGCCCTTTGGTAAAATTGATTAAATTCTTTTCTCAACAACAGCAGACTTCCCTTTAAAGTTTTCCTCCCTGTTCTTTAGTTCTTTGTCTAAATAGACTCTAAGCTGCTTGAGACAGGTGTCTTGTTTTCACTGGGTTGTTTTGCAAAATGCCAAATGTATGCATGACATTTTGTGGATAATAAAAACAGCAATGATTATAGGCTGTTGGTAGTACTCTGTTGATATCCCTGCTGGTAACAATACACTAAGATATCACTTGACATTCTATTGAGTTAATAGAAACGGTTGTGTTGATTTTTACTCTTGTTAAGAGCAGGGAGGGTATTGATTTTAATCAGAAGAAACAGGGAGAAATTGCTTTGACATGTGCTTTTTACTTGATCTTTGAGAATGTCATAAAAAACTAAAAAGAGTAAATAATAATCTTTGTGGCATTCTTTCAGATGGTCTGGAAGGTTTTTGAAAGTACAGACCCAAGAATGGAGATTTAGTTTTGGAAATAAAATTTTAAACAGTCATTTAAGAGCAATCTTTTATACAACTATTAGAAATTTTTCATTGGCATAGCAAAATATTTTATTTATATAACAGCTATGATTCTGATATAAAGAAACCTAGCATAATTTGCTCACCATTTCAATGATTATATGTTTGTCTATCCAGCAAGTGTTTATTAAGGACCTATGATGAGGTCAGTGTTGTCCTAGGTCTTGGAGGTATCGTGGAAAATAACAACAAAAGGCCTTGCCCTAATGGAACTTTGCTTTATACAGGAGAAATATGGATAAGAAATGAATCCAGGAATCTCTTGCTTTTTAAACTTTCAAATTGAGTCTTTGCTTTTACAAAAAAGATTTATATGGCATTCATTTTTCCTAGCCAAATTGGGTCTGATGAAAATTACTGCTCTTATGGGAAAAAAATGTGAAAAGTTTAATAAATGTTCAATGCTCATTTCTGCAGCAGCTATTCTAGGGACAGTGTGTAAACCAGAGCAGCGAAAGGGAAAACTCAAGTGCTCTCCTGGCGATGACTTTCCCTAGGCTGTGCATCTATCTTAGCACTCCTGATTTTCTATTTGCGTGTTATTTTTGTCTTATATGTTGCTATCTGGAGTGATAGCACAGCAGGTAGGGTGTTCGATTTGCACGAGGCCAATCTGGGTTTGATTCCTCCATCCCTCTCAGAGAGCCTGGCAAGCTAACTAAGAGTATCCCACCAGCATGGCAGAGCCTGGCAAGCTACCTGTGGCATATTCAATATGCCAAAAATAATAACGACAAGTCTCACAATGGAGTTGTTACTGATGCCTGTTAGAGCAAATCAATGAGCAACGGGATGATAATGATACAGTGATACAGTGATGTTATTTGGTATGATTTTAAAAAAAATAACTTATTGTTCTAGGTTATAAAACCTGGTACATTAAAGCTTCCCCATATAGATGAATGACAATTCTTGGCTTGTATATTTCATTTAGAAAAGGTTTTAATGGAAATATTTTGCCTTCAGATATCAGGGGAAGTGTGAGTAAGATGTAAAGTTGCTCCCTCCCTCCTTACTTCCTTTTTTCTTTCATTTCTTTTCTCCTTTTCCACACTCACCCTCCTTTCCTTGTTCCCACTTTCTGTCCCACCATCCGTGCACACTTTTCTTCCCAACCTCCCTCTCTGCCTCCCATCTTTCTTCCATTTCTCTTTTGTGCAATATTATAGATTTTTGTATACTCCCGGGAATAATTAAATTAGCACTGTTACCACCATTGTCCCATTGTTTATCAATTTGCTCAAGTGGACACCAGTAACATCTCCACTGTGAGGCTTGTTACTGTTTTTGGCATATCCAATATGCCACGGGTAGCTTGCTAGGTTCTACCGTTGAGTGTGATACTGGGCACTTCAAGATGGACGGAGAGTCAAACCCGGGTCTGCCGCATGCAAGGCGAACACCCTACACGCTGTGCACTCGTGAAGATAATTATTACAATACCTGTGGTAAAGAAGGAAGGATTTTTTTTGGGGGGAGGTGAGAGGTTTGGGTCCTGGCAGTGCTCAGGATTTATTCATGACTCTGCTGAGGGAATTCCTGGCAATGCCTGGGGGACTATATGCAGTGCTGGTGATTGAATCCAGTTTGGCCATGTACAGGAAAAGTGTATTACCTGATACAATATCTCTCTCACCCTGAGAAGACAGAGTTTTAAGCATGGAATTTTAAGTTGTGGTCAGAATATCTAGACATTCTCTTAGGATGGCTTATATGCTTATAATTGCACAGTGAATTGTGAACACCAGTGGAGAGAAAGTAAAAAAGAACCAGATATCAGAGTTATTAAAAACAATGTGTGATTAACAAGCCTATTTTTCCAATTAAATTAGCTACTTGATCTAAAGAATAAACAACATTCCCTCTGCTTAAAAGTTGAATTTTGTGAATTTTTGGTGGACAAGTCTTTGGCTAAATCTGTAAAGATGGTCATACATTTATTTCTATGGCATAATTTTCATATAAAAAGTTTCAGGGGTGGAGAGATAGTATAGCAGGTATGGTACTTGCCTTGCATGTAATGGACCTGGGTTTGATACCCAGTACAACATTAGTCCCATGAGCCCATCTAGGAGTGATCTCCGAGGACAGAGCCAAGAGTAATCCCTAAACACACTGAGTATGGCCCAAAGAGAAAAAATAATATATATCATTTTTAATGGCATTCTGTGGTTTGAGTCATGTTAGGCAATTTTGTAAGTCTAGCCTAACCAGAGTGTCTTTGTACTTATCTGACATATGTGTGAAAGAAAATGTACTCATTAGGCATACAGATATGTTAAAATTCACAGTCTTCACGTGACTCACAGCAGGTCAAAAGCATGGCATTTGAATTTGTATTATCATTGCTTTAAGGGCATGGAATGATTGGCACATCCTAATCTAGTTAGAACTGTAAGACTGAATCATATAAGTTCATATAAGTTCATTTTTTTCATGTTGGAAGCTTAAATTACAGAATTTAATTATAGCAAAATAAATCAAGTCGGCTACATCAACATTTCCTCCATGTATAGAAAGTTATTTAGGCTAAATACAAATATTTCATATGTAGCATTATTATGTGTGATTCTTGAAAATTAAAGCCAAAGTATACCATTTAAAAATAAGTAACATGATAAAAAACTCCCTAGTCTTTAATATAAATTATTAACCTATATGCTAATTTCCTAATACAGTTCTAGTTGTTTTTTTTTTAATCTGAGATAACGTTTTCTGAATTCTTTTTGTGGGAAAAACTTGCTTTTCAAGTTGCTAAAGAGCTCAAAGGGGATTAGAGGAGTTATTTTAAACCGTATATCTAAATGTCAAAAGTCTAGATAGAGGCAAAATTTCCATGAAATTTGCTTAAAAAACAAATTTACAGGGCCATTTTCTGAATTTCTGATTTAATGGTTTGAAACAGGACTTGAAACTCTGCATTTTAGTAAGCTCTCAAGTAGTTCTGAAATGGGAGTTGCCATCAAATCTCATGGTGTGGTTATGCTTGTTTGTGAGATAACAAATTTATTAACTGAGTGCTTAGGTTCTGTATTTCTTATTTCACTTTTACTCTTCTGTGCATTTTACCTCATTAACTTCCCATTTGTATTATTAATTTTCTATATTTTTGTTTGCTTTTGTGTTACACCTGACAGTGCTCAGGGGCTGCTCCTGGCTCTGTAGTCAAGAGCCACACCTGGCAGCATTCAGGGAAGATTAGACTGTGCCAGGGATTTGAATGAGGGTTATGGCTGCAGTAGCCACATGTAAGTAAGGTGCTTTATCTCTTATCTCTACAGCCTATTAATTTCCTACTTTTTTCCTTGCATAGATTTTTCAACTCAAGAAAATTACAAATTTAAAATATATTTTTCTAATATAATCATCATTACAAAGCTGTTCATGATTGGATTTCAGTTATACAGTGTTCCAACATCCATCCCTCCACCAGTGTACAATTCTCAGCACCAATGTCCCCAGTTTCCTTCCTACCCCCTCCACTCTATCCCCCAGCCTGCTTCTGTGGCAGGCAGTTTTCTTCTCTCTCTCCCTCTCTCTCTTCTTCTTTTTCTTCTCTCCCCCTTTCTCTCTCTTCCTCCTTTTTGACTTTGTTATTTGCAATAAAGATATTGAAAGGTTATCATGCATATTCCTTTACCTACTTTCAATAACCAGTTTTTATAGAATGTGATCATTTCCAACTATCTTGTAATATTGGTTTCTTCTCTATCTTACCTACCTTTCACCTACCAAAGACTTGTGGTAGATTCCAACAATTGACCAGTCCTCCTGGCCCCTGTATTCCTTGGCTATGGATATTATTCTTATACTATTTAAAAAAAAGTTATCCTAGCCCTACCCCCAAGCAGAGCCTTGACAGTTGAGGACCTCTGGAACCCAGCCACAGACATACTCAGGGCCAATCTCCACATGTTTGGACGGGCTTAATGCATGGGGGAGCTGGCGGAGGAACCCAGGTGTACGGGACCTGGGGCCGAGATCTCCAAAGCTACTTGAATCGGGACTGGGTCTCTTCCACCCAGATCCCCCATTTTCCAGTAGCTAGGCAGTCACACCCAGAAACTGCCCCAGCACTGTGTAATCCCGTCAATGGCCAACATCCAGAGACTATAAAACCAAGTTCTCAGAAGCTAATAGCCTAGTTCTCCCTCTTGGAGAACCTGATAAGCTACCAAGAGTCTATTGCCCACTTGGGAGAGCCTGGCAATCTCCTCATGGTGTATTCATATCCAAAATAAAGTGACAGATATATACATACCTCTCGGAGAGCCCAGCAAGCTACCGAGAGTATCCCACATGCACAGCAGAGCCTGGCAAGCTACCTGTGGCGTATTCGATATGCCAAAAACAGTACCAATAGGTCTCATTCCCCTGACCCTGAAATATTCTCCAATTGTTGGGAAATACGAGTAAGGAGAGGTTCCTAAAATCTCAGGGCTGAGTGTAACAGAGACGATACTGGTGCCCACTCGAGTAAATCGACGAACAAGGAGATGACAGTGATACAGTGATACCATAAATGAATGCAGTCATTTTATATCTGTCTCTCTCCTTCTGACTCATTTCACTTAGCATGATACTCTCCATGTTCATCTATTGATAGACAACTTTCATGAATTCATTTGTCCTAACTACTGTATAGTAGTATTCCATTAGAAAATTGCACATTTTAAACAAAAATATTCCTCAAAAATGCATAATAAAATCTTGTCATGTCTTTACATATCCTAAGAAATATATTACTGTTGAAATTTAAAATGGTCTCCATTAATCACTAAAAGTTATTTTGATGCTACTTATTTGATTCTCCTGATGCTGTACATACTACACTTTGCGCTATACTAACCTGCCTTTCCAGTCAAACTGCTCAGGTCCAATTCATCCTTTGAATGACTGTATGCATGAGTGTTAGTAACAGAATGAATAATGATATTAACTGAGGATTCAGATAAGTTGATCCAAATCCTGAATCCACACTTACTAATTGTGTAACCTTAAAATAGTGCTTAATCTTTTCAAAAGAGTTCCCACTTTTGCAAAAGGTGGTAATGACAGTTTCTAACTGAGGACCTCTTGTGAGAGTTACTGGGATAATTTTTGCAGAATTCAATATTTTCTACCTATTATGATTTTTGTCTGTGCCATGTATGATTAAAATATGATCAATACTTGCTTTAGTTGCTTATTTAATGTTATTTTTTATTATGAAATTGATGAAGGAAAAGTAAATAGAAACAGTTTAGAACATGTTTTTCTGAGTATTTTGAAATAAGGCAAGTACTTGCATTTATTTAAGCTACTTTTCTGGGGCCCTAAAAGAATATTTCAGAGCCAAATAGGGTGTTAAGTTGGCCCTATGACATTTCTTATCCTTCACATTTTAGTCAATATGTGTGGAATTAGTTAATATTGAGCCAATGGACTGAGGCAGAGGGGTGTGAAACTAGGATTCAACAGCTGAGTCTATCTCTGAAATCTCAGTGACTTCAAAAGAAATCAGATGGGACTGGGCATTTTAATTTTCAGCATTAGAGAATATAAGCATAATTGTTGAAATTGGTCCTATGCTAACGCTCTTGTGTTTTGTTTACTGTTTACATATCTATTGTGCTCTGTAGTTCTTTTTGCATCGCTTTATAATTGGAACTGCCCTTTTCTTTCTCTTTTCTCCTTAAAATGCAAGTTCTTCACTTACCCCCTCTATGAAAAGCCCTTATGCAAAGAAATTGAGAGAAAAGAAAATAAGATTTAGGAGGAAGAAAGGAGAAAAATGAAGAGATGTGTAAGAAAACCTGTATGTTTGTAACCACAGCATTTAACAGAATCATTGACTTTCTTATTACAAGCAGATAGTTTATCAGCTTTACGTAATAAGAACTTTAGACAGAAGTCATACTGATGGCTGCCCTGCTTTTGAGCCAAGAACAGTGTGAGCATTTTATAAGCAAGAAGGTTGTACTTTTGGCTTCGAACTTAAATGTTCCCTTTGAACATTGAAAAATTAGAAATTAGAAAAAAAATTAGAAACACTCAGGGCTGGAACAATAGCACTACAGTAGGGCATTTGCCTTGCACGTGACTGACCCGGGTTCAATTCTCAGCATCCCATATGGTCCCGAGCACTGCCAGAGGTAATTTCTGAGTGCAGACCCAGGAATAACCCCTAAGCACTGTTGGGTGTGACCCAAAAAGCACAAAAAAAAGTTTAAAAATTAGGAATACTCAATAAGGATGGTGCCATTCTCTTCCTACTAGATATTTTACTACTCAAGAATGAGTAATAAATAAAATATGAAGATATAATTTCAATATTAGTAAAAAGATAGGTTTAGTTTTTTTACAAACTATTCTACTTAAGTCAGTAGCAACTTATATATTTTTTCTGTAGTAGCTGCTTAACATATTTATGTATCCAAGACCTTTATCTTACATTTTTATGAACTTCTAACATTTTACTCAGTGAACCTGACATTTAAGACAAAGTAGGTGGTATGGCATTGATACTTGAAGCTCCAGTGGTGATTGCTATTTTTCAGGTATCGTTTCAAATTTTTATTATCCCTTTGGAGACATTAGACCTTTTGATCCCATTATAATATTTTGTATTGTAAAAAATAATTACGCTATTTGTCAATAATGCTTATTAAATGAAAGGTCATATTTTTGGGTAGAAAATATAAATAATGTGCCATGTAAGTAAGTTTAGTAGAGAATTCAGATTGTATTCGTAAAGAAGTTTACAAGTTTAGTTTGGTAAATGAGTTCTTAGTGCTCTTAGCTAAAATTAATCAATTCTGGCAGCAAAAAATTATTTCTTGAATGCCAAAAGAATTAGATCATGACCCCATTTATATTGATTGAGTTCTCCATATTTTTTCACCAAAATTATGTGTTAAATTAAACTTTGTTTTGATGTTGTCATAGTAAAATGTATTTAGAACTATTATTTAAAACAATTAAACTCCCTTGGGCAGCTAAAGAGATTTAATTATGTGTTTCCATGAGAACCATAATCCAATTTTATAAAGCAAAATTAAATAAAGCAAATAAGAAAGCATAGTCTGCCAGGAACACGTGAACAATCTGGTGGGGGTACTTTGGGAATGCAGACTGCCAAAGCTTTTCAATTATTAACTTGAATGGATTAAAAGTGTGTGTATGTGTGTGTGTATGTGTCTATGCGTGTTGTATAGTTTATGGGGTTGAAGGAGTTCCTTTAAATATAATTTTATTCCTTGCTGACATTTCTCCCCTCTTTTAAATACTAAATTGGCTGATTAGAATCTCGTATTTTGTTTAATAGTGGTTTACTCTACAAAAAATTGGAAATCTAGACTACAAAGGGTTTGACTTATTTGATGTATGTGGAGGACCAGGTCAGATTGCAGACCAAGAATGAATTAGATCAGAGTCTAGATTACATTGCAGCTGTAGTGGTTTTGACAGCAAATATAAGCTATTGCTGAAATGTGACTATAGTTAAGCTAAAAAGGTCTTTCTGAGCAGATACTGGTAAAATTAATAGGTTCTAGGCTAAGAGCTGTTGAAGTGGTTCAGAAAAGGAAAGATGATTTGAAAAAATGGTTTAGAACCACTGGTTAAAGACAAACTGGTCTTTGTCCCTTGTCTTGGTCTGGGATTAGTGGATTAGAGATTCAGTTCAGAGGCATTCCTGGTTCTTGATGATGGGGATTTCCAAATTGTTGCCAAGTATTTACTGGATTTAGGAGATATTTCCATATTTCCCCAACAAACACACAAACAATACTTCAGGACTAGCATTTATTTCAAGTGGTGACAACTAAATTTTATTCTCTTGGAAGAATGACAAGGCAGGTTATAAAAGGTTAAGTAATACCACTTTACAGATCTAAACATTAAAGAAACAGAAGTACTGACTCTGCTATAGTCTTGTGAGTTGCAGTTTCACCAGAGGGGTTTGACTAAAACTCCTTTAATATTACAGAATACTGAAAACTTTAATTGTTCAGTATGAAAGGTCACTTTCACATTTTATACAATGTTACAATAGTTTGTGGCTTTAAAGTAAGCTAGAAACCTAATATTCTGGCTCTTCCAAATATATAATAGGAGAAGGAAGGTTCTGGCTCTTTGATGTTTTCTGATGAGTGATTTGACTGGTGATGATGAGTTATGTTAGCTTTTCAACTGATGAGTCTTTCCACGGGGAAGCCATAGGACTGCCAATTATATTTCAACTTTTTCCTCTAAGTCATTTTGTAAGATTAGATCTCTCACAGCTGAAATGACAAAATTAATGAGGATGTTTAATATAGTTTGAATATAATAAATGATGCCAAATGGAATTTCTGTCATCTAGTCCAGTAGATCTGAGACTAACCATTATTCTCTAGTGAAAACTTTGAAACACAAATAAAGACATAATGAAGTATCTTGCTAAGAGGTAATAACATCCTTGCTAAAATTTACTGTTCACCTCAGAGTCAATAATATACTAGCTGCGTCAGAGTGAAACAAATTAAAACTTGAAAGTTTTCTCCTTTCAGTTTGTAAATAGCAGTAGAAATAGTACAGGGAGTAAGTTGCCTTGCATGTGGCCTACCTCCGTTTGATCTCTGGCACCACATATGGACCTAGAGCACATAGCCAAGAAGTAGGCCCCTGAGTACAGATGAGTATTATTCCCAAAGCACACCAGCTTATACCTTTGGCCACACTATCTTTAGATAAACTTAACATTATCTTTAAGAGAAAATTGCTTTTCATTTAATCTATATGAGCATTTTATAACGTGTGTTAGATATGACATACTATTGTGATAAGAACCTGTACTTGGATTTGGAAGAGGTGGGCAAACAATTATATCTTTTCTAAAAACTGGCATGACTCCCTCTGGTTTGACTGGGGACTTATGCATGGAGACCTAGTTTTTGAAATAATTTAACTCAAAAACAAACTAGAGTTTCAACAGTAGAGATGAAAGATGCATCTAAGGTAGGGGTTCTCCCTCAAAAGTGAAGACAGCGAACTAAGAGGCTCAATGAAAAACAATAAAAAAGCTGCATTGTGCAAGGATACACATTTTTAAGGGTTGTTATTTTCAGAAATCATTAAGTTTCTAAGAGTATAATGTGCTGTACAGTTGTTACTAAGTTATTAATATTCCTTAATAATTTCAAACGGCTTAAGCTAGCATTTTGACATAGCAAGAAAATTAGGACTTTGTAGCAGTTGCAATTTTCTGATCGATTAACTTTAACCCCACTTTCCTCACCATCAGTTCTTTCTGTAATTTGCAAGTAATGAACTTTACTGTGTAGGACTGGTCTTAAAACTTAAACTCAGTACAGTACTTTAAGCACCTACTTTGTTCTCTGCACTTCTTAGGACCTCAACAGTTTGTTACTTTGGTATAAATCTTTTGTCATTTCATAGCTTTTCAATAAATATTATATAAAAAGACTTTTATTCATTCACTTCATAGTTATATGCCTACATCTGGTAACAGATCTAGTAACTATATCAGAAGTAAAAAGGCATTCTCTCAATTTCATTATGCCTTTGAATAAGAAATATATTTGTGCAAGGAATATAAGCATAGAAACAGAGAAACGCATATTACTGGCTGGAATGTTTCTAAAATTCCAACAAAAAGTCCTTGTAATAGGACACTTTGTGTTTTAGTCCAGGCTTTAGGATGCACTATGTTACTTCAGAGAAAAATTAAATATGCTAAAAAGAGTAGACCAGATTGAGTGAGTGTTTGGTCACATAATGGGTTATATACTTTAATACCATGACTATATTCACTAGGTATTGAAATCAATTTATAAACTTTGAAGAAACTCTAAAGAAGGACAGTGTCCCTCAAACTTCTACCCCTCAAAGGCTTCAAGAGATTCCCCTCTCATATGTTTAAATTATGTTTGGTTTCTTTTTTGTTGTTTGTTTTTGGGTCACACCTGGCAGTTCTTGGGGTTACTACTTGCTTTATACTCAAAGATAACTCCTAGAGGAGGTCGGAGGAACCAGCCAGGGTGGCAGAGATCGAACCCTGGTTAGCCTGTGCAAGGCAAGCACCCTACTTGCTGTACTACTCTCCAGCCCCTGGTTCCTCATTTTGACCTTTGGCTTTAAAACCATGTGTACAGTTAATAAAACATCTGGCTTTTCCCCTTTGAACAATAATAAGAGAAGTAGTAGGGAAGTTCTATAATCACTTAAGGGATTCTGCTTTTCTAGTAATGTCTGATAGTCTCAACAGATGGGTGAAGCTCATTACTTTAAAGACCATCTTATGTAACAGACACTGTCTGCTTATTGCCAAGGAAAATGCAAACCCTGCTTCTGAACTGAAATCAAACTCTTAAAATTGGTTTTTCTTACACAAGTCAATATGAAATTAAACCTCCAACTCTGAAAATTTCTCTTCCTTAATGTTCTTTTCTGTTTCTTTCAACCGAGATGGATTCATGGAGATCCATAGTTCGAGTTGGAGTTCCTCTTTCTTTTCTTTCCCTTTAGGTAACATTGGTTTACAATCCTTGTATGTGATTCAGAAGTGATTTTCCCATCTCTTGGAAAGGAAATTACAACCTGATCATCAACAAAATGCAAAGTCCCTTCTTCCTCATCTCTTAGACCCTTCCGCCATTTCTGTCCCTACACCTTCTTGCTTCTGCAACCTCAATTCTATGGTCCAGATTTAAGGGTTGGTTTTATGTTTCCTTGCTGTTATAAACATAAAGGTGCAAATACCCTTTTAAATTAGTGTGTTTGTTTTCTGGATAAATGCCTACTAGTGGTATCACTGAGCTATATTACTATCAGATGATAATAGAGTTCTTTTTTTCCCCCCTTCACATCCTTGCCTACTGTTTGTGATGGACTTCCTTTTTCTCCACATCCGTGAAATTTTTTGTTTTTTTGTATTGTTAATATAGAGCATTTATGCAGGTTTAGGGTCATAGCTCTATTTGGTTTTGATTAGCACTTCCCTAAAAGTGAAGTTGAGGAGCTGGCGTGATAGCTCAGCGGGTAGGGCAGTTGCTTTGCACACAGCCCACCTGGGTTCAATTCCCAGCATCCCATCTGTTCCCCCAACACCGCCAGGAGTAATTCCTGAGTGCAGATCCCGGAGTAACATTGACCATCACTGTGTGTGACCCAAAAACCAAAAAAATAAATAAATAAATTTTAAAAATCTCTTGGCTATCTGTATAGCTTTTTTAGAGCATATCTAGTCAATTACTTTGCCCACATTTTATTAAACTGCCTCTTTTTCTGTTGTATAAATTTATTTCTGTGGTTGTTGTTCTTGCTTCACATTTGGCAGTGCAAAGGGTTTACTCCTGACTCTGTGCTCAGAGACTACTCCTGACAATCATATAGTTTGTGCAGGATCTAACCGAGGTGTATTGTGTGCAAGACAAATGCTTTATCTGTTGTACCATCTCTTCACCCTCTAAATTCTAAATTTCCTTTCATTAATTTGAATAGGTATCCATATAATAATTTATTAGTTTGTAGTAATATTAAAATCAGACTTTGTTTTCAATTCTGCAAAATTGTTTTGGTGTATGGGCCTAGAGTGATAGTACAATGGATAGGGTGTTTGCCTTGCACTGAGGACCACTCAGGTTTAATTCCTGGCATCCATATGATTCTTGAAGCCCAGCCAGCAGTAATTTCTGAGCACAGAGCCAGAAAGCACGGAACACTGCTGGGTATGTTTTGATTTGGGACTAGAGAGCTCACACAGCAGGTAAGGCACTTGCCTTATATGTGGCAGATAGATTCTATCTGAGCCACCCCATGTCGGGCCCCTGAACCCTTCTGGAATGATCCCTGAGTGCAGAGCCAGGAGTAAGCCTGGTATGCTACTACCGACACCTCCTCTACCCACAAAAAACTAAGCAAATAAGCAACTGATATTTGTTTTCTTTACATCCTTTGCTCTTTCAAAAAAGTATAACCACTTCTACAATCTCAACCACAAAAAAGAGAAACAACTCTGTTAAATTGATAATCAGATTATAGTGCTATGTATATAAAGATGGACAGATATGATGTTATAATAATGAATCTTTCAATATAATGAAGCATATATATGTGTTTGTGTGTGTATATGTGTGTCTTCCAATCAATGAACATGATTGTTAATTTTAGTGTCTTTTAAGTTTTGCTATCAACATTCTCGTTCAGCGGTCATTGATGGTATTAGTCTGACACATATACATTGTACTCATTACATTTTCCAAGAAAATATTTTTAATTTGAAAAATTTTGAATGGATACTAAATTGTGCAGATGACGGGTTATATCTGTAGTTATAATGAAAAGTTCTCTTTTCTAGTTTGCTGACATGGTGAGTTGACAATTTTTTGACATTGAACAAACATTATATTCCTGGGATGGTCTATTAGTTATATTTTATTTGCTAATACCTTTAAAGGATACATATTTACATATATATTATATTCTACTATCTTTGTTTGGTTTTAATATCAGGATAATATCAGTTCATAACATAAATTGAGAATTCTTTATTCTCATTTATTATTTTTATTTCTTCTCTTTTCTGAAAGATTTTAAATAGAGTTGACACTACTGCTTCTTTTTATACTTAGTAGAATTTACCATTGAGGATGAAAATATCTAGGTCCCATTTTTTTATGTAGATAAACTTTAAATTTATTGTTCCTATAGATCAGCATTTGCCACTGAAATTTATTTTAAATACGTATTGGATATGAATAAAATAAAAATTGGGTTTTTCAATGTATGGAAATTATTGATGCAATAGCAGGTTCTAAATTATAATTTTATAAATGTATTTTATTTTTTAATATTTTTTGTGATTTTGTGACTGTGGTAATATTTATTTATTTATTTATTTATTTTTTTATTGAATCACCATGTGGAAAGTTACAAAGCTTTTAGGCTTAAGTCTCAGTTACACAATGCTTGAACACCCATTCTTCACCAGTGCACATATTCCACTACCAAGAACCACAGTAAACCTTCCCCCCACTCTGCCACCCCCTTGTGTAGCTGATAGATTTCACTTTACTTTCTCTTTACTTTGATTATATTCAAACAGAAAACTCACAAGGTCCCATGTTTTTTTGTGGAAAAACCTTGAAACTCAAGATTAAGCTTATTGGGGCTGAAGCAATAGCACAGCGAGTAGGGTGTTTGCCTTGCGCGTGGCCGACTGGGGTTTGATTCCCAGCATCCATTATGGTCCCCTGAGCACCGCCAGGAGTAACTCCTGAGTGCAAAGCCAGAAAGTAACCCCTGTGCATTGCCGGGTGTGACCCAAAAATAAAAAAAAATAAAGATTAAGCTTATTGTGTAGACATTATGCTATTCATTATATTTACTCTTTGGATTCATTTAGTAGTTAGTATCTTTTCAAGTTGTTTTTTTATTTTATCTATGTTATCAATATTATTGGCATTTTGCTCTTTATAGTATAAATATAACTTAAAGTATATGTTGTACATTAAACCTCACTTTTGATATATTGGAGGAGCGATAGCACAGCGGGTAAGGCATTTGCCTTGCACATGGCCGACCCAGGTTCGATTCCCTTGCCCCTCTCGGAAAGCCCGGCAAGCTACCGAGAGTATCTCACCCACATGGCAGAGCCCGGCAAGCTACCCGTGGTGTATCTGATATGCCAAAAACAGTAACAATAAGTCTCACAATAGAGACTTTACTGGTGCCTGCTTGAGCAAATTGATGAGCAACGGGGTGACAGTGATACAGTAACAGTGATTGTCTTTTCTGGTAAGACTATTTAAGACATTAATTGTGTGAATCTTTTAAATTACCATTTTTTTGTGCTTACCTATTTGTCTTTAGTTTTAATTAATTTTATTTGCTATTCTTATATATATATTACTTATATCTTCTTTTTACCTTCCTTAATTTTTCCTTCCATTCCTATGTTCATAAAGTAGCTGCTTTTGTTGCTTATTTTTCTAATTTGAGCAATTGATAGTAGGAATTTCCTCCTAGGACTGGAGAGATAGTTTAAAGAACAGAGCATATGCATAGCATGCAGGAGCCAGGTTTGTTCCCTGGTATTACCTGGGAATAATAAGCACTGCCCGGAATGACTTCTGAACAATGAAGCAGAGTAGTCACTGACCACTGATGGGTGTGGCTTAAAAACGATAGCAAAAACAAATTTCCTTGTAATCCCCTTATTGTCTCTGTCCTATTTTCAGTCAGTTAAACTAATTTCCTTTGTTAAAAAAATCCATGTAGATATTTTAAATTAATTTTTAAGTTATAATTTAGGCAATGTGGCTATAATAAAGTCTATAGGATTAATGCTCATAGAGATATTTTTAAATGTCCTGATTCATTCCCAAAACTTCTGTGGTTTTACAAGTAGATTTATGTTATGATTTTTAGTTCATAATTCAAAATGTAATGCTTTCCTTTATGACAGAGGGTGTGGGAAAGCAGGCAGGAATCACGCTTGCTATTGGGGTGACTGATTGTGTGCACACATATGGTCAACCTGTTTCCTACTCTTCTTCCATTATTTTTGTGCTTATTTATTTAGTTGAGCTTTTCTTTTTTGCCATACCTGGTGGTATTCAGAGCTTACTCCTGGCTATATGCTCAGGGATCACTCCTGGTGGGACTCAGGTGACCATATGGGGTGCCTGGGATTGAACCTGATTTAGCCATGTGCAAAGCTGTGTGCAAGCACCCTCCTCATTATACTATTTCTCTGACCCCTTTTGTGCTTTGAAAAAAGCTACTATTCCCGTTGTGCTAAGTTGTTATAAAAGCCTTTAAATTGTATTAGTTTGATCTCTTTTTCCTTTTCTTACAGCAGTCACTTCCTCCTCCATGCTCTGTCCAAGGTGAAATGGTTTGTGCCCTCAGAATAGCTTGTCACTCTGAAAATTCTGAATTTAGTTCATTTATTACCCCATGGCTTCAGTTTTCTGATAGGGTCACACAATGTTAATCATTTTATAAATTGCCCATTTTTTTGGTTCATCTTACAAAATGGCTGAGGTAATGCTCTCACATTTTGTTTGTAGTAATTTTGCTTTCACAAAAGAGGAAGCGAAATTTTTGTTGATTGGAAATTTTTATGACTAGAAACCATCACTGTATCACTGTCATCCCATTGTTCATCGATTTGCTCAAGTGGTCACCAGTAACGTCTCCATTGTGAGACTTGTTGTTACTGTTTTTGGCATATTGAAATGGACTGGAAACCATAAAAATAATATTCTCTTTTGGTTCTTGGCTTACAACTTTGGTTATAACAAGAATTCTATAGTTGAGGTACTGAGAAATTTGCTATTTAGATATTTAGTAAATGATCCTTATTTCTATAATCAGAAAGGAGTAAACTCCAAAGCTGACTTTTCCTTTATGTAATATTGAATCATTAGCCTTTTTTAAAGATCTCAGATAATGCTAGTAAGCTGTTGCTTAGTAGTTTTTACTGTTAAGAACTCTTTAGTTTTACACTTAGCAACTAATTGCACCTTGTGATCTTGTTATTTGCACATTATTAAGGTCCTTAGTTTACAGTGGGGAATTTTGATTTAATTATATAAGCTGGTAAATCACCGTCACTGTCATCTCATTGCTCATCGATTTGCTCGAGTGGGCACCAATAACGTCTCCATGGTGAGACTTGTTACTGTTTTTGGCATATTGAATATGTCACCAGTAGCTTGCCAGGCTCTGCGGTGTGGGCGAGATATTCTCGGTAGCTGTCCGGGCTCTCCAAGAGGGTTGGAGGAATCAAACCCGGGTCTTCCGCGTGCAAGGCAAACGCCCTACTGGCTGGGCTATCGCTGCAGCCCAAACTGGTAGTAAATAAAGATAAAACTTATACCTGTTCCAAGTGCAGTTTTTTTCCTTTTTAAAAAAAATTTATTGAATCACTGTGAGATAGTTACAAGCTTCCATGTTTGGGTAACAATCACACAATGATCAAACACCCATCTTTCCACCAGTGCACATTCCCCACCACTAATATCCCCAGTATACCCACCACCTTCCCATCCTCCCTCTGCCTTTATGGCAGACAATGTTCCCCATACTCTCTCTCTACTTTTGGGTTTTATGACTTGCAACACAGACATTGAGAGGTCATCATGTTTATTCCATTATCTACTTTCGGCACACATCTCCCATCCCAACTGGTTCCTCCAGACATCATTTTCTTAGTGATTCCTTCTCTATTCCTTCTGTCTGTATTCTCCCCTCCGCTCATGAAGCAGGCTCCCAGCCCTTCTATCTACTGTCCTTGGGTGTCAGCCTCATGTGGTGTTATTCTATACTCCACAAATGAGTGTAGTTCCTCTATGTCTGTCCCTCTCTTTCTGACTCATTTTACTTAGCACGGTACTCTCTATGTCTATCCATTTATAAGCAAATTTCATTAATTCATCTCTCCTAACAGGTGCAGTTTTTTTTAAACAACTCCACATCTCTGTGGTTATTTAAATTGTATATAGCTATATAGATTCCTTCAATGCTCAGTACCTAAAATATAAAAAAATCAATTGGTGAAAATTTCAGTCTCCCAAAGGGAAAAGAATAGTGAGAAATGGTATATCAATCTAAAGTGTATTAATTCTAGTGTGAGTTCCAGCTATCTATATAATTACATATTCTTAACATACAAAGCCAAATGGATAAGGATCTTGAAACTGTACAATTATTTTAGGAAAAAAAATAGAGACAGAAAAATTTGATGTTCTTCCAATGAACTAAATGTTTTTAGAAATATTGCCAACTTATTTTTCCTAGTTGTCTATCATCAAAGATTAATATTAGAATGCAAATTGGTATTTTATTAACACTGTCATTTACATGTTCAATTTTTAATAACCTAGATTGTATGTTTTCTATTGTTGGTAACAAAGAGCATTGTCCATACAATTATACTGAATAATTAAAAGGCCTATCCATTAATCTTAAAAGCAAACATTATTTGTGAATTTATAAATATTCTAGACATTAAGATTTATTGGATTAGGGGGCTCTCTCAGACTAAAAACTTGAGATGGTATAAATCAAGTTAGGATGTTCTTCCTAGTTTTTGTTTTAATTGACATTTTTTTCAAAATTGTCAATTTTTTTCAAAAGTCAAATAAAGAGAAATGGCATTGGGCCTATTATGTGGGAAAATTTCTATACCTTTATGTCTTATAGGCTTCAGGATAATTTCCTAGAAATAATTAGGAGTATTGAAAAGGAGTATTGAGAAGTATAGTAACATGTGAAGAAACTCACAAACACGACTTGTCTCAAAATATAATCTATGAGCATTTTTAAAATTTTGGAATTATATTGATAGTTTTGCTGAATTTCTCTTAGATGTATTTGGTAAATTTTCTCTTTTACCTGCAGTAGGAAAAGAATGGGGTCAGGGTCAACCAGTTCCAATTTTGCAAAAAAATAATATCTGAGAGAATGGGATTATGGTTAGATGCGTTGGTACAGGATATAGGTCAATGTGGGTATAGAGGTGTTGCTAAGAGAGAGTGATCTTATCGAGATGAATTTTCATATAAACATATGAAAGAACAGAATGGTTGTATTTCCACTTCCAGACACTGGGTAGAGATTGTGCTTGCTAATATTAAATATACCTAGTCATTGGCAATACCAAATCAGAGAGTGCTTAGTATTTTTCAAATATTCACAATGTCTGAAGTACTGTTTTGGGAGAAACTTGAGCATTTAAAATAGAAAAGTGTTTTTCCCTTTGGGGATTACACCATTTTCAGGAGAATATATTATTTTTTTTAAAAAATTATTTATTTATTTTTTAATTGAATCACCGTGAGAACAGTTACAGGGCTTTTAGGATCGAGTCTCAGTCATACTATGCTCAAACACCCATTCCTTCACCAGTGCACATGTTCCACCACCAATAACCTCAGCATACCCCCTCCTCCCACTCCCCCTCTGCCTTTGTGGCAGACGATTTTCACTTTACTCTTTCCTTACTTTGATTACATTCTATTTTTGACAGGAAACTCACTATCATTATTTGGAGTTTCCCCCTAACAGTCAGACCTGTCAGAATGGCTTCATTAGATTGTATGTTTTCTATTGTTGGTAACAACGAGCATATGATGTTGCACGGTCTCGAAAGCAGTCGCCCAGATTTGGAATTCTGGTATTAGGTTCAGAGGTATTTCTGCCAGCAGCCGCTGCATTCCGAGATTGGTTTCTGTGGCACTGGGATCGTGGGTATTCAGGAGCGGAGGAGCTGTTCATGGGCGACCTCTCGGGGCCTCATTTGGGCAGGAGATAGGACCGGTTCTGCCTCCCCCATTGCAAGATTCCCCATGCATCCCGTCCCATCACTGCAAACTCCTACCTCTCTGTCCAATTTGTTCTGAACGGTGGCGTTCTCCATGCTGTCACAGGGGGGAATAGGCCGAGGGACAGAAACCCTTTCCTTCTTGGGGCTGCACGGGGCCATAGCTTAGTTCAGAGTCCAGGAGTATATCTGCCAGCAACGGCTGCATTCTGAGATTGGTTTATGTGCCTCTGGGATAATGGATGCTCAGGGGTGGCGGAGCCATTCCTGAGCATATATTTTGTATATCAGAAAAGATCGCGCAGTTTGGAGATATCCCAGTTCCACATACTGGAGCCGTGTTAGTAGAAGCTCAGTGTCGCCGGGGCTCCATCTGGAGAAGACGTGCTGGCTGTACCTTCTCCGTCTGGCACCCCGGTGTTGTTGGCCCGGTCTGGGGTCTGGAGCAATCTCCGGCTTGCGGTGCTGCTGGAACGGCTGGATACTTCACTGCTGGTTGTGGCAAGATGGCGCTGAGGGCAGGTCGAGGGCGTGACTTCCGGTGGTCAGGGCGAATTGGAAACTGGACTAGCACCGCCCCGTAGGAGGATATATTCTTATAGAAAAAAATGGACAGGAAATTCACATATTATTAAAGGATCCAAGTTTGTCTGAAGCTGACAATTCTTATTGAGAAAGACACAAGATTAGTATGGAAAATTAGAACAGAATTAATGTTGCCTTAGTTCCCAACTCAAACTAGGTTTTACTGCATAATCTTTATAGGAATGTACATCTTTTCCCGGGCTGGAGCGATAGCGCAGCAGGTAGGGAATTCGCCTTGCACAAGGCCGACCAGGGTTTGATTCCTCTGCCCCTTTCAGAGAGCCTGGCAAGCTACCGAGAGTATCTCGCCTGCATGCCAGAACCTGGCAAGCTACCTGTGGCGCATTCGATATGCCAAAAACAGTAAGTCTCAAGATGGAGTAGTTACTGGTGCCCGCTTGAGCAAATTGATGAGAAACAGGCTGACAGTGACATCTTTTCCCAAGACTTCAGTACTAAATTATATAAGGTCACTGTCACTGTCACTGTCATCTTGTTGCTCATTGATTTGCTCAAGTGGGCACCAGTAACGTCTTCATCTTGAGACTTGTTATTACCTTTTTTGGCATATTGAATGAGCCACGGGTAGCTTGCCAGGCTCTGCCGTGTGGGTGAGATACTCTTTGTAGTTTACAGGGCTCTCCGAGTGGGGTGGAGGATTCAAACCCAGGTCCACTGCGTGCAAGGCAAATGCCCTACCGCTGTGCTATTGCTCCAGCCCAAATTATACAAAGTAGCTTTTAAATTTTGCATCTCTAGTTCCTTGCAGTAATATGTTGTTGCTACACCTTTGACATCATCCTCAAATAATTTTAGTGTTTTTTCACCTGATTTTGCTAATGCCAGTGCATTTATAGTCTGCATTTATAGTCATTCTGTTGGAAAGTTGATGAGAAAATAATTGTGTTCTTCCACTGCTTGTGTGTGATTTGAATACTCTTCCCATGACTACATGGGCTTTCTCTGGATTTCTTCTGAGATCTCAGGTATATGCACATGAAGTTAATTGGAATGTCTAAATTTCTATGTGTGTGTGTGTGTGAGAGAGAGAGAGAGAGAGAGAGAGAGAGAGAGAGAGAGAAAGAGAGAGATAGAGAGAAACAGAGACAGAGACATACAGAGAGATAGAGAGCTTGAGTTCTGCAGCAATCTCTTATTGTAGATGAAACAATCATTTTGTAAATGAATAACAGCATGAAAATTTCTCAAGAGGGCTGCCAGAAACTGTATAACTCTTCTCACAATGTACTTTGAAAGAGATGAAGCTCAAGCTGTTTATCTTTTTCCGAAATCAAGAGCTATGAGGGTTGACACCCAAGCTCAAATTCCTGCTCTTCAGTGAGCATATAGTATAAGGCAGAACACTAGAACAGTGTTCCAAAAACGGTTCAACTTTGTGCTTTTGCCCAACTGTTGAAGAATATTATTAAAATAAGAACCTTTAGAATAATGTTTTGCTTCTACCTGGCATTTCTCAGGCCACCTGCCTAAGCTGGATAATCTTACACATAGGTTCACTTTTCTGCCTCCAGCACAAATAGCTTGATTCAGTCTCCGGGATCAGAGCATTTCAGCAACATTTAAAGCTGGGTATTTGTGGCACATCTTAAGAAAATGATTAAGTTCTAAAATGGGGAAGCTAAAATCACTGTAAGGAAATTTCAGTGTGGTTACCAGAGCAGGGGTACAATTACAATTACAATTTGCAGAGACTTGAAGTGAAGAAAAAAATCATGCTGTATCTTAACTGGTACAAATCTTACAGAATTCATCATAGATTTCTTGGGGTTTGAGTAGCCATTAAAGAAATTTGTCACAGGGCTGGAGAAATAGTACAGAGAGTAATGTGTTTGCCTTGCGCATGGTGGGTCCCATGTTCAGTTCCTGTATGGTCCTCTGAGCACCCCCTGACTACTGAGTGCAGAGCCAGGATTAATCTCTGAGCACAGCTGGGTGTGCCTCCCTCCACATCCTCTCCCCTCCCCCCAAAAAAGGAGATTGCTGGGTTTCTCCACACCAGGTTAAATAATATGAAATAAAGGGAGAGCACGTAGCAATGCTATCTGAATCACATGGTAATGAGTTATCTAATGAGGCACTCATAGAGATAGAACAACAGTGTGCCAAAGAGGAGGGAGATAGTGAAGCTAAGAATGCAGAACCACCACAAATCTTAGCAACTAAAGATTTGCCTGAGGCTCTGACTCAAGGAAATAGTTATGACCATTTTTACCTAATAAGATCCACAGAGAGAAAAGTTCAGAAATAAGATAATGAGTGGAACGGCTACTCCAAGAAATTTTACATGCAGAATAAATAACATGCACAACAACAAGCTTTATTGTTGTAGTATTTAAATGTTTTTTATTTTATAAAGTAGTTCACAATATTTAATTACATTTAATATTCAAACACCAATCCCACCACCATTATACCTTCCCACTACCATATTTCAGATGTTTCCACCCCGAACCCCAATCCCTGCTCCAAAGCAGAAACAAAATAATATATTTTGTATTGTTATGAAAAAAAACTGAAAATGCTACAAAAAAGTATCCTTAGTAGAAAGAGCATGAAGACTGTTGTACTTCACCCAGGGGCCATTAAGCCCTTCTATACGAGATCACTAACAACAACAACAACAATAAGCTTTTGATGAATGTCGAAAACCCATGTAATCAGGAAGTCATAGTAGGTCCTGTACTAGCACTTGCATCCCATCATTCTGCTTCCGATAGAGGCACAGAAGGCTACTCAGGAATCTTCACCGTAGTCCAGCCCTCATCTTTTGTGGTGACAATAAGCAAGATGCTTCCTTGTCCAGAAGTCCTGTCATGATCAGATATCTGGGTTTCTATTTAGAAGTTTGTTGATTTTTTTTTTTTATGACCAGTGAAATGTTATGGGAACTTCACTCTTTTTCGGTATTATTTGATAAGGATCTAGATTCAACTTCTCCTGTGATAAAGATTAAATCTCCATGGTCACTGACATCACTCATTGATTTCAAAAATAAATTGGGTAAATATTTTCATTTTTATTATTCTTCAAACTAAATGGAGGTGTAGCTTACTTTTTATTCCAATGTTTAATATTCAAAGTGTCTGGGTTTTTATTTAGAAGTTCAGTGATGTTTTTTTGTAACCAATGACCATGGGAACTTAACTCTTCTTGGTATCAATTGGCTTATCGTTCAAATTGATTTTATTTTACGTTGTTTTGCTTAAACTTGTAGCTTTAAATTTTTTTTTATTAGTAAATCACCGTGAGGTACAGTTACAAACTTATGAACTTCCGTCTTTGCATTTCAGTCATACAGTGATCGTTTACCCATCCCTCCACCAGTGCCCATTCTTCTCCACCAATGTTCCCAGTATCCCTCCCACCACCCCAACCCCATTCCCCACCACCCCACCTGCCTCTGTGGCAGGGCATTCCCTTTTGTTCTCTCTCCTTTTGGGTGTTGTAGTTTTCAATAGAGGTATTGAGTGGCTATCATGTTTGGTCTATAGTCTACTTTCAGCACGCATCTTTCAACCTGAATGGGTTCTCCCAACATCCTCTACTTGGTGTTCCCTTCTCTATCTGAGCTGCCTTTTCCCCCAGAATGTGAGGCGAGTTTCCAAGCTATGGAGCCGACCTCCTGGTCCTTATCTCTAATACTCTTGGGTGTTATTCTCCCACTCTGTTACTTTATATCCCATAGATGAGTGCGATCTTTCTATGTCTGTCTCTCTCTTTCTGACTTATTTCACTTAACATGATACTTTCCTGGGGCCGGAGCAATAGCACAGCGGGTAGGGCATTTGCCTTGCACGCGGCCGACCCAGGTTCGATCCCCGGCATCCCATATGGTCCCCCAAGCACCGCCAGGAGTAGTTCCTGAGTGCAAAGCCAGGAGTAACCCCTGAGCATCGCTGGGTGTGACCCAAAAAGCAAAAAAAAAAAAAAAAAAATGATACAGGGGCTGGAGTGATAGCACAGCGGGTAGGGCGTTTGCCTTGCACGCGGCCGACCCGGGTTCAAATCCCAGCATCCCATATGGTCCCCTGAGCACCGCCAGGAGTAATTCCTGAGTGCAGAGCCAGGAGTAGCCCCTGAGCATCGCCAGGTGTGACCCAAAAAAACCAAAAAAAAAACAAAAAAAAAAAATGATACTTTCCATGTTGATCCACTTATATCCAAATTTCATGACTTCATCTTTTCTAACAGCTGCATAATATTCCATTGTGTAGATGTACCAAAGTTTCTTTAATCAGTCATCTGTTTTGGGGAACTCGTTTTTTTCCCAGATTTTGGCTATTGTAAACAGTGCTGCAATGAACATACAAATGCAGATGTCATTTCTACTATCATTTCTGCTATACCTTTGTGTATGTCCAGGATATATTCCCAGGAGTGGCATTGCTGGGTCAAATGGGAGTTCAATTTCTAATTTTTTGAGACTCTCTTACTAACATTAGGATATTACTTCATGCCCAGTTATTTCTAAAATCTCTCTACGTGAATATCTCCTATCAGAGAGCTAAACAATATTTCAACCTGAACTCAGACTCTCTCCAAACTCCTTCTCCTCTGGAAAAGCTTGTCTTTTTAATTTATTACCTGTGTGACTTTGGAAAAACTGCTGAAGTTTTCTGCTTCCTACACTTGAAAAAAATGGGATAAATTACTGTGTGTTCTGAGTTTCTGCAACAATATGTAAAACTCTTGGAATAGTGCTTTTTAATACCAAAAAAACCACCAGATGCAATTTTTTAAAGTCACCAAAATCAGTATATTTTACTGCCTCCCCAATATTAAATTGGTTAGAAAATGTTGCCAAATATATGCCTCTTCATTTCCTTTTCTCAATTCCCTCTGGCATGGTCTAATTGGAGATATACCTTACTTTTCTATTGTACCTTGTACTGATTATAATAAACTGATAAATGCTTTTCCTATCTCCAGTTTCATTTTGCTCCCCTTTAATTTCCAAAATGCCATCATTGTGACCTTTTGGAACTATGCTTCCTGAACAAAATGTTTTAAGGAAAATGAATTGCTTCCATAATGAGATCCAAATCCACTTGAATAGTTCCATATGCTCTTGCCTCTGTGTCTTTGGAAATCTCTTCCACTGCTTTGCCAGCAATTTTTAATATTTCAGACATATAAAATATTCTTTATCCACTACATTGTTACATATGCAATCCCTTCTACTTACACAGCCCATATTGATGCTTTTCTATTCAATCTTTTTACAATCAGGTGATACACTGTTTCCTTCCCTCCCCCAAGCCCCCCAGTCTTCTAGGCCAAATGCAGTGATGTTCAGGGGTAACTCCTATCTCTGCACTTGGGAATGACACCTGGCCATGCTCGGGAGCCCTTACGGGTTGCTGGAGATCAACCCGAACCCGGGTCAGTGCATGCAAGGCATACACCCAAACTGCTGTATTATTGTTCTGGCCCCATATGCAGTTTTCTTAAATATGAGCCTTCCCAATCCAGTCTGGGGAGAAGAAAACAAGAAAAAAAAAGAAGAAAACAGCATAATTTGAAGAGCACTTAACATAGAAATTACGTATAAGAATTTAGATAACATTTAGGAAAATCCAGTGAAGGTTAGTACGGGGGGCCAGGATTAGCAAGTGTTGTGAGCTATCATCATCCCTTGCTCACAGGGCATGAGGAGGCAGTGCCTTATATTTTAGCCTAGAGAGGACCCTCTGTTAGGAGAAGGGGCCTGTTTGTTATACAACCTGCAGGCAGTCCCCTTACAAAGAGGAACTAGGGAATAAGTACCTAAGTGTGCCCATGCTCTCTGTCCTACCTTCAGTGTCTCTTTTTGTCAGAATCCCCCATAGGTGATAAGGCTGTTGACATAGTCATCACAGCTGCAACTTGCAGTACTGTGGAGAAATATGCAAAAGGGAAATTGCAGGACCTGGTGCCCAGAACATATTATTATTAGAGGATATATGAACATAACTTAATGTTATATTAATATGTTATATTATACTTTTTCATAAATGGATGTCTTTGATTTTAATTTTCTTAGCATTTTCTAGGAACCTGTTTTAGAATATGTGCTTAAGTAAATGATCAAATAAATGAAATTAGTATCAGGGTGAGGTTTGAGTCCTATAAAACATGGAGATTATTACTGCTTTAAACTGCTTATCCAATTCAGCCTTCTATGACTCTCGATTAGTGCTGCAATTTACTTTTTTCTCTTAAGACATGATGTCTGTTTCTCTTTTGTGTGATATGCAAATGAGTACAAGTGTGCACATGTGTTGTTTACTTCATAATTTAAAAAATGATGATGGGTCAAACAAATTCCAGACAATTCACAAGCTTTAGACAAATATGAGAAAACCATTTCTCTAAGAAAATGATCTCCATTTAGTCATTTATTCACTTGATTTAACCCCATGCTGCTATTAGTTATGCAGGGGAAATAGTGTTTTAATGACTCTTCAGAAAATGCTCACCACAGGAAGAAATATTGTATGACTGGAATAAACTAAGAGGATATTTATCTCTCTGAGCATTTTGTGGATCTTAGTACTCTCATCCCTATGTGCTCCAAAAAGATATTGTAGTAGAACAGCTGCTAACAAAGGTGTTCTGTAAGTCATATGGAAATTAGGGTTTCAGAAGGAGCAGAATTTTTTCAACATATATATAGGTTTAAGTCTGAAGAAGAAATTACATGATCTATTCTTATATTAATCAATTTATGACTGCAATTAAAATAGTTGTACTTAGAAAAAATACACAGTTTTTAGACAAGTACTTAGAGTTAATAATGTGATTGTTTCTATTGTTTAAAAATGAAGCACTTATTGAAGAATTGATGCTAACTTGTAGTGATATAAAATAATGGTACCTATTACCTCATTGTTTTTTTCAATAAGAAAATCAAGATTTTAAAAGTTTTCAAAAACTTAAAACCTGTGTTTAAAATGATCTTTAAAGAGAATATAACTCATGGAAATAACTTTCTGGTTGGATGCAGAACTAGAAACCTTGTTTATAGATTCCCAAATCTAAATTACTTTACTCCACTTCATGCTATCTTCATAATGTGAAATACCAGTTGCAGAGACACCATATGAATTTAGGTAGCCATTCCCTTAGGCATTTGGTATGGGAACTGTGGTGTCTCTAGAGTCACGGGTCTTATCGCAGAATACAGAGATCCACTTGATAAAAACTTTCCTGTACAATATGGAAGAAAAACTAGAAATTATTCCTGCTCATGAAATTCTGTGGGTAAATAATGTTAAGGAGTCATCATTATTTCCCTTAATTATCAAAGGAAAGCAGAAGTATTGCTATGATGTTTTAGGAAAACAGCTTTCGGAACATATTTTCTATGGTCTTAAAAGGGATGACCTTAATGCATTTTTCTAAAGTGTTCTTTCTTATAATGGTATCTATCTATGGGAATTCCGCTTCTCTTTTGCTGATGCGTACCAAATCTTACCTCTCTTATGTTTTCATAACTTAAAATTATTCTTAATTATTTTTCCTCTTTCTACCCTTTTCTTTGTCATTTCTATGAGTCTGAAAGATGAATAAAGGAGATAATTAGCTAAAAATGATTCACATGATTAAATGAAATCTATTTATTCTCATGTCATAGATAAGAACTTATCACCTGAAATCTCATTTCCATTTGTTTCCATCTATTCTGTTTCTAGTTGCCTATTGAGAATCGTAAAGGTTTAGAGCTATTTTTAACATTAAACCTTGGTAAATGAGTACAAATCTTTGTCATTTTTGACAGGTCTTGATACTGGGATTGCTGAGAACTAACAGGGAGAAAATAGAATAAATGCTATCTGAGTCATTTTCCCCACCTGGCAAACATCAGTGATCTCTTCTGAAGTAAGACAGGAGTTCAATTTCAGTTTAGGAAACACTATATCTAGCTCTGAGATCTTACCATATGTTTTAGAGTAAGATATCAGATCTCTAAATTTTTCTGAAAAGCTTCTCAAACTTTGCTTCTACTTCCCTTAATTTGCCCCATCAGTCTCCTGCACTTCAGTAAAACTGAAAGCATGATATAATTAGGTGATGGGCGAAGTGAGAAGTGATGAAAGGAGAAACAACAACCTGAACCAAACACCCAGAAGGTCATTTTGTAGTCTCTCAAGAACGCAATCATTTTATGCCACATATAAAATAATTTGCAAGTAATCCTGTCCATCCGTCTGTCTTGAGGTGGTAGCTGTACCTAAAATTTTTCTGACATGAGAGCAAATCCCTTTCTGGAATTTAGAAACAGATATTGGAATATGACCACTTTTGGTGGTGTGAAATGATATCAAGAAGGTTGACCATTAATTTGGGATATATATATATATATATATATATATATATATATATATATATATAGAACCTACTTGAAGCCTGTTCCAAGGACAGAGTAGTCTAGCATCTTTTAAACAGAAGTCTGCATGATGTAAAGGGAACTTTACTACTGCTTTCAACACTGACTTCTCTCTAAGGTATCCTGTGAAATAATTGGAAAACTGAGAGGGCCTCAGCTTCAGTTAGATTTGGATTGGTGTTTGGAAAGCTTTCAGGGCTGACCTTAGATGCCTCTAATGGGTAAAAGTAAATGTAAGTCATAAATCATATCAGTTTATTAGTAGTATGTGGGATAAATCCTGAAGTAGTGAAGAATTAATAAGAGAAGGGAGTGCTCTATTCATTATATATATACTTAGAGAGAGAGAGAGAGAGAAAAGGGGGATGGTGATGAACACAGCAATAAATAGAAGTCAGGCAAAGTGGAAGGAGGGCACTGATAAGATACAAAGCTCGTAGACTATGAACACCTTGATGGGAACTGATTGCTAGATATTGCAAAATAATGTGCTGTGTATTTGAGAGATTATAAAAAGTGAATGCCTGGAAAAAAAGGCCAGCTTAAAAAAATTTATCCTGAGGATGTACCTGGAGATCAGTGGTAGTAGAGAATTTCTCTTATAGGTTTGAGGCCAGGAATTTGACTTTTGGTACTACCCTCATGTCCAAGTGCAATTTCTATATCTGCCATTTGAGATGCTTAGTAACACCAAGAAATGTGCATCTTCAGAGGCCAGAGGGATAATAGAGTGTCTAAGGTGCTTGCCTTGTATCCAGCCCACCTAGATTTGATCACTAGCACCACATATGGTCTCCGTGAGCCCCACCAGGAGTGATTCCTGAGCACATAACCAGGTAATAAACCTGAGCATTGCCAGTTATGGACCAGCAAAATAAAACAAAACAGCAACTTCAACACAGTGCCATCAAATGTATGCTAACACTACAATCAAATATGTGTACCCCTCATCTAAGGTTAGTTTGTCTACTTAAATAGACCATAATTAGTGTGTTTGCCTTCATGCTTCTCTTGGCCTCTCTGTACTTCTCCCAAATTACTTTCTTGGATGTCTTTCTCCTATCATGCTTTTACCTTCTTAAACAATAAATTACTGCTTCTTATCAAGAGCATTACATTAATTAGCATAGGGTCTAAAGTTCTCTCTAATCTGTTCCCAGGCCACAGTTTAAGCCTTGTTTTCTGTCATTCTCTCAAAACTCCTCCTGAACTGATTGTCTAGCAACATTAAACTACTCATTATGGCCAATATGTACATTTAAAACTGGATTACTTCTCATAATTTTTTTTTCTGCTGGAATTTTTGCTGCAGCTCTTCACCTCCTTACGAATTTTTTCTTAAATTCCATTTTACATAATACTACTGCTGTGCACACTTCCTTAGCTCCCTGTTCAGAGATAGAAGGAAGCCCCAGACTCTTCACCTGGTAAGTAGTGGAGCAATATGGGAAGATTTTGACTTTCCATGCCAAATCAGCATCAGTGCAGATTACAGCATCTTTGTATTGTAGCTCTGAAAATGTGTCAAATTAGTTAATCCTTATAGGATGATTTTCCAACAACTTCTAAAATGGGTCTTTGGTGTGTGTCTCCCAGAGATACTAATATTCATTGAGTTGGCAACATGCCTATCATTCTTTAAGCTCTTGACATGAGTTAATTCATCTCATTAAAGAATAGATTCATGCAGCATATCACATTATAACTACTATGCCAACAACAAAACACCACAGTTTGTCACTGATTCTGGTTTATGAGGTGCTCATGCCTTGTGAGTGTCCTGAGTGTAGAAACTAACTCCTTTATAACTTTATTTGCAACAGAACAAACATGTTAAATCATTGGTATGTTATTGTTATTATCATTATTATTACTTTTATTTTTGGGCACTCCTTATGGCATACTCCTTCCTCTATGTATAGGGACAAGTCATGGCTGTGCTGTGGGGGACCATATATGATGTTAGGGATACAACCTTGGTCGTTAACATGATTGCAAGTGCTTTAACCTCTGCACTGTTCTTTCTAGCCTGTGGTATGTTGTTTATGTATTTATTTATTTATATTATAACAGGGCAGTATTAACTATTTTTTAAATTTTATTTTATTGAATCACTGTGACAAAAGTTGCAAAGCTTTCAGGTTTAAGTCTCAGCCATATAATGATCAAACCCCCATCCCTTCACCAGTGTCCCTGTTCCCCCACCAAGAACCCCAATATACTCACCTCCCAACACCCCCTCCCCACACCTGAGTGGCCAATGGTCTTCACTTTATTCTCTCTATATTTTGGATACATTCAATATTTCAACAGAGAACTGACTATTATTATTTGGAATTTTGCCCCAACAATAAAACCTGCTGAAAAGGCATCATTTGATAGTTTGTTTTCCATTGCTGAGAATGAAGATTATAGTTGCAGCTGCGTGGTTTTGGATTTCTGTTGTTTTAGCTCAGTTTACAGTCTAGATGCATTTGTATAAGTCTCTGGGTGCAAAAATGGGTTAGTAGCCCTCCCGGATCATAGTCTTTAAGGAGCAGAGGGGCTGTGTTGTGCGCGGCTGCTCCAGATCTCACCTGGGCGGAGGGTATGCCGGTAACACCCCCATCCCATGATCTCTTGCGCAGCACGTCACAACAAGCAAGTACCTCTGGGTTGTGAGTCCTAGAAAATGGTGGACGCCATGTGGGCGCTGGTGCTGCTGCCGCTGCCATCTTCCCCGTAGAAAGAAAGCGTTGGGAGAGAAAATCCTTCCCCCTCCCTGGGCTGCATGGGGTCGTAGCTCAGCTCACAGTTTAGATGCATTTCTATAAGTCTCTGGGTGCCAAAGCAGTATTAACTATTGAACTGATACTGTTACACACAACTTCCCATTTTGGCTAATGGGTTTCCATATTCATATGTGGAGTACACTAGCAGAGATAACATACAAAGGTATTTTAAAATGTTAACTGTTTTAAATTCAATACGAAAAATCTCAACAATGTTGCTTAAGTACTTTACAAAGATGCTACTCTTATCTTCTTGTTGATACACGGTCCTATTTTTTGTTTTGTTTTGTTTGGGGGCCTAACCCTGTGGTGTTCAGGTCTTTTTCCTGGCTCTGCATTAGGGTTCATTCCTGGAGGATCTTGGGGAACAATAAGAAGTATGGGGATCCAATTCATGTTAGTTGCCTGGAAGGCAGGTGTCCGACCCACTGTACTAACTCTTCAGCCTCTACATGGTCCTATATTTTTTGTGTTGGAGAACACACCTGACAGTGCTCAGGGATTACTATTTTTTTAAGCCACCATGAGTTATGCAATTACAAAGTAGTTCATGATTGAGTTTCAGTCATACAATGTTCCAAAACCCATCCCTTCATCACGCACATTTCCCACTACCACTGTCCCCAGTTTTCCTCCCACCCATCCACTCCCACAGCCCATCTCTACAGTATACTTCTGTTGCAGATGTTATTCTTGTTGCTGTTTCTCTTTTTTTTCCCTTTTACATGCTGTGGTTTGCAATACTGTTACTGAAAGGGTATCGTGCATATCACTTTACCTCCTTTCAGCACTCAATTTTGGACCAGATTGATCACTTCCAATTACCATTCTCATAGTAGTTCAGGAATTACTCTTGGCTTTACACTGTGAGATCACTCCTGGTGGGACTCCAGGCATTATATGTATTGCCAGAGATCAAACCCAGGTAAGCTGAGTGCATGACAAATACCTGACCTGCTTTGATATGACTCTGGCACAATGTGTGAGCTCTATAAGACAATCTTTGTTTTGTTTTGTTTTGTTTTGGGGCCACATAGGGCGGAGTTCAGAGAGTACTCCTGGCTCTATACTCAGGGATCATTCCTGGTGATGCCCAGAGGACCATATAGGGTGCCAGGAATGGAACCTGGGTAAGCTGTGTTCAAGGCAGAGCAGTACCTGTATGAAGCAATCTTACTATTTTTCTGTGTTCAAGACATTAAGATCTCTTCTCTTTCATTGCTTTATTGGTTTATTGTTATTTTTTGCTATGAAGATAGACGATTGGCTATGTCCCCCCACTCACACTCTCACAGATGGAGAGAAAGCTCTAGATGCCTATTCATAGCTATTTACAATAAGTGTGCCATAACTTACCCTTATGAATGTAATTTAAATTAACAGAAGCTGATTTTTTTTCTCAGTTAACCTGATACTTTATTCTTTAGTCTACCATTTTTGGGTGGTAAAGTTTGGGCCACACTCAGTGGTGATGAGGGCTTATTCTTGGCTCTGTGCTCAGGAATCTCTCCTGGTGGTGCTCAGTCTCCCTGTTTCTTACTGTCTGCCATATATTCAAGGTCAGTGGATGGTATCACTAAACTTTCTAAAATGTGGGCATTTTCTCAGATTTTTCCATTCCCTCTATATTCCAATGTGTGAGCAAGTCTTATTCAATCATTTTATTGTTTTTGGAAAAAAAGCAGGTGATATTTTTCCAACCTATTCTCATTAACTTCGTTTTGATACACATTTTAAAATTTCTTTATTTTTAAGATTTTTTTCTTGATTGAGGTACTATGATTTACAGTAGTGTTTGTGATGGGGTTTCCCATGTACATAATTCCAATATCCACATCCATCACTAGTGTGCCCACCTCCTCATTCCTGGTCCCCAGTGTCCCTTCCTTCAGCCAACTCAGTTCTGTGGATCACTTCTGTCCCATTGCCTTTGGCCCTTGGTTGTAGATGCACATATTTCTTGTCTTGAAAAATGACTTTATTGTTCATCGCGATATTTCCTTACTGGCATATCATGTCTACCACCTTGCCCAGCTCCTTTCCTCCTAGGTGTGAAAAACATCGAAGGAATTAAAGTTGTCTTGTGAAATATTTTCAGAGGTCGAATCCACTTTGTGCTTCTTGCTTTGCTTGGTGAGGTTGTTATGAGAAATAGTCTCGTCCTTAACTATGCTTCAAGTGGAGGTTAGAACAGCCTGATTCTAAATAGAAGGTGGAACAGAATAAGATTTTAAGAAACTTGTCCTGCTGGCTTCCGAAAGAAATAAAAACTACCACCTCAAAATTTCTCTGGACTTAGTTACTAAAATACTAAAATACAGAAATCCAAAACCTCGCGGCCGCTATTGTGGCCACACAACCTCATATCTCTCCATTCTCAACAATGGAAAACAAATTATCAAATGCTTCCTTTCCAGCAGTTCTGACTTTGGGGTGGGGGGAACTTCAAACTATAGTAGTGGTTTTTTTGTTGAAATATTAAATGTAATCAAAGTAAAGTGAAAGTAAAGTGAAATTTATCAGCTACACAGGCGGGGTGTGGGGCTGGGGGGGTGGGGGGGAGGTTTACTGTGATTCTTGGTGGTGGAATATGTGCACTGGTGAAGGGATGGGTGTTTGAGCATTGTGTAACTGAGACTTAAGCCTGAAAGCTTTGCAACTTTTCACATGGTGATTCAATAAAAAAATAAAATTGAAGACAAACAAAGAAACAAACTACCAGCTCCCCCATAAGAGGGTTACCCTGTATATGAGGTTCACCATTTCTCTTCAGGCTGTGCACTGCCTGTCTTGATCTGCCTTTGGCGTCTTTGTATTTCTCAGGAAAATTAATTCTGGTAGGACTGATGCCCATCTGAGACCAGTTGGAGCATCAGGAACACTCTGAGAAGAATGCTTGCTGTTGCCAGTTTTGTTATATTCTCTTTTTCTTCTTTTTTCTTTTTAATTTATTTTATTGAATCACCATGTGGAAAGTTACAAAGTTCTCAGGCTTATGTCTCAGTTGTACAATGCTCAAACACCCATCCTTTCACCAGTGCCCATATTCCACCACACACACAAAAAAAACCCAGTATACCTCCAGCCCCCCACCCCCATCCCCCCACCCCCACTTGCATAACTGATAAATTTCACTTCATTTTCTCTTTACCTTGATTACATTCCATATTTTAACACAAAACTCACTATTGTTGTTGGAGTTTCAACACAGAACTCACTATTCTTATTGGAGTTTATTCCCCCAAAATACGGCCCTATTGACAAGGAAACATTTGATAATTAGTTTTCCACTGATGAGAATGAAGAGATATAAAGTCACACGGCCACGGTAGCGGCCACACGGTTTAGGATTTCTATGTTTTAGTAATTACGTCCAGGGAGATTTATGTTGGAAAGTGCATCATTTCCCTTCCTGGGGCAGCATGGAGCAGAAGCTTAGTTCACAGTCTGGAGACATGGCTGCAAGCACTTGCTGGGACCGAAGTAGTGTAGCTGGCTCTGGATCTTGGTCGTTCAGCAGAAAAGCGGCCGTTCAAAACCATGGCGACCCGGGTCGAATCTTGGCGGAGCTCGAGCCGGTATCGGCCCCGGCTCGAGACTCCTCTTTTTATTCTTAAGAAGTTTTTTTTTTTTGATGTAGGAGGAAGTAAGCCTAAAAGTCAGCTAAAATAGCAAAATAACTGATTGTTACAGATTGTGGGGGAAAAATTATTTGCTAATTTATTTGTGAGATTCTCTTTCCCAACTTCATGAACCATAAACCTATTTAGGCAATTGGAGTTAAACTAGGTGAGCTTGACTTTTCCTCTCAGAATTGAATATACTTTTTCTCCATTCCATTCTTCTATGATGTTAGTGGGTCTTGTGGGGGGTACTTATTTATTCTCCGTAGGAAGTAATATTTATAAAATTCCAGTACAGTACTATTACTTTTATCCAAAAATATTCTTCAAAAGTAACTTATTAGGTTTGTGGAAACTTATTTATTTATTTATTTTGGATTTTAGGTCACACCCAGCAATGCACAGAGGTTACTCCTGGTTCATACACTCAGGAATTACTCCTGGCAGTGCTTAGGGGACCATATGGGATGCTGGGAATCGAACCCAGGTCAGCCGCGTGCAAGACAAACACCCTACCCGCTGTGTTATCACTCCAGCCCCTGTGTAAACTTATTTTGAGTGGCTTTCTTTTACGAGCCGTGATCTCCATGATTGTCGTTTATTATTATGACTTTTTTATTTTCATCAATTTGTACATGAAAATGGATTACATTCGATATTTCGACACCAGTCCCACCACCATCACACCTTCCCACTACCATTATTTTGAATTTTCCACCACAACTCAAATCCGCTGAACAGTCAGATGCTAGATAATTTATTTGAATTGCCCATTATGAATAGCATAGGATGTTGCAGCCGCAGGCTCCTAGAAATCTTATATTTTAGATAAATAGGGTCTGGAGAAATCTGTGCAGCGAGCTTCTCGGTTCTGAGATTCTTTTGTGTGTCTCTGGATCATGGCTGTTAATGAGTTTAAGTAGGTGGCCAGAAGCAGCTCATAGGTGTGGCATCCAGGGTCCCATGGGGACAGGGGGATGGGAAGGGCCGGAGTTTGCCATCACTAATCCCTAGTACCTGGGCTTTTTATTTGGTTCTGGGAGATGGCAGCTGCCGGGATTCCTAGGGGGCAGGTGGAGGGACAACAATGCCTGCTCTCCTCTCAGATGTCCTGGTGAAATCGGCCTGGAGGCATCTCTGCAGCAAGCTGCTCAGTTCCAAGATTCTTTTGCGTGTCCTATGATTCTCCTTTTCTGCCTCAGTTCTGTTCACTCCTGACCATCACATAGTTCTTCATCCTTCTCTGCCATCACCATCTCTCAGCTGTGCTCAGGCATTGCTTACTCCTGGCTCTGTGCTCATATATTACACCTGGTGGGGTTTGGGGGACCATATGGGATTCTGGGAATCAAACTCAGATTGCCGCATGCAAGGCAAATGCCCTACCTGCTGTACTATTACTTCAGCCCTTGTTTCGTATACTTTAGAGGCAAACTATTGTTCATTTAAACCAATGGAATTTAAAAAATGACAATAAATTATTAGTAAATATTTTCAGAGAATTGGACTGGATTAACTCTCAGAGAAGGATGAGATAATACAGGTGAAACTCCTTGATTGCTTCACCAGCAGTGGAAGTTGATCAAACCAAATATTTGCCCATCATTTTGTGCAAGTATTCAATTTTATATGTTATCATAACATTAAGGAGGTTGGATTCATTTGTTCATTCTGATAAAATGATAATTTTGGCACTATAACACTGTAGCACTGTCGTCCCATTGTTCATTAATTTGCTCGAGCATGTACCAATAACATCTCCATTATGAGACTTGTTGTTACTGTTTTTGGCATATCGAATATGCCACGGGTGGTTTGCCAGGCTCTGCCGTGTGGGTGGGATACTCTCGGTAGCTTACCAGGCTGTCTGAGATGGATGAAGGAATCGAACCTGGGTTGGCCGTGAGCAAGACAAATGTCCAACCTGCTTTCCATATGGTATACCAACACATAGAGAGGATAATATCCTTCATCTTTTAAATTACTGTTTTACTACCATTTTTGTCATTCTTTTAGTTGTAGTCAACTGTCCTTTTTGATGATTGCAAATGCAAGAGCAATTTTCCTGTTATTATTATGTTTTTAATGGATTAGAGCGATAGGGCATTTGCCTTACATGCAGCTGACCAGGGTTCAATTCCGTCGTCCCTCTTATAGATTCCAGCAAGCTACTGAGAGTATCCCACCTGCACAGGAGAGCCTGGCAAGCCACTTGTGGTGTATTTGATATGCCAAAAACTGTAACAATAAGTCTCACAATGGAGATGTTACTGGTGCCTGCTTGAGCAAATCAATGAACAACAGGACGACAGTGCTATAGTGCTATTTTTTTAAATATTGCATTGGTGGGCCAAAGGTGTGAGTAAATAACAATGATTAACTGAATCTGCCACTAGATGTCATTGCATTTTCAAACAAATAGCTTCATACATTTCAATGAAGGCTCACTTCAAATCCTAGATTTTTGTATTCTTTTCCATATCATCTAAGGAGTAAGTAATAAAGCTATCATTTATCTTAACACGTTTGCTCTATTTAGATTTTGGAATTTATTTTGTCTTATCCAGCCCATTGTGTTGTGAACTGGTGCTTACAATGCTTGAACGGTACTTTCCATAATGCAATACTGATATCCTCTTCACTTAAGAAGATGTGAAAACTATTCAGAAGAACAAAACAATATATATCTAATAGCCTTTCCATTACAGAAAGCTAATAAAAATTCCAACATGAATAGATTTTGCTTAGGAAATTGCATTTCCATTTCTCTTGGGAAAAATGGGTGCTTTATTTTTTTTTAATGTTCCTCTGCAAATGACTACTAAATTGCATAACTTCTGTGCATTCTGGATTGTGCAGCAATTTTATCAATTTTTTAAAATAAAGTGTTGCTCAGTTATTGTTATCAGTTATAAACGTCTAAGACAAACTGTTAATATTATGCTGAACTCTTGATACTGTTAATCATCACTAAGAGTTGCTCTGTTTTTTACCAAAAAAATAAAGGATTAAATGTAAAAAAAAGGTAATCAGTGAAGCGTAGCAATCTCACACTTGCATATTTTATAATCTCTGATCACAGCAGGAAGAATAGTTATCTAGTGGCGTATCTAAATAATAGGCTTTCAAAATATTAAGCCAAATTTAGTTTTATTATGAACTGATGTATGTTCTTAGTTTATGTTTTTTGGGAAGAACTATTAATAATTGAAACATTTTTAAAGGGTGATGTCAAGAACTAGAAATTTTTTTTTGCCTAGTACATATATTCTTTCTTCCATTTCTCTGGCAGAAAATTAAAAATTTCAGAACTAAGCATAAAAATTGTTTTCCTTCAATATCATTTTACTCTCAAATCTATCTCATTTAGATACTGTTTCCTCCATAGAGAATTTTTTTTTTTTAGACAGGGGGGTAGTTTATTTATTTATTTATTTATTTATTTGCTTTTTGGGTCACACCTGGCGATGCACAGGGGTTACTCCTGGCTCTGCACTCAGGAATTACCCCTGGCGGTGCTCAGGGGACCATATGGGATGCTGGGATTCGAACTCGGATGGGCCGCGTGCAAGGCAAACGCCCTACCCGCTGTGCTATCGTTCCAGCCCCTCCTAGAGAATTTTTATCTTTTAGAATAGCCAATTCATCCTGCATTTAAAATCTCCATGATATAAATACTAAAGCAAGACAAGGATTATTATGTGATTAGTGCTCTCTAAGCCTTCGCATATCCTACGAACATTTTTTTTAAAAATCTTTTTTATTGAATCATTGTGAGATAGATCTTTACAAGGCTGTTCATGATTGAATTTCAGTCATACAGTATTCCAACACCCATTCCTCCACCAGCGTACATTTACCAGCATTAGTGTTCCAGGTTTCCTCTCCATCAATCCCCACCCCCTGCCTGACTCTACGGTAAGTCTCCTTCTCCTTCTTCTTCTCCTTCTTCTCCTTCTCCTTTTCCTCCTCCTCCTCCTCCTCCTCCTCCTCCTCCTTCTCCTCTTCCCCTCCTCCTTCTCCTCCTCCTCCTCTTTCTCCTTTTCTTCCTCCTCCTCTTCCTCTTCTTCTTCCTCTTCTTCTTCTTCTTCTTCTTCTTCTTCTTCTTCTTCTTCTTCTTCTTCTTCTTCTTCTTCTTCTTCTTCTTCTTCTTCTTCTTCTTCTTCTCCTTCATCATCTTCTTCTTCTTCTTGTCCTCCTTCTCCTCCTCCTCCTCCTCTTTCTACTCCTCCTTGTCCTCCTCCCCTTCCTCCTCCTTCTCCTCCTCCTCCTTCTTCTCCTCTTCCTCTCACTCCCCTAACCCGACTCTCTCTCCTTTTGGGCATTGTGGCTTGCAATATTGACACTGAAAGGTTATCAAGAACATCCCTTGATCTACTTTTTTTTCTTTAAGTAATAAGGTTTATTTTAAATAAATTTATTTATTGAATCATTGTTAGAACAGTTACAAGGCTTTACGGCTTAAGTTTCTGTCACACAATGATGAAACACCTGTCCCTTCATCAGTGCACATTTTCCACCACCAAAAACTCCAGTATACGCTCCATCCCACACCCTCCCCCTACCTGTGTGGCAAATGATTCCCATATTACTCTCTCTCTCTCTCTACTTTGATTACATTCAATATTTTGACACCAGACCCACCATTATTATTTGGGATTTTACCCTAGCACTCAGATCTGCCAAAATGGCAACATCAGGCAATTTGTATTCTATTGCTGATTATGAATAGCATATGATTTTGGAATTCTGAAATTTTAATAATTAAATCTGGAGGGATTTCTGCCAAAACTTGCTGGGTTCCAAGATTTGTTTCTGAGTCTCTGGGATCGTAGCTTAAGCTGCTTGATCAGTAGCCAGAGGGCTCGTTCATGGATGGCATCTCGGGTTCTCATTGGGGGGTGGGGAGGAAAGGGCCAGCTCCACCCCCATCCTGTGAGGCCCTGTGTGTCTCCTCACTGCAGGCCCATACATGGTTGTCCATTGGCCTCTGGAAAATGGGGTCACCAAGCCACCAGAGAAAACTGGCAGATGGGTGACACAGGGATAGTAACCTAATGCGAATTCCGGACTCATTTCTCACATTTCTGCCAAAAGCCACTGGGTTCCAAGATTTGTTTCTGAATCTCTGGGATCATGGCTTATGCTGCTGGATCAATATCCAGAGGGCCTCTCCCTTTACCTACTTTTAACACTCAGATCTTGTACAGATGAGCATTTGTGCTGGAACTTGTTTCTCTATGAGTTGCTTCCATGGATGCTGAAATGAGTGTTAATTATCTTTACTGTGTCCAGGTTAGAAGAATGATTGATGATATAGGTTTTGAAGCAAACTATTTAAGGATGAGAATTTCACACATAACAAGACATATAAAAGCCTCCATATGAGTGTTGAAGTCTTATACTTTTATATTATTCTGACAGGGTGATACTATGACACTATATGTTAATATCACTGGTGCATCCAGGGATATGGAAGCTGAATATACATTTGCTGAATTGAAGGTCAAGGATTTGCTTATTTACTTGGGGCCCATACCCAGACCTGCTTAAGGCTTTCTTTTGGCTCTTTGGTCAGGGATCACTCCTTGGGAGACAACATGAGTTTATGGGGATCAAATATGGTTGATTAAGTGAAAGGCAATTGCCTTAATACCTACACCAAGAAGGATTAAGAAAAAACTCATTTAAGCATTTTTGCTAATATGATATATACATCCCTACCATTGCAAAACCATGTTCTTTGAACAACAAAAATATCACACTGAAGTATAAAATTAATGTAAAAAAGTTCAGGATGACAATAAAGGGGGTAAAATTTGGGATCCAAGAATTACAGCTTAAACTTCAACTAAGGGGAGAAAAAATAATTGTACTTTACTGTACATAATTTTGGGCAGACTGTAAAAGGTTCCCTGAGAAAGGAAAAAGGCTGGGGTTCTTTGTGAAGGAAAAAGGAAGATAAATAAAGTGGTTAAAGAAAATCCAATTAAATCCAGAATGTAGAAGATGCTAGTAGAATAGTACAAGAAAAAAATCTTCAACCCCTTTCATTTTGGTGGAAATGCCAACTGGCCCAGCCTTTTTGGAAAACAATATGGTCATTTCTTCAAAAACTAGAAATTGAACTTCCATATGACCCCATAATACCACTTCTGGGAATATATCCCAAGGGTGCAAAAAATCACAGAAGAAATGACATCTGCACCCATATGTTCATTGCAGCACTGTTCACAATATGGAAACAACCCGAGTGCCTGAAAATAGATGACTGGTTAAAGAAACGTTGGTACATCTACAGAATGGAATACTATGCAGCTGTTAGAAAAGATGCCACCGTACCACTGTCACTGTAATCCCCTTGTTCATCAATTTACTTGATCGGGCACCAGTAACATCTCCATTTGTCCCAGCCCTGAGATTTTAGAAGCCTATCTTTATTAGTCTTTCCCAATGATTGGAGTCTTCTTTCAGGGCCAAGGGAATGAGACCTGTTATTGTTACTGTTTTGGGCATATCAAATACGCCACTGGGAGCTTGCCAGGCTCTGCCGTGCAGATGGGATACTCTCGTAGCTTATCAGGCTCTCAAAGAAGCACATATATGTACTTTTCCAAATATATATATATATCCATATATATATATATAAGAAAAGATGAAATAATGCAATTTGCTGCTATGTGGTTAGATCTGGGGAATATCATGCTAAGTAAAGTTAATCAGAAGGAAAGGGCCAGACATAGAATGACCTCTCTCTGTGTGGGATATAAAGAATGATAGTAGGGAATTAACAAATGCCCCAAGGCAACAGAAACTGAGAGCTATTTTTTAGCAGGAAGTTTTCCACAGGGAGAGAAAGGGCTGGAGGGAGGGTATGTGGTACCGTGGGACACTGGTGGAGGAAAGGGGACTAGGTAACTCTAGTAGAGGGGGTGATGCTGGACTGTTATGCAGGAAGCCCTGTCATTCACAGTATTGTAAAAGCCTAAAATTGAAAATTGAGCAAATTATTTTGGGTTGAGAATCCCCAACAGCACAGGGGGTCATCGGTGATTCACACAGCAGTGCTACTGAGGGCCCATGATGCCAGCAGTTACAGCTGGGGTTGTTGGGTGATAGCATGTACTCCAGTCCTTTGCACTATTTTTCTGGAAAACACCTATTTTTATGTATCTATCTTACAGTTCTGTTTAAGGAATGTCAATTTAATACAGGTATAATTTATAAACAGTAGGTATTAGCAAATCCCAAGTGTAATTATTGTAGGGATTTTCTATTCTTGCCTTACATGTTACCAACACTGGCTTGATTCCCAGGAACATATAAGGTCCCCTGAGCACACATCCAGGAACAGCCCTTGAGCTCTACCAAGGTGTGGCCCCAAATACACACAAAAAATTTTGAATTAGGGGCCACAGAGATAGTACAGTGGGTAAAGCTCTTACCCTGCACGGAGCTGACCCGGGTTGGATCTCCAGCATCCCATATGGTCCTCCAAGCACCGCCAAGAGTGGTTTCTGAGCACAGAGCCAGAAGTATGCCCTGAGCATTACCAGGTATGCCCTCCCTCCATCAAAACAAATATACCAAGGTGGGGTGTGTGTGTATGTGTGTGTGTGTGTGTGTGTGTGTATCCTCTCTTTTTTGAAGGGGGCCCTCACCCAAAGATCACTGTCACTGTCACTCTCATCTCGTTGGTCATCGACTTGTTCGAGTGGGCACCAGTAACGTCTCTCATTGAGAAAATTATTGTTACTGTTTTTGGCATATCCAATGCACACGGGTAGCTTGCCAGGCTCTGCTGTGTGGGCAAGATACTCTCGGTAGCTTGCCGGGCTCTCCTAGAGGGGCGGAGGAATTGAACACTGGTTGGCTGCATGAAAGGCGAATGCCCAACTGCTGTGCTATTGCTCCAGCCCCACCCAAAGGTACTGTCCTTTAAAACCTCTCGGCACTGTTCAGGGTACTTTAAGGTACCAGATATTTAACCTGGAGCTCCTACACACAAACTCTGATATATAAAACATGTGATCTAAAAACTGCTATAAAACATCAGCATGTGGTTTTTATTTGGTATTTATGTATTTTTCAAACATAAATAAGTTATGGGGGAGGGTCTGGGTCAAACCCAGTAGTACTCAGGAGTGACCCCACATGTGATACCAGGGACCTAACCAGGGTTGGCAGGATGCAAGGAAAGCCCCTTAACCCCTGTACTATCTCTCCAACCCAAAGTAACTTTATTTTTTCATTTAAAAAAGGATCATGAATGTCCAGGTTAAACGTTTTTTGTGTGTGAGACCCTGATTTCCACCTATGGCACTCAAGGGAGATAAGGGTGCAGGAAGAGGGAGTAATTTTCTGTATTTTTATACTGGTACCAAATTTCCTCGCTTCAAAATTCATTTAGGAATTTGCTTTTCCTCTTTTCATTTCAATTGTGTTTTGCTTTGTTTTATTTTGGAGCCCCCACCAGCAGGGCATGGTTGTTATCTGGAGCTCCTACACACAAACTTTAACAAAATTACATCCCATCTTAGTTAAAAGAACAGAGGGAGGCCAGAGATAATACAGTGAAAAGGGATCTTTCTTGCCTTGTCATGGTCACCTGGATTTGATCCCCTGCACCACATATGTCCCCCTAAATCCCACCAGGAAGGGTCCCAGAGCACAGAAGCAGGATTAAGCCCTGAGCACCACCCTCGGGTGTACCACCTCCGATCCACAATCCAAAGAAGAATGGTAGATTTTCTCTCTACTTAGGAAAGATGAAGTCATAAAATTTGCTTACAAGTAGATGGACATGGAGAGTATCATGCTTAGTGAAATGAGTCAGAAAGAGAGGGATAGACATAGAATGACTGCAGTCATTTGTGGAATATAAAATAAAATAATATGAGACTGACACCCAAGGATAGTAGAGACAGGGACAGGAATATTGCTCCATGGTTGGCAGCCTGACTCATGAGCTGGAGGAGAAGTCAGCTGGAATAGAGAAGGGATCACTAAGTCAATGATGGTTGAAGGCATCATTCAGGATTGGAGATGTGTGCTGAAAGTAGAAAAAGGACCAAGCATGATAGCCTCTCAGTATCTGAATTGCAAACCGTAATGCCCCAAAGTAGAGAGAGAGTATGGGGGAAATTGTCTGCCATAGAGGCAGGGGGAGGGGGTGGGAGGGGAGGGAGATACATTGGTCTTGGAAAATGTGCACTGGTGGAGGGATGGGTGTTCAATCATTGTCTGACTGATACTCAAATACAAAAGCTTTGTAATTTTATCTATAGTGATTCAATTAAAAAAAGAAAAGAAAAAAATCCAATTAGTAAGCTTAAATTATACTTGGCGATACATCACTGGTTTCTATTTCTGTCCTGTGGATAGACTGACAAACATAAGTCTCTGTGGTCAATATGTTCATTCTTCTGATGGTGTATCATACTACAATTTATGAAGTAATTGCTAGGTTCCTGTGTTAGATTTTTGGCTCTGGACAAGAAGGACAAGAGGTTTTTCTACTGTGGAATCTCTGGTCCTGTTTTAAAATTCATCACATATGCTACCTTTTCACAACAATCAGGGTAATATGTTTAAGCATATCCCAAGATAGTTGGATTTCTTATAACTCAATAAACAGTTGAGTCTGTTGATCTTTCCTGGTCTGTCTTAGTAGCTTGCATTGGTCCATAACTTAGGGACTATGATTTGGAGATATTTTACTCTAAATGACAGAGAAAGAAAAGTCTCAGAAACAGACTGAAGTTTAAGGACATAAGTACTGGCCTAGGAACATACTGAAAGTAAGGTACCTAGCACACAGAATTAAAATCTTGACACTCTGGGAGAAACTCGGAGGGGCACGGGTGAGTTTTCCTCTCTGTCCCAACACAGCCCCAGCAGTTGAAAATCTCCAGAACTCAATAGTTACCATGCTCTCGGCCGCTATCTACACTCTTGAACGAGACTCACTCATGAGTGAATGTGCAGGAGAACCCAGATATGTGGGACCTGTGACTGAAATCTCTAAGCTCGCTCATAGCACAAATGGGCCTCCACCCCCCAGCTCCCAATTTCACCAGTAACTTGGCAGTTACACCCACAAAATGCCCCTGGTGCCACATAATCTTATCAGTGACCAAGATCCAGAAATAAAGATCCTGGAAGAGAGCAACATAGGCCTCACCCATGAGTGAATCTAAATTTTAGTGAATTCAAAATTTTAGAATTCCTGAGCGCTCTCAGACCTCTCAAACACTACATCACTGATATACCAAGAGTAGCACACAACATTTGATGGGGTTTAACAAACATGTTAGTAATCTCTTATAGAAGGGCTTAATGGATTCAGGATGAAATACAAAAATATTCACACATTTTCCTCTAATGAAATTTTATTAGACCATTTTTAGAGGATTATTCATAACAAGCAGTGCAAAATTGATTGTTTTGGTTCCGCTTTGGAAGGCATGTTTTGGGATTTGGTGTAGAAACATTTGAAATATGGTGGTGGGAAGGTGTAAAGGTGGTGGAATTGGTGCTTGAATATTAAATGTAATGAATTATTGTGAACAACCTTATAAAAATGACATTAAATTAAAAAATATCTTGGCACTTCTAAAAATTGTAGTTGTTGATCTGTTTGATATATAAAAATGCCACATGGTGAACGCTCTCACCCAATCAGTGACATCTATTGTGTAGAGTTGCTCTAGATATAATTATTATGGTGTATCTAATAGCTATTTTTACTTCCAAAATGAAGACTCCCCAAGTAACAATTGTTTCCTTAGGAAATGAATGCTTCTTAAATTTGACTCCAGAAGGTTAAATACAAAGAAGGCAGATTTTTTTTTAGATTAGATTATGAAAGACATGTCTATATGTTTAAACCAAAGATAACATCATATACACATTTTCTGATTTCTATATATAAGCAGTTATAAACACAGATTTTATTTTTATCAACAGACGATACTTGGCAAGTGGTCCATTATTCCCATTTTTTTCCTCCTGGGAATAATCAGCTATCTCTGCTTTGTATATGGAAGTAAAAAGCATAGCTGTTTTGGGACAAACTGGTTTGAAACCTGGACCCTTCAGTTATCATTTGGGTGATTTCTACTATTTATTCATTTACTACTAATGTTATGGATTCTTCCGTCCCTCTCGGAGAGCCCAGCAAGCTACCGAGAATATCCTGCCCACACGGCAGAGTCTGGCAAGCTACCTGTGGTGTGTAAAACACAAAAATAAAAAGAAGAGGCGAGCGCGGCGAGGCAGGTGAAGGAAGGAACGGAGCCAAGATGGTTGGTCTCACTTGCAGTTTATTCCAATCTTCCCTCTATACACTCTCCTCTGGAATTCTCCTCCCACTTCTTTCTCCCCCATCCTACTTCATTCTCTCTCTCTCTCTCAATCCGTGGATCTGGCCCCCCAACCCACTCTTACAGCCTAGTTAAATCTCCACAGCATGAGGGGGTTGGGGCATACACATAGGTGTGGTCAGCAATAGGGTAAGATTCTTTTCCCTCAGGGGATGCTTCTCCTAGGACTTAATTCTCTTTCAGCAGGAGGATCCACCCAAGGGCAGAGTCCCATGAATATGTTTTTCTTCTCCTCAGCCAGCAAACATATAAGAATTCATAATATTAATCATTTTGTATGGACACAATAAGAGATGCATTAAAGCTTATAGAATTGCTCTCCTGGGGCCATCTCAATCTCAGACTACAGTGCTCAGGCCAGATCAGTCTTTCCTATCCCTGGCAGGGTCCCAGTCTCATAATTACTATTGGATCATGACAGCATTTGTCTATGATCAAGCTCTTAACTTATAGTTAAGAATTAGGCACTTTGGCCAGGCCCATCTCGATGCCAGGGTAGCACATAACTCACCGCTTGCCCTGGGTCCTTCCCGTCCCACGTCGGGGACCCTACTTTGGGGTGCTAGGAACTGAGGGCAACTGAGGCTTAAGTGGAGAAAGCAGATGCCCGGGAGGGAATAATATTCGAGGCCAATTAAGTCCCAAGTTATAAAAACATAATATTGTCTTCTTGTGTCTATACAAAAAAGACATAGCTTTAAAGTAAATTATTCAAAAGGCATAAAGAGGAGAGAAAGGCAATGTTATAATATTCAGTGTCCTAGGAAGTTCTGACCTTACAAATTAGCAGTCATATTAAGGAAAGAACAGATAAACTGGTAGAAATGGTTACAGATAAACAAAGGAATGGGAGTCACTCGGGAGCACTTTGATGGGTGTGACTGATAAACCTAAGCTCCTAGTGGCAAGGGGAGAAAGGACAAACCAATGATATCCAACACTGTGGCATATTTAATATGCCAAAAACAGTAACAACAAGTCTCACAATGGAGATGGTACTGGTGCCCGCTCGAGCAAATTGATGAACAATGGGACAGTAGTGCTACTACTAATTTTATTCACCTGGTATGATCTGTGGATAGTAATAATATTGATCACTGGGTTATTGTGAAGTTTACATGAATTCATATATTTAGAACAGGATTTAACCAATAGTAACTGTTAATAGACAAGTTATTGGTACTATATTGAATTTATTCCTAATTCATTTGAAAAATGGAATAATTTTCTTTAGTGAAGGAATTTTGAAACCTACCAGTATAGATTCTTAATATGTAAAAATTCTCTTTTCTTGGTTCCAAGAGTTTTGCCTGGTAAATTGGAATGGGTTCAACAAATAGAGCAATGAAGCACTCAGGTCAGTGTGGGTGAACCCTGATGAATTGTTCTTTGATGAATTGTCATTTTATATTCTTAGAAGAGACATTAAGAATTTAGAACAATGTTCTAGTCACATTATCATTTGGATGGTGTGTTTATGCTAATTTCTACTGCCAATCCTAATTACCAGTGGTTAAATTCATTAAAAAGTAATTTTTTTTCCCCAGACACTTGTCTGATTCACCTTTCTTCTTAGAATATCTCAATTTTCTTTTGGTTTACTTTCCACAAGTATCAAATAATTTATTCACCAAACTGTGTAAGTCATAAGTTCTTTTGCTTATTCACAAGACACATTTACTGAGTGCTTCTGGATGCATCATGGGTATCAGTCATTTCCCATATAACTTAAATGTCATCTAGTCCAACAGATCACAGAGTTACTTTTGCATGCTCAATGGCAGGTGCTTTTTTTTGTCTGTTACATGAAAGCTGTGTCTTTGTCTGGGAATAATTTGTACTGAAGTTAGTGACACATTGCATAGCTCTAAGAGTAAAGTTACAAAGCTTTCATGTTATTCAATTTAGTAACTCAAACACAAAAATATTACTTGTCCAAGTCCCCAACCAAATAGCTATAGAGTTAAGAACAGAATTTAGATACTCAGCTCTTAAAATGCAAGTTTATCATAAACCACTTTGCTAAGAGCCACTTCTTATAAAAAAAAGTGTTCTATATAGTGAGTAGGTATCTAGATATACTGCAAGAGTAGACCAAGTTTAATGAAAAGAGTTTTTGTTGTTGAGGTCACAAGTACTGGAGAAGATACAGTGTTTTGTTATTGAACAGTGATGTCAGCATAGAAATTGCAATCAGCCTCAGTTTTCCTAATACATGAATTCACAATTATAATTTGTATCTTCCCTGTGCACCTTATGGTACCAGATGAAATTCTTCTTGGTAATCTCCTACTAGCTCATACTCCTTTGTTGGAGGCTAGGTTTCCAAATGTAGCAATATCCTCTTTATTAGCATAGAGGTTTCAAAATGCAGGAATATCTACTTATTTGGCGTATTTTCTCCCAACCTTGTGGAGCTACTTGTCATTCTGGAGAAAAGCCAATATTTTTCATGTCAAATATTTTACAAAACTTAGTTTTGGGCTGGAGAGGGTGTCATGGGTAGGGTGCTTGCCTTACATGCAGCTGACCTGGGTGAAGTGTATCTGGCTCTCCAGAACCACATATGGTCCCCTGATCATCACCAGGAGCGATGCCTGAGCACAGAGTCAGTGGTAAGCTCTGAGCACTGCTGGTTGTGGCCCCCAAACAAGAAAACAAAAAACTATATTTGAGGATTTTGGAAGGGTTGAAATAACTCTTCATTTTTAAACTCCTTATACTATATTTCTGGTTAAAGTTGTTAATTATTCCCTAAAATTTGTTCTTGTTTTCTCCTAGAAAGAGACTTTCTTCATCAACCTTGCAACAGAATAAAGGTCATATCTCTTACTAGGGGAAGTGTATTGCTTTCTGGCCAATGTAACATAAGCACAAATGGTGTGTGGAAATTCTAGGAGAATCTCCTCCTCAGATTTCCCTTTCTGGTTCTCGAAACCCATGGAAAAAAGGAAGCTTAGAATATAGTTGTTAGAACCTAGTATAGAGTAGCATTTCAAGAATAGTGAAGCTATTGATTCTTCCCCCAGTTGTCTTAACAGTAAGTCTTTATTCTATAAAACCTTAAAATGATATCGTTTTCTTTTCCCTAACTATTCAAGAAAATAACAGGTCTCTTACTCTTTGGGAAAAGTGTTAGGCTTTTCTCTCGTTTTGTTTTGCAGTCTAGTGGGATCTGAGGTGAGAGAATTTTGCAAGTTAAGGAAAACTATTAGAGACAGAGAAGATAGTGGAACAGTGAACAAAATTAGATATTTCTATGCCTTATGAACATTTGGAAAAAAGTTTTTCATGGCTTTGTGCTCAAAAAAAGATAACATAGTTATCTTTTAAAAGTTAAATAGGGGTCTGGAGTGGTAGCACAGTGGGTAGGGCTTTTGCCTTGCACGGGGCCGACTCCGGTTCGATTCCCAGCATCCCACATGGTCCCCTGAGCACCATCAGGAGTTATTCCTGAGTGCAGAGCCAGGAGTTAACCCCTGTGCATCACAGAGTGTGACCCAAAAAGGAAAACAACAATAACCACGAAATAAAACAAAAATATAAAAGTTAGTTTGTTAACATTTAAGGGACTAAATGGATCTGAGATGTTTAAAAGTAACTGGACAAAGAACCCCGGTGTGTTTCAGTGGTAATCAACAAAGCAAGTCCAATCTTGCCTGTACTTCTTGTGTCCACTTGTGTCCTAAAAGGAAATCTACACTTTCTTATCTTTCAATTTAGCTGAGGACTGTAGTCGATTCTTTCTCTCCCATGGTCTAAAGGCTTAGGATTGCTTAGAGATCAAAAGAGATGGAGCTAGTGAGATAGATGACATCCTAGTCTGTCTTAGTCTTTCAATCACATGGCTTAACTTTCCCCAAGAGTCATTTATGGATTACGGAACTCTGATAAATCCTGTATACTCACATAGGAAGGTGTTCTTGAATTTTTGTATGACCATGGGTTATAATTTCCCACGTAGGTCAAAGGGTTATTCATAATTCATCTGGCAGGTGGGGGATATTGCTTTATTTTTAAACCTCAGACCTCCTAAAGCGCTAAGTAGATGAAAAAGAAAGTTCACTGCTTTGAAATTTTCTCGATACAAACTCAGAACCTATTTCAAAAACAAAGTAAGGAAAATAAAATATAGTGCATCAATTATATTCTGAAATGATTTTGCCTTCCTCCATCTCCCAACCCCGAACCCCCACGCCACACCCCTCCCCCCATTATCTACATGTAGTAAATGAGCAACCAGTTCCCTAAATCTGCCTTGTAATCATTGTAATAAGTTATAATAAATAATATATAAATAATAAATAACATTTATTATTTATTATGCCATAAATTTATTTGTATTTTTGTAATATGTATTTATTATGTAATACATTTATTTTAATTTTGTAATATAATTTGTATTTGTAATATGTAACAAATTTATTTGTAATTTGTAAATATTTTATGTGATACATTTATTTATTATGTAATAAATAAATAAAAAATCATTCTAATAAATCATTGTAATCATTGTAATAAATCCATCTTCCTTGTAATCATTGAAGGCTTGGCTGCTGAATCTTTCTGCCCTGATTTCCCATCGTAGACGCCTGCCACGTGGGTCACTTCCAGTTTGTACGCACTTATAATCCCAGCTTTCCCTGTTTGCCAGGAAATGTGTATCCAGTCCTCTGAGATCAAGAGCTTAGACCAATTTCATTGTTTTCACTGGTTCCTGAATTCCAGGAGGCCACTGCCAGAAAACAGCTCATCTTTCTTCATGGGCCAGGGATGGTGATCTCCTCCAGTTTCTCTCTGGCATTATTTCTCTTTATAATCCCCCACCCCCAAAAAAGTTTGACATCATTTTCCAATCTGTACTCCAAAATTCCCTGATATAAAATGTTAATCACAAGTCATTTTATAAAATATGTATTGCTGGTTGTGCAGGTAAGTAGTTTATTTTTCTTCATCAAAACAATCGTTTTCACTAATTTTTTTTCTTAAATGATTGTACTAAAGTAACAGCTTTGAATGGTGGAGAAAACGCATGATCATGGATCTTTTCTAAAACGTTAGAAATTGATGAGCCTTTTAAAATCTTTTTTATGTTGTAGCTCTTTATGACAAAATGAATCTGGGTATTTTGTGGGAATGTATTCTTGATTTTACTTTCATTACAAGGCATAGAAAATCTTTTCACTGGACAGTTCAGAAACTTGAAGACCAACTGGCGATCCATTGCTATTGACATCCAACTGGCTGGGATAGTTTGATACTGGATGTGAAATGTTTAAACACCAATAGCTCTAATGCCATTAAAATTGTGTCTACATATTGGGGAGACCTGATTTCAGTTATAGTTCCAATTAGAATTGGAGAAAATTTGTTTTTTTTTTTAAAGAAAATAAGTAGAATTAAACCCTTTTATTACATATGGTAACTGGAAAATGCAGAGCTGAACCAAACAGCCTAACTGTGTTGCAGAGGTAGATCATGTATATGTAAAAATACCCTTCTGAGAATAGTAGGAACTTTGAGGAACATCATGCGTATGACATTACTAGTAATGTACACGATATTTAGTAGATGCTCCAAATATGTTTGTTGATGGGCTGGAGAGATAATACAGTGGGTAGCGTGTTTGCCTTGCTTGCAGCAGATACCCAGCATCCTATGGTCCCCAGCATCCCACGGTCCCCTGAGCACTGCCAGGAGTAATTTCTGAATGCAGAACCAGGATTGACTCTAGAACATAGCGAGGTGTGACCCTCCAAAACTAAAAATAATGTTGGTTGAATATAAAAATAAAGTCAATTTGAGAGAATGCATCTATTTTAATTGAGAGTTCTAATCACTAAGAATTCATGAACTTGTAATTACTGACTAGGAACTGAAATTACTGTCAGTCATAAATTGGTTCTTAATGTCTAATCATATCCCTTGAAACCTCCTTAATGGTTATCTGTTATCCTTAGGACATCATCCAAACTTTTCAGTTGGTCAAATGCCATGATTTTGATCCAGTGTGTCTTTTCAAATTTATACTTGCCATTCTTTAGCACAACCCAAAAATAAATTCTTTGCATTAGCCATAGTACATACTATTGGAATGGCTAAACAGAATGTAATAGCATACTATTTGGCAATAAAAAGGAAAATGGTACTAATGTACACAATTCAAAAACTTTATATTTATACCCAAGCACAGCATAATTCATTATTAATAAATGCAAGAATAAGAAAAAACAATCCATATGAGAAAAGTTGGGGTAGAAATTAACTATGGGTAGTGGTGATTGGCTTAAAGGAAGACTGGTGACTTACTGGTGTTTTCATGTGTATCTAGGGTAATCATTCACAATGAGGTTCTATATTGTGATATTAGGACATGATCACATAATTGAATATATTTGTCAAAATTTATTGAAGTGAACATTTCATGTGTATACATTTTCTTCAAATTTCCACCCTACCACACACACACAGTCACACACCACTTGTCCTTCATAGATTAGGAAAACTGATTCCAGGTCTTAGTGGCTTTATTCATTTCCTCTGCTCTGTATTTGTATCTTCTCTTCCTTCTAATCGTTCCACTTGGTGAATGCCTCCTTATTTGTGAAACTAAACGTTAAATATTTATGAAGTATTTCTTAATGTTTTCCAGCACTTGAGTGGTAAATTTGTTTCATCACTTGTGCCCTTTATAAATCCTTTAATTTGAATGCATTGGGAATTTTTACCCAAACCCCAAGAATGTATCATCTATAGTCATTAAATTCTTCAAAGTCATCGATTTAACCTTAATTTGACTCTGGATGTTCATGATACTTTTAGGCTGTTATTTTAGCCATTCTCAGTTAAGATTGTTTCTTGGGAATTTGTATCACTATCTTTTTGCATGTGAATTCCCTGCTGTAACTTTTCTTCCTGTTCTTTTGACCTCCGTATGCTGGCCTTGTTTTTGCTCTTTGAACACTGCACATTGTGGTGCAAAGGATCAAGAGATAGACATCTAGGAGACTGGCATAGCTCATGAACCCAAAGATTTTGAAAGAGTGACTCAATTTCTTTTTCTTCGTTTTATTGGAAATGATGATCGAAGGGTCCAACTCGACATTAGCAAGAAGAAATGCAAATAATGTGAAGAGCTTCTGTTTTAGGATTTGGTCATTGTAGGTGCTCCATATCTATTTACTCTTCTGTTGTTTTGCCTGCTGATTGTATTAAATGCTGACTGTAATTCAGTAGTTTGGGCTCAGTGGATTGTTAGATTTTCAACCTACCCCTGGTATACTTTTAATCAGTTTTCAATGGCCAGAAAAGAATCTTTAAATCAATCGATCTTCCCATATTCTAAGCTATGATCAGTCTATAGTTCTTCATCTCTAACTCTGGCAATAATTAAAAATACATGTACATAGATTTTATAATAAAGTCTTGGAACTTTCATCTTGAGTTTCTGTTTTTGTGCTCTACTCAGTGGTGCTCAGCGTTGCTCCTGGTTCTGTGCTTGGAGTTGCTCCTCGCAGTGTTTCGGGATGATGTGGTTCCAGGGATTGAAGCCAAGCCTTCTGCATGCAAAGTTTTTTGCAGTCCATAGAGCTTAGCTCTATGGTACCTTATTTTTAATATTTGTAGAAAAAAATTTCTCAAAACACTCAGAATTGCGCTGCATCTAGCTTTTTTGAAGTAACACTCTCTGTCTTCATTGAGGCTTAACCCATTCTTGACTGCTGAATGCCAGGGGTCTCTGATACTATGTTTAAACAGAGTACTTGACAGCACAGTCTAATTCAACTCTCTGCCTGGCTCCTCAGTCACAGTAAGGAGAAATCTCATACTCAGGGACAGCCATCTCATTATTCTCATTGTCACCTGATAAGAATAGTCAAATTGCCAGGAGTTGCTGTTGGCAAGCTGCATAAGTCATTTAGAAGGAAGAGATGTGGTGAAGATGAATTCTTCTAGTATCAGAGCTTTGAATTCTTGCTATAAGAAGTAAAGATAAGAAGAATAATATTAAGCCTTGTATCTGACAAGAATGCCACTTTTATTTTTAATTTACACACCTTTTCAGCACTTTTGTCAAATCAAGACTAACTTTTCAATTCATAGATAGAACGAAGGGAAGGAGCAAATTTTTCCTAAGGGAAATGACTGGTACCAGTGGCTGGCACATAGCTTGCTTTATTTTTGTTCTTATAAATATATAGTTCAATTCGCAGATGACATGAAACTATACTTAGAGAACCCTAAAGGCTCCACAGAAAAGCTCTTAGAAACAATAAGTTTGTATAGCAGAGTGGCAGGTTAACAAAATCAATACCCCAAAGTACATGGCCTTCCTATATACAAGTAAAAAGAAGAAAGAGACATTAAAAAATCCCATTTATAATAGTGCCTCAAAAAATCAAGTACCTTGGAATCAGTTTAACAAAGAGGTAAAGGATCTATACAAAGAAAACTACAAAACAGTACCTCAAGAAATAAAAGAGGACACTAGGAAATGGAGAATCCCCTGCTCATAGATCGGGAGGATTAACATCGTCAAAATGGCAATACCCCCCCCCCCCCCAAAGCATTGTACAAATTCAATGTAGTCCCTATAAGGATACCCATGACGTTTTTCAAAGAAATAGACAAAACACTCCTGAAATTCATATGGAGCAATAAACCCCCATGAATAGCCAAAGTAATCCTTAGGAAGAAGAAGGTGGGTGGCATCATATTCCCCGATTTTCAACTGTCCTACAAAGCAGTAGTAATTAAAACAGCATGGTATCAGGATAGAAATAGACTCACAGACCAATGGAACAGAATTGGATATTCTGATACATCCTCTCAAGTGTGTGATCACTTAATCTTTGATAAAGGAGCAAGAAATGTGAAGATGAGCAACGAAAGCTTCTTCAACAAATGGTGCTGGGAAAACTGGACAGCTACATGCTAAAGAATGAACTCAGACCTCTGTCTAATGCCAAGCAGTAAAGTCAGATCAAAATGGATTAAAAACCTCAATATCAGACCTGAATCCATAAGGTACATGGAGGAAAATGTAGGCAGAACCCTCCATGATACTGAAGCTCATGGCATCATTAAGGATGAAATACCACTGACCAAGCAAGTGGAAACAAATATAAACAAATAGGATTATATTAAACTATGAATCTTCTGCACCTGAAAAGAAACAGCAACTAAAATATGGAAAGAGGGGCTGGAGCAATAGCGCAGTGGGTGGGGCATTTGCCTTGCACGCGGCCAACCCGAGTTCGATTCCCAGCATCCCATATGGTCCCCTGAGCACTGCCAGGGGTGATTCCTGAGTGCAGAGCCAGGAGTAACACCTGTGAATCGCCAGGTGTGACCCCTCAAAAAATTAAAAAAATAAAATACAGAAAGAGCCCACAGAATAGGAAAAATTACTTACCCAATAATCATCAGATATGGGCTTAATATCCAGGATATACACGACAGTGTTAGTACTTTACAAGAAAAAATCCTCCAACTCCATAAAAAAATGGTGAGAATAAATGAACAGAAAATTTCTCAAAGAAAGAAATTCAAATGACCAAAAGGCACATGAAAAAATGCTCCACATAGCTAATCAACAGGGAGATGCAAATCAAAACAACAATGAGGTATCATCTTACACCACCGAAACTGGCACACATCAATAAGAACAAGAACAACCAGTCCTGGCTCAGATGTGGGGAGAAAGAGACTCTCATTCATTGTTGGTGGGGATGCTGACTGCTCTAGCCATTTTGGAAAACAATATGTACATTCTTCCAAAAACTAGAAATTGAACTTCCAATTGACACAACAATACCACTCCTGGGACTATATCCCAGAGATAAAAACCAAACCAAAACAAAAAGCCACACAGTAGAAATGACATCTGCACTTGTTTGTTTATCTCAGCACTGTTCACAATAGCTAGAATCTGGAAACAACCCGAGTGCTGGAGAACAAATGTCTGGTTAAAGAAAATTCGGTACATCTACACAATGGAATTCTATGCAGCTGTTAGAAGAGATGAAATTATGAAATTTGCATAGAAGTGGATGGACACGGAACGTATCATGCTAAGTGAAATGAGTCAGAAAGAGAAGGACACACATAGAATGATGGCACTCATTTGCGGAATATAAAGTAGCATAATATGAGACTAACACCTAAGGACAGTAGAGATAAGGGCTGAGAGGATCTCCACGGGTTAGAAGCTGGCCTCACCTGCTGGGGGAAAGGCAGTTGGAATGAAAAAGGGATCACTAAGTAAATGATGGTTGGAGGGATAGCTTGAGAGGGGAGATTTGTGCTGAAAGTAAACTAAGGACCAAACATGATGTCCTCTTATTTGTACCTGTATTGCAAATAATAATGCCAAAAGTTAGAGAGAAAGAAGAAATGTACGTGCCACAAAGGCAAGGGGTGGAATGGTGTGGGGGTGGAGGGAGGGATACTGGGAACATTGGTGGTAGGAAATGTGCACCGATGGAGGGATGGGTGCTGGAACATTGTATGACCGAAATGTAGTCATGAAAGTTTGTAACTGTATCTCACGGTGATCCAATAAAAAAAAGAAAAATATATAGTTCAGGTAACATATTTATAATGATTTTGATATTTATGGTTTAATCTACAGTTACCTCACCACCACCAAATTGCTCAAGATCCCTCATTAATATTTTACTGATATTATGTTATGTAAAATAAAAGACAAAAGTTACATATGTACATATAAACATGTATATATATTTATACATATATCATTTATGACTCACAATATCATACTATTGTTGGCAATTAGGAGAGTATTCTATTCTAAATTATTATAAGTCTTTTCTCTGAAATATTTGCATGTATGACAATCTCTATAGGGTTCTACACACTGCTTCCTTGTAATGTGATTCCTCTCTTTGAATCAGGTTTGAATAATAGCTGAAAATACTTTTTTTACTGTGTATGGGGAAATAAAAAAAACACAGTTTTTTTTTAAATTGAATCACCATGAGATAAAGTTACAAGCTTTCATGTTTGAGTTACAATTACACAATGATCAAACACCCATCCCTCCACCAGTGCAGATTCCCCACGACCAATCTCCTCAGTATACCCCCCCGCACTTTCCCACCCACCCCCAGCCTCCATGGCAGACAATTTCCCCCATACTCTCTCTCTACTTTTGGGCATTATGGCTTGCAACACAGATAATGAAAGGTCATCATGTTTGGTCCTTTATCTACTTTAAACACACATCTCCCACCCTGACTGATCCCTCCAACCATCATTGACATAGTGACCAGCTGCCTTCTCCCCCAGCTCATGAGGCAGGCTTCCAACCAGCAATCTTCCTGGCCCTTGTCTCTACTGTCCTTGGGTGTCAGTCTCATGTTATGTTATTTTATATTCCACAAATGATACACCACATTTCTTTACACCACAGATGTATTCAGATTCCCTTAGCCTCTGCTCCCTGTTTCTTCTCCATCCCCATACCTCAATTTCTTTCCTTATCTGCCCTTTTCCATATGCTCTGAAGCCAGAATGATCCAGCCTTCCATCACCCCCGCCTTCAAACATTGCATTTCCTCATCCAATTATTCTTTATACCACATATTAGTGAGATCATCCTATGTTTGTCCATATTCTAATAGTTGAAAATTCTTAATTGCTTTCCTTGCAATTTGTGAAGCTCTAACTTTAATTGAAAAAAATTATTTTATAGCTCTCTCAGGAGTTTGATCAAGGGACTTAAGAACAGCGGGAATAATTGGAAGCACTTATTCATTCTATATACTCATATATATATATATGTGAGCAGCTTATTGTTCACAGAAGCCCCTTATTACCAAGCTCACTTTATTGTTGAAAAACAGGCACAGAGAGGTGGAGTAATTTGGTCCCCATCTCTGTGGCAGTAAACAACAGAGGGATTTGAGTCTGCATGGTCTGAATCCAGAGCTGGTGCCCTTAACTGGTACCATTTACTGCTTTTCAGAAGTTTTATTTCTTCCATTGTTATACAATGTGACTGTGAGCTTTATCTAGTAAAAAAAAAACTTCTTTCAGATAAATAGCATTATCAATGTATAGGATAAAAGGTTGAATTGATACATGATAAAGTCAATTCTACTCTGAAATGTTTATTTTACCTTTTTACGCTATCAAATTATCTTCAAACTGACATTACTGTTGAAACTTAATATACATATTATCATTCTTACTGTCTACGTATTATGACATGTATATACATATATAACCATCGCTCTATTTTCCTTTTAAAAAATGTACCATTGAGAGCAGCTTAGACTCAAATTTGATATGCAGGACCAGAGGATGAGAATTGGAGTGGGTTCATCTAGATGAACTTCTTGAATGACTGATAATGATCTGTCTTGATGCAGGTGTTGAAAGTGGGAGAGACAAGAGACAACACCCAAAAGGAGAGCGATCGAGCAAAAGGGAGTGCCCTGCCACAGAGGCGAGGTGGTGTGAGGGGGAAGCGGTAGGGGTACTGGGAGGGCTACTGGGATCATTGGTAGTGGAGAAAGGACACTGGTGGAACGATGGGTACTTGATCATTGTATGACTGAAACGTAAGCATGAAAGTGTGTAAGTCTGTAACTGAACCTCACGGTGATTCATGTAAGAAAAAATTAAAAATAAAAATGAAAGTGGGAGAGAAAATTCACAAATTGCTAAATAATAAGGCAAAGCTCAATCTGGCTTTTTTTTGAAGTAAATGCATTTTATTTGGAGGGTTTTTTAGGAAGGGGATTAGAGAGAGAGAGAGAGAGAAATACACTCAAGAGAGAACATGGGCTTCTCCAAGGGCTGAGAGAGCCTGGACACATCCTAGCATTAGACACAAAAGGGTGAAAGTACACATCTCAAGAGAGAAGATGTAGGCAACACATGTGCTCAGGCACCTCTTGTGCTCGGCCATGTGAGCACAAGCAGCACATGGCCAGCCTGGCTTCTATCATGTGATAAAGGAGTGAATGAAGGGAAGGATTAGGAAGTGATTTGTCAGCCTGACTTTGAAAGCTGTAATGGATTTGAACTGATAGCACGAAACAAGGCAATCTGTTTGGGTGAGAGTATGAGCAGAATGGGGAACCAGAAAGGATCAAGATTCAGGAAATCAAGCAGTTCCCCAGCTGCTTTTTAAAAAACCATATATAAAATCCATTATTATAGTTTTCTTGCTTCTGTGATCATTTAAAATTATTTTTAGAAAGATTATGATAGTTCTCTATATATTGTGAACAGATGTAAGCAGATTTGAAGCAATCAGAATTGTCTGGAAGTATTAGCATTTGTGTAAAGCAGACACATCAGTCAGAAGTAGATTACTTTAGATTATAAACAAAAGCCAAAACACTGCATGGACGACAAAAAAGAAATAAAAATATATAAATAAATTGCTAATTCATGTGTCTACTAATATAGTAATTGCATCCAATGCATATTTCTTATTAAATCACTACATTTCATGTTATCCTATTTAGTTCACTTGTTAATTGACTCTTTAGGAGAGATAAAAGCCTCAAAAACATTACATTTACTATAAACTGAGAGATAATTGAATCGAGTCTTTGTATTTGGCAGAAGACAGAGCAGAAACTCAGGAAAGAAAATGATCATCCCAAGGTCATACAGCTGGCTAACACTGGAACTTATATTACAATTCCGATCTTCTGATTTTTAGGCTATGGAGTGCTTATTGTCTTAATAATCTGTAAGATGGCCTGTTTGATAATACTTTGAAGTCAGCACTTAAATGTCTTGTACTAATTGCCTCATACATTATACAGAAACAGTATAGAACATTATAAATCATATAAAGATTTTAGAAAATTAAGTAAGACATAACAGAATTAAATTTTTGTTATATGACACACTGGGGATTAAGAAAGGAGGCAAGGATAGAGTTATAGGATGATTTTAGGGAGTTCTAATTAAAAAAAGAATATAGAAATCAACTGGGGTAGAGTATCAGGAAATGCTGTTCTAGGAATAGTTTTCTACCAGTTATATGGATATTGACAAATATGAAGTAGAAATCAGATGAATGAATAAAAATGTTAACAAAGTCATCTAAGATAATGCAGAACTAACATGATAGTTATTGTCCAGTGATGTGGGGCACTCAGGATTATTTTTCATTAGTGCATGAATGTATTCACACTACTATAAAAATTAATGCAGATTGGGTGGTTTATTTTAACTTAATTTTGGGGGGGATCATACCTGGCAGTGCTCAGGGCTTACTCCTGTCTTTGCACTTAGGGACCACTACTGGTGAACCTTGGAAGAACACATGGGATACTGGGGATCGAACCTGGGTCTGCTGCATGCAAGGAAATGTACCTTACCCCTATGCTATCTCTCCAGACCATGGGTAGTTTATTGTTATGAAATATTTTGGGATGGACTGTTCAATGAAGCTAGAGCATGTACTTTGCATACAGGAGACCTAGGTTCAATCCCTGGCACTGCCTATGGTTCACTGGATACCTAGAAAGAATTAATCCCAAAGCACTCTGAGTGTGGTTCCAACTCCCTTTTCCCCTTTAAAAGTTTTAAATTTTGGACAATGCTCCTAAGTAGTGTTCAGAGGACCCAGGAGTCACTCCCAGCAATACTCAGTCCACTAGATGCTGAGGTCTGAGCATGTGGTGGTGTTAGGGACAAATCCAGTGGTTCTTAGGGCAAGATTCCAGGGAGCTTCTCCTCTGTGTCTGGAGGGCCATTGGTGCTGAGGACCTTACTGGGCCCTTGATGCTATCTCCCTCTTTCCAAGACCAGTGTTTCCAAACTTTTACCAACAGTGGCCCCCTGTAAAATAACATGCAACCCGGAGATTCTTCTTCCAGCGATTTATTAAGAAACCTTCTCATGCAAATGAAAAAGAGGACTAAGGAAGGATGGATGAAGGAAGAGGAACCAGGGGGGAACCCCTAGCTAGGCAGCTTCCCTCCTTATATACCTCTAGCTGCTTGTTTACGCCCACGTGTCTGCATCTGATAGGTTAGTTACAGCTTATGGGCGTGGCAAGACATCCTGTTTCCTTATTAGGAGTTGTTTTCGAAGCACACAGGTGTTGTTTACGAAGAACGGTACAATTTACAAGCACAGTGCAACTGTTGTTACAAAGCAAGGTCCCGTGGAGGCTCTCCACAGCCCCCTTCTAACTTTGCTTCCTTCCTGGAATCACCCTGGAATATCCTGGTTCTCTACAGGGAAACCAATGACCACCCCCATATCAAGCTGAGATAAGCTTGTTAAGCAACAAATAGTTCTGAAGGCTAGGAAGTGCAAGATCAGTGTCTAATCGATTCCATATCTGTTAAGAACCATAGCTCATAGCTCCTCCTCACGACTAGAGGAGGGTTGCAGTTGTATGAGCTCTCTTATAAGGACACAAACCTCAAATAGAGAGCTTTGCCTTCATAATCTAATCACCTCCTAAAGACCTCATCTCCAAATCTCATAATATTGGAGGTTAACTTTCAACATGCACATTTGTGGGACAAGGAGGAAGAAGCATATAAACATTTAGTCTATAACAATTAGTCACTGAATAACATCAATATTAGGGAAACATTAAAAAATACACATTTGTCATGATTTGTATTTTTTTTTCTAATGTAGGAGTACTGCTATTTATTCAGCCACTGATTAAGCTGACTGAAGCAGGCATTGTCATGATTCTTAACCAAGACTTTAAAACAGATGGAGAGACTGGAGAGATAGTACAGGAATTAAGGTACACAAATCCACAATTATATCCTCCAAACCTCACTAAGTATAGCCCTGGAGGCACTGAGCACCACTGGGCATGGCCCTGGAGGCCTTTCATCATGGCCAGGTTAACCTGGATGTCCCCAGACCACAGGGCTTGAGTAGGTCATTGCTTCCCCAGGCCCTAGCTTTGAACTGCTGGCCTGGTTTCTTGATAATAGTTGGAATTGCCCCCAGGGTCCCTGAGAACCACTTGGAACCCTTCTCCCTGCCCACCCCCTCCACCACCATCACTGAGAAGATGAAAAATTAAAAGCATGCAGTTTAAACTTTAGCCTTGTGATTCTGATTTTGTCTGAAATAGCTAAATCTTGTTTTACAGCATATGTACAATAATAAATTAGAGATTTTTGAGAACCAATAAGGAAAAAAAGCTACTTTTTTTTTTAAAAAAAGCAGATTTGAGTATTCTTAGACATACAAAAGGGGCTTTGTATGTCTTCCATAAAAAGTTGTTTTGATAATTAAACAAGTAAAAGCTATTACCAGTTAGTTCTGAGAATATGTATTCCTTACAGGTATTTTAGGTTAAACCCACAGATTTCCTAATATAAGCATCTAAAAGTTGGTAAATTAAAAAAATACAAGGACATACTTGCTTCCTAGAGTGCTTGTTTTTATTTCACCTTTCTGTTTCCTCTTTGTTTTTCATTCTTTCCCAAAAATCTTTTGGTACACTGAAATTTCTTTCTAGTATATAACATTCTCTCCTCAGCCTGCTCCTCTCTGCCAATCTAGTCCTCTGGGAGGAAGTGTGAGAAGGAAAACTAATGGTGCCAAACTTCCTACCTGAGTGAGAAGACAAACAAAGTAATCATGATTGTTTTCCTCAGAAAAACTAGAGCTTGGTATGATTTGTTTGTGAGCACAGAATTTTTTTCTTACTTGCCTCATTTTCTGGGTCTATTGCAGACATCCTGATCAGAAAGGAAAAGGTTCTTACTCTAAAATGTAGACAATTTCGGGTTGGGCATATAGGGATGGAGCACAAGCTTTGGGTTTGGGAGACCCAGTTCCATCAGAGCACCACCGGGGGTGGTGCCAAGACCAAAACAAAGAAACAAACTACAGACTCAAAGTTAGAAGATTCATGACAGGATTCTTATCTTCTAAAGATTATTTTATTGGGCCTCTTAAGATGATGTGTATCGTTGCCATTGCCTGGTAAACTCTAAATGTACAACTTGCAAATTCAAAATTCATCTATCCATCTTGGATTTCTCTGATATAGTGTTCTAATTTCCCTTTAAACATCATCAATTCTATATGTAATATCAAGTCTCCTACTTAAATATATGCAACAATTTAGCTTATGTATTTTCCCTGTCTGCTTAGCCCCTTTGTCACTGGAAACTCTGTTCTTTTAAAATAAATAATTGTTTTGCTATTATTGTTAGATTCATTGTCATGGCTCATGCCTGGCAGTTTTCAGGAACCTGAGTCACTGCTGGTGTTTTTCTTGGGGGAAAGCCTCAGGCCTCACATGTGCAAGTTGCAAGGTATGTTCCCTGCCAGTTGAGCCACACCCCTGGTCCTACTCATTTTGTGAAAAAAATTATTTTTGATTTATTATTGGTTTAACATGCTGCTGTTGGCACCTACCACTGGTGACTTACACTTGGACATGGCTATTTAACACAAATTGTAGCACTGGAATCAATGTATCAAGGACTCACTGCATCCAACATCAAAGTTTGGTGCCATCCTACCACCAAAAGGTCACTCTAGTAGACCTTTGCCTCACCAACTTTCCCAGTTCCCTCTAGAAACCACCATAGTTGTCATGAAGCTTAGAAATTAAGTTTTTATTCCCCCTCAGTTCATTTACTTTATTTATATTCCACATTTTTCACTTCCTTATTTGCTTAACATAGCATAATTGCTTCACATTCCAAACATTTTTGCCCCCAAAGGCACAATTTAATCATTTTAAAGGCAGATGGTATTCCATTGAACACAGGTTCTTTTTTCAGTCATTGATGAACATTTGGGTTGATTTCTTATTTTGGTTGTTGTGAATAATTTCAGCTTCATTGATAAGGTTTTTCAGAGGAAAAAAAAACCCTAAACTCAGGGAAACACTTTTGTATGTGTGTATGTGGAAAGAGTATACCCAGCAGTGGTCAGGGCTTACTCCTTGTGGACTCTGGGACCAAATGGGATACCCAGGCCGACTGTTTTGCGAGTCAAGCATCCTACCCACTCTACTATACCTTGGCCCTACAAGGAAACAATTTTGGAGTCAATAGATTTTCACTCACTTCTCATGTTTGTTAGCTGGTCTCATTTACTATATCTTTAAAATAGATTCTGACTTCCAGCTATGAAGGGGACTAGTTGGGAGTTATTCAATTCTCCCAATAAGGACAAGTAGAGAATCTTGATTATATATAAAAAGACATGGGATCAGAGTAATAGTACAGGAATAGCATTTACCAAGAAGACTTATAACTGAGCACCTAAACACATAAGGAATTAAAGGCGGACCAGAAGTACACTGAATCTGAAGAAGATTGAAACCATTCCTGTGTTAATGATGCTGCTATTACTCAAAACTATCTTTAGAAGCTTAAAAGAAGCCCTTTGGAGGAAGATATTGCTCTTTCCTAATAGACAGGAGCTTGCAAAGTATACACAGTACAATGCTCATGGATGATAGGTACAAATATAACCCTAAAAACGACACTGTAGAATAATTAGTACAAATTGGAGACTTTCCTGGGGAGTTGCAATCTATAATAAAAAATGAATGGGAATTTAAGCATAAAATTTTTATTTCTAGTGATTTTTCTATTTTTCTTGATAAAAGTTTTAAATTTTGCTAGTTGTGTCAGAAAAAAACCCTTTGTTTTAATTGGTTCTTTCTAAAGAAATGAGTCTGTTTCTAATAGGTAGCAGTAGAACCCACTACACCACTCCAGGATTCCATTTTCAGTTCAAGAAAATCTAGAATTTAGATTAAATAAGTACTTGTTGAGTTTTGAGTTGTGGAAAAGAACAGGTATTTAGAGGGAGGTAGAAATTCAGAGCTGCATGTAGCAGAGAAGATGATATTGAAATTCTAAGTCAGATGGTCTTGCACACACAGACACACAGAAGAAAACTGCCTGCCATAGAGACGGGGGTGGGGTGGCATGGAAGTGACAGGCGAGATACTGGGAACATTGGTGGTAGGAAAGCTACAACGGTGGAGGGATGGGTGTGTTTGATCATTGTATGGACTGGAGTGATAGCATAGCGGCAGGGCGTTTGCCTTACACGCGGCTGGCCAACCCAGGTTCAATTCCACCGCCCCTCTCGGAGAGCCCAGCAAGCTACTGAGAGTATCTTGCCCCCACGGCAGAGCCTGACAAGCTACCCATGGCATATCCAATATGCTAAAAACAATAACAACAAGTCTCACGATGGAGATGTTACTGGTGCCCACTCAATCAAATCGATGAGCAATGGGATGACAGTGACAGTGACAGTTTATAATCCTACAATTGATTTAAGCCAAAAGGTCAAGAAGCAACATCCAGAGACTATAAAAGCAAGCTCCCAGAAGAGAGTGATGCAGAGTCTCTTGCCCCCATGTCTGGCTGTCTTCACCGGGGCCCCTTAGAGGGGGTGGGTTGAGTTTCCCTCTCTGCCCCAAGAAGAGCCCCCACAGGCGAAAACCTCCGGAACCCAGGCACAGCCATGCTCAAGGCCCCTCTCCACACATTCAGACAAGCCTCACTCATGAAGGAACTCGCAGAGGAACCCAGGTATGCAGGACCCGGGGCTGAGATCTCCAAGCCTGCTCGGATCGGGACTGGGCCTTTTCCACCCAGATCCCCCATTTTCCAGTAGCTCAATGGTCACACCCCAGAAACTGCCCCCAGTGCTGTATAATCCCATCAATGGCCAACATCCAGAGACTATAAAACCAAGCTCCTGGAACATCTTATAGCCTAGTTCTCCCTCTTGGAGAATTGGCAAGCTACTGAGAGTTTGCTGCTCACATGGGAGAGCCTAGCAAACTCCCCATGGCATATTCATATGCCAAAACCAGTAACAATGATGGTTCTCATTCCCCTGACCCTGAAAGAGCCTCCAACGTGCCACCGTTGGGAAGGATGAGTAAAGAAAGGCTGCTAAAATCTCAGGGCTAAGATGAATGGAGATGTTATTGAGACCGCTCGAGAAAATTGATGATCAATGGGATAATGATGAAGATGATGACAACGACGACGAGGACAATGATTATGATGATGACGATGACGATGATGATGATGATGATGAGTTTATAATCCTATAGCTAAAACAAAGATTAGTGCAGTTAAGAAAGATCAGGTAGAGTAACTACCAAAAGAAGGTGAAGCAAAGCAAATATTGAGGTATAAATTAAATCTCCATAGAACAGAGATCAAGAGATTTCAGGTATTGTGAGGAATATGTCCTTAGGGAAGAACTTGTTTTCTATGGTATTTGTCAATTTTGTTTTTGCTTTTGTTTTGTTTGTTTGTTTTTAAAGCAAACTTCATCCAAATCTCAGAGAACTGCCCTTGAAATAAACCTTTTATTTTGAATCATTTTTCCTTCCTGACTCTTATTTAGTCATCATGATGTACAATACTGTTGCAGATGGAGTTTCCTGCATATGTTTTTCCCCAAGACATATTTGGGGGTTGGAGTTTTGCTCTCCTTCAAGGCCAAAAGTAAGGCAGGGTGGTGATGGCCAGTCGGTTTTTTGTCCATGATTCTCAGATTCTTCAGTATTTTCAAGAATTAAAATAGTAAATAACAAAGATGCCCAGACTCAGAGTTAGAAATAAAGAAGTTGATTGGAAAGTAGAAGAGAAAAAATCTACCACCTGAGAGGAATTTAGTATAAGACTAAGTATGTTTTGTTTTGTGGGGGTTTTATAGGAAAACCTATCTTTGTTTTACTTATTGAAGTGTCAGAAGATTCCCATTATTAGGACCTATTTGTGTTGGTAAAATAAGATGAACATCTTTCTTAGGCTGATAGGGATGGTTTATTTAAGACCTTTTTGGTTATATTCCATACTCCCTGGTATTTCTCCATTATCTCTTAGTCTTCTGTGAGCCCAAGGTCTAGGGCAGAATTTATGGTCTTTGGAAACTGTAAACTTCCCTAATCTCAGAAAGAGCTCAGAAATTTGTGGTAATGTTTAAAATGTACGATGGGGTCAGCTAAAATGGAGCTGCTTGTAGCAGCTGCCAAAGGTAAAACGGAGGCTTCCGGCTTTCAAAAACATAACATGCCTCACCTCTACCCCCCAACCCCCCAAAGTAAAAAAACATATTTTAGTAAACCATTTTCTTTCTCTTTTGAAAAACTATTTTAAGCTGATGGTATATGTATGTATGTGTGAATTTATATATAAAAATTCAGGTTATTGAGAGATACTAAAGAAAATCTGATTTTTAAATTTACAGTGAGAATCTGGAATTATGTGGTTTTATTCTCTGGGAAAAGTGAATGTTAGGCCAACAGTACTGACATGGCCTGAACTGTAGACAACTCTAAGACATGTTGATATCATCAGATTATTGGAAGATTCCTATGAACAAGTTTTTTGAAACATAAATGAAAATATGTAGAATGACAAAAAATTAAAATAAAAACTAAAGAAAAGGTATACATATATCATAACTATAATATTTTTGGTCTTCTGTTTTATTCATTCACATCTATTTTGTGCCCAAGATCGAATGTTTTAATTTCTTGAGCATATGAACCATAAATATTGTGTGTACCTTATGACATATGAGTCAATGACCTAAAATCTCAGATTGAAAACTGTGCTGATCTGGCATGCTGTGTAAGAAATTTTCATCTCTCAGTTATTATCAAAAACCTGACATGCTTTTAAAAGATTGTTAAAATTAACTACGACATTTGCTTTAGTATACACATTGCCTTATAATTTACAATGTATTTTCTATGCTGAAAGATTGATTTCAGATAGGTCTAGCTTGTCTTGCTTGAAAAAAAGTTGTCATTCTGTTTTATGGAATAAAGCAAGATTCTACAAGACACATTCAGTTAAAATGAAGCAAAATCTGCAGTGTTTGAAAATGGTAATGCTTTCTGTTATCTGAATTTATTGATCAAAATAAAATAAGTGTTCCATTTAAAATCTGCCTGTAGCAGTATGCTTTTCAACAGTCCCACTTTTGAAAGCTCCTCACTGCACCCCTACTTTCCTCCTACCTCTTTTGAGCATTTAAAAAAAAACTTGCAAAATTGCACACTAACTGAAAAATTATTGAGTTACTTCCTGTAAAGTTAAATAGAATGTGAGCCTATGAATTAAAACCCACAAGTATGGAAACTTTGGAAGGGTGCTTTCATTGCATCCAAAATTACAAATAGTTTCTATTGCAATCGTTAGTTTAGGTTTGAATAAAATCTTGTATATTACGAATTGTAATCCAGAGACAAAAGTACTCTTTCATATAGACTCAAACACTTCTTTTGTGAAAAAGTATGCAAATTAACATCTTAAATTTAACTAAATAAGAAAAAAAAAATCAAATGCTACCCATTCCAGTTATCTATTGCTGCAAACTATCCTAGAATTTAGGATAGAACAACAACAACATTATTTTATTTCAGGCCTTAATGTTTCATTTCAAAATGATATGGGTGTGGAATTCAGGCAGAGCTTTACTTTGATAATGTTTCTGCTGCTCATGATGTTGATGGAGATGCTTTTGTAAAATTTTCAGTTTCATAGATTGTTTCAGATTGTATCCTGGTACGGAAATAGCTATAGTTTCTGTAAGCACTGAAGCCCTTGCTTCTTTTAAAAGTAGCAAAGTTTATTGGAAAGCAGAAGAGAATGAAAAAGAAACTCTCCTGTGTGTGTGTGTGTGTCTCTGTGTGTGTGTGTCTGTGTGTGATTTACTGTAGTACTAAGTTCTTTTTTACTTTCTTTCTTTTTTGGGTCACATCTGGCGTTGTTCAGGGGTTAATCCTAGCTCTACACTCAGGAATCACTCCTGGTGGGCTTGGGGGACCATATAGAGTACAGGAGATTATACCTGGGGCAGCTGCATGCAAGGCAGCATTCCACCAGCTAAACTACATCACACCAGTCCCAGCACTCAAGCCTTTGAACACCAGAATTATCTTTTGTGTGATTTCTGATTTATCGAATAATGAAGTTACATTTTGTCTTTAATCACTGACTGACCAAGGCAGGGGCTGGGTGTAGAATGAAGGCTTTGTTGGGAAATTTTGCAAATAGTGTGGTCATTTCTGTATGGAAGTGCAATGAAAATAATTCTGAAAAGAAAATAGAGTATTATGTTATCAACCATTGTGCAAAACCACTAAGGACAGATAATTTTATTTGACTTATAAATTATTTATGCCCAGAAGAAAAGTGAAAATAACATTTATAGAAGGCAGAATATTAATTTTCTGTATTGACTTTTCAACTGGAACTGGCCAAATGACTTATAGGGCTGAATCTCATTTATAGTTTCTCTTAACCTTCAAGGGAAGCAGGACAGTGGTGGCTAAAATGGGTTTTCAATAGTGACAGACCCTTCTGCTAAGGTCTCAAGTAGGAGATTAGGAGATCATAGAAATATTTTTTCTTTATTTTATATTATAAAGTGACTACCAGGTTTTGAGAGCATGAGTCATTAGACTTTGATGTGTATTATGATTTAAAACAGATGCTAGGACTCTCTAGTCTCAGAGATTCTGGACTAGTAGGTCTGAGATGGGGCTCAAGGCTTGTCTCCCTATTTTCAGGAAGCCTCGCAGGTAGATCTAGCACACACTATAATTTGAGAAACATTCTTCTTAAATCTAGTTAAGAGAAAGAAAGCAATTGAGCAATTGTGACTAGTATTCAATATCTGGTTGATTCAGTTACATTATAAATATGGGCACATATATTTTCAAGTTGCAAAATACGTTATAAGTCAAATAAAATTATCCTGTCCCTACTGGTCTTGCACACTGGTTCATAGCATGAAATTCTGTTTCATTATCACAACTTTGTCATATTTCCATAGAAAACAAATAGCTCTCATCAAATAGCTCATACCCCCTATAGAGTATTGAGATTTCGTCTAGATCAAGACACGGAAAGAATACCATCTTTTCCTTGTACCTTTTATTCTTTGATGGGAGAAATAGATAAAAATTATAACTTAAAATATAAACAGATAAATATTTATTGAATAAAAGTACATAGAGGAAATAAGGACTGAAGCGATAGCACAGTGAGTAGGGTATTTGCCTTACACGTGGCTGACCCAGGCTTGATTCCTCCTTCCCTCTTGGAGAGCCCAGCAAGCTACCGAGAGTATCACGGCAGAGCCTGGCAAGCTCCCGGTGGCATATTTGATATGCCAAAAACAGTAACAACGAGTCTCATAATGGAGACATTACTGGTGCCCGCTCGAGCAAATCAGTGAACAATGGGACAGTGCTATAGTGCTACAAAGGAAATAATGTATTCTAAGTTCATAAATAAAGAAGGCTTTATTGAGGAAGTGATATACAAATAGGATATTGAAGGATGTATTGTTAATGTCCTAAATGGATTATGGCAAAACAAGTAATCTAAGAAGCTACTAGGCATAACCATGTAGATTAAGTGGAACATAAAATGAAAAGAAAGAAGATGTAAGAGATGACTCTGGTGAAGGTATATATGAAACAGATTATGAAGGATTATATTTTATGCTAAATATCTTGGTTTTTAAAAATTCATTATGTTAGTAGTTTTTAAAGATTATGTGGTTTTGCTGGATAAATAACATTGGTTTGTCTTTCTCCCAGTCACAGGGAGCTTAGGTTTACTGAGTAATGCCCATTACAATACCCCCAAAGCACTCCCATTTCCTTGGTATTCATCTTTAACTTCTCTGTGCTCTGCTTTCTCTACCTGTTAATCACTTGTTTCCCCTAAGCAGTACCTCTGACTTGTAAAGTCAAATTCCTCAGAAATCACTTATTTTGTATTTGTAAGTTAAATATTGCTTTTCTCCTTCCCTTATGTTCTTTGTATACTTTTACTTCAGAGCAATATCCTTTTTGTATAGGCATAGGATAACAGTTAATGAGATGCTCTTGTAACTTGAAAGTTAATTGACTTTGAATAATAATATTCACTCCTGGGCATCTGTTTTCTCAACTTAAGCCTCAGTTGCTATTAGTTCCTAGCACCCAAAAAGCAGTGTCCTGATGAGGGACTGGGTAGACTCAGGGCAAGCTGTGAGCTACCCTAGCATTGAAACAGGCCAGGTCAAGCGCCATAATACTTAACTATAAGTTAGGAGCATGGTCATGAACAAATTCTGTCATGATCCAAAGAGTAACAACTGGACTAGGACCCTGCTAGAGTTTGGAAAAACTAATCTGCCCTGAGCACTGTAGTCTGGTTTCTATAGGGAGATGTCCCTAGGAGAGCCACCTGCAAGCTTAATGTATCTCTTACTGTGTCCATACAAAATGACTTGGAAGATTATTTAGAAGTAAGTAAATCTAAGATGATCATTGGACTAAGGAAAGGAGAAATATGCCACTAGGTGGTATTTCACCCTTGAACTGATCTCCTGGATGAAGGAGATATTTGTCTTCTATCAGAAAGGAAGGACTTTCCTATGTTGATTGTGCTACCTCACCTGGGTGCAGTTTCTACCTGGAACGTTTGGAGGTTAGGCGTGATACTAAAGCAGTGAGACAAGCAGGAGAATGGAATAAACTGCAACTGATCACCAACAAGCCTGGTGGCCCTGTTCCTCCATTTATGCATCTGTTGGCCTTGGCTGGCTGTGGCTGCAAGCTAAGGTGGGAAAGTGGCACATGTCCACTGAACGCACGTGAAAGGCAAGAGAGATTGCCACTATCACCGCATGCTCACGTACTTGTTTTGAGATTATGCAATCTATGAGAAAGTTTCTCACTGTTACACATTTAAAACTATTTGCTTCTGGTTTCAGGGAGTCTTTCAGAACCCCTCTTGTAGGTAAGGCAGAATGAGAGTCATAGGGTCAAGTTTGTGCAATAAATAAACTTCTCTTGGAGCAAAGGGACCAAGATGAGTTAGGAGGCTGTATCATCACAAATAAAATGGAAGGGCAAATTATCAAGATAGGAAACTATTTGCATAGGGGAAAGAAGAAATTATAGACCACTTTCAGATTTCTGACTAGATAAAAGTTATTTCTATTGGAGAGTATATAATCCATTTTGGTTCATACACCTTGTCTGATAGAAGATGAGGTGTTCAGAAACAGTTGTCATCATAAGCCTGTAGTTCAGTAGAGAGATTAGTGTAGTATATTTTATAATTCCACCCAGTGGTTACCCAACTAAATGTATTCTGTGTCCTTTCTGTCTTGCTGGTTGACATCTGACTTAGTGTGACCTTCAATGTGGAATGGAAAACTAAGAGTAACCTTACTCATAACAAGGGTTTCTGAGAATCCTCTCAGCTTCAATAATCTATCAGATTATAGTGATAATTGTTCCTTTGGCCAATAATATGTTTAGGAAATAAAGGTGATTCAATTTTAACCACAGAGAAATTAAGGAATCTTTTGGGAACTGCTAGAAAGTTTTTACTGATTCAAAGAAAACCAAAGAAGAGAAGTTCATTTTTTCTGCATCTGGCCACTGGCTGGGAAGCGGGGGCCGCTGTCTTGATGTCATAAGTGGAGCCAATCATCATGGTGAGGTGGCGCACATAATGACTAACAGAACCTTGAGCCCTACTCACATTAGCTAACTCTAATGGATTTTTAAAAATGATTTTTAACGTGACAGATAAGAAATCTCATACTGCTTAAATAATGAAATTATTCTATAAATTTGTAATGAACATTATCCTAAATTTGAGATTTAGGGTTTCTCTAAATCTAGATCAGTCTACTTAGTAAAACGTACAAGACATAAAGTCAGAGCTTATGTATAGAATTCAGTAGTATTGTGTGTATATGGTGCTGGGAAAGAGCTCTAGAACTTTTAGTTTTGTAAATTTGAAATTTTATACTCATAAAGCAGTAATTCTCACTTTTTCCTTCACCCCATCTTGAAAACTCATGCAGAATTTTTAAAAATTAATAAGTTGTAGTTAAAATCATCAAAGAGTCAGAGAAATAGCTCAAAAGACTGAGTGTATACTTTGGATCAGGAGGGCCTGGGTCCAATTTCTAGCACAATACTGTCTCCTGAGCACTTTTAGGAACAATCCTTGGGCACAGAACTGGGAGTAATTGTTGAGCAGGCCAGGTACAGAGCTAAAACAAAATAATAAAACATTGAAAAAGAACAAGGCCCTGAAGAGACAATACAGACAAGAAGTCAATGGCAATGAGAGATGCACAAAGGAAATGAAGTTTCACAAAGGAAAGGAATAGAAAGATCCACTAAGAGGAAGAGAGAGAACTAGTAGGACAAAAGTTTGTGAGATTCTTGAGGGGGTCATTAGGAGAATGGGTAGTTACCACATTAAGTGTTGCAAAAGAATATATGAAATCAAAGTCGAAAAATATTACCTGGATTTCCTAATCAATAAATCATGGTTGATGTAGGTAGGACATGGGTCAGTGGAGTAAGAAGGTTAGATTCTAACTGAAGAGTGAATAGTAACTGGAGAAATAGATCTCACAGCAAGAAAGTCACACACAAAATTCTAAATCATAAAATTCTGAATTCTAAAACTATTCTACACTGGTAGCCCTTCTTTATCACCTAGCTATTAATATTTTCTGTTTTTCACTCTATACTGCGAAGAGAGTGCTGCAGAGACAAAGAGAAAGCAAGCTTCAGAAGACCTGTTTATGTCCCTTCTACCGAATGAGCACATATGCTATAGGGCAACTGTGTTTAACTGTTTTTGTTTAACCTTGAGAGCCTTTGACTCAATATTGTTTTTAATCTTACATTTGTGTCTGGAAAGAGGCATTGTTTCTTTGAAATGGTTGAATCTTGCCCAAAAAGAGGATCTATTTTAAACAGCATTCTAGTTGCAGAACTAAGTTATACTTTAGAACACTTTTTGGAGCCTTTCTGCATGTGTATAACACAACCCCCATGGGTTTTAGTTCTTGCAGTTGTATTACTATTAATTTCTCTTTGAAGTCTAGGTGGAAATTGATCCATTTTGTTTGGTAACAAAGGACAGTTTACTTTCTGTAGTTTCCCCATTATGTCTATAGAAAAGAACATTTTATTTAAAGATGGAACTCTGACAGTCTGTTTAATTATAATCCTAAGAGACTGCAATTTCAGGTTAGTGGGTAAATGATTCATATATTCTCTAAATTTTAGAAAATGAAATAATTTATCACAGATTTATGGATATCTTCAGTGCTAACTTTAAACATGACTAGTTTGTGCATATCCAGGGTCCTATTCTCAGGAATTCTCTGAGACCTTTCTCCATCTTCTAATCTCCTTTTCATTCTGATATTGTCACTGTCATTGTCATTTCATCGCTCATAGATTTGCTCGAGTAGGCACTAGTAATGTCTCCATTGTGAGACTTGTTGTTACTGTTTTTGACATATCGAATACACCATGGTAGCTTGCCAGACTCTGCCGTGTGGGCAAGATACTCTTGGTAGCTTGCCGGGCTCTCCGAGAGGGACGGAAGAATCAAACTCGGGTCAGCCACGTGCAAGGCAAATGCCCTACCACTGTGCTATTGCTCCAGCCCATTCCTATATCAGTATATCAAGAATGGGGAAGGGTGATGGTCAGATTTATGCAACGTTGACTTAGGGTGATTTAATACTCTATGCATATTTAGGAGTTTTCCAGGAAAAGTGATGCACTACTGAGGGGAAATATACAATGAACCTACATAATCATACACTATAGCACTGTAGCACTGTCCTCCCGTTGTTAATCGATTTGCTTGAGTGGGCACCAGTATCGTCTCCATTGTGAGACTTGTTGTTACTGTTTTTGGCATATCAAATACACCATAGGTAGCTTGCCAGGCTTTGCCATGAAAGCAGGATACTCTCAGTAGCTTGCTGGGATCTCCAAGAGGGGCGGAGGAATCCAACCCCGATTGGCCATGTGCAAGGCAAAACCCTTACGCACTATGCTATTGCTCCAGCCCACTACGTATACAAAAAATAGAAGTGACACATTATCAGGTTGAGTTTGTGTGTGTGTGTGTGTGTGTGTGTGTGTGTTTGTGTGCGTGCGCGCGCTTGCACAAAGTAGTGGTAATAGCAAGGATATAGGTGATTATCATTCAATGAAGGTTCCAGTGTGCAATCTCCACTGTTTTTTGGGGGGAAGGAGGAGGGATACACTGGTGGTGCTCAGGAATAACTCTGTGCTCAGGGATAACTCTGTGCCCAGGTTTTACTCCTGGCAAGACTTGGAGGACCATATGGGGTGGAGAGATTGAGCCCAGGTCAACTACATGCAAGGCAAATGCCTTACCTGCTGTTCTATCACTCTAGCCCTTACTGAAGCATTTTAGGTGGGAATATGCGTGGCTTAAGCAGTGCTACTAAACTAGAACATGTTTTTCTCTCCTTCTCCTATTCCAAATCGTTGCTTCTAACATTGCATATGGATAAGAGTGATTCTCCTGAATGTCAATTAAAATTCAGAAGGTAAAGTCAGAAACTAAAGTGATATTAAGATAAGATATTAAAATATGCTGCATTGCTTGGTAAAGGAGTGTAACACCATCTTTGAAATATCAAATAAAAAATCGTTTGGCTATGCAGATTGATTCACAGAATGTTTGATGTTTTCAATGAATAAAATAAAATGTGAAAGCAACTTGAAGCAGTAAATACCAATTAAATCCCACGAGGATAGACATATGTTTAAATGATAAGGTTTTTGGAGAACAAACCATCCTGGGCTTCTGAATATTTAAATGAGAACATTTCAATATTCTACCAATATAGTGGTGTTAAATAAAAAGAAAGTGTGAACAAAGCTTTTCATTTTTGTTTTGCTGCTTTGCAGTCAGGGAATATGCTGGAATCAAATCTAAGGTATCTGTTTATTCATTGGCCCAGATCCCAAAATGTCTTAAATGTAAAATTGCTTGTTGGCATTTAGTCCCTGTGGATTCCTGCAGATTTGAGGATTCAATTACCCGCTTGTTCACTTTATGAAGTGGCCAGCCCATGAAACCAACTTTAAGCTGGTAATTAGCTAAGGAGTTTTATTTTTCTCATAATAACTTTAATTATCACTGGTAGCTCTAGAAATAACGTGTCTTTTTAAGGTTGCTGTAATAAGATTTTTTGACAGTGGGATAGATAGGGAATATATTTCATCACTAGAAATGCCTTGATAGAAGAGGGATGCTATTCACAAATGAATGAACTAATAGAAGTATGACTATAATTGGATGTTCTCCTTCTTCCCTCAAATTCCCATGACAACCAATTTACTGTGGAAAGGCCTTCCCTGGACTATAGGTGTTATTCTCTCCATTTTTTTTTGATGTAGGCATATTATTAAAAATATGACGCAAAACAAAAACAAAAACACTAAGAATTTCAAATAAAATAGGCCTGCAGGTTGATGCTAGTCCACATGACACCAATTTTCAAAGTGTACTTCAAATATATAAATGGAAGTAGTTTTTCTCTCTTCTGAATTCATGTAATTATTTTCTATGCAATTCAGTATGAAATTAATCATGACCTGTCTCATGACATATTTCCTATTATGTCTTGAGCTGTTGTTTATTATTTTTTGCAGTTTTAAAATTTTCCAATCTCCTTGAAACTCTGTTTATTAACTGTTTTTTAGTGTAGAATCTGTCTTTCTATTTTTTTCCAAGCCAACTGCAATGATTCTTCAATAAATGAATTTTTTTCCATAAGAGTGCAGGGTATTCAAATCTGTATTCACCTTTTCTGCAGGAGTACTGACACAACATAAAATGAGATAATTTCTTATATTCACAAAGTGATGTTTGTTTTTCTTTAGAAATTGCTGTAGATTTTTGAAAGTGAGACAAATGTTTTAAGGAAATTCAGAAACCACCTCACAAATGCCTCAAATATACTACCAGGGAAAAAATGCCTCTTCCTTTCTTCTTTACATCACTAAAGAGTGAGAAATTAAGAATAAAGAAGGATATGAAGAAATAAAAAATATATTAGAAACTTTGCAAGCTCAATGTTTAAACTTTTAATGTTGCACAGATGAAAATTGTTCCCCCCATTTTACAGATGAAAATGAGGTGTGATGCAAAAGGTTACACAACTGCTACCAGATTTTTTTTTAAATTCTGATCTATTTAACTAGTGCCAAGAGGGGTGGGAAGGATTCCACTATACCGTTGCACTCTTTTAGGGATGATTGAGTAGTCAAAAAATTAACACTATACAGATGAGTAGGAAGGAAAAAAAATCCCCCAATTTTTATCATGTATAGAGAATCTACATGGAAGTGAAAATTCCCAAGTAAATAAAGTAGAATGTGAGCTGAGAAATGGGATAGGGAACTGAAATTTCAGGGTGGGTGTGGGTGGAAGTGGGCATCTCATATTATCATAAAAAAATGATTCAAACAATGAGAATCAGATACTTTGTTATTAGATGTTTGCTCTGCCACATAGATTTTTCTGATGGGAAGTTCATTTCTGGAAATAACTGGAAATTTTGGGTAAGACCATCTATTTTTATTCTTCTAGGTAGCTACAGAATGATAAAAGGTTGTGTGTGTGTGTGTGTGTGTGTGTGTGTGTGTGTGTGACCCTGGAGGGCCTTGATTGATCTTGTATGTATATAATATATGTGCTAAAGCCATAGATCTTTGAAAGTCCTGCTCTTCATGACGCTTGTCCTTCACTTCTAAGTCAGGGCTACCTTTTAGCCAATAGCTTCTAGCGTGTCTGTTGTGCATTTCTAGTGTTGTGGGTGACTTTTGTAAAGTGGGGAGAGCAGAGGTGACAGTCTCAAGAAGAGAACCTACCACCTTTATCCACATTGGTTACCTGCATAGTATGGACCTCACGTCTCACCAGCCACATAAAAAGGTTGTCACTTGCACCATTTGTTCCACTTGTTCCCATCGTTCTACACAGCATGGGGAATGATCCTTGCTACCTGATTTCGTTGGGAGCCATGGAACCCAAACTGGAGCGAGGAACTGCTATTACCACGGCTTTCCGGGTCCACTGCCTTCCATCACAAAAAAGAATTTTAGGAGACAAATAGTGCAGTAAAACAGTTTTATTTAGAGATTATGAGGAATGAAAGAGAGATGAGAGTAACATGTTAAAGAGAGAGCATAAGCTTGTCATGAGAGGAGAGCTGAGAATGCACATCTCAGGTGGAGATAAAGGATGTCTCCTCTCCAGCCACTGTCTTGAAAGAATGGGGAAGTACCCCATTTGGCTTGTCTTTGTGAGTTAGTTTCATAGGTTTCCTCCCCAGATGCCCAGATATGGGGCTTTCTATGCAGATAAGGTTTCATTATAATGGAGATTTCAAGGGGAAGGCCATGGAGTTTTTTTTTTTAATTGAATCACCATGACAGTTACAAGCTTTCATGTTTGAGTTTCAATCATACAATGATCAAACAACCATCCCTCCACCAGTGCACATTCTCCACCACCAATGTCCCCACGTATACCCTCTCGCCCCTTTCCAGCCCTCCCCCTGCCTCTATGACAGACAATTTATCCCATACTCTCTCTCTATTTTTGGGCATTGTGGTTTGCAGTTTAGATACTGAGAGGCCATCATGTTTGGTCCTTTATCTACTTTTAGTGCACATCTCCCATCACAAACGATTCCTCCAACCATCATTGTCTTAGTGATCCCTTCTCTAATCTAGCTGACCTCTCCCTCAAATCATGAGACAGGCTTCCAACTATGGGGCAATATTCCTGGCCCTTGTGTCTACTGTCCTTGGGTGGGAGTCTCACATTATGTTATTTTATATTGACAGACATAGGAGGACCCTTGAATTTTTGGTTTCTATCTTCATGTCCTTACACAGCCTTTGTTCCTGCTTAAACTTACCTCCAGTGGTGCTAGGGGGAATCTAGTCTTCTTTGGGTTTGTGCTGGGGCCAATTTGAGTCTTATCAGACCTCAATTCCTGTGTTCACAAAGTAAGTCCTGCCATAATGCTTACTGGTTATTTTTAGGACTAGTGGCACCTTCTTTAAATCCCAATTTTGTTTGCTTACTTTCTGAGAACTCATTGTCAGCACCTCTTTCTCTTCTCCCTGCCCTCAATTCAGTTTTCTACTTTACCGGATAGGCAGGTCCTTATAAATGTTTAAGATTAAAGAACTATGGAACAAAATCAACACAATGCAAAAAACTTGAGGTTTTTTTTAATTTTTATTTTTTATTTTTTGCTTTTTGAGTCACACCTGGCATTGCACAGGGGTTACTCCTGGCTTTGCACTCAGGAATTACTCCTAGTGGTGCTCAGGGGACCATATGGGATGTTGGGAATCGAACCTGGGTCAGCCGCATGCAAGGCAAATGCCCTACCTGCTGTGCTATTGCTCCAGCCCCAAGGTTGTTTATTTTTAATGGTTCCTTGTTCCTGTTGCACAAAATCACAGGAACACAACTGGTGAGAAGACTTTTATTAGCTAGACAATAGCTTAAAAGTTGAGAAGCTAGTCTGGTGTGCATAGGCTATAGAGCAAGCTTCAAACAAAGCATTATGTAGCACTCAGGTTCTTGTCCTCAAGCAGTCAAGATTGAAAACAGAGGACAGGATATGATATGACAGAATTCTGAAGAAACTTTATTTAATCAAAGGAAAGGACATGTAGGGAAGCTGAAGAATCAGATGTGTTTAAGTAGAATACCTGTGAAAAGTGGGAAAACTTCTCTTTTCATATTTCTTCTAACTAATGGGTGATGCAACAGCACTCTGTTCTAGTTTAAGATGTGCAAAATGGTAAAATAAGGACTGGGATTCGCAGAATGTTTGAAAAGATTCTCTTTTGTATATTGCTGGTGTATATCCTGGGCCCATTCTCAGGAATTCTTCCCTGGGGCCATTCTTTTTCTTCAAATTTCAATTTATTTCCCTTTGTCTGTCCCTATATTGATATATCAAATGAGTGGAGAGATGGAGATCAGGTTTTATGCTGAGTTTACTTAGAGTGATTTAATAGTCCACTTACATTTAAGAGTCTTACAGAGAAAAAAAGACATTTATAACAGGCAATGTACAATGAACCTACATAATTATATCCTACAAACATAAAAAATAGCAGTGACACATTATCAAGCTGTGTGTGTGTGTGTGTGTGTGTGTGTGTGTGTTAGTAGTGATCTAGGTGAGTATCATTCAAGGGAGATTGCAGTATGTAGCCTCCATTGCCCTATTCTGTCAGTCCATGAGTTCTTATTATAAAGGCATTTTGTAAGACATTGTCTAATCCCATTAAAGCCCAAGGAATAATTCCAATGAATGCTTTTATCATTGTCCGAAGTACACGTCTCTAGACACTGTGATTTTTGGTTTCTTAGTGGGGACATAATGCTAGATAGGAGCCCTGAGGGATTATGTAGGGTTAAGGCACTTGTCTTGCATATGACTGAACCTAGTTTGATCCCTAGTGTCACCAGGTCCCCCGAGCAATGTCAGGAGCTGCTCTTAAACACAGACAGGAACAGCCCCAAGTACTGCTGGGTATGGCCTCAACACCAGAAAAAAAAGAAAAAAAAGAAGAAGAAGAAGATAACTATTCTAGAATGACTGTTCTCAATTTTGGCAAGAGGAAAGGGAACACATTTTTTTATTTCTTAATTAAAAGGAATAATTCTTCCTTTTATTATTCTTTCTTTATTCCTTCTACTTCCTTCTCATCTTTGTACCCTGTATGCTTCAGCTTTCTCATAAATAAAGGGATTCAGATCACTGCTTCTGTGATCAGGCCTTCCCAGATCAGAGAACTTAATCTAGATCATTCTTTAATTTCATTCATACTACAATATTTTGTTTCTTGTCCCATTATTGTCTTCTAATAAATCAATCTCCATTTCTACATTAATGCTCATTGGTGAATTAATGTATTTTTCTCTAGAAAGTATGTACAACTCTACAGTTTCTTTTTTTCTGAAAGTAGAAAATTGAGACGTAGAAGAGAAAGGAAAAGCAACTCCCCATGTAGGGAGGTTTTTAAAAAATTTTTGATATGTTTGGAGACATAAAAGGAGAAATTATGTATTAGGAATTTCTTGTTTCTAGCTTGCGAAAAATTTTGTGATAAACTTATCTAAAAGTAAAATTAAATAACATTATTAGCTAATCATTTGTCAGCATTGGTTCCCAGCATATTAGAATCACAAAGGGGTTTGTTAAAAATGCAAGTTTCTTAATCTAATAAATCCGAATTTCTATGAGTCTATATTTAAAAATCAAACAATGTTAGATTGGTGGATGCCTTCAGAAGGTCTTTTGTAATCAAATTAAATTAATTGCTAGAAAAAGGAATCATTTGGAGTTAGTAGATAAATATTGGAGAGAAAACCCTTCTATTTTGAGGTTAAAAGGTGACAGTTAAAAAATTACGCTGTTTCACAAACTCCTTGCTCTCTGGTAGGACTAAACTAATATGAGGCCCACTAGCAGATGCTAAGTAGTGGACATCTTAAACTATCACAACGGGGAAAGAGATCCAGCACTGCCCTTCCAGGATGTCTTAGTCAGTTTTAGTTTCCCTTTCTACCTGTGAGATGAGGCTGAGCAGAATACTTAGTGAGGATTAAATGAGAAATGCATGTCAGCAATATTTCTAACAATGCCTGTCATAGGTTTCCATCGAACCTCACTCCAGAGTAAGTCATGTGAGAAGCCCCCCCACCTCCACATCCAACAAAGGGTACACAAACCTGTATAAACTGCAGGACTTGGCCTTGCACTGGGGGTACTCTGTTCTGGAGTAAAGGCCTGCTTACCTTTCCCTGCAAGATTCCTACTTTACTAATAAACTACCTGTAATTCTCTCTCTCTCTCTCTCTCTCTCTCTCTCTCTCTCTCTCTTTTTTGTATTTGCTTTTTGGGTCACACCCGGTGATGCACAGGGGTTACTCCTGGCTTATGCACTCAGGAATTACTCCTGGCGGTGCTCAGGGGACCATATGGGATGTTGGGAATTGAACCCAGGTCGGGTGCGTGCAAGGCAAACGCCCTACGCTCTGTGCTATCGCTCCAGCCCCATCCTCTTTTTCTTTTTATTTGCTTAAACTCCCTGTAATTCTCAATAGTGAATTCTTTTATAAAACCACACATCAAATTGTTACCCCCAACTGTAATTTTCATGCTTCCAAGAACATGTATATGTGAAGATAAAGTATTTCACACTAGAGACAGGTAAAGTATAACAGCAACAACAACAGTAATAATTGTGAAGGGAAGCCTGATTTCTGTACTCATTTTTTTTTGTTTTTTGAGGACTATACTCATTTTAATGCAGGTCTGGTTCTGGTACTGAATTTTGCTCATTATCTCTACCAGGGGAAGCCTCACTCCTGATCCTACTTTTAACAAATCTATGTACTAAATCACTCCGATTATTTGTGTGCTGTGTTTTCTTGTTGTGTGTCACTCTGCCCGCTCCCTTCTCCAGCCTCAAGTTCCTAGGATAGATCATTCCCCAGCCTGGGGATACATCCTATATAAATGTAACCTGGACCTTGGGCCAAATCTCACCCTTTGGAGGTGACTCCACTGGACCAGCACTGGTGCCAAATAAATTCTTTTTTTTTTTCCTGATTTTTTTCTTTTTGCTGTGCATGGCACTGCTCAGGACTTACTCCTGGCTCTGTGCTCAGGGATCACTCCTGGCCAGCTCAGGGGACCATATGGAGTTCTGGGGATCAAATCCAATTGGCTTTATACAGGAGAGTACTGTACCTACTGTATTATTGCTTTGGCTCCTCATTTCTTTTTATTCCTGTGAGTGCATTTTTTATCTCATTCCATTGCTGGACTTTCAACAACAACACAACAACAATAATTTTGTCACTGCACTATAGTCAAAAGTCTATAATTATATTTTTATTATATTAAATATAAATAGGATACACTGTATTTTTCATGGTACATCAAAGAGTCCTAAGTGTCCTTTATGTTCCAGCATTCCTCAGCATTATTGAAATTCTATACAAAGAATCAAAATGTGCAAAATTCCCAGCTGTTGAGACAGTTCATTGTGCCGTCACTTAAAAATTCGATGTAAATCGCAGCACTGTTTACAATAGCCAGAATCTGGAAAAAACCCGAATGCCCCAGAATGGATGACTGGTTGAGGAAACTTTGGAACATCTATACAATGGAATACTATGCAGCTGTTAGAAAAAAGGAGGTCAAGAATTTTGTAGTTAAGTGGATGGGCATGAAAAGTTTCATGCTGAGTGAAATGAGTCAGAAAGAGAGAGACAGACATAGAAAGATTGCACTCATCTAGGGTATATAGAATAACAGAGTGGGAGACTATCACCCAAGAACTGTAGAAATAAGTACCAGGAGGTTGACTCCATGGCTTCGAGGCTGGCCTCACGTTCCGGGGAAAGGTCAACTCAGAGAAGCGATCACCAACTACATTGTAGTCGAAGGCCATGTGGGGGAAGGGAGTTGCGGGCTGAATGAGGGCTAGAGACTGAGCACAGCGGCCACTCAACACCTTTATTGCAAACCACAACAGCTAATTAGAGAGAGAGAACAGAAGGGAATGCCTTGCCACAGTGGCAGGGTGGGGTGGGGGGGAGATGGGATTGGGGAGGGTGGGAGGGACGCTGGGTTTACGGGTGGTGGAGAATTGGCACTGGTGAAGGGATGGGTTCCCGAACTTTGTATGAGGGAAGTATAAACACAAAAGTGTATAAATCTGTAACTGTACCCTCACGGTGATTCTCTAATTAAAAATAAATAAAATTAAAAAAAAAATAAAAAAAAATTACAAAAAAAATGTTATTATTGTAATGATAAAAGTTTGTAAGTCTGTAACTGCACCTTACAGAGATCCATTACAAAAAATAAATAAAATAAGTAAAATTAAAAAAAAAATTCGATGTAAAGACTGTCTCTGATCCTAAAATTGTTTTTCTCTTTTTTTTGTATTCTCCCTATTTTTATTTTCCTGGAAGATAGTCCTTTAAAAAAAAGCTATTGTTTCTGAATTAAGTTTTTGAGGGAATGCCTTGCTGAGGATGCTGTGGTATTTCTGCTTCAGTCTCCTTAAGTTGGAGGATGATTGGTCCATGACTCAGAAAGATGTTGGTACTGGCTTTGTGGCTAATGAACTGTGTGCTCTTGCTGACGTAGCTCTATCTTGCTATGCCCCAGGTTTGCCATCTGTAAAATGAGGACGCTGCAACTGCTGATTTCTGCTGTCCCTTCCAGCTGTACAATTGGGAAAGGAGCAGAGAGGCAGTCTTTTGCAGGTGTTTTCCCAGCTAGAAGACTTTTAATATTCTAAGATTTTTTTTACTACAGTTCACTGTGAAATAACATGCATATTTCTCCTAAGAGAAGACACCAAAACAAAACATAAAATGGATCATTTGCATTTAAACTACTTAAGTAAGATGGAAATTACTCACTTATTTAAGTGAATCAGCATTTCCACTTGGAATCTAGTCATCATCAATTTAAGTTATTCACTTTAGGAAAATATCTCCGGAGGTGGGCGGGCCAAAATACCTAGCAAACAAGGTGGTTAAGACAACAACAATCTCTTTAATGTGGATGTGCTTAAGTGAATGTTTCTTTAGGAAATGAGGTTAGTCAGCATTTTAGAGCAAATCAAGTAGAAATTAAGAGTTGGCATGATCTGTAGCTGCCATCAATTTTTTCTTGCCTCTTATGCTCTTCGGAAGACTAGCATTAACACTTCTTACTATACACATTTATCTATAAGAGAAAACGAGAATGCACTCTAAAATATGCCCATATCTATATATCAATTTATATATTTATAAACTGATATTGGCATCTGTACATGTAGAACTGTTACTGTGAAATGAGCCAACTACTGGCCAGGTCCTTGAATTTTGTATGTGAAGTTAGCTTACAGAACTCCCAGTTCTTATGAAACTGTAATTTATTTAACAGTTTTTAGAAGGTGTTTTTGGATCCCATATGTCCTATGTCCGGGCCTCATGCTGGCTCCTTGCCATTTCCTGTGTGCATTATCATTGGTTCATGCTGGTATCTAGCTGGTTGTTTCTCTCCATGTCCTCCTGGTCTCTTGCTGATGCTTTATTTGCTTCTTCTTGTTGGTGCTTGATACTCTTTGTCCCTTTGGTTTTCCTTGATTCTCCCACTTTGTGCTCTTTTCCTGCTGTCTTCTCTGGGCCCTCTCAGTACTGTTACCATCAGTGAAGAAGAGAGGGTGCAAGAGAAGCTTCCATCCATCCAGGTCAGAGAGGTCAAGAGGAAGTTACCTGCCCTGTGCTTCCCTTTCAAGTATTCTATTCTCACTTCTAGACCATTTCCATTATTTTTATGACTAACTTCTCCTCAGATTGGTGAGATTTAAAATGACCATTTGCATGAACTAGATTACTTGACACTTCAACCCTTCACTTCCCCTGTAACAAACTATCTCTAGATGTAACAGACTAATCTCAAGGATATAAAGTTTGTTATCAAGGAAAGTGGAATGATAGCACAGTGGGTAGGGTGTTTGCCTTGTACGCGGCCAACCCGGGTTTGATTCCTCCATCCATCAGAGAGCCCGGCAAGCTACCGAGAGTATCCCTCCCACACGGCAGAGCCTGGCAAGCTACCCGTAACGTATTCGATATGCCAAAAACAGTAACAACAAGTCTCACAATGGAGACGTTACTGGTGCCCACTCAAGCAATGGGACGACAGTGCTACAGTTCAGTGCTATCATGGAAAGAAATTTAACATCAACAATGGGATGACAGTGCTACAGTTCAGTGCTATCATGGAAAGAAATTTGAAGTCATTTGATAATTTTGAGTGCCGGGGTCTAATCTAAGACCACATTTGTTGAGATAGATCACAGAGTTCATAGCCCACTCTCACCTCTGCCCCCCACCCCTCTCTTCTTTTTGTTGTTTTAGGTATGATGACCAGAGGGTAATACATAGTAGTAAACTGTTCTCGAAAATGGGGTTCCAGTACTCTCTGGGGGTTACTTGTCTGTTTGTGATGCTTATACACTTAGTCATGGTGCTCAGTGCTGGTCTACGCGTTCACCAGGATTCCACTCATTTTCTTCTTCTTGTGCCTATTCAAGTAGTAGTTCTCATTGGGATTCACATCCTTCAGTTATCCACTAAGTTTCTCTCTGGAGATCACACTCTTGGACACAGTGCTTACATGTTTTTGGTCATGAAGTTCACACCTTAGTTGTGCTGCTCAAACTCACCTGGCTCATACACTCAACTGTATGCTGGAGGACAGGTATGAAAAAACTGTGCTCACACATTCAAAAGAACAAAAGCAACCAGTGCTGGCGTGGATGTGGGGGAAAAGGGATGCTATTTCACTGTTGGTGAGAACGCCAACTGGTCCATCCCTTCTGAAAAACAATTTGGACAGTCCTTCAAAAACTAGAAATTGAGCTTCCATATGACCCTGCAATACCACTTCTGGGAATATATCCCGAAGATGCAAAAAAAGCATGGTAGAAATGATATCTGTACCTTTATATTCATTGCAGCACTGTTCACAATAGCCAGAATCTGGAAACAACCGAGTGACTGAGAACAGATGATGCAGCTGTTAGGAGAGATGAAGTCATAAAATTTTCTTATAAGTGGATAGATATGGAGAGTATCATGTTCAGTGAAATGAGTCAGAGAGGGACAGACACAGAAGGACTGCACTCATTTGTGGAGTATAAAATAACGTAACATGAGACTGACACCCAAGGATGGTAGACACAAGGGTCAGGAAGATTACTCCATAGTTTGAAGCCTGTCCCATGAGCTGGGGGAGAAGGCAGCTGGAATAGAAAAGGGATCACTAAGATAATGATAGTTGGAAGGATGTGATGGGAGATGTGTGCTGAGAGTAGATAAAGGACCCAAAATGATAGGCTCTCAGTATCATATTGCAAGACATAATGCCCCAAAGTAGAGAGTATGTGAGAAATTGTCTGCAATGGAGGCAGAGAGAGGGTGGGAAAGGGGGGGTATTCTGGGGAGATTGGTGGTGGGGAATGTGCACTGGTGGAGAGATGGGTGTTTGAACATTGTATGATTGTAACTCAAACATGAAAAACACGAAAGCTTGTAACTGTATTTCACTGTGATTCTATAAAATAAAATTTAAAAAAAAGAAAAAATTATGCTCAGTGATCCTAGGCAATTCTGAGGGTCAAATGTGTGGCCCTACACTTGCAAAATAGAGCTTTCAGCTGCTGAACTGTCCAAGATCATTGCTATTTTTATCATATGGCAAAGGACTCATTAAGAATAGGGGCATTGATTATAAATTTAACTTTTTATTCTGCTTGTATGTGACTCAGTTTTATCTTCAATCTTGGTTACTCTGCAGAGATTCAACAACTATCCAAGGACCTGAAATATACCTTAGTGGTAGAGCACTGCCTTGGTTGTGTGATACCCTGGATTTGATACCAAGCACCACATATACACAGAAAAATAAATAACCCTTTCATAATTTTGGGACTATGTTGTTTATTAGAAACCTGGTAAACACACTGCATGTTCATCATATTATGTGGGTGCATCTCTCTGCCATATGTGTAAAAGATAAGGAGCCACAGAAAAGGGCCAACTAGGGGGTACACATCCCTTAGGATCCTATGCAGAGTATATATAACATGTGACTCTCCAACATAAGGACTGAGATAGGAAATTAGTTCATTCAACAGTATACACCAAGAAAGCTTATTTTCCTTTTTTACTTACAAAATAAAATAAATGAAATTCAATATTTTCTTCCCACATCCTACTTCAAAAGTCACTGCTCTTGCCATGTAGCAACAGAGGCAAGCTCCAGAGCAAATGAGAGGTGGTTTAGTAACAGCGATGTCACTATTATAAAACAGAATTAGTAGCAGTGATGTAATCATTATAAAATAGGATTAGTGGCAAGACAACTATTGTGAAATAGAGCAGTAGATCTAGTAGATATCATTTCTCCTTTGTATATCCTAATAATTGCATGTGTACATTCTTAGTGATAATGAAGTTCCTACTAATTTAGGTAAGAAAGGCAGAAAGCAAGAATCATTCTTTCATAGCCTGCTTCCCTTAATCATAAGCTACAATATTAGCTTTCTTTTTAACTTTTCCTTCCTATATAGTTTGCAATGGCTCCCCCCCCCTTTGTTTTGGGCCTTATTTGGTGGTGATAAGGGCTTACTCTTGGCTCTGTGCTCAGGGATCACTCTTATTGGATCTCAGGAGACCATATGGGTTGCCAGATTTCAAGCCTGGGTTGGCTGTGTGCTAGGCAAGTGTCCCAGGCAAGTGTCCCAACCACTGTACTCTCAAGTCCCATGATGGCTTCTTAATCAGGAATAATTATTCACTGTATTAGTCAGTGAGACAGACACACTATGACATCTGTCTGCAGTGAGTGCTTTAAAGTTAGTTCAAGTGCAAATGTCCATTTTCTTATATGTATTTCTTTTGCTTTCCACTGGAGGAAAATGGAAAATCATTGAAATGGAATCTGTTATAAGGCTTTTAAGTCATGATTAATATAGTTGCCCAACTGTCTGTTTTGATAGTTTGGAGTCATGCATATTTTCCTTCTGTCTTTTTTGAGTCTCGGTTATTCTCTAGGGCATGTTGTGAGATATATAAAGCCAAGCTCTGCACAGCAATGGTGGTTTTTCCCTGAATAAATCTGTACAGTCTGCCCACATGTTTTTTTGTGTAGATTCTCTGGGTGATCTCATGACTGCTTTTTAGTGCTGTACTTAACTTTCTCTAGTGTGAAACATTCTGTCTTCAAATGCGTTTGGCAGTTGCTGGTAGCCAAGCTAACTGAAAATAGTGCATGTTTTTCTAGGCGGTGATTTGCTTTGATCATGAAAGAGCATTTCCTGAGATTGCTCTGAGATTGCATGAAAAGAAAAATGATTATAGCAAACACTGTTTTGATGTCCACCTTTAGATATACTCTTCATAAATGACTACTGTATACTTAAAACATGTCCAAGGAACATAAACTCAGGAGAGAAATTTATCTTATTTGTGAAACCTGGAAATCTATGGAACAAAAAATATAAAGAAAAAAGTGGAAGGTTTGACATTTTATAACTATTCCATGTTAAAAATGAATACGTATGATCCACTATCTAGTACTGTCGTTTTCAGAAAGGCAGTAGACAGAAGCCTGCCAAGAAAAAAAATGTTCTACCACATTATCTGCAAAGAAGCCAAAAAGTAAAGCTATAAATCCTGTGCTTTTTCTTGAAATCATTGATTTAAAATAAAATTTTAAATTTAAATTAAATAAGTATTCTTTTTGTAAAAATGATTGGTATTAAGTTTCTTCACCCTTCCCACAGACCATCTGCTTCCTTAAATTCTGCTCCCCAGATTCTCCAGAAGGCTCATTTATTAACTATTTTATAAATTTCTTATGCATGATTTCAGCCATTTTTTATTTATTCAAAAGTGCATGATGAGAAAACGCATACACACATGGAATCACATATATTCACACTCATGAGTGAGTGAATTTCAGACCCATTCTTGGCTTGACTGTGGGCCAAAGTTCCTGGAAAGAAGAACTCAGAGTGAATCAACACAAACTGTCTGGGGCATCATCCACATGGACATATAATTCATGGAGATGCAGATGCAGAGACAATTTTCTTTGCTATTTGGGTCTTCCAGAACCATGTCAGTTCTGTCCAAGATTGCATTTTGCCTTCCAGTGCTTAGAGACAACTGTTGCTCAATCTTTTCAGATTACAGTGTTGTTTAATGTGTGCTCATCATATTGAATCACTTCCATTAGTTCTTAATTATAGTTTGGTTTTCCTTGATTCTTTTGCTCTTTTCTTCACAATCCTCTGTGTCTTGCCAGACTTGTTTTTTAAATAGCACTGACAACTTTGTCCATTGTGGGAGACCTCTAATTCAATGGTGACAGAGAAGAGATCACCATCAGCTAATAATGGATCTAGAACTTACTCAGTTTATAGACATATATGTTACCTAATACAAAGAGCTCATTTGCACCATGGGATACTAACTGATTTAAAATAGTATAATATGGTGTGTTAATGATACATACTGCCATTAATTGATAGCATGAAAAGTATTCAGCTAATGGGGAAAATAGAAACATTATTCCAGATATCATTGCCTATTAACTATTGCATAACTAGAAACACAAATTTTAATGGCAAAGAGTCAATTTCTAATGCATATGACACAAGGGGTCAGGGAGGAATTTGGACAGAACCAAGTGTTGATAATTTGTGTCTGCTTTGTGAATTTAAGGAGTAAGCTGGAAGATTGGAATGCTGAGGCTAATATATAACAGTGGCACACTGGTGGAAATATCTAGGAGTTGATGGCTGGTAGTTGCTTGGTTCTTAGTGCAACTGTTACCCAGAGTGTCCAAAGGTAGCCTCTTCAGGTACCTTCCGCTGTCTCCGCTGTCTCCGAATAAAGCTGCTTCAAAAGTAAGTATCCCAGGAAACAGAAAATAATTTTTTTCTCATGATCTGGTTTTATAAACTGGCCTGTGTCACTTTAATCCTATTATGTTGCAGAGCAGAAGGGAACACAGACTCAAAGAGGGAGGAAGACATCAAATTCTCTCTGGGAGGAAGGGTAAAGAAACTGTGGAACTATTTAATAATTTTTGTAAGAATGAGCAGTGTGTAGTAAAATGTTTATATATATATTTCCCATGTTAGATACAAATATTATCTCTTTATATTGTTAGAGTGAGTGACATTGCCTTTAGGTAGTGTAAGGTTCTCTTTTCCCCTGTAAAAAGAATGTTCTATGCAATAGCTTTCAATAGCTGTAAGTTTTAATGTAAATTTATTTTTGCTTTTGAATTGCTTGTATTACATCGTATTATAGGGATGTAAAAATTTATTTAAACAGCCTTGAGACTGAAGAGATAGTACAGTAGGTACACTTGTCTTGCTTATAGGCTGCATGAGTTAGATCCCTGGCTCTTCATAAGGCCCCCCTAGCCCATCATGAATGATCCCTAAGCACAGAGCACAGAATATCACCGGGTATGAATCAAAACCAAAAATATTATTTAAATAGTCTCAAGTAAATTTGTATATATTTTATATTTAATTAGCACTTACCACATGTCAAGTGCTCTATTCACCATACAAATATCAACTTAATATTTTTTTCATAAATTTGATGACATAGAGGTTATTATCTTTATTTTACAGACAATTAAGCATTTGAGAAGAGAGGTTAGAGAACTCAATAAAGACCAAGTACAGTGATGAGTGGAATTCTTGATTTAGACTGAGGTTCATTTGACTTGAGTTCACTCTTAACTGTTATACATTGCAGCATAGACATTAATTTTGTCTCCTTGTGTTTACTATGTAAGCCATTCTGTCACTGACAAGTCCTTGATAAACATATTTTAGGTATTTTAGTGCATATATAAGCATGTAAATACTTAAAATGAAACTAATATCCTTTTTTGCAGGTAAGTAAATATTTTTTAGTAGAGGTGAACTTCCTATGATTATAACTCATCTAATGACCCAGGACTCTCACTTGCTTGGATCTGTGAAGGAGAATTATGAAGTATTTTTGGGTTGCTGAAGAAAGACCAGAATGCAAATAGAAAAATTTTTTTAAGTTTTTTTTTTATTAGTGAATCACTGTGGGTGTACAGTTACTTACAAACTTGCAAACTTTCATGCTTGTGTTTCAGTGATACAATGATCAAGTACCCATCCTTCCACCAGTGCCCATTTTCCACCACCAATGGTCCCTGCATCTCTCCCCCCACCCTTCACCCCCCCCAGCCTCTGTGGCAGGGCATTCCCTTCTGCTCTCTCTCTCCTTTTGGATGTTCTGGTTTGCAATAGAGGTATTAATTGGCCATCATGTTTGGTCTATAGTCTACTTTCAGCCTGCCTCTCCTATCTTGAGCAGGCCCTCCTAGCACCCTTTACTTGGTGGTCCCTTCACTATCTGAGCTGCCTTTCCCTCCAGCATGCGAGACTGGCTTCTAAGCTGTGGAGTAATCCTCCTGGTACTTATCTCTGCTGTTCTTGGGTGTTAGTCTCCCATTCTGTCACTTTACATTCCACAAATGAGTGCAAGCTTTCTATGTCTGTCATTCTCTTTCTGACTCATTTCACTTAACGTGATACGTTCTATGTTGCTCCACCTATATGCAAATTTCATGACTTCATCATTTCTAATAGCTGCATAGTATTCCATTGTGTAGATGTACCAAAGTTTCTTTAACTAGTCATCTGTTCTCGGGTACTCGGGTTTTTTCCAGATTCTGTCTATTGTAAACAGTGGCGCAATGAACATGTAAGTGCAGATGTCATTTCTACTATACTTTTTTGCATCTCCAGGATAAATTCCCAGAAGTGGTATGGCTGGGCCAAATGGGAGCTCGAGTTCTAATTTTTTGAGAAGCATCCATACTATTTTCCAAAAGGGCTGAGCCATTTGGCATTTTCACCATCAGTCTGTGCGTGGTTGACTACTATATTCAGTGCATCGTGGTCTACAAAGGTAGTTCATACAATTTCTATCTTCCTGATTCTATTGAGGTATGTTTTGTGACCCAGCACATGGTCTATTTTGGAAAATGCTCCATGTGCACTAGGAAAAAAATGTGTATTCTTTCTTTTTGAGATGCAAAGCCCTGTATAGATCCATTAGCCCTCTCTCTTCTATCTCTTCCTTCAAAGCCAGTAATTCCTTTCTGAGTTTTATTCTTGTAGATCTATCTAGAGGTGACAGGGCAGTGTTGAAGTCTCCAACTACTATTGTGTTGTTAGCAATGTCCTTGTTAAAATCAGTTAAAAGCAGTTGTTTTAAGTATTTAGCTGGTCCCTCATTAGGTATGTACACATTTAGGAGTGTGATTTCTTCCTGCTGTACATATCCCTTGACTAGTAAAAATTGGCCTTGACTGTCCCTTCTAATCATTTTAAACCTGAAATTTATGTTGCCAGATACTGGTATGGCCACCCCAGCTTTTTTGAGGGAGTTGTTTGCTTGCAGGATTGTTTTCCATCCTTTGACTTTGAGTCTGTGTTTGCTCTGATTGTTCAGATGTGTTTCTTGTAGGCAGCAGAATGTTGGGTTTAGTTTACAAATCCATTTTGCCACTCTGTGTCTCTAAAATAGTGCACTTGGGCCATTGACATTGAGGGAGATTATTGTCATGGGTTTTGTGTCATCTTTCTGTTTGTTGTGCTTGTAGGGTTTTTCTTGTCTTACAATAGCCCCTTTAGTCCTTCTTTTAAGTTTGATTTTTAGTCTATGAAGTTCCTGAGCTGTTGTTTATCCATGAAATAATGTATCGTTCCTTCAAGTTTGAGTGAGAGTTTAGCCGGATAAAGTATTCCTGGCTTTGTATGTGATTTCCTTCTGACCTTGCTGCTTGCAGTATTGTGTCTCTATCTGTGGCATCCATCATTCTGACTATGATATGTATTGGAGTCTTTTCACTAGGGTCTCTTTTAGCTGGCATCTTCGAACTCCTTGGATATGGATGCCTGCCTTCTCCAGTACTGCGAACTTTTCAGCAATGATATTTTTAACTGTGGCTTTTTCATTGGGGTTGTCTCCCTGTTCTTCTGGGACTCCAATGATTTTAATGTTATTCCTCTTGAAATTATCCCCTAGGTCTCTGATTCGCCTAAGAGCTCTTTTGAGGTCTTTTCCCATTGCTTGTTGTTGCCTGTAAGCTTCATGCTGCTCATCTTCAAGCTCCCTGATTCTGTCTTTGGCTGTGGCCATTCTATTATTGAGGGCACCCACTGAGATTTTAATTTCATCTACAGAGTTCTTAATTCATGACACTTCATTTTGTAGCTTTTTTATTTCTGCTCTCATTTCTTTCTGTATTTTCTCGGCTGTCTGTTCCATTTTTTTTCTTTCATGTCCTCCTTTAATTTCCTGGATGTCTGTTGAGCCATTTCTTTGAGTTCATTGAACATCTTCAATATTTCATCTCTGAATTCTTTATCAGAGAGATCATATTTGTGGGTAATGCTTGTTGAGGTGCCTGGACCCTTTTCATCATCTTCTCCTTGTGATGGGATTTTTGTTGTTTCTTCATGTTTTTGTAGTGGTGTGGTGGTGGAACCTTCCAGCTCACTATCAGTATTGCCCTCTTCCTCTCAGGTGCTCCTCAGCGGCTTAGGTGAGGTCTCTAGTGAAGCTTTGGAGCATGTGTTCTTTTATATTGGACTTGTAGAGCTTCTAGTGATGCCAGTATTATGGTGCAATTGGAAGACGCTACCTGACTATTGTCCTAATATGTTTGAGATGGCCAGGATATTCTCCACAGAATTAGGTGATGGAAATGAAGATGTGATTTCTGAGTCCCAAGAAAAGGGAAAATAGGCCACGCCCAGTTCGGTAGAGGCCACGCCCACCACCGTGATATGGGTGGGGTTCCACGTGGGGGCAGAAACCTGGGAAAGGGAGAAAACCTGGAGCGATGCTGGAAGGTGGCTCAGGGGCAGATGGGATGGTGCTCGGGGAGGTGGGGTGGCTCAGGGTCCGAGGATATGCCTGAGGCATGGACACGGTGAAAGAGGCGTCCTGGGTTCAGAGACCTGACCTGGGAAAGGGAGAAAACCGGGGCAGGTGCTGGAGGGTGGCTCAAGGGTAGATGGGATGGTCCAAATAGAAAATGTTTTTATGTGAACATTTCTGGTAAAATATTTAAAGATGCCTAAAAAAGAAAATACTTGATTTTAAGGAATTGTAACAATTGTGTTTATATTTTTTATCACTATAAAATATAATTGTCACTAATTTTGAATTAATATTGCTGAATTCTTTGTCTGAAAGAGGATCTCTCAAATTCTGTAAGTTTCTGGCCTCACAAAACTTAGATTTGCTTCTATTTCTGGGATGAATTTGTACAAGTGGAGTTGTTAATAAGTAATGATCTGCTTACTTTATATGTTAGTTGTTGTAGTAGTAATCATAGAAATAGTACAAGCACACATAGAGTTTTGTTAGTGTTAAACACAAATTTAATTATTTTGAATATGCTAATTACGTTGTTTTTAGGGCATACTGTATCATATATATTCCCATTTTTAGTTGAAGAAACAGAGGCACAGAATTATTATAATTAATACTGTTGTGGAGGAGAAGAAATTTTCTTCTGTCTCTGTGGATTCCTCTTATGTTGGTTGAACATTTCAATTAGCATTAAATTAAATCAACATTAAATAAAAATGTAATTCTCTGTGTCTGGAGCATAAGTAAAACTAGAGATCCTGAGATGAGGAATGGGATAAAAGCTGGCTTCACAGAGGAGAAAAGCAAGAAGAAAAGTGCTTGCCATAAGAGGCAGGCTGCAGGGAGGGAAACTGGACATTGGTGGTGGGAAATATACACTGCTAAAGGGATGGGTGATAGAACGTTTTATGACTGAAATCCAAATCATGAACAACTTTGTAACTGTGTATCTCATGACGATTCAATAAAAAAATAAGAAGAGAGGTGAGGACTCACATATAAGGAGAGGATCACCATTCTGGCAGAGACAGTTAGGAGCTGTTTGTTCTGCCATATAGAGTTCTCAAGAGAAAGATAATTTCTGATAGTAACTCTAGTAGTGAGTAATATTCCCAACATTCATTCTTCTTCACAGTGAAGGGAGTAGTAAAAATTTTTCATGAGTTTTCAAGGCCATATTGACCTCAGTTTGAAATAATGTTTGCATGCCAAAATGACATGTCATTGAAAAGTCTATTCTGAAAATTTGAGGGAAGTATAGTCTTTAAGAAAGACCAAAATTTCTTATATCCTTTTGTGTTTTTTTATAACCAATGATATTCTTCATTTCTTCATTTCTAAATGTAGTGTTCTCATTTCCACTCCCATATTTTCTTATGCACTTCTGACTACGTGTTCCATTGTTTCTTTGAGCATTTTAAACATCCTCAATATGGCGTCACTAAAGTCCCTCTCTGAACTTTTGCAGTTGGGAATGATAGAGCCTTTCCTTTTTATTATTTGAACTGGTTGAGCTTGGTGAGGTTCTGTGTATCTTCCCCATTTTCTTTGTTGTGTTCCCACTGTACTGAGGGTGAATCTCTGTAGTTATTTCTCCAGCAGCTATAGCATGGCCACGTTCATGGTTTATTCATGGCTATGGAGATTTGGAAATGGTCTTTTGAGAAGATAGTAGAAGGCAATGAGTGTGGAGAATGCAGAAATTCATCTGGAAACAAGGAAATCTGCTTCCTGATTGGAAAAGGCCTGGGATGTCAGTTAGGAAGTCAACATTACCTGAGGGATTGGAAGAAGACACCATTTGGCTTTAGGCCAGAGGTTCTCACAGTAGCTATTTTGGGTTTGATTCATTTTGAAGTAGCTCACAGAGTTCAGAGAAATAGTTTGCATTTTAAAAGCATGTAACCACCAGAAGAAATAGATGCAATGGGCAAAGTATGAGGAGAGGTAAAATAACTTTCATGCAACCTTTGATCATGACACATCCCCAAACTCTTCCAGCTTATCCTTTTGGTTTTCTAAGTTGTTACATTAGCCTGATTGATTATCATTGGCCTTTGTAGGGTGAACACAATCTCCCGGGTCACTCCTTGTACCTTACTGAAGGACTGGGGATAGGACTGAAGACTGTTCTAGATTTCTCAGCACAGGATTGGGTCCTCTGGTAATCAGGTCCCATCCTGATTTGGTAATTTGAAATTACCCAAGGACCATCTAAAGTTGGTCTTCACAGAATGTAATCAAAGTTCTCTTTGCTCCGTAATTCCAAAAACTTTCAGAGTTATGTGCTAGCAATAGAATTAGAATAAATATGTATTTTTTAAAATTATAAATTATTATATCTTAAGTAGACAATACAGATGTGCTTCTTAAAAACATAGTGGCAAGTGAAAAAGTTGTGATGAACAAAAGCATTGGATCCTTGAAGTCAGAAGTGACTGAGAAAATTTGGGCTTGAAGAGAGAGCCCGAAATGTAATTAAAAATTTGTACAGCCCAACCCTGGGAGGTGAGAGGCAAGTCATTTGGAGGACCAAAACTAATAGATTTCCTACCCAGACAGAGACATTTCCAAGTGTAAGTCAGTGTGTTTTGCCTAATTATAAAGAGACAGAGGTAGAAACCACATGAAAAGTAGCAGGAGAGTAGAAATAGAAGTAGCAACAGTAGCAATTAAGGCCGTTTATAAATTACGAATCTGAATTAAGTGAATTTAAATAGAAACCTAAAGCCTGGACAAAGCTGGAAAGAGTTGCTTCAAATACTCTTCCTTTTGTTTAAGATAGGTTATAATTTAGTAATTAAATATGAGTAGATAAATACTGCTAAAATTACACCATTAGCCAAATTAAACAATGTGTTCTGCAAAAAGAGTGTTTTGGCACTCACAATTTTATAATGTCCAAGAATCTACTTTAAGACTAAACCTCTATTTTATTTGTGGTTGGAATATTAGGACAAGAAACTTGGCATTAAATTAGAGCACACCCTTGTCACTCACAATGACATAAGTCTAATAAAAATTGGGGTTGATTCCCATATTTTTATATTGACCAATGACTTGATTCAAAATATTTTCATTTTAAAAATAATAGAGTAATGGCACAACTGGTAAGACACTTCCCATGCATGTGGCCAACCTGGGTTTGATCCCCAGGACCCCATATGATCCACTGAGCCCACCGGGAGTGATTCCTTAGTCCAGAGCCAGGAATAAACCCCAACATCACTGGGTGTGGCCCCCAAACCCAAAATAAATAGACAAAAATGTCCATGTTAATGAATGTTTCTATAAGGAAGTGAAAAAGTGTGAGTAGATAGCTAGTTTAGTGGCTACAGTGACTTCTTTGCAAACATGAAGTTATGAGTTTGCTCCCTAGTACTGCCAGAGAACTCCAGAGCAATCCTAGTTGCTCCATTGTCTATGATCCTCAGAACTACAAGCGGTTTTTGCAATTTGAAGATCACTGACAGTGATCACTCATCACTCCTGTATGAGACCCCTTTCGAGCTCTCCAGCTAGAAATGTGAATGAGAACTGCAGCTAAAAGAGGGTAACTCCAGTGAGCATGTGTGCAAGGAATATGATTCCTGGTGAGCACCATGGCCAAGTGTGTGAACACTTTATCCAAGTGCTGCAGATGAGGGGAGAGAAGAAGTAGAAGCTTCAAGAAGGGGGTCTACTGCCTTGCTCTTTGCTTGCCTCAGTCATCCATAGATGTGGGGGGGAGGGTCAGGACTAATAACGTCTGCCATGAGCACCTTTGCTGCGTGGATGCTTATATCCCCCACCAGCTCCACCTGGAAGTTGTCAGATTGTGTCTGAGTTGTATTTGATCTTCATGGAATGTCAGGTAGGAGGATAAGTCCCCACCACCAAATCCTTGGAGTGTTATGGAACTCAGGCTGGAGTGAGGGATTGCTCTTCACAGGGAAGGAAAATTTAGTCCTGAATTTTGCCCAGAATATTTTCAGGTCTGTTATCTGCCCTCGTAGCAAAGAATTTCAGGAATGAGATTAATTGTTAACTATGATAAGTATATTTGAGAAATGTGGGGGGAAAGAGGAAGGAATGCAGTCAAGAGAGAATATGGGATTCTCCACAAGGGAGAGAGAACAGAGTTCACATCTCAAGCTGAGGAGTTGAGATATGCTGGCCACAAGGATGGAGAAAGTGTTATAATGTTGGAGAAGGACTGGAAAGAGATACCCAGAATGGGGAAATATGTTGCTTTGCTTATGCAAAGTTAATTTTTAATAGCTTTTCCTAAATTTCCCCGAAATTCTGCTGCTAAGGGTGCTGCTAAGAGTGCTGCTAAGTGGGAGAACTTGAAACTGTTTGAGATCTTCTTTGATATATATATTTTTGGGGATATATTCAGGGTTTACACCTGGTTCTAAACTCAAGGATCACTCCTGGCAGGACATAGTGACTACAGGGACTACATGGGGTGCTGGGGATACAATCTGGGTTGGCTGCACATAAGGCAAGCACCATAAGGCAAGCACCCTGCCCTGTACTATCTCTCACCCCTCCTCATTGATAGTTTCACCAATTTATTTTTTCTTTTCTTTTCTTTTCTTTTCTTTTCTTTTCTTTTCTTTTCTTTTCTTTTCTTTTCTTTTCTTTTCTTTTCTTTTCTTTTCTTCTTTTCTTTTCTTTCTCTTCTCTTCTCTTCTCTTCTCTTCTCTTCTCTTCTCTTCTCTTCTCTTCTCTTCTCTTCTCTTCTCTTCTCTTCTCTTCTCTTCTCTTCTCTTCTCTTCTCTTCTCTTCTCTTCTTTTCTTTTCTGCATTGGATGCTCTAGACTTTGCTTTTTTGTATCAGAGTGCTCTGAGCTCCTCAATGACACACAGATTTCAAAAGCCTCTATGCCTTGGGTTGGTTTGGCTTTCAGACACTGATTTCATTTTTCTAAACTACAGTGTCAGATTTCTTCTATCTGCTTTCCTGTACCACAAACTTGTCTGCATCTTCTGGTCATCCTCAGATTTTTGTCAACAGAAGAAAAGCCAAGCAGGGGTAAAAAAAAGTAAAAACAGCTGTACTATGTTGGCCCTCTAAAAGTTCCATTTTTATTTTCATCCTATGCTGTAGAAGGAGACCCAGTCTCATCAGGCCCTACCTCACACTCAGCAGTTATAAAACTGACTTTTGAAGTAATTATCCTTCAGTTGAATACAGATATTTAACTTTACTTTTCATGGTTATTATGAATCATTTTCTCATACTAGGCTCACGGAGTTCTGGATGTCTCCTAATAATGCACCATCTGATATGCTTTGGTCTGAAAATTAGGGTTAGGATTGAAACTAGTTCATGTTTCAATTTTTTGTTCTACTCTATGTTTATTGCTAAAGCAGAGCATTAAACGATGTAAAACAGAAGAAAACAAATTTTAAAAATGATCTGCTTGAAATTGTTGCCATTAAAATCATTGCCCAGTATGAGTCATTTAAACTCTTCCACAATATTACGGAAGAGTTTTTAAATTTTCTACCTAATATATTACTAGTGACCTCCTAAACTATTAACAATTTATGCAAATTTTCTGTGCTGTGTTTTTCTAAAACAATTTGGTTTTCCTTCAAAAGTAGCTACTTATCTCTAATACAATTGTAGATTTTTATATAATTAAGAGGTAAGTTACAATAAATCTATTTAGACTTTAAATACTCTAATTTGACCTATGGAAGTGATCTTCACATTTTATTTATTTTTTATTTCTTGGTTGAATCTATTCCAATATGGTAAGCAGACAATTCTTTCAGCTTTATTAATATGTATGGCCTTTTCTGGGTAGGTTTAGTTTCCTCAAATTTATGGTAGTAGCTGGCATTAGGAATGGAATAAACAGGTCTGCTTAGCTCTGCAGAAAATAAAATAAAGTGTAATTTCATCAACTTTTTTCTCAGTTGTCAGCTCTAAATGCAACACTCATGTTACAAGGTTAGTGTAAGGCTGACATTAAATCATCATCTAGGACCATAGCCGAAATGCACTGAATTATGTATTTAAATGTACTTACACATTATCTCCACGTAGAATAAAACAAAGTAATCAGATTTCCATTTTATTTCTCTGCCAGAACCTACAGTATTATTTTGCACTCGCTGGAGGGAATTTGGCAATGTGTTATTCTCCTCAGGCCTGTTTTCACACGATAGCAATTCCACTGAAGTGCAGTGTAAAAGTATTTATTAAAAGCTATTCCCCTCTGGCACTTGGAAATGAAAGACAATAGGAGTGTGCTATTTTGCTCTCTGGGAAGGGTTCACATTTTGTGAGTTGATGAAAAAGTTTAGTATATCACACCCTTAAATAAATATCTATGCTTGCCCCTGGAGATAAAAGTAACAGGAATTTTCAAAAGTTCTTAAAAAGTGTAAAAGAACAATGCCCAGTACTTTGAAACAAGGATGAATTCAGTTTTAGGGCCAGCCTTGCCCATCTCTTCTGGATTTTAACCTTGACTTTTTCTGGAGGCATAGTCCATCTCATTGGTCCACCATCTTTTCTCTTTCTTGTCTTTCAACATCGAAGAACATCACATTGGTTATACATTTATAGTCTCTGCCCAACTAGCCCTTGAAATGTGAATTAGTCTTATTGGCAGAATAAAATTACCAAGGATTCTATAGCAACCCCAGAAGTACCCAAGGATTCCCTTATCATTCCAGTCCATTCCCCAGTCAGACACACATATGGCATTTTTCAGACTTCCCAAATAGTTCTTGGCTTCTTTTTCTCTGACTACTTCTTTATTGAGTTTGTATCAAGTCCTCCTCATAGGAAAATTCACTCAGCTCTCTATATCCTGGCTATTTGAGGTACTATAAAGAAACAGTTCAAATTCAAACCATGTGAGTTGTGAATTTCTGCTGTAATACTCTATTTTGGGATGCATGTAGTCCTTTCCTAAACCAAGTGTAATTCTCCCATGTATCAGGATGGTAAATAACTGACCACAATTTACCTTCACTAGCCGACCCTATATCTGAGCCAATGGCTTGATTTCATTTATTTGTCATACCCTGTTCTAGTTTATTCCTTCTGAAAACCAACCTGCTTGCTTTGGTTTCTAATGCTTCTTGTTTTAGCGAATCAGTTTGCTAAAACTTATAGTTTCAGCATTTACTTAATGAGCTGTTCAAATCATGTAATTTAAAACATGTAAAAATAAATATCCACCTTCAACTGGGTGTTGAGCTTTATGTCAGTCTAAGAGTATAGTTTTACTTTTTTTATTCTTATCTTTTTCTCTACATTACGTGGGGTTTGTATTAGCTGTCTGTGCTGAAAGCTTACTCTGGGCAATGCTCAGGGATCACTTTGGTAGTCCTTGGTGAACATATGTTGTGTTGGAAATTGAACCTTGGTCAGTTACATGCAAGTCAAATGCCTTATCTCCTGTACTATCTCTCTGGCCCTTCTTCTCCTACTTCACCTCTTGCTCCTCTTTCTCTTCCTTCTGCTTCCTCTTCTTCCCCTCTCTCTTCCTTCTTCTCCGCACCCCCCATCTGTAAAATGGGAATTAGGTATCAACTCATCAGTGAGAATGGATTTACATTAAAAAAATTCCAGAAGCAGTACAAGCAGAAATGTGGAAAAAGGGAAACTCTATTCAATGCTGGTGGACTATAGCTTGGTTCTATCTCTTTTTAAAAATGGTTTAAGGATTTCTCACACTAATTAAAATTAGATTTTCTATACTACTATGCAGTTCAACTCTTGGGTATCTACAAAATAACACAAAAACTCTAATCCAGGGGCTGGAGCGATAGCACAGCTGGTAGGGTATTTTCCTTGTACGTGGCCGACCCAGGTTCAATTCCCAGCATCCATATGGTCCCCCGAGCACTGCCAGGAGTAATTCCTGAGTGCATGAGCCAGGAATAACCCCTGTGCATTGCTGGGTGTGACCCAAAAAAGAAAAACAAAAACAGAAACAAAAACCTCTAATCCAAAAGGAGATATGCAAGCCTATGTAAATTGCAGAATTATTTACAGTCAAGATCTGGAAACAAATCAAATGCCCAGTAACCCATAAATCAATAAAGAAATTATGATATACATGTGTGTTTATCTGTATACATATATATGGTACTTAGATATGCAAGCAAGAAGTGGTCTTGTAGTTTACTGCAATTTGGATGGAACTGAAGGTATGTCATGCTAAGTGAATCAAAAAGTAAGAGATACATATTAGATTATCTTGCTAAAATGTGGAATATGGAATATAAAGAAATAAAAGGAATTAGAAAATAAATCCCCAGTGATTCATGTTGGTTTTTGGGACACACTCAGCTGTGCTCAGGGCTTATTCCTGGATTTGCACTCAGGGATGAATCCTGGTGGGCTCAGGGGACCATATGGGATGTTGGGGATAGAGCCTGGGTTTAATCTTAATTTAGACACATGCAAGGTAAGCAGCCTACCCACTGTTCTATGACTCTGGTTTATATTTTAATATTCTTTCAAACAATCTTTAATCTGTCAGGAGTCTTCTGGCTCCTATACCTTCTATAAAGATAATCTTTAGCACAGTGTGGTAGGTATTTTCAAATCTCTATTTTCCTGATGGTCTTAGACTCTAAGAGCAGAGATCCTGTGCCTGCTTCCCCCAGCCTCTGGTCACCAGGGGTCACACCCAAAAGCTACCGCCTGCTGGCGCCAGTTAATCTCCTCATTGACCACCCTCCAGTACTTATGGCTGCTTCTCCTAGGAGGGAGCATAAATTGAGGCTCCCATAACCATGCCACCGGACTCCACCAGAGGCTGTTTCAACTCAGGGCGCCTCAGAGGGGGGTGAGTGAGAGTCCTCCCACCCCAAAGAACCCAGCCCTGGCAGCTGACCTCCAATACCCAACCACTGCCATGCTCCAGGCTGCTTTCCACATGCTCGGGCCGAGCCTCACGCATGAGTGAACATATGCCTGGACAGTGCAGCCGCGACACATTATAAGACACTCCTTACCAATTTTCCATAAAATGATAGAGGGTATACACACACACACACACACACACACACACACACACCCCTCCTAGAGAGCCCGGCAAGCTATTGAGAGTATCCTGCCCGCATGACAGAGCCTGGAAGGCTCCCCGTGGTATATTGATGTGCCTAAAACAGTAACAATAACAGGTCTCATTTTCCTGACTCTAAAAGAGTCTCCAATCACTGGGAAAGATGAGTAAGGAGAGGCTGCTAAAATCTCAGGGCTGGGATGAATGGAGACGTTACTAGTACTACTTGAGTAAATCAATGAACAATGGGATGACAGTGATACAGTGATATTTTCCTAGTGAGACTTTTCAACTTGATGTTGCATTCTTTTATATATCTGACATTTCATTTCTAGGCAGTTTTTTTATTGTGTAATTATTTAGTTTTGGGCCATACTCCTGGCTCTGCAATAAGAAATCACTCTTGGCAGGACTCAGGGGACCATATATACTGCCTGAGATGAAACTGGGATTATGTGTAAGCCCCTTACCTCTTATCTCTTTAGCCCGTGCTTTATTCTTTTTATTTTGTTTTGTTCTGGGTCACACCTGGCTGTGGAGTTCACTTTTGGCATGGTTCAAGGAATCCCATCAACGCCCAAGATCCAGAGGCTATAAAACACAGCTTCTGGAAGAGAGCAACACAGAGTCTCTTGTCCCCGCACCTGGCTGTCTTCACCAGGGCCCCTTGGGGGGGGGGTTGAGTTTCCCTCCAAGCTCCAAGCAGAGCCCCAGCAGCCGAAAACCACCGGAACCCAGCCACAGCCATGCTCAAGGCCATTCTCCACATGCTGGGATGAGCCTCATACATGAAGGAACAGGCAGAGGAATCCAGGTGTGTGGGACCTGGGGCTGAGATCTCCAAGCCTGCTCGGATCGGGACTGGGTGTCCTCCATCCAGATCTCTGATTTTCCAGTAGCTAGGCAGTCATACCCATTAAACTGCCCCATCCCCCTGCCCCCGCATCATGTTGCCATGTAATTCCTTCAACGACCAAGATCCAGAGACTATAAAACAAAGCTTCCGGAAGTGCGTGGCCCATGACCTCTTATTGTCTAGTTCTCTCTCTTGGAGAACCTGGTAAGCTATGGAGAGTATCCTGCTTGAATGGCAGATCCTGGCAAGCTCCCCGTGGTGTATTCAATACACTAAAAAGCAGTAACAATGATGGGTCTCATTACCCTGACCCCGAAAGAGCCTCCAATGCAGCACCATTGAGAAGGACAAGTTAAGAGAGGCTGCCAAAATCACAGGGCTAGGACAAATGGAGACTTTACTGGCTCCTGCTCCAGCAAATCGATGAACAATAGGATGACAGTGATACAATGATACAGTGGTACACACCTGGCTGTGGAGATTACTCCTGGCATGGCTCTAGGAACCATATATAATGCCGGGGATAGAACTTGGTTCTGCTGCGTGCAAGGCGACTGAATCCTCTTAATTAGATATGCCTTGTTGATTGAGGGCATTGTCATTTTGATTTTGTAGATAGCAGTTTACTTATTTTTGTCCAATTCTATAAAATGTTTTCATTGCTCACTTGATAAGAAACTTCCTGTATTTCTTCATTTTTATCTTTTAAACTTTATAATGTGGCCTTTGAATTTACAACTTAACCACATTGTAAAATACTTTTTAAAATTTGAAACTATCATCTATTAATTTTTGTAACTGATTCTCAATCTCTAGAAAGATGGTTTCATTGTTAAAATCATGTAATACCTCATTAATGGCCATGATCCAGAGACTCAGAAATAAAGCTCTCAGAAGAGAGCAACACAGAAAGACACACAGAGATGCCTCCACTCTCATTGCCAGGTTCAGGGGGGCAGATGAGTTTTCCTCCCCACCACAACAGAGTCCTGGTTGCCGAGAACCTCCAGAACTCAATCGCCTCCATGCTCAAGGCTGCTCTCCACAATTTCAGACGGAACTCACCCTTGATGAATCTGCTGTATAACAATGCAACATCTCATACTTAATACCACTGATGTACCAAGAGTACCACACCACCCATACCACATTTGAACATTTGGTGGGGTTTAAAGTACAAGGCAGCCAATCTCAGGGGGAAATAAATATGCACATAGGATTCAACCTTTAACAACATGTTAGTATTCTCTTAAAGAAGAGCTTAATGGCTCCAGGGTTAAATACAACACTTTCCTTTAAAGAAACCTTTTTTGAACATTTTTAGTGGATTATTCATAACAAGCATTATGAAATAAATTATTTTGGTCCTGCTTTTGGGTTCCGGTGGAAACATTTGAAATAAGGTGGTGGATAGGTGTAATGGTGGTGGGATTGATGTTGGAATATTAGACGTAAGAAATTATTATGAGGGGCTGGAGCGATAGCACAGTGGGTAGGGTGTGTGCCTTGCATATGGCTAGCCCAGGTTCAAGTCCCAGCATCCCATATGGTCTCCCGAGCACCACCAGGAGTAACACCTGAGTGCAGAGCCAGCAGAAACCTCTATGCATTACCAGGTGTGACCCAAAAAGCAAAAGAGAAAGAAAGAAAGAAAGAAAGAAAGAAAGAAAGAAAGAAAGAAAGAAAGAAAGAAAGAAAGAAAGAAAGAAAGAAGGAAAGAAAGAAGGAAAGAAAGAAAGAAAGAAAGAAAGAAAGAAAGAAAGAAAGAAAGAAAGAAAGAAAGAAGGAAAGAAAGAAAGAAAGAAAGAAAGGTTATTGTGAACAACTTTATAAAAATAAAATAAATTAAATCATGGTATATGAATATACTATTAATATGAATTTATTATTCACTTTATGACTATATTATTCCTTAAGTGCCAAATAATGAATAAGGGAAAATATGGAATACATCATTGGACTCACACCTCTGTAGTGGACTAGTTCTATAAATTGCTTTGTGAAGACATTTACAATCCTAATTTGAATTCTTTCCATGCCTGCGTCCCACACAGAGTTTGCAGTTATAGGTACTATGAATACAGGAGTGAGCAAAGCAAAATGTTTTTGCCTTATTGAATTTACTTACTATGCACCTTTTCAAGTGAAATAGGCAAAATACTAGTAGTAACTGCTGGCAACATTTTGTATTTGGCTCATTTTAGATTTTTTTTTTTCAGAAAGTAATGTAACAGGTGATTTTGCAAAGAAACTGAACTTGATGAAATCTTCATGGACAACGTGATTCATTTGGATCAACTGAAGTTTGAAATGATCTGGAAGTTAGTCATATTTTTCAAATGCAAAACCACTAAGAATGTTTTATTTCTTTTTTCTTTTAATTAATTTTTTTATTCTTCTTTAAAAATTTTTATTTTTAAATTTTTTTTTAATTAGTGAATCACCATGAGGGTACAGTAACAGATTTACACATTTTCATACTTGTGTTTCCCTCATACAATGTTTGAGCACCCATCCCTCCACCAGTGCCCATTCTCTACCACCAGTGAACCCAGTATCTCTCCCACCCCCAAATCCCATCCCCCCACCCCCACCCCCACCCCCCACCTCTGTGGCAGGGCATTTCCATTTGATCTATCTTTCCTTTTGGGTGTTGTGGTCTGTAATAGGGTTATTGAGTGACCATTGTGTTCAATCTATAGTCTACTTTTAGCACACATCTCTCCTCCCGAGCAAGTCCTTCAATCAGAGTTTGCTTGATATTCCCTTCTCTATCTGAACTGCCTTTTCCTCAAGCATGTGAGGCCAGCTTCCAAGCCACAGAGCCAACCTCATGGTACTTATTTCTACTATTCTAGGGTGTTAGTCTCCTACTCTGTTATTTTATATTCCACAGATGAGCGCAATCTTTCTATGTCTGTCTCTCTCTTTCTGACTCATTTCACTTAGCATGATATTTTCCATGTTGATTCACTTATATGCAAAATTCATGACTTCATCTTTTCTAACAGCTGTATAGTATTCCATTGTATAGATGTACCGAAGTTTCCTTAACCAGTCATCTGTTCTTGGGCACTCGGGTTTTTTCCAGGTTCTGGCTATTGTAAACAGTGCTGCGATGAACATATAAGTGCAGATGTCATTTCGACTATACTTTTTTGCTTCTGCGGGATATATTCCCAGAAGTGGTATTGCTGGGTCAAATAAGAGCGCAATTTCTAATTTTTTGAGAATCGTCTATATTGTTTTCAAGAAGGGCTGAACCAGTCGGCATTCCCACCAAGAGTGTAGATGGGTTCCTTTCTCCCCATCCCCTCCAACAGCGGTTGCTTTTGTTCTTTTGGATATGTGCCAGTCTCTGTGGTGTGAGGTGGTATCTCATAGTTGTTTTGATCTGCATCTCCCTGATTATTAGTGATGAAGAGCATTTTTTCATGTGCCTTTTGGCCATTTGTATCTCTTCTTTGGGAAAATTTCTGTTTATTTACACACACCATTTTCTGACGGGGTTGGATGTTTGCTTCTTGGAGAGTTCAACCAGTGCCTTATATAGCCTTGATATCAATCCCTTATCTGATGGGTATTGGGTGAATATCCTATCCCATTCTGTAGATTGTCTTTGTATTCTGATCACTGTATCTTTTGCGGTGCATAAGCTTCTTAATTTAATATAGTCCCATTTGTTTATCTCTGTTTCCATTTGATTGATAAGTTGTGTGTCGTCTTTGAAGATAACTTTAGCTTCAATATTGTGGGGGATTTTGCCAACTTTGTCTTCAATGTACATTATGGATTGTGGTCTGATGTTGAGGTCTTTAATCTATTTGATCTGACTTTTGTGCAAGGTGTCAGGTCAAGGTCTAAGCCCATTCTTTTGCATGTGGTTGTCCAGTTGTGCCAGCACCATTTGTTAAAGAGGCTTTCCTTGCTCCACTTCACATCTCTTGCTCCCTTATCAAAGATTAGATGATCATACATTTGGAGTTTTGTGTAGGGATATTCCACCCTGTTCCATTGGTCTTCGGCTCTGCCTTTGTTCCAGTACCATGCTGTTTTTTTTTGTTACCGCTTTGTAGTAAAGTTTGAGGTTGGGGAGGGTGATGCCTCCCATCGTCTTTTTCCCAAGAATTGTTTTAGCTATCCGTGGGTGTTTGTTGTTCCATATGAATTTCACGATAGCTTGATCCATTTCTTTGAAGAAGTTCATGGATATCTTTATAGGGATCACATTGAATCTGTATAATGCTTTGGGGAGTATTGCCATTTGACAATGTTGATTCTCCCTATCCATGAGCAGGGGATATGTTTCCATTTCCTCATGTCCTCTTTTATTTCATGGAATACCGAGTTATAGTTTTCTTTGTAGAGGTCCTTTACTTCCTTAATTAAGCTGATTCCGAGGTACTTGATTTTCTGGGGCATAATTGTGAATGGGATTGCACTTTTCATGTCCCTTTCCTCTGCCTCATTGTTTGTATATAGGAAGGCCATGGATTTTTGAGTATTGATTTTATAGCTTGCAACTTTACTGTACAAGCCTATCGTTTCTAAGAGTTTCTTAGTAGAGGTTTGAGACTTCTCTAGATATATTATCATATCATCTGCGATAGGGAGAGTTTGATTTCTTCCTTTCCTGTCTGATGCCCTTAATCTCTTTTTCTTGCCTAACAGCTATTGCAAGTACTTCCAGTACTATGTTGAATAGAAGTGGTGAGAGTGGGCATCTTTGTCTTGTGTCTGATCTTAGAGGAAAGGCCCTTAGTTTTTCCCCATTGAGGATAATGCTTGTCATGGGTTTGTGGTAGATGGATCTGACTATCTTAAAGAAAGTTCCTTCAAAACCCATTTTGGTGAGACTTTTCATCATGAATGGATGTTGGATCTTGTCAAATGCTTTCTTTGCATCTATTGATATGATCATATGGTTTTTATCTTTACTTTTGTTGATATGATGGATTATGTTGGTTGATTTCCGAATGTTAAAGCATCTTTGCATCCCTGAGATGAATCCCACTTGGTCATGCTGTATGATCTTTTTGATGAGTTGTTGGATCCTATTTGGTAATATTTTGTTGAGGATCTTCGCATTGGTGTGCATCAGGGATATTGGTCTATAATTTTCTTTCTTAGTGGTGTCTTTGTTTGCTTTTGGTATTAGGGAGATATATGCCTTATAGAAACTGTTTGGGAGTGTTCCTGTTTTTTCAATTTTCTGGAAAAGCTTGAGGAAAACTGGCAACACGTCCTCTTTAAATGTTTGGAAGAATTCACCAGTGAATCCATCTGGACCTTGGGGAGATTTTTGATTACAGTTTCAATCTTCTTGATATTATGGGTCAATTCAAATATTACAGGTCTTCTTGGTTCAGTCTTGGGAGATTGTAGGAATCCAGGAATTCATCCATTTCTTTCAGGTTCTCTTGTTTTGTGGCATACAGACCTTCAAAGTAATCTCCGATGATCTTTAGAATCTCATTGGTTTCTGTTGTGATGTCCCCCTTTTCATTTTTGATTCAGTAATTTATTAGGGTTCTCTCTCTCTTTCTTTGTGAGTCTTGCTAGCGGTTTATCAATCTTGTTTGTTTTCTCAAAGACCTAGCTCTTGGTTTCATTGACTTTTCGGATTGTTTTCTGAGTTTCCTTGTCATTAATTTCCGCTCTAATTTTTATTATCTCTTCCCTTAGGTCTGGTTTGGGTTCCTTTTTTTGCTCCTTTTCTAAGATCTTGAGCTGTGAAGTCAAGCTATCTATGTAGGCCCTTTCTTCCTTCCTAAGGAATGCTTGCAGAGCTATAAAATTTCCCCTTAACACGGCCTTAGCTATGTTCCAAATATTTTGGTAGCTCATTTCTTCATTCTCATTTGTTTCTAGGTATCTTTTGATTTCTTGCTTGATTTCCTTCTTGACCCACATTGTGTTGTTTAATTTCCAGGTGTTTGATTTGGTTCTCTGTGTCTGTGTGTGGTTGGCTTTTATCTTCAGTGCATCGTGGTTTGAAAAGATGGTTGATATAATTTCTATTTTTCTGATTCTATTGAGTTCTGTTTTGTAGCCCAGTACATGATCTATTTTGGAAAATGTTCCATGTGCACTGGAAAAGAATGTGTGTTCTTTCTTTTCGGGGTGTAAAGCCCTGAATAGGCCCATTAGGCCTCTCATTTCCATTTCTTCTTTCAGAGTCAGTGTTTCCTTGCTGAGTTTTGTTCTTGTCTATCTATCCAGAGGTGATAAGGCGGTGTTGAAGTCTCCGACAACTATTGTGCTGTTAGTGATGTCCTTTTCAAGTCTATTAGGAGTTGTTTTAAGTATTTCGCCAGTCGTTCATTAGGTACATATACGTTTAAGAGTGTGATTTCCTCCTGTTGTACATATCCCTTGATAAATAGAAAATGATCTTCACTGTCCCTTCTAATTTTTTCAGCCTGAAATCTATATTGTCAGATACTAGTATGGCCACTCCAGCTTTTTTGAGGGAGTTTTTTGCCTGCAGGATTGATTTCCATATTTTGACTTTGAATCTGTGTTTGCTCTGGCTGTTCAGGTGTGTTTCTTGCACGAAGCAGAACGTTGGGTTAAGTTTCTGGATCCATTTTGCCACTCTGTGTCTCTTAATAGGTGCAGTTAGGCCATTAACATTGAAAGAGATTATTGTCATGGGGTTTTGTGTCATCTTTCTGTGGGGTTTGTTGTCCCTATGGGGTTCTTCCTTGTCTTACAATAGCCCCTTTTGACCTTATTTCAAGTTTGGTTTTGTGTCTATGAAGTTCCTGAGCTGTTTTTTATCTGAGAAATAGTGTATGGTTCCTTCAAATTTGAGTGAGAGTTTAGCCGGATAAAGTATTCTTGGTGAGGCATTCATTTCAGTGAGTTTTTTCACTATGTCCCACCATTTTCTTCGGGCTTGGAGGGTTTCCTCTGATAAATCTGATGTAAATCTGAGGGGTGCTCCTTTTTATGTGATTTCCTTCTTTGACCTTGCTACTTGCAGGATTGTGTGTCTATCCACAGCATCCATCATTCTGACTATGATATGTCTTGGAGTCTTTTTATTCGGGTCTTTTTTTGCTGGTACTCTTCAGACTCCTTGGATCTGGATGCCTGCCTTCTCCAGCTCTGGGAATTTCTTAGCAATGATGTCTTTTCTGTGTTTTTTTTTTTTTTTCATTGGCATTGGGGTTACTTTCCCGTGCTTCTGGTACTCCAGTGATTCTTATGTTGTTCCTCTTGAAGTCATCCCCAAGGACTCTGATTCGCTCTATAGCCATTTTGAGGTCTTTTGCCATTATTTGTTGTTTGTGTAAAACACAAAAAGAAAAGAAAGGGCTCGCAGGCGGCAAGGCAGGCGAAGGAAGGAAGAAGGCCAAACTGGTTGCTCGATCGGTTTATTTCATGTCCATCTCCATTCTCCTCTGATTCTCCTCCTGCTTCTTTCTCCCCCATCCTACTTCATTCTCTCTCTCTCTGCCTCTCTCCCGGCTCTCGGTCTCTCTCTCGATCTGTGGATCTGGCCCCGATGGATCTGGCCCCGATGGATCTGGCCCCGTGGATCTGGCTCCCAACCCACTCTTACAGCCTAGTTAAATCTCCACAGCATGAGGGGGTTGGGGCATACACATAGGTGTGGTCAGCAATAGGGTAAGGTTCTTTTCCCTCAGGGGATGCTTCTCCTAGGACTTAATTCTCTTTCAGCAGGAGGATCCACCCAAGGGCAGAGTCCCATGAATGTGTTTCTCTTCTCCTCAGCCAGCAAACATATAAGAATTCATAATATTAATTATTTTGTATGGACACAATAAGAGATGCATTAAAGCTTATAGAATTGCTCTCCTGGGGCCATCTCAATCTCAGACTACAGTGCTCAGGCCAGATCAGTCTTTCCTATCCCTGGCAGGGTCCCAGTCTCATAATTACTATTGGATCATGACAGCATTTGTCTATGATCAAGCTCTTAACTTATAGTTAAGAATTAGGCACTTTGGCCAGGCCCATCTCGATGCCAGGGTAGCACATAACTCACCGCTTGCCCTGGATCCTTCCCGTCCCACGTCGGGGACCCTACTTTGGGGTGCTAGGAACTGAGGGCAACTGAGGCTTAAGTGGAGAAAGCAGATGCCCAGAAGGGAATAATATTCGAGGCCAATTAAGTCTTAAGTTATAAAAACATAATATTGTCTTCTTGTGTCTATACAAAAAAGACATAGCTTTAAAGTAAATTATTCAAAAGGCATAAAGAGGAGAGAAAGGCAATGTTATAATATTCAGTGTCCTAGGAAGTTCTGACCTTACCAATTAACAGAGTTTGATTAAGGGAAGAGCAGATAAACTGGTAGAAATGGTTACAGATAAACAAAGGAATGGGAGTGACTCGGGAGCACTTTGATGGGTGTGACTGATAAACCTAAGCTCCTAGTGGCAAGGGGGAAAGGACAAACCAATGATATCCAACAGTTGTTGTCTGTAAGTTTTGTGCAGCTCATCCTCAAGCTCGCTGATTCTGTCCTCAGCTGTAGCCATTTACTGTTGAGGGTACTGTTGAGATTTTAAATTCATCTACCGATTCCTTTACTTATGTGACTTCTGTCCGTAGCTTTGAAATTTCTGCTCTCATTTTATCCTGCATTTTTTTTTGTGGACTGTTACAATGCTTCATTTATATCCTCCCTTAATGTATTGGATGTCTGTTCCATGGTTGCTTGGAGTACATTGACTCTCCTCAAGATTTCCTCTCTGAACTTTTTATTTGAGAGGTCGTAGATGTGAGTAGCCCCTGTTGAGGCTTCTGGAATCTTTTCTTATTCCTTTCTTCATGGAGGGGATTTTCGCTGTTTCTTCATACTGTTGTGGAAGTATAGAGTTGGAACCTTGTGGTTGTCTATTCTATTCCCTCTCACTGCGGGAGGAGGGGGGCTCTGGTTGTGCTATTGCTGACGGCAACCTTGTTCCTATTCTAGAGTTCTCCCTTACTCTCAGGCCCTCTTCCTGATTGATGTGGGGTCTCTAGTGAAGGCTTAAGGCTATGTTCTCTTTACAAAGCGCCTATTATTTTGCACAGCGCCTATTATTCACTGATAGTTTTTGTGAAGTTAGAATTAGTTAATGGGCTATTTGGCATAGAGTGATTGAGATGGCTAGGGTTATTTTCAAAGAAACGGACTATACCTACTATGCTAAAGCAAAAAATAATAACTACAGTCACAGCGGCCACAGCTTCGGCAGGAGGCCACGCCCCTTTGAGACCACACCCCCTAAGATATAGGCCACGCCCACAGTATCCTCCTGGGCTGGACGGATGCTGTACGACCTAGGCCACACCTTCGGCATGGGAACCAGCGGGGGGAATGTTTTATTTCTGATGAACGACTGCATAAATAACTAGTTATTAGTTAATTCACATTACGAGTACTTCATGCATTTAACTGAAGAGGTGAAGCCTGAAGGAATTTCTTTCTTTAAGAAGAATATATTATAGGTTCATGTTAGTTCTGTTTGAATATAGCTACCGACTGCCTTACACCATAGATATTTATAGCTTGTCAGATTTATTAATTTTTCTCCTTTCTGAATAGTTTGTCTTCTCTCCTTGAAACCCTTTCTGTCTTTTGATGTTTTATCTAATTTCCAAATTCTGTTGTCATCATTTTTCTCCTTTATTTTCACTTCTGAGGAGCACTTCCTGGGTTTTCTTTTGATGTATAGAATAATAGACTGTTGGTTGAATATTTTTCAGGTTTATTAATATGTATTGTGCATTTTGTTACTTAAAAAATTGTTCCTTGAAATTTACATTGTAAATTCAACAATAGTAGTTGTTTTCTATGCCTTTTTCCCCTTAGGATAGAAAACAACATAGGTACCCTAGGTTTAAACTGAGAACAACAGAGCTGAAGAGATTGTACAGGGGCTAAGGTGCTTTCCTTATATGCAGCGAACCACAGTTCAGTTCCCAGCATAATATGGTCCCCAGAGTACCACTTGGAATGATTCCTGGACACAGAGTCAGGAGTGAGCACCATCAGATATAATCTCTTACTCCAACTAGAAACAAAACAATAACAGCAACAAAAACAGAACAAGTATGATGAATAAATACAATGATAAATATCAACTAGGTTGAACCACTAATATCTTTTTCATAAATTTTCCCCATCACTTTATACTATTAGCACCATCAAAAGTCATGTTAAAATAAAAAAAATAAAGATAACTCTAAATTAGTAGAAATAGCATTTAGAAAAATGTATTTATATAGTGAGTATTGGGTCAAAACATGGCATTATATTATTTGAAGAGATTGTCAAAAAAGTAAGTAGTATTTTCAGAAATCAGGAAGAGATAACAGATCAGGGACTCAGAGGCAGCAAATATTGGGATAAGGATTCTCATTACTTGATATAGCATATTATAAGTGTTCTTCATATTTTCTAAAAATAGTTTTTTAAAATGTAGATCACTGTCACTGTCATCACTGTCATCCCGTTGTTCATCGATTTTCTTGATTGGGCACCAGTAACATCTTTACTCATCCCAGTCCTGAAATTTTAGCAGTGTCTCCTTACTCATCTTTCCCAATGACTGGAGGTTCTTTCAGGGTCAAGGGAATGAGACCTGTTATTGTTTACTGTATTTGGCATATCGAATACACCACGAGGAGCTTGCCAGGCTCTTCAGTGTGGGCAGAGCTTGCTGGGCTCTCTAAGAGGAACAGAGAATATATATCAGAGAATAAGTATGTTAAAACCAAGCACATGTGTGCTGCGTTAGGACATTGGTGGGCTAGACTATAACAGGCTTTGCGGGTGTGCGCTTCCAGAAGCTTTGTTTTATATTGTCTCTGGATCTTGGCTGTTTATGGGATTACATGGGTCCAGTTCCTTACTCACTGTACAGCACTCTAGTTCCTTCAGCTTAAAATTAATAATAAAGGAAAGAAAATACAGAAGGGAGGAAGGAGAGGCAGCTAATTATTTGAGATTATCAGACCAAATGACCCTACCAAGAAGTTCTTAAGAACAGTGAATTCAGCTCAACTTTTATAAAAGTTGCAGGAGGCCTTCAGCTCCTAATTAGGCCTGGAAACTGCATACAAATCTTAGTTACATAAATTGTAGAATTATTTCTGTACAAAGTGCATAAAATTGAATTTTTTGTAACAAACTAGATAATCTGTGCCAAAGGTTTAAAACACCAAAGTGGGCCCCTTTCATTTTTTATACAATCACTTGAGTGCTTCCTATGCATATCCAGGAGGTTGCCCAATAGCTTCTACTCTTCATCACTAGAAAGAAAAATATCCTAAAACACAAAAATTTATTTATGATGGAACTGCCAGGAAGAACACCAAATTCTGTGGGAGTCTATCTAAAAGAGATAAGTATGGCGGGCTGGAGGGATAGTACAGTGAGTAGGGCGCTTGCTTTGCATATGGCCAGCCTGGGTTTGATCCCCATCATCCCATATGGTGCCTCATGCACATCCAGGAGTGATCTCTGAGCACAGAGCCAAGGAAAACCCCTGAGGCCCCAAAACAAAACAAAAATGCACCTGAGGAAGAGTGAAAGTCTTAACACTCTTTGAAGAGTATCACCTTGAGGTCAGAGATAGTACAGTAGGTAGGGTTACACATGGTTGACCCAGATTTGACTTCTGCATCCCCATACAGTCATTGGGAGAGATTCCTGAGAGCAGAAGCAAGGCCACCAGGAGTGATCCCTGAGAGTAGAATCAGGAGTAAAGTGTGAGTACCACCCTCTACAGCCAAAAAAAAAAAATTGTTAAAATGTAGATAAGAACTTAAAAATGTAAAAAAGGGATACATCTAATACACTAGTAATAAAATAATTTAAATGTCTTTCTGTAGATAATTATATGGAAAAAACTAAAAATAGATGTAATGACTGTTACTGCTTCTAAAGGAAAGTTACCAAGATGTTTCATTTTATTTAAAAATATTTTTTAATATTTAAATATAAATCCACCAGAATAATCCAACAGTGTACATTTCCAAGCACAAGTATTCCCAGTTTCCCTCCCATCACCTCCCACCCCACCACCCCAGCCTGCCTCTATGTCAGGCACTTTCTCTCTCTCTCTCTCTCTCTCTCTCTCTCTTTCACCCCCCCTCTCTCCCTCTCCTTTTGGGCATTGTGGTTTGCAATACAGATACTGAAATGTTATCAGGATATGTCAAGATATTTTAGTTGAATAAAATGCTGGTCTTGTTTTAGGAATAGTGATGAAAACAAATTTAATTTGACCTATATTTAACTAAAGAGTCATATTTTCAGATGAATAAGTGGCTGTAGAATACTTATTTATTATTTTATAATAAGAGGATATAATGCATTATATGTAATATATTACTAACATATTAGTATATTATAATTATATGATAACAAAAAGTCATTTTCTTTCACCATTCTATAATTTACCTTCTCATCCATTTATTCCAAAATTTTTGAATTTCTACTATGTATTAGATGTTAAAAGAAAAGACTCAGTTTTTCAGAAATATAGTTCAGTGCTAGAGCACTTATTTTGTATATATGAGACCTTAGGTTCAACCTTAAGCACATGAACACACACACGCAAGACAAAATATTGGCATAACAACACTAAGCCTCCGGAAATATTCTAGAGGTAGGGTATCCCTCAATGGTAGAGTTGTTTGTCTTGCATGTTCAAGGAGTTGGAATTTCCTCCTCAGAACTGGGGAAAAAATTCTGGAAAGATCGGGGACTTTCTAATGGTCAGAGTATTGGGTAATGATTATAGAGGCAAGCTGTTTTAAGAAAACCTAGTTTGAATGTTTATTGAATGAAATGAGGTTAGTGTCTCTCATGGTATTTTGTCTTCATGCTGGATGTTTTTAAGAATAGGAATCATGGTGTGTGTGTGTGTGTGTATGTGTGTGTGTGTGTGTGTGTGTCTTTTCTTTAAGTGTTTTGATGGTTGCACACTTTGTTGTGGTGCTCACATACAGTGTTGTGGAGTTTATAGTCTCAGTTGGCAGTTCTGTGGGGTCCCATTTAGTGTGTGTGTGTGTGTGTATGAGAAGGGTGGGGTGTGTGTAGTGTCTGCGATTGAACTCAAGGTCTCATACGTGCAAGGCAGGTGCTCTGTCTCAGCTACCCAGGGGGTCCTGAATCCTGTTTTATTACTCTGTAAATCAAATGCTAAACAATTTCTGGGACACAATGACAGTTAACAACTGTTTATTGAATGAACACATCCACATTTAAGATGAATTGTTTAGAAAACAGATTGTGACTTAGTCCTCTTGGAAATTTATGACCACTGTTGATTTCCTTTTACTGAGACCCATCAATGAATTTCTAGGCAATGTAAGTAAGTACTGAATTTTCAAGAAACTTTGTAACACTATATTCTAATCCATGAGCAGAGGAAAAGCACTTGAATTTAAAAGGAGTAAAAGATAACAATAAGTAAACAATATAATGATTGAAATAGATATTTAAGTAAACAATTATTTAAGTTATTTAGTAATTAAATTTGAGTCTTAATTTTTACGTCTTTAAATCACTGTAGTTGAGAATATATAAAATTAAAGGGAAATAAATGGAATAGTTTAAGCATAAGCTTAAGTTTAAGTTATAAGCAGATCACATTAGCCCAAAGAATTAGGGGGGATAAAAAACTAAAATCAAATGTCCACTTTTTAAGAATACAAGTATCTTTTCTATTATCTCTATATTCCACAACTCATTAAAAATATTTTTTTCTAATATTAATTCCTGGAATTGATAATATGTAAACGGTTTTAAAAATAGCTAGAAGTCAATGGAAAACAAATTATCTAATGCTTCCTTTTCAGCAGGTCTGACTTTAGGGGAGAGACTCTCCAAACAATAATAGTGAGTTTTGTTGAAATATTGTATGCAATCAAAGTGAAAGTAAAGTGAAATTTATTAGTTACACAGGCGGGGGGGGGCTTAGGGTGGGGGGGCTAGGGGCGAGGGGGGGTTTGGGGTGTGAGGGGGCGGGGTGGAGCTATACTGGGATAGTTGGTGGTGGAATATGAGCACTGGTGAAGGGATGGGTATTCGAGCATTGTATAACTGAGATTTAAACCTGAAAACTTTGTAACTTTGTAACTTTCCACAATAAAAAATTAAAAAAAAAATAAAAATAAAAATAGCTAGAAGAACAAGAGTAAAGATTTTATTTTTTAAATTAAAAAAAATCAAGATTCTATGAGTTAAAATATTATTAATAATGCTTTCTTATGCATATAATTCTAACATCACACCCATCACTATTGTATCCACCTCCTTCCCAAAGAACCCCACACTCCTCCCTATTACTCTCACCTCCCTATTACTCTCAATTTTTCAGTTTTCCTGTTGTGTTGCCTTTGGCCTTTTTTTTTTTAACCTTACTGTGATCTTTATGTCCCACATATGAGAGAGATTATTCTGTATCTATTCCTTTATTTTCTGACTGAAGGAGTAAAGATTTTAAATATGATAAAATGCTACTGTGTTTACTCTAACATAGAGATATTTTTATTGATAAGTGGTGATTTAATGTGGATCATTTAAAATCTCTGTTTATAGAATAAATGATTTTTCTTTTACAGTCTAGCAGTAGCTATAAGCCCAAGAAGCTAATGAAAGTTTGCCTAAATTCTTTCATATTAAATGGACAGATTTAAACTCTTTCATATTAATATAAATGAGATGACTTTTGTCCTTGCCTAAAGTGACAATGTCAGTGTCTGACACTTACATATTTCATAACCCTTATTTAATTAGGATGCAGGATAGCTTTAAAGGTCTCATCTTTAATCCACCATTCTGGATTGCATCCACTGTTAGTGTTCCTGTCAGTCACTGCAGGGCCCTGAGCTATGTTCCCCCAAACCATCATAAGCTTATTTTCCAGAACAATTAACAGTTGGAGTTTTAAAAAGCCACCTTTTTAAAGATTGGAATTTAAAATTAATCTGATAATCATACTACTGTAAAGTTCTCAATCCATTGTGATAGAAAGGAAAGTGCATCAGAGAAGTACTCTTGCCGTTTCTTGTTTACAATCATGTGCAGAACTCAGAATTCTATATTTTGGAGAGAAGTGTTTTTTTTTATTGAATGACCTTGAGATACACAGTTACAAAGCTGGTCGGGTTTCAGTCATACAATATTCCAACACCCATCCCTCCCCCAGTGCACATTTTCCACCACCAGTGTCCAGGTTTCCCTCCATTCCTCCCTCCGCTGCCTCCCTCCCCCTGCCAGTCTCTCTCTCTCTACGGCAGGCACTTTCTCTCTCTCTCTCTCTCACTCACTCTCTCTTTTTAGGGTTTGCAATACAGATACTGAGAGGTCATCATATTTGTTCCTTTATCTACTTTCAGCATGTGTTTCTTATTCATAATGATCATTTCCAACTATCTTTGTCATAAGATCCCTTCTTTATCCCAGACTGCCTTCTTCCCCAGCACTTGACGCAGCCTTCCAATAAGGGACCAATCCTTCGGCCTTTGTTTCTGCTGTCCTTGGGTATTAGTTTTCTATTTTTTTTAAATCCCACACATTCTATGTCTGTCCTTCTCCTTACAACTCTATTCATTCAGCATGATATGGAAAGAAGTGTTTTATTGGTGGAATATATTGCCTGTGTTCATTGTTCTCCCTAGGGATTTTTATTTTCATGCAAGTAACACCTGGTGGTGCTCAGGGATTACTCCTGGCTTTGTACTCAGGAATCACTCCTGTCAGGGTTTGGGCACCATGTAGGATGCCAGTGTAATAATTAAGGTGTGGCATGTCCAACACAAACATTCTACCGGCTGTATTGTCACTCTGACCCTCTTAGCTCTTAATCCTGGTTTTCCCAGTATATTATTTTGCCAGAGTACGTCATGTCTCAATGAGATAGCTTAGCTGAGATACAGAAGTGAGGTAGTACATAAGTTTAGTTCGTGGTGATGGATCTGCGTATCACGATGAGTTGAATTTAATCATTCAACCAATGATTAAAAATATAACCAATGATTATACTCTAAAACTACTTTTTTAAAAGTGTCAATTAAGATCAGGTAATATGAACTACAGATTTTAGTTATGTTTAAAACAAGATATGGTTTACAGACATGCATCAATGCAATTTATCTTCAGTTACAGCCATATCTCACATAGGAACAAATTATCTTTTTGCCTGGTCAGGGTCAGGGCATGATTTTTGGCTACCCCTTATCAGCAGAGGTGATTGCAAATCTCAGATTTGTTAGGAATTCACCCGAGGGTCTCATAAGGATTTACACAGCCAGCACAGATGTTTGGTCTTAAAATTTTAGGACCTCACTTTTACTAACTTTCAGTCTCCTACCTTGCTCCAACAATATGTGGATGATGTTTTGTAAGCTATTTCACTTGTATCACTTGTCATCTCGTTGCTCATCGATTTGCTTGAGCCAGTAACATCTCTATTCATCCCTGTCGTGTGCTAGTGTAGCCCAATGTCGTCTGCTCGCTCCAGAAACATGAAGAGCCTCAAACCATTCATTCAGGGTCTTGACGAAGAAGTCTGACCATCTTGTAGGTGGGTGGCCATACGTTCTTTTGATGTCCCATGGAATCCAATCGGGAACATCTCTAGTCCATCTGTCATCTCCAAATCGTATTACGTGTCCGGCCCATCTCATTTTTGACGCCATGGCAAAAGAGACAGCATCCCTGATTATTTTTTTTTAATTTTATTGAATTACTATGAGATAGCTACAAGCTTTCATGTTTGGGTTACAATCACACAATAATCAAACACCCATCCCTCCACCAGTGCACATTCCCCACCACCAATATCCCCGGTATACCCCCCTTTCCCACCCTCCCCCTGCCTCCATGGCAGATAATATTCCCATACTCTCTCTCTACTTTTGGGCATTATGGCTTGCAACACAAACACTGAGAGGCCATCATGTTTGGTCCATTATCTACTTTCAGCATGCATCTCCCATCCCGACTGATTTCTCCAGCCATCATTTTCTTAGTGATCCCTTCTCTATTCCACCTGCTTCTCCTTTACACTCATGAAGCAGTCTTCCAGCGATAGGGCAATCCTCCTGGCCCTTGTATCTACTGTCTTTGGGTGTAAATCTCATGTGATGTTATTCTATACTCCACAAATGAGTGCAGTCTTTCTATGTCTATCCTTCTCTTTCTGACTCATTTCACTTAGCATGATACTCTCCATGTCTATCTGTTTATAAGCAAATTTCATGACTTTATCTCTCCTAACAGCTGCATAGTATTCCATTGTGTAGATGTACCAAAGTTTCTTTAACCAATCATCTGTTCTAGGGCACTTGGGTTGTTTCCAGATTTTGACTAGTGTGAACAGTGCTTCAATGAACATATAGGTACAGATGTCATTTCTGCTGTGCTTTTTTTGCATCCTCGGGATATAATCCCAGAAGTGGTATTGCAGGGTCATATGGAAGCTCAGTTTCTTTACAAGCATTCCTCAGGAAGGCGGAGTGAGCACGCATAAGTAACCTAACCTCACACCTTAAGTGCTTGGAGAATGACCAACAAGAGGAGCCAAATCCGAACAGGAGGATGAAAACAATAAAACTCAGAGCAGAAATCAACAAGATGAAAACCGAAAAAACAATATGGAAGATCAATGAAACCAAGAGCTGGTTCTTTGAGAAAATAAACAAGATCGATAAACCTCTAGCAAGACTTACAAAAAAAGGGAGAGAGAAAACCCTAATAAACCAAATCAGAAATGAAAAGGGGGACAATACAACAGAAACTACAGAAATTCAAAAGATCCTCAGAGATTACTTTGAGAATCTTTATGTCACAAAACACGAAAACCTCGAGGAAATAGATAAATTCCTAGACTCCTATAGCCTCCCAAGGCTGAACCAAGAAGACCTGGAATACCTGAACAGACCTATCACCATCAAAGAAATTGAAATGGTAATAAAAATTCTCCCCAAGCACAAAAGTCCTGGCCCAGATGGATTCACTAGTGAATTCTTCCAAACCTTTAAAGAGGACTTACTCCCAATCCTCTTTAAGCTTTTCCAGGAAATTGAAGTATCAAAAACACTTCCCAAAAGTTTCTATGAAGCAAATATCACCCTGATACCAAAAGCAGACAAAGATACCACAAAAAAAGAGAGTTACAGACCCATATCCCTGATGAACACAGGTACAAAGATCCTCAACAAAATATTAGCAAATAGAATCCAATGACTCATCAAAAAGTATCCCTGATTCTTGATCGTTGATGGAGGTCAGAACTCCGGATTCCTCCTCTCACTTGAGTGAAACATGATATTCCAAGCATAGCTCTTTAAATTCTTTTTTGGGAGACCCAAATATTGTTCTCATCCTGTTTTCATAGGGCCCAGGTCTCTGAGGCATATGTTAATGCAGGAAGAATGGTGGAGTTGAAAAGATGTGTCCGGAGCCTGAGGTTCTTCGTCCTCTTAACAACTTTTTCTGATGCTCTTGAAGGCGTTCCATGATGCTCTCTTCCTCCTGCGCAGCTCAGGTGCCAAGTTGTTTGTCATGTTGAGTTCTCTACCTAGGTAAACATAACTGCTGCATTCAGAGATGTTCCTTCTGCTGTGAGCAAATGGAACGTCAAGAACTAGTCTGTTTCTCATGAACGTTGTCTTCGTGAGATTCAGCTACAGTCCGACCTTTCCGCACTCATGGTCAAAGTCGGCCAGCATTTGTGCTGCTTGGCTAGTGCTTGGTGTTATTAGAACGATGTCATCAGCAAAGCGGAGGTGGTGTAGTTGCCGACTGTCTATCTTCACTCCCATTCCTTCCCATCCAGTTGTCGTATGACGTTCTTGAGGGTGGCACTGAAGAGCTTCTGTGAAATGGTATCACCCTGCCAAACCCCTCTCTTAACGTTGATGATCATTTCCTTGTAGGATGGATCTCACTTCTACTTCTTACTTCTATAAGGAAGTAAGCTATTTAATATTGTAAATTATAACAAGTAGCTTCAATCAGTACATAACAATATCAGAAGGGCAGAAGCTTCAGGCAAGGCTTTTCTTTCTCAGCATCTTGCTCCATATTTTCCCTTTGTCCTCCCCCTAAACTTTCACACTGTTCTCTGTTTTTTTTTTTTTAAATCATGATTCTTTGCATTGAATTTCTCTACTACCTTCTTATTTTGACTGGAATTAATGAGTAAATTTGGCATGTGAGTGAAGTGTGAAAAACTTTGCTCCAAACCTTCTCTGGGGACTATTCATTCACCTCCTAAAGTCTCAGGAACAAGGATCTTTTTCAAAACTTTCTTAAAAAATATGGATGGTAATCTGTTTGCTCCTTCCCCCATAAAAACTTTAAGAAATTTATTGCTTGACTGATTTTTCCTCTGGAGGTTATCCTATGTGATTTAAATGTCAACAGGAAAATCTTTCAAACACTCCAACCAAACTTCCAACAATAGTCATTCTCTCTTGACTCCAGTCCCTAATGTCTCTGGCATGATATTATAATTAAGGTAAGAGATCATCCTGGAAGTAGGTGGATCCTGAATTTAAATACAAATGCCTTTATTTTTTTTTCACTTACTTGTATATTTATTCTTAATGCTGTATGTAAAACAATGACACTTATTTATGAAATATATAAAGATCAGCTTTCATATATGAATAATAGCTATAGATGAAATTTATAGACAGGGAGATAATAGTATATATGAACACATAGAGGTAGCCCAGTTATGCTTGTTTGAAAATATGAATTTGTTCCATTAGGGAGCAGTTTGAACAGAATACAAATTTTGCATTTGCTAATACATGAGTTCACATGAAAAGTGCTTTATGACTGCAGAGAACTGCACACAGATGAAACAAGTTGCTTATGAATATACAAAATACATACAGACACACACCTCAAAATTCCATCAGGTAGGTTATTTCACCACAAGTGTCACAGTCTGTACATACCCATACAGAGTGTTTCAACATTCTGTCACATTTCAGATACTTCTCTACCATTTCACAATAGCTCACAAGATAGCATCCTTCTGAGGCTCATTTCCACAAGCCAACTTCAGGACTCTTTCAATATTTCCATATTTATTGTAGCATGTGTGCATTTGTTAATCATTTTATATGCTAAAATCTGCATCACTTCTTTTGTTTTTAAATTGAGTCACCATGAGATACAGTGTTACAAAGCTGTTCAAGGTTGGGTGTCAGTCATACAGTGTTCCAACACTCATTCCCCACCAGTGTATGTTTCCTAGCACCAATGTCCCCACTTATTCCTCCTCCACTCTCCTCCCCAGCCTGTCTCTATATCAGGCACTTTCCTCTCTCTCTCTCTGTCTCTCTCTCTCTCTCTCTCTCTCTCTCTCTGTCTCTCTCACTCTTTCCTTTTGGGCATTATGGTTTGCAAAACAGAAGATACTGAAAGGTTATCATGCTTGCTCCCTCACCCACTTTTAGCATGCAGTCCTTATCCAGAGCGATCATTTCCAACTATCTTTGTCAAGTGGTCCCTTCTCTGTCCCACCTGCCTTCTGTCCCAGCACTTGAAGCAGGCTTCCAACCATAGACCAATACTCCTAGCCTTTGTTTCTACTGTCCATGGGTATTAAGTCTCATATTATTTTTTTTGGTATCCCACAAATGAGTCCAATAATTATATGTCTATGCCTCTCCTTCTGACTCATTTTACTAAGCACGATAATCTCCATGTCCATCCTTTCATAAGCGAATTTTATAACTTCATTTTTCCTAACAGTTACATAGCACTACATTGTGTAGATGTACCATAGTTTCTTTAAGCAATGATCTGTTCTCTTGGCACTGAAGTTGTTTCTAGATTCTGGATATTTTGAATAGTGCTGCAACAAACATAGAAGTGCAGACAGTATTTCTGCTTTATGTTTTCGGGCCCCCAGGATATATTCCCTGAAGTGGTATTGCTAGGTTATACGGAAGCTCAATTTCTAGCTTTTTGAGGAATGACCATATTGTTTTCCAAAAAGGGTGGACCAGTTGGCATTCCCACCAACAATAAAGAGGAGTCCCTTTCTCCCCGCATCTACACCAACATCGGTTGCTCTTGTTCTTTTGGATGTGTGCCAGTCTTTGTGATATGAGATGATATCTCATTGTTGCTTTGATTTGCATGTCCCCGATGATTAGTGATGTGGAGCATTTTTTCATGTGCCTTTTGGCCATTTGTATTTCTTCTTTGAGGAAGTTTCTGTCCATTTCTTCTCCCCATTTTCTGATTGGATCAGATATATTTTTCTTGCAAAGTTCTGCCAGTGCCTTTATATATCTTGGATGTTAATCTTTTATCAGATGGGTATTACATAAATAATTGTTCCCAGTCTGTGGGCTGTCTTTGTATCTTGGTCATCATTTCTTCTGAGGTGCAGAGGCTTCTTAGTTTAATGGAGTCCTATTTGTTTATTTTTTTCTTCCACTTGTTTGGTCAGCTGTGTTTCATCCTTGAAGATTCTTTAGCTTCATGTCATGGAGGGATACATTTTCCTCCATGTATCTTAAGGATTCAGGCCTGATATTGAGATCTTTATTCCATTTTCTTTTTTTTTAAAGAAATATTTTATTGAACCACCGTGAAAACAAGAAAAAAATACAAAGCTTTCAGGTTTAAGTCACAGTCAAATACTGATTAACCACCATCCCTTCACCAGTGCACCCGTTCCACCACCAAGAACCCCAATACACCCCCCTCCCACCCCACCCCCCATCTAAGTAGCTAATGATATTCCCATTATTCTCTATATATATTGAGTACATTTCATATTTCCATACAGAACTCACTATTATTGATTGGAAATTTTCCCCAACAATCAGGCCTGCCGAATAGGCATCATCTAATAATTTCTCTTCATTGGTAAGAGTGAAGACTTTGAGTCCGCGGCCGCGCGGTTTTGGGTTTCTAATATTTTAGCTCAGTTCACAGTCAAAATGGATGGCTGCAAGAATCCGCTCTGGTGCCAAAATGGGTTAGGAGACCTCAGGATCACAGTCAATAGGCGCGGAGGCTCTGCTTCTCGTGCCACGGCTCTCGGTTTATCTCTGGGCGGAAGGCGCGCCGGGAACACCCCCCCCCCTCCCAGGACCACCTACAGGCTACGTCACTAAAGAAAGTCCTACCTCCTGGTGGAGGGGTCTTAGAGGGTGGCTCTCACAGCGTGGCTGTTGCCGCTGCTGCCATTTTCGCTCAGAAAAATGGGGTGGAGAGGGAAAAAAATCCCTCCCCGGGATGCACAAGGTTGTAGCTCAGTTCACAGTCAAAATGCATGGCTCAAGCATCCACTCTGGTGCCAAAATGGGTTAGGAGACCTCAGGATCACAGTCTACAAATGCCTTTAATAGACACAAAAAGGGTTGAGTGAGAAGGTTAAATTTTAGGGTAGCTATGGAAACACCAGAAATATCCAGAATTCACCAGAATCACGGACACTGCATTGGATTCTCACAACCTCCTGGAAAAATCAACAGGATCATCACTTTAAATCCAGATTTTTTAGCCTCCAGAATGGTGAGAATAACTTTCTGTCGTTTGTAATAATTTCTTCTGCCCAGAACCATTACAATTCATCACCCACTTTTTCCCTAAGGTTCACATCTTATATTGCCATAATACTTTTGTCAAAACTGTGGAAACCAATACTGGTACTTTACAGTTAATGCCTAAGTTTTACTTAGTTCCTCATGCTTTATTTTCATTTTATTATTATTATTTTTCTTTTTGGACCACACCTGGCGATGCTCAGGGGTTACTCCTGGCTTTGCACTCAGGAATTACCCCGGCAGCGGTCAGGGTACCACATAGGATGCTGGGAATCAAACTTGGGTTGGCCGAGTGCAAGGCAAATGCCCTACCTGCTGTGCTATTGCTCCAGCCCTCAGGCTTTGAAGGTGGGTCTCTGTGTTCCTTCAATGTTCCCAGGTTCTTCAGTACTGTTAGAAATGCATTTATTGTATAATAAACATACTCAGACTCAAAGTTAGGTAATAGAAAGGGTTGTTTGTAATGCGAAGAGAAAGAAACGCCCCAGCAGAGTAGGAATGTAGCATAGCACTAGGTAAGGATGGCATGCTTTGTGTGATTCTTATTGGAAAACTGGGTGTTTGTGTTATTTATCAAAAAAAAATAAATAGAGAGACAAGGAGAGAGAGAGAGAGAGAGAGAGAGAGAGAGAGAGAGAGAGAGAGAGAGAGAGCATTTCCATTTGTTTCTCAGAGATGTCTTGTCAATTTAGGGCCAATTGTGTTGCTAAAATAAAATTAACATCTTGCATTCCTGAGTTGGCTTGTGGGGGTGACCAGTAATTTTTTGGAATATTTAAAACGTAGGATGGTAGGATGGGGACAACTAAAATGAAGTTGCTTGCAGAAGCTGGCAGAGAGAAACTGAGGCTGCCTCTTTCATGATGAAGTATCTTTCCTGTCTACATGATATTGATGCAGATGAGGCAAAAGCATGAGCAGTGGGTCTCTACACTCATGACTCCCAGGTTCTTTAATATTCTCATTCATTTTCAAGAATGAAAATATTGAATAATAAAGATGCTCAGAGTCAGAGTTGGAAAGTAGAAAAGTTTATTGGAAAGTAGAAAAGAAAAGAAAAGGAGCTCGCCAAGTGGGGAAGAACTTAGTCTAAGACTAGGTTAAGGTAAGGGAGTTTGGTGAAGACTGTTTGAAGGGCTCCTGGCATCTCTTATCATTTGGCAAATGTTTACAAAAGGTGCCAGAAAATTATAATGATGTCTAGCTGGTCCAAATATTTCTGGGCATTTTTTGCCCCTTCTCCCTGTCAGCCTAGGCTCCAGGACAGAGTTTTAAAGTACTGAAAATCTTTGTCACCGCTGGACAGGACTTTGGGAATGAAATGTGTCAGGCCATTGGGGGAAAGGTGGCAAGGAGAAGCTGCCTTGAAGAAGTTGGCTTCCTTCTTCACTGGCAAAGGGAAACAAATGTTCTAGACCTAAGTGCCAATTATCTCTGTTTCCCCCTCAGCCTAGACTCCAGGATTGCCCATTGTCTTAGTTTCCCAGTCAGCCTAGAGTCCAGGGCAGAGTTTTATGTTCCTGGGAAGTCCGGGGAATGCTGAGACAAAGCCTTGGGGATGGAATGTGTATTAGGTTGATGAAGGAAAGAAAGAAGAAACTGGCTTTCTCACTGGCAATGGGAAAACGGAGTCTGCCTCTTTCAGTATGAAGTACAGAAGATCAATATGGCATCACCATTGATGTTTTGTTTACTTTGGGTGGGGCACATCTGGTGATACTTAGGGTTTACTCCTGGTTCTTTGCTCAGGAGTGACTCCTGGCAGTATACAGGGGACCCTGTGGGGTGCCTGGGATTGAACCCTGGCAGGTTATATGCGAGGCAATTGTCCTACCTACTGTACCCTGGCCCCTCTTTTGGTCAAGGGGCTCCGGCCCTTCTTTTAGTCAAGGTCGCACTTGCCAGATTTTTTTGCTGTGAAGTTATGACTTTCACTCTATTATCTAAAATGTGAGCAATTCTAATTTATACTCAAGGGAAGATGCGCATTTATATGTACATTTTGGTAAGCAAAATTTGGCGGCTCTCTTTCTTTTATTTGCTTATTAAATCATTTATTCATATTATAGTCTTATCCAATTTATTTGTAATTTTTGTGTCATACCAAATACAATATTTCCTATACCAAATAAAATATTCACTCTGCTCTTCTTTTTTTCCTTATAGCAATAGCACACCCCCAAACCCAGTTCTCTCTCGCTCTCCCCCATTGATACTCTATCTTAAAGTTGAAATAATAAAAGATTTATAGTCAATTGTCTCCAGGCGATCACAACCTAGATGGTTTTCCAATATGTCATTTATTCTAGTGTTGTGGATGTAAAGATACTTTCAGAGCACCTAGAAGAAACTACTAGCTACCTTTACACACTTTCTAGTTTTTACCTGCCTTTGCTCCCCAAATCATTTTATTGACCTATAGATTTCCTGTTGCTGGAAGCAGTCTTTCAAGGGAGGCTACTTAAAATTTTTTTTTTTATTAAATTGAATATATAAAGTGAATCACTGTGAGATAAAGTTACACTTACAAATTTTCATGCTTACGTTTCAGTCATACAATGATCGAGTACCCATCCCTCCACCAGTGCCCATCCTCCACCACCAATGGTCCCAGCATCCCTCCCACCACCCCCACCCTGTCCCCTTCACCCCACCCCGCTTCTGTGCTTCTGTGGCAGGGCATTCCCTTTTGCTCTCTCAAGGGAGACTACTTTAGCTGAACCTTCTATGCTAAGAATACTCAGGTTTCTAAACATACAATCTTTGAATGGAAAACTAATTATCAAATGCCTCCTTATTAGGGTTATCTTGTTTGGGGATATAACTCCCACAACAATAGTGAGTTTTGTGTTGAAATATGGAACGTAATCAAGGTGAAGAGAAAATAAAGTGAGGTTCATCAGTTATACAGTTGGGGTGGAGGGCGGGGGGTATACCGGGGATTTTGGTGGTGGAATATGGGCAGTGGTGAAGGGATGGTGTTTGAATACGGTATAAATGAGACATAAACCTGAGAACTCTGTAACTTTCCACATGGTGATAAAATTAAAAAAAAAATAAAATAAAAGGCATTGCAATACAAAAAAAAAAGAATACTCAGGTTTCTGTCTCTGTTGTTTAGGACTGTCTTAGCTCAGGATTCTTCTTTCGTTGACAGTTGGAAAATACAGAGACACATAAAATATCCCTCAATATTTTTCTTTGCCCCCAAACAATCTTTTATTTTTTGGTTTCAGTTGTTTGTTTTTGGAACACACTGATAGTGCTCAGGGCTTATGACAGGCACAGGGAAACATATGGGGTGACTGTGCTTAAACCCCAGTTATTTGCATGCAAGGCAGATGCCCTATCCTCTATACTATTGTTTCAGGCCCCCAAATCCAACCTTTATTTAATTTCACTGTTATTAATGCCCAATTAGAAACCTGGGATTCATTCTGAGCAGTTGCCTACTATCTTCTAAAACAAATAAGATAACAAACTTGTAAAACACTTATCTTAAAGATCTTTCAAATAATTTGTGTTCTTCTGCTCTCTGTATCTCTGATTATATGTGTTAGCTCTGCCATATCCCAGTTCACCTTTTACAATTCTTGCAGAGTTAATGTTATAAAAATTAGGCTTATGTTATTTTTATCATTTATTCTCTATAGTATAAAGCCTAAACAAGCAATATCCTTGAGCAGTATAGCTGTATTCATATACTTTTAAGAGTGCATTCTTTTACTTTGTTTTGCTTAAATTAACTTCAGAAGCAAGAAGTTGAATATAAATATAATGCTTTAAGAAGTGATAAAAATTCTTTTTTTAAAGTACTGGTTTTGATATTTCTTATTAATGGTATCTCCCAATGATACCAAGTTTCAGTCATATAGATTTATGTGACTTTGTGAACGTCTTTTCCTGTCTTCATAACCACAGCCTCATTTTCCATAAGCTCTATTTCTTTGTAACCACTTTGGGTATTTTCTCCTCTGTGGGGATTTTTCTTAACTCTGCAGAAGTTCTTTATATCCTCATTGCATGCACATGTGTCTTAAACACATTTTTGTATTACATTTGTATTATTTATTTATGAAAATTTCCTTTAGCTAATACTTTCAAGAAAACAGAAGCAATGACTTATTTATCTCTGCATGCTTATTACTAATCCAAACACAGAGTAGCTGGTTTTCAATACAGATTTGTTAAGATAATGAAATACACATCTGCAAATAGATTATTTCTTTCCTTGCATTTTAGATACTAGTTCTAGGATATTTTCTATTTCTATTTCATAAAAATGTATTTTGACTTCAATTGATGGACAAAAGCTATTGTCCAATGCCTAGTCTATGGCACAGGGCCTTTGAAATTTAGGGCAACATTGGCAACCACTACTGATATATATTCATGTTAACTATTCCGCCTCCTGATAGTTCATGGCACCGACACTGAAGGGCATATTATAAGCTCTTCCATGGTAATCCTTTCCATGCTTATATTTCCCTAGCTCTGCTCTGCTCCAAGCTTTTACGTGTTCTCTCTCCTTTGTCTACCAGATAGCTTGTGATGATATATTACTGAACTAAACATTTCTCCCTTCCATCTCATGTTCATCTCCTCTACTGTCTCAACTTCCAACATCCTCCCTCCCTCCCTCCCTCCCTCCCTCCCTCCCTCCCTCCCTCCCTCCCTTCCTCTCCTTCCTTCCTTCCTTCCTTCCTTCCTTCCTTCCTTCCTTCCTTCCTTCCTTCCTTCCTTCCTTCCTTCCTTCCTTCCTTCCTTCCTTCCTTCCTTCCTTCCTTCCTTCCTTCCTTCCTTCCTCTCATGGATCTCCTGGAAGTTCTAGTGAGACCGTATAGGATGCTCTGAATTTAACCCAGGTCAGTCACATGCAGAGCAAAAAAACTCTATCAGCTGTACTATCTGTCCCAAAGCAGAAATTTTTCAGCACATTTTATTAGGAGGAAAGTCATATGCTTTTATCTTTAATGTTTGCCTCATATATCAGTGTTTTAGAAACACTTTTCTCTGCATTCTCATTTGCTTTACTTCAGAAGACTATCATCATTCTCACTTTTCAAATAAGCAAATTGAAATTCTTGAAACTTAAGTGTTCACTGATGCTCACCAGATAGAAAGTGGTCAAGTTGGGCATAGAATTTCTCCTCAATTTATAATACCACAGACTTTTCAACTCAGAAAAGGCATGCTCCAAGGACATCTTTTGAACCCTGGAAAATTGTGTCTGTACTAAAATTACACAGGATTACTTCAGTTGTAAATGTCAGTCTTTTTTCTCAGGAACTTGTTACAGTCAGGTTTTCTGTAAATCATAAAAGATAATTGCTACAAAAATATTCTGATCAGATGTTGGCTTTATAGGTTTGATTTTGTTGTTGGTGAATATTCACAAGTATGATTTATAAAGCATTTGAATATATATGTCTCTGTGCTTGTTGCAGAATAAGAAAATACAAAAACGTTGTCATGCATTTCATTGTCTTCTCTGTGACAGAAAAAGAATCAACCATGAAATGAAAAAATTCTTTTTGAAGAGCAGTATAGCTGTATTCATATATTTTTAAGAGTGCATTCTTTTACTTTGTTTTGCTTAAATTAACTTCAGAAGCAAGAAGTTGAATATAAATATAATGCTTCAAGAAGTGATAAAAATCCTTTAAAAAAAACCTTATACTTATTTCCACTAAAATTGGGGCTCTCTGGAACAAATAAGAAGCTCCAGTAGTTGACTTTTCTTTCTCAGTGTAACTGTCACTATTCTTACTGGCCCAGTTTTGTGTCCCTGAACAGTTTAATAGAATATGACAAGTGTTCCGAAAAATGGTAGTAGGAAACATCAAGGAAAACCCTTTGATTCTTGAATAGCTTAGCTCAGTTGCAGAATTTTCCATTCTATTCATTGTAGTAGAAATGCTGTGTCAATACATTGGAAAGTTCGTATATAACCCTAGAGTTTTGACCACAAATTTCTATCAACAGGCAGTCTATATGGCTTTATTTAATCTAAATAACCTGAAAGTAATCTAGCTTTTCTGAATTATATTGTATTTGTTTGCTTTCAGAGGTAAGGGTATTTGAATCCTAATCCATAGGGAGAAATATTTTGTTTGATAGATACTTTGCTCTCCAAAACAAGAAATAGGCCTTTTTTTTAGATTTTAACAAAGTCGGATATTGCATGAATTATATTAGCTGGAGAAATGCCCTTTGCAATACTAGGAAGACATTTTTTTATGATCTCTCCTGCAGAAGTGATTTTCATTCTATGGCAACAAACTTCCTCAAAGTAGAGTAAACCAGCTTTTTTGGGGTGGGGCGTCACACCCAGCGATGCTCAGTGGTTCCTCCTGGCTCTGCACTCAGGAATCACTCCTGGCGGTGCTCAGGGGACCATATGGGAAGCTGGGAATCGAACCCGGGTCAGCCTCGTGCAAGGCAAACACCCTACCCGCTGTGCTATCGCTCCAGCCCCTAAACCAGCTTTATTGTTTGGACCTTATATTCTTAATTTTCATTACTTTAAGTGTTACTGCAAAATGTACTCTATAATAATTTATTTTGTATACTTAATTCACACTTGATACAGCCCTCATACTAAAATTACTGACTTTAAAAAATGATAGTCATAATAGAATGCCATTGAAGTTCAAGTTCTAAAGTAACATTTTACAATGCTATTTTATACTTTGACTTTGAAATAATATGAGAAAATTACATTTAAAGCAAACAAAAATTTCAATTCTAAATATCTTAAGTATTTTTACCACACAAAAATATTTTAAATAAAATTTTAAATGAGAAAACTGAATAAATGCTATTAAGAATGTGATTTGGTAGAGTGGAAAATCTAGAAGCTTGGAATAAAAATGTATGTGTTTTCACCACTGGTCAAGCAAGTGAAAACAGAGATAAATAAATGGGACTATCTCAAACTAAGAAGCTTCTGCAACTCAAAAGAAACAGTGGCCAAGATACAAAGACAATCTACAGAATGGGAAAGGATATTTATGCAGTACCCATCTGATAAAGGGTTGATAACAAGGATATACAATGCACTGGTTGAACTCCACAAGAAGAAAACTGCCAACCCGATCAAAAAATGGGGTGATGGAATGAACAGAAACTTTCCCAAAGAAGAAATCCGAATGACTGAGAGGCACATGAGAAAATGTTCAACATCACTAATCATCAGGGAGATGCAGATCAAAACAACAATGAGATATCATCTCATACCACAGAGACCGGCCCACATCCCAAAAAACAAAAGCAACCGGTGTTGGCGTGGATGTGGGGAAAAAGGGACTCTCCTTCACTGCTGGAGGGAATGCCGACTGGTTCAGCCCTTTTGGAAAACAATATGGACGATTCTCAAAAAATTAGAAATTGAGCTTCCATTTTACCCAGCAATACCACTCCTGGGAATATATCCCGGAGAGGCAAAAAGAATTCTCCTGACTTTGCTGACATTTGTTGTTTCAAATCCACTTCAGAGTTGACTTGTCTAATATCAAGAATATTTTAATTTTAATTAATAAATTTACTTACAACTGAAAAAAAGGAAAATGTATGTGTTTTTAAATATCAGCTTTATCGCTTTCTTGTTATGTTTCCATTCAGAAATTACATTTACGTGAATAGGATTTCTTGTATCCTGTACTCAAAAAAATAAGATTAATGATATGCATCAGCATGTATTTTGTGAGGTTAAGAGTAATATATGTAAAATGTCTGACACATCTAGGAACTAAATAAATATAATCACTACTATTACAGTAATTTTTGATACTTTCAATTCAGATTTTTACCTTGTGACTGAAATTATATTAATTAACCTTGTTAGGTATCTCAATTACATTTATACATCTTTGCCCATAAATATATTTATAACTGTACAAGGAATAGAAACATGTCAGTGAAATGAAGATTTATTACTGCAAAGAATAAGGGCATATAAGCATACTAATCGTGTTAAAATGTAAGTCTGAACTATGATGTTTTTCATTTCCAAACAGCTAGATAGGAATGTACTTAGTAGAAATTGAGAGAAGGCAAAACATAAATAATTGCACACATTTTAAAGAAATATTGCTGGTTTGTGACAAGTAAAATTTTAGAAATTGCATAATCTATTTCTAATGGAGATTCCAAGCAGGAGTGGCTTTCTCTGTAGGTTATCTTTTAATTCATTTTGAGATCACTGTATCACTGTCATAAATTGATCATCAATTTACTCGAGTGGGCACCAGTAATATCTCCATTTGTCCCAGCCCTGAGATTTTAGCAGACTCTCCTTACTCGTTTTTCCCAATGATTGGAGATGGTCAGGGGAATGAGACCTGTTATTTGTTACTGTATTTGGCATATCAAATATGCCACGGGGAGCTTGCCAGGCTCTACTGTGTGGGCGGGATACTCTCAGTATCTTGCTGGGCTCTCCAAGAGGCATATATATATATATATTTAATCTAAATCAGTATTTAAAAGTTTTAATTGAGATTCTGTGGTTTACAATACTGTTAGTAAGATTCCTCATGTGCATAATGTGAATTTCACACCTATCACCAGTGTACTGAACTCCCTCACCCAAGAACCCAAATGCTCCTCCCTCTTAAACCCATTTCCCCTCCACCCCCCACAAACTCAATTGTGTTTATTAGCTCTCCGATTATGTTGCCTTTGGTCCTTTATTGTTACCTTCCTTTTTATCTTTAAGTCTCACACAGTAGAGATGCAAATTTTATTTCTTCTGAATGACTTTGCTTAGTATGATATCCTCTAGTTCTATTCATGTTTCTTCATATTGCTCAATTTTATTTTTCTTAGGGCTACATAGTACTCCATAGTGTATATATACCAGAGATACTTGATCCATTCAATTCTAATTGAACGTTTTCATATCTTGGGTACTGTACTGGGTATCGTATTGGGTCTTGTAAGTGTGGAGAAGAACATAGGTGTGCATAAATCTTCTTGAATCAATGCTGTGTAGATGCCAAGAAACAGTATTGCTGAGTCATACGCGAATTCTATTCTTACTTTTTCTGAGATCTCCACATTGCTTTCCATAGAAGTTGAACCAGATGTTATTTCCACCAAAAATGGATGAGGGTTCCTTTCTCACTACAACTCCACCAATACTGGCTGTTTACAGACTTTTTGATATGTGCCATTCTCACAGGCATGAGATAATATCACATTGTTGTTTTGATTTGCGTTTCTCTAGTCATAAGATTTGATGAACACTTTTTCATATTGACCATCCATATGTTTTTTTTTGGGGGGGGGGCATACCTGGCAGTGCTCAGGGTTTATTCCTGGCTCTGTGCTCAGGGACCACTCCTAGCATCTCTCAGGGGACCATATAGGGTGCTGGGAATTGATTCTCTGCTAGACAAGTGCAAGGCTAGTGCCTTACTCACTGTACGATCCTTCCTACCACTAACAGCCATATACCTTCTTTGGGAAAGTGTCTGTTCACTTCCTTCCCCCATTTTGGCTAGGGCTTATTAAATTTTTGTTGCTGAATTTTGAGAATGTTTAATTGATCTTAGATATCAACACTTTATTGTGTAAGTAAATTGTGCTTATTTTTTGTGTGTAAATATTTTATCTCAGTATGGAGTGTTCTTATTAGGGCCTATCAAACTTTTTAATTTGATGTAGTTCCATTTAAAAAATTTTAATTTTTGTTATTTTTGCCACTGTGTTTATCTCATGGAAAAACTCCTTTGTTATCAATTTATTGTAGAGTTCTTCTGATATTTTCTTCAATATATTTTATGGGTTCTGGATAAGTCAGTATTTTTAAATGGTTTGAGAGCTTTAATATCTGTCTTTACCCAGTTTTCTTTCACTTTTGAAAATAAGCTCAAGTATTTTTATTGATTATCAGTGATTTCCTTTCCAGTCAAGTTCATAGAGTCTGTCCCTTTCGAAGATTAGAGAGCATTCTGCACATGATAACAATGTAAAATTTCTTATTTATGAATAATTAAATTAAATTTTATTGCATGGATGTGTCCATTAATTAATGGTATTGCCTGTAGAGACTTTTGTCACACCAATGATGCTCGAAGGGATGGGGACTGAACTAGGGTCAGTTACATTTCAGTCAGGTTCTGTAAACCCTGTATTATTTCTATTGTTCCCTATCTCATTTTCATTCTAATTTTCCTGAATACTACTACTCAAGCAGATTTGGCAATCTTTATAGTTTTTAGTGAGAGGAATTATTTAGGTTATGATGTTATGCAGCATCAAGAAGAGTTGGAGACTATCATGATTATAATAACTAAAATAGCAAAATTTAATGAATTTAATCATTACAACTATCTTATAAAGTAGGCTTTGAAGTTTAGAATTTTACAAATGAGGAAATAGATAATAAGAACCTGAATATATGGCCAGAGTCATGTAGAAACAGAAATTACAAGGGAGTAACAGTAATTTGAATGCTTAGTTTTCAGAGGCCCTTTAATCTGTGATATATGCAGATTTCCTTTAACCTGTTGCATGAGCTTATCTAAAGCTTAGAACTAAATAATTGTGTTTATATTTGCAGATGAGATATGCACATTTATGTAGGTGAGTTGATGGTGAACCTATGACTATGTGAAGGTGAAAGATAAAAGTTACATAGGTCTAAAAAGTATTTAGGTGAGAAATAAATATAGTCGACATGTTACTTCACTTAATTAGGATAACGACCCTAAGTAGAGAATAATTTTACTTCCTTTTGTAATAGATGCACTGTCAGCAAGTCAAAAATATATATAGCCCAACTTTTCCTCTCTAGGAAGCAGTAAGTCAGACTAAAGAAGAAAATATCATCTTACTCCTCAAGGCCAAAACTGAAAGTTCTACTGTAGACTTGCTTGTAGGCATTCTGTCTTCTCTGTCAAGATTCCCTGAACTCAGAGTTACCTGTGTTTCGTAGGTTCTAAGAAAGGCCAACAGCCAAGAAAGAACACTACTTCAGTGTAGGATTGTATCATCTGGGGTGAACTTGTCAAATATTGTGCAGAATGTCCTTATATCAAACTTTGTCTGCTGTTATTTGACATTCTAATTTGAGTCAGTCTTCTGTTACTTATTTATTGGTTTGTTATTTTAGTTCAGTCTCACAACTCTATGTGACTTTCCTAGTTTTGAGAAGGGGTGCTGAGATCAGAAGAGCAGAGTGGTCTTGCCTTGGTCTTTTTGAATCCCTGCCTAGATTTATGAATTGTTTATTTATTCATGTAAAATACATGGAAAAAATGGATACCTTCCTGGGCCAGGCAACATCGTAGATTATTAATAAATCTTTGGACTATTCTCTCCTAGAACTTACAAAATTTAGTATGGCTATTTCAAATTGTAGTATACGTTAGGATCACAACAAAGTAAAGCAAAATAAGATGAATCAAAAAATGATAATTCCTAGTTCATATTCCAGAGATTAAGATGGAAATTTGCATTGCTAATGGACATTATAGGTGATTAAAATGGTTAATTTCAGGAATATGCTTTGATACTTACTTACTTACTACTGTGGTGGATGAAAGGAAATTTCTTTCACACAGTACAAGTACCGGTAACAGTTACTTTACAGTGAGATTGTGTGTGTGTGTGTGTGTGTGTGTGTGTGTATGTGTCTGTATGTGTTTCCAGGGACTGAATCAGGTCCTCAAGAAAAATTTCCACCAGATATTTGGTCAGAACCATAAGCCAAGTGAAGTCTCACATTCTTATCAAGTGTCTTAGATCTCTTGAGCCACAGTTAGTTTCATAGAATGATTGCATATCAAAGTCTTGTTTTCAAAGGGACATGGTTCTCTGTATTTCACAGGGTTAAAGGCAAGGACTTTTATTTGCAATTTTTCATATCAATTTTATATTTCAATATAATTTTTGTGGTACTGATGTGTTGTATGGAGTCATTTCTGTGTTCATTGTTGAACACCCTGACTGCTGAATCCTCTACAAAGTCAAGTCAAAGAAGTGAGCATTCTGGGAGGGATGCCAACAACAAATTGTAGTAATCCAGCCTTGTTGTTATAAAAGCATGAATCAAACACCCGGCGTCTTGCTGAGACAGCAATCGTCTTAACCTTGTTATACTCCTGAGATGGTAATAGGAGGTCTTATCAATATGGTTGATATGGCTCTCAGAGGAAAGCTGAGGGTCAAAAATGGCTGAAATTTATCATGGGGAATATTGCTTTGTGGGATGCCTGGCTATAGAATTGTGACTACCTATTAAATCCTCTGTGAAGTAAGAAATATATGGTCCAGTGCCTGCAGAATAAGAGGAAGGGAAGGGGGATGGAATCAAAAGTGAAATAAAACTGGTCAAATGAGATGAAAGTCTGATATCTTAATTTTCAATCTTGGACATCAGTTTTTGGAGATTGTGCCCTGGGCAGCTTCTGACTGCATGGGGATAGTTTCGTGCCCTGGAAGATTAAATCCTCTCTGGGTGACTGTATTTTCAATGGCAAAATATTTTCAAAAAGGTATTGTTCTTATAATCAAACCTAGGCTATGTCTATATGAAAGACATTATAAGTGATTTAGATAATTAATAGCATTTAGATGAGTATATTGAACAAGACAGTTTGTGAGGTTTGACAACTGTCTTTTATTTGAGCTTTTTTTCTAACAGCTTTCTTAGAAAGAAGTCAAACTGAGATTGATGCCAAGGAGACAAAGCTTTCTTTAGGAATTATCATTAGCATTCAGGTCTAATCTCATGGCCTCTGGGAAGCAGGGCAATGTACAGAGTGCTCCAAGCCTATGTTTAGGAGTGAGAAGGATTTGGACATGACTCACAACTTTGTTATTTCCAAGTTGTGAGACCTTGAGCAAGTTACTTCACCTCTCTGTGCCTTGATTTTATCTATAAAATGTAGGTAAAACTGGTGCGTGCTTCACTGTGAGGACAAAATGAGATAATACATGCAAAGTGCTCTCTGCGGTGCTTTGCACATAGCATGTACTCTATCAACATCAGCAATTGAAAATATGATACCCCTTTCCTTGCATGTACAATTGGACCCACATTGCTCCTCCAGATTTTAAGTGACACGTGAGATTTCAAGGCTGGAGCGATAGCCCAGCGGGTAAGGTGTTTGCCTTGCATGCAGCTGACCTGGGTTCGATTCCCCTGCCCCTCTCAGAGAGCCCGGCAAGCTACCAAGAGTATCCCGCCCCCATGGGAGAACCTGGCAAGCTACCCGTGGTGCATTTGATATGCCAAAAACGGTAACAACAAGTCTCACAATGGAAAAGTTACTGGTGTCTGCTTGAGCAAAACAGATGAGCAACGGGATGACAGTGATACATACGGTCACAGTGAGTTTTCAAAAGAGTAAAAGAACTGGTAAAATATCAACTTTTTACTTAGAAATATTGGGGAGTACAGTTAGTTGAAGGAACAAATTAGCCTGCTAATTGTATCCCAGAATCAAAAAGACCCACACTCCTATTATAGCAACACCACCCAGCTTGATTTCTGATGGAAAGAGGGAAAAGCAGAACAGACTTATTTCAGTGGAAGATAGGCTCTTTGTCTAGGGGGAACTCTTACAGTAAGAATGGTATCTTGATGGACACACATAGACACTTCACTCCCCCTCCCCTCCAAATTAACCAGATACATCATTCTTTACTATGCAGGGCTGTGTGTTATGGGATCAGGAGAGAAGGGGTTTACTACATAAAAGTCTTGAGGAAACAAAGACTGGGGAACAGATGTTTCCATCCATCATGAAGTGTGATCCTCATCATTGATTCATTTCCACTATACCTTATTGCATGATTTATTTTGATATCTTCTACCTTTATTGAAACCAAAATCATGTCATTACTCTTAAGTTTTCTATGACTGCAGTAACAAATGACCACAAACGCAGTGAATCACATGACACAAATTTGTTCTCTTGCATCTCAGAGTCAGAAGTTGATCATCAGTCTTGCTAGGCTAAAGTCAAGTTAAGATTGGCAGTGTTTAATTATGCAGGAGACTTAAAAAGAAGAATGATATTTTTGCCTTTTTTTTCTTAAGAAAGTCACCTGATTGTGACTCTTTATCTTGCAATATTCTTTCCTCTTGTTAACATTATCACATCTCTTCTGTCTTGTCTTCCTTTTGTAAACATTTTTGTAATTAAGCAGTACCTACATTTGCAAAGTTCCTTTTGCAAAATAAAACTGATAGAATTATAGATTTTAGAGCTTAGGACTTAGATATCTTTGAAAAGCTATTATTTAAGCCAGTACAGTGACATTGTGACAATCTGAACTTGCCTTTTGGTCATTTTTTATATTGCCATGTATAGCATTGATTTTTAATATTTCCCAGAAAAGATCATAAATTCCTCAAGAGTAGTTATTAAATATTTCATGTTATAAACAAGTTTTTAATTTGTTATTTCACATGGTAATGTCAAAGCCTCTGTTTATAATAAGAATTCAGTAAAATCTTTTAAATCATAGTCTTTAGACTTAAAATCTGGGCCTGGACTATTTAAATTCAAGGATAAATAAAAAATTGTTAGCTTTGAGTTTTGATTCTACACAAGCCACATACTATAGTTAAAGTACTAGAATATAATTTGTTTCTTAGAATTCTTACTATGAGACCATACAGAGACTTTGGGACAGTCAATTAAGTATTAATATTGACAAGAAATCTGAGATTATTCCTGTCACATACTCTTTTCTTTGGATAGGAAAGAGAAATATTACAATATTTGTATGTAAAGTCATATACTGCACAATTTAACCTACTCTCCCCATTAAGCTCTGAAATAGAGAGGATTATTATATATTAAAATTTATTTCTGATTTTAGGTAGTAGTTGAAATAAAATGTACTGTGAGTTGAAATGAATATAGACACAAAATAATACTGTCTTCTAGATATTGGTACATTTTAAGTAATTATTCACCTCCTGTGTGTTAATTAGGAAATTATGCAGATCAATATGTAATTTTAAGGTGTTCAATATTCATGAATTGATATCTAAGTGAACCATATAATTCTCTTTAAAACATATAACCCAATTAATATTCATAATTTTAAAATTAATTCTACTAGAAGACTTACATCTAATATTTTGATTTATTATTAAGACAACATAATTATCTTTGCTCTTAACCCTTAAATTTTGATAACTGATATGTTGTACTTGACCTCTGTCATCTCCCTATACCTTCCCTTTTACCATATAGCATACCTTCCCTTTTTGAGTTGAATTGCAAAGACCAAAAGTCATCTTGTCAGTTTGGATATTCTATAGCTGAGAATCTAGTTCTAGAGACATCTATTGACTTGCTTAAATGTATACAATATTTGGACAAGTTTTATTAAAAACTCAGGCCCTCTAAGTCCCTATCTATCTATCTATCTATCTATCTATCTATCTATCTATCTATCTATCTATCTATCTATCTATTTATCTATCTATCTATCTATCTATCTATCTATCTATCTATCTATCTATCTATCTATCTATCTGTTTTTTAACTGACATAAGATAGTTTAAGACTGAAGAGGAACATAAGAAATAACCAACCAGCAATCCAGCAATGCAATGGAAGACGAGAAGATTCTGAAATATTGTGACTCAAAGGAAATACAGTTTTCATTGAGTTACCTGGCTTATCTGCTAAAGCAAGAGTAAGAAAGATGTGTCTGTCTGGAGGATGAGAAAATACGGCTACAGGCAAAAGTATAATTCTAATAAAAGGACTGGTAGGATCTTCTGCCCTCTGGCTGAGACAAGCAGCTGAGAAACAGGGTCCTTCGCCTGGAGAAAGTCTTAAAATAAAGTAGTGATTAGACAAGATGCTTGGAAATTGTAAAAGTGAAAAAAAGGGAAAGGAAACTATGGCACTGGAAGTATATATAGGTACATTTTGTAATAATGTGGTCAAGTGAGTTATTTATAAAGATTTAGAAACATCAAACAACAAAAGCACAAAAGAAACATAATAGCAAGATATAAAAAGCAGTATCTATTGCATCTCCATGGATACATTAAAAACTACAATTTTAATGCTACCTCAATGTTTTTTCTTGAGTTTCTTTTTTTTAAAATTTTTCATTAGTGAATCACCTTGAGGTACAGTTACAGACTTACAAACTTTCCTGCTTGCATTTCAGGCATACAATGGTCAAGTGCCCATCCCTCCACCAGTGCCCATTCTCCACCAACAATGGTCCCAGCATCCCTCCCACTACCCCCACCCTGTCCTCCTCGCCCCCCTCTGTGGCAGGGCATTCCCTTTTACTCTCTCTCATTGGGTGTTGTGGTTTGCAGTAGAACTACCTAAATGTTTTTAAAATTATATAAAAATTAAGATTCTTGGGCAATGAAGGAATTGTGTTGATACTTTTTTATGTAATTAAAATAAAAGAAAAATGCAGAAACATATCCATGAATAAAGAATATACATTATTTTCTGTTTATAGAAACTTTACAAAGTAGATTGTGTAATAGATCATAAAGGAAATCCAGACCAAAAAAAAAAAGATTTTTTAGTCTGGGGGTACTCATGGCAGTGCTCAGGGATTACTTTTGGTTCTCTTCCAGGGATCACTTCTGGTGGGTTTGGAAGACCATACGGGGTACAGGGGATCAAACCCAGGTTGGCTGTGTCAAGGCAAATGCCTTACCTGATGTACTATCTCTCTGGTTCAATGTTGACAAGGCTTTTTATTTTTAGTGAATCACTGTGAGATATAGTTACAAAGCTTTTATGATTGAGTTTCAGTCATACAATGATTGAACACCCATGCCTCCATCCCCCAGTGTACATTTTTCACCACAATTGCCCCAGTATTCCTCACACCAAATCCCACTCCATCTCACTCCCTGCCTCTATGGCAGACAATTTCCTACTTGCTCTCTATCTACTTTTGGCATTATAGTTTGCAATACAGATATTGAGACACTATCATGTTTGGTTCTTTATCTACTTTCAGCACAAAAATTGTTGACAAGGCTTTAAAGGAATTTTTTTGCAGATAGCTTTCTCTGATCATATTAAAATTAAAGAGATATGAAATGTCAGTTATCTTCACTTCTAACCACTAAGCAGAATTACTTGGAAATTAAGAGTCTGTTCCTTGGGGCCAGAACGATAGCACAGTGGGTAGGGTGTTTGCCTTGCACGCGGCTGACCCGGGTTTGATCCCCGGCATCCCATATGGTCCCCCAAGCACTGCCAGGAGTAATTCCTGAGTGTGAAGCCAGGAGTAACCCCTGAGCATCGCTGGGTGTGACCCAAAAAGCAAAAAAAAAAAAAAAGAAAAAAAAAGAGGAGTCTGTTCCTTGTCATCCCCTGACTCAAAGACCAAATGAAATCTGAAATTATAAAATATCTACAAAACAGTGAGGAAAAAAGGATGAGTATCAAAACTTAGAATACAACAAAAACTAGAGTAAATTTATAGCCTTAAAGTCCTTTGATAAGTAGGAAAGGGACAGATAAAGGAACACTTGAAAGTCAAAAATCTCCCTGAGCACCCTGCACTTCCCTCCCCTGCGGACTGCCGGCCGAGTGGCCGGCACGCCGACCCCAGCCCGTTGACCGATGCTGGGTTGTGGGAAAGGGGCGTGGCCTAATCGTCAGGGGCGTGATCTAAGAAAAGTGGGCGTGGCCTCACTAACGGCTGCCAAAGCTCACGCGGTGGCAGATAGTTCCCTCAACGTCCTATCCAAGACTAACATCCTAGCTATTCGCAAGCAGTAGGACAATAAAACACAAGACTTCACATAAGAATTGAAGGAAACATCTCAGTAGGAGACCAGGTTCTACAAACAGCAAGTAAAAAGCCAACCATTATTAACTGAGCCTATCCACAATCCTTTTTTGCAACAAAAGGAAACAGGGACACTCATCTTCAAGGGCCCTCTTTCATACTACAACAACATGAAGAAACAGCAAAAATCCCCACTGCAAGCAGAGGACGATCAAAGGAGTTCGGAAACCTCAATGGGCGTTTCCTACAAACTTGACCTCTCTTAGAAAGAATTCAGAGTTGAAATCCTCAACATGTTCAATGAACTCAATGCAAAGATGGACAACTTCAAGGAAGACCTGGCAGAAACAATACAACAGACAGCCGACAAAATACGGGAAGAAATGAGAGCAGAAATAAAAAACCTTCAAAAAGAAATGAAGGATTCCGTACATGAAATCAAAAACTCTCTGGCTGCCCTCAACAATAGGATGACTGCAGCTGAAGACAGAATCAGTATGCTTGAAGATGAGCTGCAAGAGGCCTACAGGCAACAACAAACCATGGCAAGAGACCTCAAAATAGCTCTAGCCAGAATCAGAGTCCTAGGGGATGATTTCAAGAGGAACAACATTAGAATCATTGGACTACCAGAACCACAGGGAACCAACCCCAATGAAAAAGACACAGTCAAACAAATCATTGCGGAAAACTTCCCACAGCTGGACAATGTGGGCATCCAGATTCAAGGTGCCCAAAGAGTGCCAGCTAAAAGAGATCCTAACAGAAAAACCCCAAGACATATCATAGTTACAATGATGGACATCATTCAGAGAGACACAATACTGCAAGCAGTAAGGTCCAAGAAGGAAATTGCATACAAAGGAGCACCTCTTAGACTCACAGCAGACCTATCAGAGGAAACCCTCCAAGCTCGAAGGCAATGGTGGGATATAGTGAAAAAACTCAATGAAATCAACGCTTCACCAAGAATACTTTATCCGGCTAAACTCTCATTCAAACTAGAAGGAATCATACACTACTTTGGGGATAAAGAACAGCTCAGGAACTTCATAGACTCAAAACCAAACATAAAAGAAGCACTAAAGGGGCTATTGTAAGACAAGAACAACCCCTACAAGCACAACAAACCCTTGCACAAAGATGGCACAAAATCCCATAACAATAATCTCCCTTAATGTCAATGGTCTGAATTCACCAATTAAGAGACACAGACTGGCAAAATGGATTCAGAGACTGAACCCAACATTCTGCTGCCTGCAAGAAACACATCTGAATAGCCAGAACAAATGCAGACTCAAAGTCAAAGGATGGAAAACAATCCTGCAAGCAAACAACTCTCAAGAGAGCTGGGGTGGCATTACTAGTATCGGACAACATAGACTTCAGGTTAAATAAGATTACAAGGGATAGTGAAGGCCACTTTTTATTAATCACGGGATGTGTACATCAGGAAGAAATCACACTCCTAAATGTCTACGCACCCAATGAGGGACCAGCTAAATACCTACAACAGCTGCTAAGAGACCTTAAGAAGGACATCTCGAGCAACACAATAGTAGTTGGAGACTTCAACACTGCACTGTCTCCTCTGGACAGATCAAGCAGATTAAAACTAACCAAGGAAATACTGGCTTTGAAGGAAGAAATAGAAGAGAGAGGGCTAATAGATCTATACAGGGCTTTATATCCCCCCAAAAAGGAACACACATTCTTTTCCAGTGCACATGGAACATTTTCCAGAATAGACCATGCGCTAGGCCACACAGCATACCTCAACAGAATCAAAAAGATAGACATTGTACCAGCTATCTTTTCAGACCATGATGCACTGAAGATAAAACTTAATCGTGGACAGATGTAGAAAACCAAATCAAACACCTGGAAATTAAATAGCTCGATATTGAACAATGAGTGGGTCAGGAAGGAAATCAAGGAAGAAATCAAGAGGTACCTGGAAACAAATGAGAATGAAGACACGAGCTACCAGAACCTGTGGGACGCAGCTAAAGCCGTTTTAAGGGGAAAATTTATAGCTCTGCAAGCATATCTTAGGAAGGAAGAAAGGGCCCACATAAATAACTTGACTTCACAGCTCAAGACCTTAGAAAAGGACCAACAAAAGGTGCCCAAACCAAGCAGAAGGAAAGAGATAATAAAACTTAGAGCAGAAATTAATGACATGGAAACCCAAAAGACAATCCGAAAGATCAATGAAACCAAGAGCTGGTTCTTCGAGAAAACAAACAAGATTGATAAACCACTAGCAAGACTCACAAAGAGAGAGAGAACCCTTATAAGCCGAATCAGAAATGAAAAGGGGGACATCACAACAGAAAGCAATGAAATTCAAAAGATCATCAGAGACTACTTTGAAAATCTCTATGCCACGAAACAAGAGAACCTAGAAGAAATGGATAAATTCCTCGACTCCTATAATCTCCCAAGGCTGAACCAAGAAGACCTGGAGTACCTGAATAGTCCAATTAACACCAAGGAAATTGAAATAGTAATCAAAATCTTCCCAAAAACAAAAGCCCTGGTCCAGACGGATTCACTAAAGAGTTCTTCCAAACATTTAAAGAGGACCTTTTGCCAGTCCTTCTCAAGCTTTTCCAGGAAATTGAAGAAACAGAAACCCTCCCAAACCGTTTCTATGAGGGTCATATCTCCCTAATACCAAAAGCAAACAAAGACACCACAAAAAAGAAAACTACAGGCCAATATCCCTGATGAACACAGTTGCGAAGATCCTCAACAAAATATTAGCAAATAGAATTCAACAACTCATCAAAAAGATCATACACCACGACCAAGTGGGATTCATCCCGGGGATGCAAGGATGGTTTAACATCCGGAAATCAATCAACATAATCCATCATATCAACAAAAGAAAAGATAAAAATCATATAAACATATCAATAGATGCAGAGAAAGCATTTGACAAGATCCAGCATCCGTTTATGATGAAAACACTCGCCAAAATGGGTATAGAAGGGACCTTCCTCAATATAGTCAAAGCCATTTATCACAAGCAAATGGCAAGCATTGTTCTCAATGGAGAAAAACTAAGAGACTTCCCTCTGAGAACAGGGACGAGACAAGGATGCCCACTCTCTCCACTTCTGTTCAATATAGTACTGGAAGTACTTGCAACAGCGATTAGGCAAGAAAAAGATATTAAGGGCATTCAGGTAGGAAAGATAGAAATCAAGCTCACACTATTCGCAGATGATATGATACTATACCTAGAGAACCCTAAAACCTCTACCAAGAAACTCCTAGAAACAATAGACTCGTATAGTAAAGTTGCAGGCTATAGAATCAATACTCAAAAGTCCATGGCTTTCCTATATGCAAATAATGAGAGAGAAGAAAGTGACCTGAGAAAAGCAATCCCATTCACAATTGCGCCTCAAAAAATCAAGTACCTCGGAATCAGCTTAACAAAGGAGGTAAAGGACTTCTATAATGAAAACTATAAAACACTACTTCAGGAAATAAAAGAGGACACGAGGAAATGGAAAGACACCCCCTGCTAATGGATTGGGAGAATTAATATTGTCAAAATGGCAATTCTCCCCAAAGCATTGTACAAATTCAACGCGATCCCTATAGGGATACCCTTGACATTCTTCAAAGAAATGGAGCAAGCGCTCCTGAAATTCATATGGAACAATAAGCCCCCACGAATAGCTAAAGCAATCCTTGGGAAAAAGAAAATGGGAGGAATCAACCTCCCCAACTTCCAACTCTACTACAAAGCGGTTGTCATTAAAACAGCATGGTATTAGAACAAAGGTAGAGCTGCTGACCAATGGAATAGGGTTGAATACTCTGACATACACCCCCAAATATATGATCATCTAATCTTTGATAAGGGAGCAAGAAATGTGAAGTGGAGCAAGGAAAGCATGCTTAACAAACTGCGCTGGCAAAACTGGACGGCTACATGCAAAAAAATGGGCTTAGACCTCCATCTATTACCATGTACAAAAATCAGATCCAAATGGATTAAATACCTCAACATCAGACCAGAATCCCTAAGGTACATTGAAGATAAGGTCGGCAAAACCCTCCACGACATTGAAGCCAAAGGTATCTTCAAAGCTGACACGCCACTGGCCAAGCAAGTAAAAACAAAGATAAATAAATGGGACTATCTCAAACTAAGAAGCTTCTACACCTCAAAAAAAACAGTGACCAAAATACAAAGACAATCTACAGAATGGGAAAGGATATTTATGCAGTACCCATCCAATAAAGGGTTGATAACAAGGATATACAATGCACTGGTTGAAATCCACAAGAAGAAAACTGCCAACCCGATCATAAAATGGGGTGATGAAATGAACAGAAACTTTTCCAAAGAAGAAATCCGAATGGCTGAGAGGCACATGAGAAAATGTTCAACATCACTAATTATCAGGGAGATGCAGATCAAAACAACAATGAGATATCATCTCACACCACAGAGACTGGCCCACATCCCAAAGAACAAAAGCAACCGGTGTTGGCGTGGATGTGGGGAGAAAGGGACTCTCCTTCACTGCTGGTGGGAATGCCGACTGGTTCAGCCCTTTTGGAAAACAATATGGACGATTCTCAAAAAGTTAGAAATTGAGCTTCCATTTGACCCAGCAATACCACTCCTGGGAATATATCCCGGAGAGGCAAAAAGTTATAGTAGAGATGACATCTGCATTTCCATGTTCATTGCTGCTCTGTTTACAATAGCCACAATATGGAAAAAACCAGAGTGCCCGGAAACAGATGATTGGCTAAAGAAACTCTGGTATATTTACACAATGGAATACTACGGAGCTGTCAGAAAACATGAAGTCATGAAATTTGCACATAAGTGGATCAACATGGAAAGTATCATGCTGAGTGAAATGAGTCAGAAAGAAAGAGACAGACATAGAAAGATTGCACTCATATGTGGAATATAAAGTAGCTGAGAGGTACAAGCTTACAATGTTGTGATTCCTGGCAGACATTTCTCTGGACTTAGTTACTAAAATACTAAAATACAGAAATCCAAAACTGTGCTGCTGCTGGTGCGGCCTCCTGACCTCATATCTCTTCATTCTCAGCAATGGAAAACAAATTACCAAATAAATTCTTTTCAGCAGATCGACTTTAGGGGGGAGAATCTCCAAATCAATAATAGTGAATTTTTTGTTTAAATATTGAATGTAATCAAAGTAAAGCTAAAGTAAAGTGAAATTTACCAGTTACACATGTGGGGTGGGGGGCTGGGGAGGTGGGGGGAAGGAGGGAGGTATATCGTGATTCTTGGTGGTGGAATATGTGCACTGGTGAAGGGATGGGTGTTTGAGCATTGTATAATTGAGATTTTAACCTGAAAGCTTTGTAACTTTCCACATGGTGAATCAATAAAAGAATTAAAAAAAAAAAAGAAAGTCAAAAATCTTACCAACTTTCTAGAAAAGCATTAGTAAAGTTGATAAAGAAGTGCAGGACTAGAATAAAATACTATGAGGAAAGAAGTAAGAAAGGTGACTAAAGGTATATAATTGAAAAGTAATTTAGAACTCTTTTTACACTGGTATGGATATGTAAAGTGACATAATCACTGCAAAAAATACCTTAGCAGATTTTCAAAAAATTAAACATGAACCCTATGATTCATCAATCTCACAGAAGTACACTCCAATGAGTTGAAATCAGAGGCAGCAACTTAAACATCAGTTATCATAGCAAATTGAAACAAACTGTGTTTATGAACAAGTCAATATATACTCTAAAAGTGGTATATACATAATACAAGTTTGTAGCACTGCACTGTAGCACTGTTGTCCCGTTGCTCACCAATTTGCCTGGGAGGGCACTGTGGAGAGCCTCCACGGACCGTGCTTTGCAACAACAGTTGCACTGTGCTTGTAAATTGCACCGTTCTTAGTAAACAACACCTGTGTGCTTCGAAAACAATTCCTAATAAGGAAACAGGATGTCTTGCCACGCCCATAAGCTGTAACTAACCTATCAGATGCAGACACGTGGGCGAAAACAAGCAGCGAGAGGTATATAAGGAGGGAAGCTGCCTAGCTAGGGGCTCCCCCTGGTTCCTTTTCCTTCGTTCGTCCTTAGTCCCTGCTTCGTTCGTCCTTTTTTCGTTTGCATGAGAAGGTTTCTTAATAAATAGCTGGAAGAAGAATCTCCGGGTTGCGTGTTTTCTTACAGGGCACCAGTAACGTCTATTGTGAGACTTCTTAGTACTTTTTGGCATATTGAGTATGCCATGGGTTAGAATTATGGCTCTGGGAAGGAGCCTTGAAATGGCCCTTGTATCTACTGTCCTTGGGTGTCAGCCTCATGATTCTATATTCCACAAATGAGTGCAATCGTTCTACGTCTGTCCTTCTCTTCCTGACTCATTTCATTTAGCATGATACTCTCCATGTCTATCTATTAATAAGGAAATTTCATAACTTCATCTCTCCTAACAGATGCATAGTATTCCATGTGTAGATGTACCAAAGTTTCTTTAACCAGTCATCTGTTCTAGGGCACTTGGGTTATTTCCAGATTTTGACTAGTATGAACAGTGCTGCAATGACCATACATGTACAGATATCATTTCTGCTGTGCTTTTTTGCATCCTCGGGATATATTCCTAGAAGTAGTATTACGGGATCATATGGAAGCTCAATTTCTAGTTTTTGAAGTACTGTCCGTATTGTTTTACAGAATGGCTGGACCAGTCGGCATTCCCACCAACAGTGAAAGAGAGTCCCTTATCCCCCACATCCATGCCAGCACTCGTTGCTTTTGTTCTTTTGAATGAAAGCTTGTAACTATATCACGGTGACTGAATAAAATAAAAGAAAAAAAGAATATGCCATGGGTAACTTGCCAGGCTCTGTTGTATGCGCAGGATACTCTCAGTAGCTTGCCAGGCTCTCCGAGAGGGATAGAACAACTGAACCCAGGTTGGCCACGTGCAAGGCAAATGCCTTACCTGCTGTTCTATCACTCCAGTCTTTGTTATCACTCCAGCCCATATAATACATGTAAACCTTGAAAATATACACATATATACCCTGGAAATATTATGATAAATATTTTAATTGTATTAAAATTAAAAGCAACCTGACAGGCTACCCGTGGCATATTTAGATATGCCAAAAAACAGTAACAACAACATGCTCTTCCATGTTCCTAGAGTGTAAAGATGCCATTGGGCTACACTATGGTGGGATTCCCACATGGCCTCCTCCTGAGCACTTCCAGGTCAAGCTCTGGAGGCTCTGAAGGCATCCAAATATTGATGGGCTGACCTTGATGTTTCCTCACATCATAGAGTCCAAGCAGCACTGAATCTTTGGGCCCTAGTGCTCAACTACCAACCTGATTGGGTGAGGATTGCCAGGAGTGGTTCCTGGCCCCCTGTGTAGATTGCGAAGGAAGGCCCCTCCAATATTTTGTGTTGCTTCTTAAATGAGGTACTTACAATAGACAAATTCACAAAGAGGGAAATTAGAATAGATGTTCCAGTGCTAGAGGAAGGGTGGAATATGGAGTTCTTATTTAATACATGCAGTTTCTGTTTGGAACTCAGTGACATCTTGTGTTTTTGTGTTTTTAGGTCACACCTGAAAGTGCTATGGAACTACTCCTCGTGGTGCTTGGATCACTCCTGGTGATGCTCAAAAGACCATTTTTTTTGGTATTGAGATCTAACCCTGGCCTCCAATATGCAAAACTTGTACTCAAACCATCAAGCCTTTATCCCAGTTTGATTTTCAACTTCTGGTTTCTATAACCATGAGAGAATAAATTAGTTTATGTCACTAAGTCTGTGGTAATTTGCTACTGAATATATCATCATCATCATCATCATCATCATCATCCCGTTGATCATCAAATTTCTCGAGCGGTCTCAGTAATGTCTCCATTTGTCTTAGCCCTGAGATTTTAGAAGCCTCTTTTTACTTGTCCTTTCCAATGATGCTACATTGTAGGCTCTTTCAGGGTCAGAGGAATGAGACCCAGCATTGTTACTGGCTTTGGAATATGAACACACCATGGGAAGTTTGTGAGGATCTCCCATGTGAGCAGGAAACTCTCAGTAGCTTGCCAGGTTCTCCCAGAGGGAAAAGTAGGCTATAAAATGTCGCTTCTGGGAGCTTGGTTCTATAGTGTCTGGATGTTGGTTGTTGGTGGGATTACAGAGTGCCAGGGGCAGTCTCTGGGTGTGTCCACCTAGCTACTGGAAAATGAGGAATCTGGGTGGAAGAGGCCCAGTCCCAAACCAAGCAGGCTTGAGGGTCTCAACGCCAGGTTGCACACACCTGGATTATTCTGCTGGTTCCTTCAGCATGAAGCTCGTCCGAACGTGTGGAGAGGGGCCTTGAGCATGGCTGTGGCTAGGTTCCGGAGGTCTTCTGCCGCGGGAGCTCTGCTTGGGGTGGAGAGGGAAACTGAAGTACACCTCCCCCCACCAGGGGCCCTGGGGAAGACAGTCAGGTGCAGAGGACAAGAGACTCTGAAATTATAGGAATATAAATATATGTATATGTATATATACATATACAAATATATGAAATAAATACACATATCAAACTTTTATTTCAGTGGAAAATTTCTGTCAATTCTTGTATGCAAAATATTTAGTCATAACTGCTCTTGTTCATCCAGTCTAACCTTAAATTTTTCTGTCTCAGCACAGAAATATCAAACTTCATGAGCACAGCTTGAACATCAACTGGCAATCCAGCCCTCTTCCTGTACAGATAAGAAAAGTGAGCCTTGAAACCCGTGTCTCTTTTGACAAGCTAAGCTAAGGTAACTTTGTTCCCCTTTCTTAATTTATTCCTTGGAAGACTTGGGGTTGTCTTCGGTTCCTTAGCACAGCTGGGAGTCAGTCATTCAGTCGGCTCTTCTCTCAGCAGGACTTTGAAAACGCCATTTTCAGAGTTTCACAAATGGATTTCACTGCCACACAATTCTTTTTGTAAAGTTTTATTAACTTAATTATTTTTCCTGTTTATTTCAAGGAGAATTTTGCGTAACTAACTCTTCGGTTTCTTGCTCAGAAGATCCTTAAGCATCTTTTACTTGATACGTTCATCTGGGATGGATTCTTGGTTCTATCTTGAATCCATCACAGGACTGAACTAATTTGAGATTTCCACTCTGGAAAGGATATAAAAATGCCTGACAAGGCAGAACACTGGAGATGCAGAAAGTGAGTAGATCTGGTATGAAAACAAGGACTTGGGGGAAAAGTGCTGAGTACCTGCAGTTAGGGATCTATGGCTCCCAGTACATCAAAGTGTTACTGCCAAATGAGGAAGATATTTTCCTCAACATGAATGCTCCTTTATTCATAGCTAGAAAGAAATTTATACCTTCCAAAGAAGTATGGCAAAAACAATTGAGACTGAAAGGACTCTGAAGAGCTGGACAATATGAAGAGAGATAAAAAGACTGCGTTTGTAACATCACACTTATCATTTTGCAAAGCTTCTGTGTTTGTTCTTGAGTGAGATCAGGATATTTCCTGTACACCTGAGAATAGGGATAATGAGCTGAAGCAGTCCATAAACTATTAGCTACTTCTTGACTGTTATACTCACACATAGTAATCTTGAGAGTTTTAGACAGTAGGTTTAAAAAGCCATAGTTGTTTGGTTTTTTTTTTGGGTCACACCCAGTGATGCACAGGGGTTACTCCTGGCTCTGCACTCAAGAATTACTCCTGACGGTGCTCAGGGGACCATATGGGATGCTGGGAATTGAACCTGGGTTGGCCGCGTGCAAGGCAAATGCCCTACCTGCTGTGCTATTGCTCCAGCCCCCCAAAGCCATAGTTTTTACATATTATCTGAGAGCACTTGAAAAGAAAAGAGTGAAGCAGTTGTGCAAAATCAGGATGATCAAAGCAGAAATAAGCACAAAAATAAATGGAATAGAGCTTTTTCTATTGATCATAAATAAGAGTATTATTTATTTATAATAAGAAAGCATGCATATAATTTCACTGGCTATATTTTCACTGGCTATATTATAAGAGAGTTTCTTGCCTGCCTGCGCACCTGGCTGTCTTCCTCGGGGCCTCCTCGGAGGTGATGGGCTCCAACTTCCCTCTCCACCCCGAGCAGAGCTCTTGGCGGCCAAAGACCTCCAGAACCTAACCACAGCCATGCTCAAGGGCCCTCTCCATGCGTTTGGATGAGCCTCACGCATGAAGGAACTGGTAGAGGAAGCCAGGTGTATGGGACCTGGGGCTGAGACCTTCAAGCCTGCTTGGATCGGGACTGGGCCTCCTCTGCCAAGATTTCCCATCTCCCAGTAGCTAGGTGGTCACACCCAGGGACTGTCCCCAATGCTCTGTAATCCCACCAATGGCCCACATCCAGAGACTATAAAACCAAGCTCCCCGACATGTTATAGGCTATTTCTCCCTCTGGGAGAACCTGGCAAACTACTGGGAGTTTCCTGTCCACATGGGAGAGTCTGGCAAGGTCCTCATGGTGTATTAATATGCCAAAACCAGTAACAAGCTGGGTCTCATTCCTCTGACCCTGAAAGAGCCTCCAGCATAGCATCGTTGGAAGGACGAGTAGAGAGAGGCTTCTAAAATCTCAGGGCTTGGACAAATGGTGATGTTACTGAGACCGCAAAGAAATTCGATGATCAACAGGATGATGATGATGATGATGATGATGATGATGATGATGATGATGATGATGATGATAAAAATGATGATGATGATGATATTTTTTAAGCTTCATATGTAAAACTATATACAAATAGTATATATGTAATTTTATATATCTTAGACTTTGGTATACTTTGTAATGATTTTTATTCCATTCCAAATGGGTTCAATCACTCTCCTTGGATTTTTAAATAATAAAATATGTCATTATTGCACAAAGCCTATGGACAACCACTTATTTTAATTTTTAAAATTAAGTTTTTTTGTTTTGGTGCCACACCCGGAAATGTTTAGGTTATTCCTGTCTTTGAGCCCAGGAGTTACTTCTAGCAGTAGTTGGGGGATCATATTGGATGCAAGGAATCAAACTTGGATGAGCACATGCAAGGCAAATGTTCTACCTTCTATAGTATATCTCTCAGCCTCTATTTTTATTTTGTCTGAGATTAAAATTTACTGGGCATTCTGTGCCTCTTTTGTTTTTTCTTTTTGGGTCATACCTGGCAATGCACAGGGGTTACTTCTGGCTTTGCACTCAGGAATTACTCCTGGCAATGCTCAGGGGACCATATGGGATGCTGGGAATCAAACCTGGGTCAGCCGCATGCTATCCGCTGTGCTATTACTCCAGCCCCTATTCTGTGCTTCTTATATGCTAAAAAAGATAATTGAATCTAAGAAGCAGTTTGTAAACTCTCCTAAGACAAAGTTTTGTCTTACTTTTCAGTCAAATAAAAATTGGTGTTAATCTCACTAATCTCATTCTGTGTAAATCTAAAGCGTCTTCCAAATTTAGGACAAGTTTACAGAGAGTTGATTTTCATTCACATGTATCTCAAGCATACCCTTCTTGACTACAGAATCTTATATTCTATATCTGCCCTCTAACTCTTTATCTCCCTGATGCTTCAGTTTTCATGAACTGCCTTCCCCTACATGTGTGCGTACATGTGCATGCATGTACACCCCACCGCTCTAGATATGTGGTGTTTTGTAAATTTGATTTTGTAAATTTGAGAAGCAGTAACACAAGAAAGCCTCACTTTTCTCTCCTTTCATCTTTTGTATTCAAATCTCTTCTTGGTTGCCCTCAGATAACTATATTCTTCACTGAAACTTGGGAGTCAGATCTTTCTTAGTCTTGGTTGGAGGGAATGCGAGGAGAGGGGGAGAGAAGCTCACATTTTACTCTGAAAAATTAAAAGATTTTATTCCCGAGAGAGAGAGAGATTGATCTCTCGAGGAGAAATTCTGCTGCCAACTGTGAAGGTAATGCATTTTTCTCCATCTTATTACATATTTATTATAAGCATAAAAGCAAGTCTGTGAGAAAAGTTGAATTCTGTAATAGGCTACATTGGAATGATCAGTGTGAATTCATGTCCTTAAAAGACTTATTTTCCAATTCTATCATTTTTATTAATGATCCATCCAACAACCATGGAATTACTCTAGTTTATTACCATACCTCATGTGCATCCTTAGCATGTGAATTTTTATCATGGAAGGCATTTATGACTCTATGTTAGGGGCAAAGACAAAATGAGATGGATTTATAGTAAACTGTTGTTAATCCACAGTCAAAGCTGCATCTTGAAACAATAGGTAGTGCTTCAGGGACTAGAGTTAGAAAATAATAACAGAATTCATAATGCCAATGGTGACTCAATTGTAACATACTAAGCATATGAACCCACAGGATCACAATAGTACTTAAAAGAGAAAATATATTTTAAAATAGTTGCTACTTGGATAGAGAGACTTAGTGCAGCAGGTCAGGCACTTGCCTTGTATCTATTGACCTTGGTTCTATCCCCAGCACCCCAAATAGTCCCCTGAGTCCATCAGGAGTGATCACTTAGCACACAGTCAGAAGTAAGAGTAAGTCCTGAGCATCACTGTGTGTGCCACTCCCCATCCAATAAAATATAATAAGCACTGCTTTTAATAAAATAAAAGAATTATTCAAGCAGGCCCCTTTCATCTTTATTACTTCTTTATTTAAATAGATAAGGGAGTATTGATAAAAGTTGATTTTTTTTTTTTGCTTTTTGGGTCTCACCTGGCGATGTACAGGGGTTACTCCTGGCTCATGCACTCAGGTATCACTCCTGGCTCAGGGGACCATATGGGATGCTGGGAATCAAACCCGGATCAGCCACGTGCAAGGCAAACGCCCTACCCGCTGTGCTATCACTCCAGCTCCTATTCCTTTTGTTTAACATAGTTCCATATATTTAGTACTAGTCTCACTTGTATAAGAAGGAAGGAGGAAATGAGATATAAGTATGTATCAGTATGGCACAGGATTTATTTACTGATATAGATTTATTTATTTATTAGTGAGATAGATTCCACCTTTTCTTATCGTAGACATGACCAGATAAATGGAACATACTACATACTAAAAGTTTAATCAGATTTAATGGTCTTATTAAAAATGATTTACAAAATTAATTAAGTTTGATTACAGTTATGACATACTGGCATACGTTATACACAAAATAGGAATATTGCAAAATTAAAGTCATCTACTTGTTTGAAGAGGAAAATCACACAGATTTAATCTCACCTCCCAGGAGACAACAGTTCTATTCATTATGAATAAACTATAGTTTTTAATAATATGCTAATAAGAAATGCATATCTTTTATAATTGAATAAATATCTTTTGTAATTGAAATAAGCCAGGTCAGTGTATCATAATGTCATAACAATGGCATAGGGACTTTGAATTATGAGAAACCTCAGGAAAGATACAGTTCTTAGGATGTAACAGGTGGTAGTCTAATATAAAAATGCGCTTGCTTGATTTCATTGACAGAAATCTGCTTTAATACAAACCAATCAACAACCTGGATTTTGGTCATCTAAAACATCTTTGGAGGGGCAGAGAGATAGTAAAGCAGGTAGGGTCCTTGCTTTGCTTGGCTGACCTAGGTTTCTCTGGCATCCCATATGGTCCCTTGAGCCCTGGCAGGAATGATCTCTGAGTGCAGAGCCAGGAGTAATAAGCCCTGAGCACTATTGGGAGTGATCCCCAAATAAAAACAAAAAAGTCTTTAATCTTTCTTTTTATCATATGCCTGTTAGTCAGATGATTGGTGGGAAAATATTTTCTCCCTCTGTGGGGTGTCTTCATTCTGGTACTTGTTTCTTTTGTGTTGAGACAGCGTCTTAGTTTGATGTTTATACTCATTATTAGAGCAGCTTAAGTAAGGAATATAACGTTATCATTTGTGCTATTTTTGTCATGTCATTTCACGTGTATAGTTCCTCTCCATTTTTCTTTTTTTAGTCTTTTTTCCCTTTTTATTACTCTCTTTGTTTTCTGCTGTGACAGGGAAGTCAGAGAAACGTTACACTCTTGCTTTTGTCTTGGGCCACACCTGGCAATGCTCAGGGGTTACTCCTGGCTCTGCACTCAGAAATTACTCCTGGTGATGCTCAGGGACCATATGGGGTGCCAGGGTTCAAACTTGGATTGGCTGTGTGCCAGGCAAGTGCCCTACCTGAAGTACTATTGTTTTATAGCCTCCCAAAGGTGACCCCCCTATATTTGGTTGGTTTGGTTTTGGGGCCATGCCTGGCTCTGCGCTCAGGAATCATTCCTGGCAGGCTCGGGGGACCATGGGGGTTCCAGGGATCAAGCTTGGGTCAGCCATGTGCAAGGCAAGCACCCTACTTTATATCCGCTATACTATCTTTCTAGCTCTCTCGTGTGCGTGTGCGCATGCACGCACGTGTGTGTGTGTGTGTGTGTGTGTGTGTGGTATGTGTTGTATTTTAACCAAGATTTCTGTTGTATTCTGTTGACCCAGATTTTATTTATTTAAATTATTTACTTATATGAAACCATGATTGGGTTTAAGACATACAGTGTTTCAATACCTATCTCTTCACCTATCCCTAGTGCTCCCGGAAGTGCGCAGCTGCATTTGCAGCCATGGACCCCTTATAGCCTAGGTTTCCCTCTCAGAGAAACTGGCAAGGTACTGAGAGCATCCTGCCCGCCAGGCAGTGCCTAGCAAGCTCTCCGTATCTTATTGAATATGCCAAATACAGTAACAATGATGGGTCTCATTCCCCTTACCCTGAAAGAGCCTCCAATGCAGTACCACTGGGAAGAACAAGTCAAGAGAGGCTGTTAAAATCTCAGGGCTAGGATGAATGGAGACGTTACTGGTGCCAGCTTGAGCAAATAAATGATCAATGGGATGGTAGTGATACAGTGATTATTATAAGGAACATTTTCCAAAAACAATATCCCAGAAAGGGAGAAAATATTGGTTCTAGAAAAACTAAGGAAAATATACAAAATATTATATTTTTCACATTTAAATACATAAAAGAAGATTTAAACCAGTTTCATTCACTGTGTTGGGTCTTTTGCGACCAATATTATTTTAAGAAATCAATAAGTTATAAAATCATTGAATTATACTTCTGTATGTTTTATTTACTGTTCAAAATATTGAAAGAATACTTTAAATCAGCTGTACTGCGTTACTAATTACGGTTTAAATTGTTTAAATGAGTTAAATTTATCAACTTTATAGTCAATAGGTAAATTGATTTTTGGTTTAAATTAAGTTTTGGTTTTTATGTATGTTAATTTAACACAATAAGCAGAGTTAAAGTAATAATTACATTAAACCAAAAATAAATTCTGAGATGTTACAAAACAGTTTTATTTTTGTCTCTTATTCTTCTATAGAGCTATTTCTTCTCCTGCCCCTGTTGGTAAGTGGAGTAGATCTGTGGTTCTTCTTTCTAGTCATGGTTGCTTTAAGATCAGACACAGTAACTAGTTAATAATGCAAATGTCAGTTCAGTGTACTAATTAAAATTCTAAACTTAAATTTGAGATTGTTGCTTTTTTCTAACTATATGTGGTTGTTCCCTCTTTTGCACATATATTTTTCATCTCTAACTCATTCTCTTGATTGACTAATTTTTACCACCTTATAATTAAGGTATAGCTTGGGAGGAGAGTGAAAATAGGCAGGGGTGGGGTGGAGGTGGTCCTTAATGGGTGTTATTATAACTTTCTGGGATTATCAAGAACTTTAAGTAAACTCACTTTAAAAGTGTTTAAACTCCCTCTCCCCTCACATATGGAAGGCATCTTAGCTAAAAAAAATTTTTTTTGGCCATAACAAATGCATCTCTATGTTGCATAGCTGCTCACTCCTTTCTCAGCTCTTTAACTGGTCACTATGGTTGGGCCATGGAAGTGTTCATGCATTCTTTATGCCAACTGAATTTGGATTTATAATAAAATTCCATCTCATTTGTTCTATGGTCAAAATAGTAGTGATCTTTCCTTTCACTCTTTAGATTTGTGTGTGTGTGTGTGTATGTGTGTGTGTCTGTTCATTATCCATGCGATATTTATCCACTGATTCTCCTAATTGAATGTGAGTCATACCAAACTCCCCAAGTGGTTTTGAAATCCACTCTCACCAGATTTTCATTTTCTCTTGGGAGTGATGGGAAATAATTTTCCCCAGAGAATTCTCCTCCTCTACATTCTTTCAAATATGTAACTTTTTATCCATTTAAATCCTCCAGTGAGGAGGATTTGTGTTTAAAAGACATGTGAATAGTTTATAGCAACCTCTGTTTAATGTTCCTAAATGCATATGTTCCAGTGACTCCTTTGTAATGCAGTTGTTATGTTATTATATATTATATTGTTATATTATTTTGCTTCCGTCAAACTGTTATCTTTATACACAGTAACAAAAGTAGAAATTTAGTAAGCATTCCACTCCATATATAAAATCTGTTCATTATTAGAGACTATTACAAAAGTTGTAAAGATCTGAGTTAAAAGACCTTTTGGACATTATTAACAGTCTGTCAGTAGCTCCATAAACGAGGTGGACATCCAAATATGAGCTACAGTAAAGATCTTGATGATTAGGGAACACAGATCAAATTAGCAGCTCTACTTAGTGGGCATTGCTTGAATAGACTTTTTTCCCTATTGTCACATTAGTATGTTCTTTTATGATTCCAATTAAGTTATTAGTGCTGTGAGATCAAGTCAGCACTACTTAAGAGTCTTTCAATGGTGGGAGGATCATAGGTCTTGGCTGTTAATTAACAGCACAGGAGTATGCTAGTATCCTCAGGTCTCTAATGGAAATCTCAGCTTGAAGCCTTAGCACCTTTACTATTAGAAAGGAACCCTGAGGTATCAAGTAGGTTTATTTTTCCCAGTTTTCAAAAGCATTTATGTGTACCACCGAGAAGTTTTTCCTTGAAGATGACTTTAAAGTAGTGTTTATCACCCTTTGGATTTGAACCACCTTAGTTTTTCTTCCTTCCTTTCTTTCTTTTTCCTTTTCAGTAAATAACTACTTTATAGCATATGTCTTAGGGGTATATTGTCAAAAATTAATATGTTCATATAATGCATTAAGTTCATAGCTTTTAAGTCTAATTATTTTCTTCATCATACAGTTTTCCCTTTTATCAGATTTACCCAACTACATCCCTTTTCTTTATGGTAATCATTAACTACTTTTATAAAAGCTTATTTTTGTATTATTTAATTAATGTACTTATTTTTCTCTATATAGCTCATATGATTGAAATCACACGGCGTTTGTATTTATCCATTTCCTTCTTTCACTAATAGTCATACCCCAAGTTCCATCCATGTTATTGCAAACGACAGATTTAATTTTTTAAATAACTGAATATAAAATATATATATATGTGTATGCATATAGATATAAACCATCAGTTTTTAACAGTTGGTGGACAGCTAAATTGTTTCCAGCTCTTTTAGGAATACATATATATTTTCAGATTAGTGTTTTAGTATTTTCAGGTAAATACCCAGAAGTGAGATAGCTGGGTCATAGGAAATTTTTGACTTTTTGAGGAATCTATAGTTCTTTCCATGAGTGTAGCAATTTATATTATCACCAATACTAACAGTATAATAATGAACTTCTCTCCACTTCTCCAAAAATTGTTTCTTTTCTTTTGAATAATATTCATTTTCACAAGTGTGTTGGGATCACCTTGTATGGGCAAATTTAAGGCACAGTTTCCATTGATTATTTTGTCCGTGGAAGTCCATGTCCTACATGGCCAGACCTATTGAGCATACTTCACTGTTTCTGTTGCTTGTGAAGAAATAAGCATGTAAATTTCTTGCTACACATCTTGTTCCTTTCATCATTCTTTCTGCCTTTTTCGCATCTCCCAAGTAAATCACCAGAACTTTAGCCTTTACCTCAGGCTCCATTTTCTAGAAGAAATGGGTTAACATATGTGGCAATGATAATGGCTTGAGTCTTTGGAGTAAACATGTTCTTCCTTCACCATATAGGTATTTTCTAATTTTCTGTTTATAGTAAGCAAAAATAAACATTTTGTATGTCTATTTGTCTTTGAATTGACAAAAGAGTAAGAAAAATCTATAGAATTTATTTTTAGTCATGAACTACACTGGAATAATTTCTTGATTGTCATTAGTTATAAAGAGCAAAGTGTTCTTTAAGTGGCAAGTATAATCAGGTACTTTATTTCAATATCAAAATCTTATTTCCAATGAGTTATTCTCATAAATTCTTGTGCTTTGCTTTATTGCTACTCCCAGCATTAAAAAGGTACAGATAGGTAGATTATTTTGGTGCTTGTTTTCTTCTTATTGAAATCACACAGAAGTGTTTCTTTTTATATTAGAACAAGGACAATTAAACAACTAGCAAGCTATAAACTTAATTTTCTTCTTGTGTAGAACGTTTTTTAGTTAAAGAATTGTAACTGGAGAACTGAGACTTCAGCAACAGCTTTCTAAAGAATAGTTTTTGCAGTATTCTGGAGCATGAGAAAACAAAAAATCTTTTACCACAAATAAGTAAATTTTTGGCAAAAGGTCAAAGTTAGGAAAGAAACATTTATGGATTGTTGTTATTTACATTAAATATGACAAGTAACTAAAAAGCATGATTACAAACAATATCATTTTAATTTCTTCTTAACTTCTACAAATAGTTATTATTCTAAGTAAATTGAATTTTATCCCTCTGAGAATTCAGTGAAAACACAAACACTGATCAGCTAAAATGGTTCAAAGCAATTGTTTTGTTTTCTCATCTTTCTAATAGTACTGTTTGTAGAGAAAGCAATATTTTAAAAAAATTTCAGTCTTGAAAATAAAGCAGTCCTTGACCATCTGGATTTCCACACTTCAACTTTCACTCTATCAGAAACAGGTCCTGGACTTCATCTGGCCTTGTATGTACTTTTATAGACACAAACCTACCAAACACATACATTTGTTCTTATAGAGACATGTCACCTGTTGTTTTTTATAAATCTCCCAGTAGGGAAAGCCTAGTTTTAGTTACTCAACTAATTGGATCTCCAGGGCTTGCCTAGATCGCTCTCCTGATATACTGAGAGCTACATTCTCATTCACTTTCTGAAAATTGAAAGTTTGTGTTAGATTTTGACCTGTTTAGTTTTACTAAACCTTACTGTGTTAGACAAAGAAGTTTTAAAAACCCTTTTAAAAATAATTTTTGGTCCAATTTTTCTTTAAACAGTTTACTCACATTTTAAAAAAGCATAGATAGATACTTTATTTTTCCATTAAAATTTTGTCTGAAAATGTGCCAAATATATTCATATGTAATATGGTTGCACATCTCATAAGGAACTATTTATCTTTTTAATTGTAGAATTTAAGTTATTGGGACATGTGTTGGAAATTGTTAGAATTATTAATTCTTAAATATTTATTGTGTCTCCTATTTCAATAAACAAGCTCCAATGTCTAACATAAAGTTGGAAAAAGTATATTAAAAGTTTGAAAGTTGACTGTACTTTGAGTGCTCTATTCTTTAATAAAGCAATAGAATGATGTGAAAAAATACTACCTACAAGAAGACACAGTAAGTGAAGGGGATATTATCCCCTTTTATTACTGGTTCCTACTAGATTAAACTTTAATAATGGAGATGTTTGCCTTACTGAAAATGAGACATATCCCTCCAACTACCTAATAGTAATAAAGCAGCTACCACTATTATGTTTGCCTTTTAGGGCAGAACATCTTGTCCTTTGGTTATTTTTAGACAGGGAGCTTTGGAGTTCAGATAATTGAGCAATCTGTCCACTGGTTCCGTCCAAGGATAATTCTCTGATAAATTCTTTGGAAAACGCTTGTAGAGAACATCTTGATATTCACTATCCACACATTACTACTATAAGAAAGGACTCACACATTTTAGCCGTAACAATCTCATAAGTGTATTATGGGCTATTTAGTAAATGCAACAGAACTAAAATATAGGACATGTATTTTGTAACTATAAATGAGGTGGAAAATACCCTGAGATGAAGTTAGAACTTAGTCTATTGCTATCCAAATATTTGCATGATTTTACTCTGCAATACAGTAAATGTATTGATATCTTTAAGGAACTGAAGCATGACAATCTACTGTTTTAAATGTGTATGGTATAGCATTTATTAATTGATTATAATAAATGAATATTGTTGACTTGATTAATTGAATATGCCAAAAGAAGCTGCCTGGCACATATCTCTCATGTGTAGTATAATTTTTCCTATGTAAATAAAACCTTCTTTTGTTGATTTAAAAATAAATTTTATTAGAAAGTAATTATTGTTCTCAAGTAACTATATTGTTCTGATTTTCTACTCATGTATTAACAGACTCTGAACCCTGTTAATTTTGAGGTTTATTTGATATTCTTAAGTAGCAGACTAATGATTTAATTTTTTGCTTAATTTCTTAGATTTTTTCTCAAGTTCTTGTAGTAATAGTCTTTTTGCAATTTTTGTGCTCAATTGATAATATAAATAATAAAATGCTAAAATACTGGGTTGAATGAATAAGATTTTATTAAGAATTCATATTTTGTTTCTTCAATGATACATATCACTTTGGGTATTAGCACTTCATTGTTTTATATGTGTATAAGATGCCATTCTTGGGCCAGAGAAATAGTACAGGGCTAAGGTGCTTGCCTTGCATGAAGTTGACCCATGTTCCTGGAACAAATTATTTGATTTTCAAATGATCATCAGGAATAGTTCCTGAACCCAGAGACAGGAATAAATTCTGAACATAGCCATATGTGGCCCCCAAGCTGAAAATAATGTGCTATTATAAAAGTTAAAGTAAGAAGGTGATAGAGAATAAGAGTATAAATATAGATCTGTGAAAATGAACGTTTCTATGAAAATAATTATCAAGCATATGATCAAAATGTTGTTTCTAGTTATTTGGAAAAGTAAAGATTCTTCAGTAGTAATATACTAGTTCTTGATTACTTGGCTATAAAGAGAAAAATGTTTCTGCCTTGTATCTTATACTGCATTACATATTTAAATAGTAAAATAAAGTAATGAGATATCAAGTATAAATAAAATACATTTGTTATGTTAGTTGTAAAAATAAATCAGGGACCAAAAGAAAATAAAATTGAATAATTTATTTGAACACATATATAAGAACATTTTAGGCATAATATAAGAGGAAGACAAATTGGTAGTTTTGATAAGTAAAATCTGAAAACTTTGTTGAAAACAAAAGAAGTAAAAAATATAGAGAAGATAGAATTATTTAAAACAGGATAAAATTAAGGAAAAGAACCCCTACCAAGTTAGAACACAAATATACACATACATATAGGAAAAAATTATGCAATTACCAAGAGAAAAACTAAATTTCTTGAATGACTATTATTAATCATTAAAAAAAATAGGAAATCATAGTAGAAAAAGGAAACAGTTGATAAAAACAATTTTTTTATATAAACAATCTTAACAATACAAAATATCAATAAATCACCATATCACTGTCATCCCGTTGTTCGTTGATTTACTCAAGCGGGCACCAGTAACTAACCAGTTTCTACTACACTCAGCCCTGAGATTTTAGCAGCCTTTCCCTACTCATCTTTTCCAACAATTGGAGGCTCTTTCAGGGTCAGGAGAATGAGACCTATCATTACTGTTTTTGGCATATCGAATATGCCAGGGTAGCTTGCCAGGCTTTACCGTGCCAGCAGGATACTCTCGGTCGCTTGCTGGGCTCTCCGAGAGGTATGTATACATCTGTTACTGTATTTGGGATATGAATACGCCACGGGGAGCTTGCCAGGATTCCCCTGACCCTGAAAGAGCTCCCAATATGCCATTGGGCTACACTAGTATGCAACAGGGATGAATAAAGACGTTACTTGCGACCACTTGAACAAAACAATGAACAAGGGATGACAGTGATACAGTGATAGAGTGATATTTAAACATACAAATCCTGATTGTGGGAGAGAAATTGGTACAATGTTACTGGCAGGGAATTTTACCTTACCTTAAAATAATATTTAAATGAAAATTAAAAAATGGAAACTACTGAGATATGTACCTTGCATTAAAATTAATATCTGATACATATTTTTCCTGGATTTCCAAAACTTAAAAATTGAGTTTTGTGTTTATTGGAAAATGAATATTAGTAGATTATTTTGCAGTATGACAAGTTGTTTCAGAATTATTCTCATGTTTTATGTACCACACTTTTATATAAGTTTTTTTTCTTTTTTTGGTCACGCCCAGTTATGCACAGTTATTACTCCTGGCTCTACACTCAGGAATTACCCCTGATGGTGCTCAGGGGACCATATGGGATGCTGGGACTCAAACCAGGGTCAGCCGCATGCAAGGCAAACTCCCTACCTGCTGTGCTATCACTCTAGCCTCTGTACCACACTTTTATTTCTGGTGTTGTTTTAAATAGTTTCTTTGAATCTTGATGAACAAATCAGTTGAAACAGAAAACAAATGTTCTGGATAAAAGTAGATAGATATTCCTTCATCTACTTGCCTGATGCAGCTATGCTCATGCAAACTTTTTTTTCACTAAGATTAGGAAGCTGTCAGCTATAATGTCTTACTTTACAAATTCTACAAACTGAATTATATATTTCAGATATTTATGTTTGGTTGAACATTTTTGAATATTATTTTTTTGCTTCGGGGGGGCAATCTACTAGTCCTTAGGGCTTAATCCTGCCTCTGAGTTTAGGATACCCTATATGGCATAGAGATCACTCTTGCAGAGCTCAGGAGACCTTATGGAGTGCTGGGCATCAAACTGGGGTCAGTCACATACAAGGTAAGTACCCTACCTGCTGTGCTATCCGCTCCAGCATCTGAATAACACTATTCTTTTAGGGGGATAGAAGTTACACCTAGAGGTATTCAGGGATTACTCCTGGCTCTTTTTTCAGGGAATACTCTTGGTGGTTCTCCGGAGACCTTATGTTTGCCAGGGATTGAACTGAAAATGACCATGTGCACATGTGCATGGCGAGTGCATTAACCCTTGTACTATCTGTTCGGATACCTGAATATTATTTTAATTGTTTTAAATTTCAGGATGTTTTCATTGGTTCAGTCTTATGCTTCCTTTTCATGGAAAATGCTTTATCATATTTTATCTATCATTTTGAAAGTTGAATCATTATGAGACTCACAGCAGCAAAGTTGTTCATGATTTTTTTGTTTGTTTGTTTTTTGGTCATATCCGATGATACACAGGACTTAGTCCTGGCTTTGCACTCTGGAATTACTTCTGGTGGTGCTCAGGGACTATATGGGATGCAGGGAATCGAATCCAGGTCAACCACATGCAAGACAAATGCCCTACCAGCTGTGCTATTGCTCCAGTCCCAAGTTGTTCATAATTGAATTTTGGCAATACAATATTCCAACATCCACCCTTTCATAAGTGCACCTTTCCCACCACCGGTGTTCACAATTTCCCTCCTGCCTGCCCTTTCACCCTGCCCCTACAGCCTGAATTTCTAGCAGACACTTCTCTCTCTCACACACTCTCTCTCTCTTTCTCTCTCTGTCTCTCTCTCTTTTTCTCCAGCTAGGCACTGTGGTTTGCAATACTGTTACTGAAAGAGTATCATGCATATCACTTTACCTCCTTTAAGCACTCAGTTTTTGTCCAGAGTAATCACTTCCTACTATCATTGTCATAGTGATTCCTTCTCTGACCTACCTATACTCCCCATCTTCCTTGGTGGAATAGCAAGATTCCTACCATGGATCAGTCAATCAGTCCTCCAGACCCTCATTGCTACCATCTTAGGGTATCAGTCACATATTATTATTATTTTTTAATATCCCACGAGTGCAATCATTTATGTTTGTCCCTTTCCCTCTGACAGATTTCACTCAGCATGATGCTCTTTATGTTCATTAATGTATAAGCAAATTCATGACTTCATTTTCCCTAACAGCTGCATAGCATTCTATTTTGTAGATGTACCATAGTTTCTTCAATCACTCATCTCTTCTTTGGCACTTGGGTTGTTTCCAGACCCTGGTTATTGTGAATAGTGCTGTAATAAAAGTAGGAGTGCAGATGGCCTTTTTTGCATTGTGTTTTTGGACCACTAGGGTATATTCCCTGGAGTGGTATTACTGGTTTGTATGGCAGCTCAATTTCTTGTTTTTTGAGGATTGTCCATATTATTTTCAATAAAGACTGGACCAATCACATTCCCACCAGACATGAACAGTGAATCAGAGTCCCCCTTTTGTCCGCATCCATACCAGTACTGGTTGGTCTTTTTGTTGTGTGCCAGTCTCTGTTGCATGAGATGAGATATGATTGTTTTGATTTGCATCTCCTTGATAATTAGTGATGTAGAGCACTTTTTTATATGCATTTTCTGAGGCCCAATTGTGAATGGAATATTTTTAAATCTCTTTTTCTATTTCAATATTTGCATATAGGAAAACCATGGACGTTTGCATAATAATATTGTAGCCTGCCATTTTATTATACAAATTTATTGTTTCTAGAAAATTTTTTAGAAGCTTTAAGATTTTTAAAGCATAATTTCATGTTGTCTGCAAATAGTAAAAGTTTGATATCTTCCTTGGCCTTGATATCATTTTTTCTTTCTTTCCTTTTTTTTTCACTTTTGGGTCACACCTGGTATTGCACCAGGGTTACTCCTGGCTCAAGCACTCAGTAATCACTACTGGCAGTGCTCGGGGACCATATGGGATGCTGGGAATCAAACCCGGGTCGACCACGTGCAGGGCAATTGCCCTACCCGCTGTGCTATAACTCCAGCCCCAATATCTTTTTTCTTGTCCAATTGCTATAGTAAGTACTTCCCCTGCTACTGTATTAAATAGAAGCAGCAAGAATAGGCAATCTGTCTTTTGCCTGGTCTTAGAGAAAGGCTTTTAGTTTTTCCCCATTGACTATAATGTTTGCTGTGGGCTATGGTAAATGGCTTTGACTATATTGAGAAAGCACCTTCAATCCCATTTTGTTGACAATTTTTAAAAATTTTATATCATCACGGCCAAGTGGGATTCATCCCGGGATGCAAGGATGACTTAACACTCGGAAATCAATCAACATAATCCATCATATCAACAAAAGAAAAGATAAAAACTATATGATCATATCAATAGATGCAGAGAAAACATTTGACAAGATCCAGCACTCGTTTATGATGAAAACTCTTGCCAACATGGGTAGAGAAGGGACTTTCCTCAAGATAGTCAAAGCCATCTACCACAAACCTATGGCAAGTATCATCCTCAATGGGGAAAAACTAAGAGCCTTCCCTCTAAGATCAGGGACGAGACAAGGATGCCCACTCTCAACACTTCTGTTCAATATAGTACTGGAATACTATATTGATATATTGATACTATATTGTTATACTTGCAACAATGATTAGTCAAGAAAAAGATATTAAGGGCATTCAGATAGGAAAGGAAGAAATCAAGCTCTCACTATTCACAGATGATATGATACTATATTTAGAGAATCCTAAAACCTCTACAAAGAAACTCCTAGAAACAATAGACTTGTATAGCAAAGTTGCAGGCTATAAAATCAAAATCCAAAAGTCCATGGCCTTCTTATACTCAAATAATCAGAGAGAAGAAAGTGATATGAAAAAAGCAATCTCCTTCACAGTCATGCCCCAGAAAATCACGTACCTCGGAATCAGCTTAACTAAGGAGGTAAAGGACCTGTACAACGAAAACTACAAAATGCTACGTCTAGAAATAAAAGAGGACACAAGGAAATGGAAACATATCCCCTGCTCATCGATTGAGAGAATTATCATTGTTAAAATGGCAATACTCCCCAAAGCATTATACAAATTCAATGCAATCCTTATAAGGATACCCATGACATTTTCAAAGCAACACTCCTGAAATTCATATGGAACAATAATCCCCTACGAATAGCCAAAGCAATTCAGAGGAAAAAGAAGATGGAAGGCATCATTCTCCCCAACCTCAAACTCTACTACAAAGTGATAATAATTAAAACAGCATGGTACTGGAATAAAGCAGAGCTGCAGACCAATGGAACAGGGCTGAATATTCTGACACACATCCTCAAATATATGATCATCTAATCTTTGATAAGGGAGCAAGAAATATAAAGTGGAGCAAAGAAAGCCTCTTTAACAAATGGTGCTGGCAACACTGGACAGCTACATGCAAAAAATTGGGCTCAGACTTATACCTACCACCATGCACAAAAGTCAGATCAAAACGAATTAAAAACCTCAACATTAGACCAGAATCCATAAGTTACATTGAAGACAAGGTCGGCAAAACCCTCCACGACATTGAAGCTACAGGTATCTTCAAAGAGGACTCGCCACTGACCAGGGAAGTGGAAATAGAGATAAACAAATGGGACTACATTAATCTGAGAAGTTTCTGCACCTCAAAAGATACAGTGATCAGAATACAAAGACAGTCGACAAAGTGGGAAAGGATATTCACCCAATACCCATCTGATAAGGGGTTGATATCAAGGATATACAAGGCACTGGTTGAACTCTACAAGAAGAAAATATCCAACCCCATCAGAAAATGGGGGATGGAAATGAACAGAAATTTTCTCAAAGAAGAAATCCAAATGGCCAAAAGACACATGAAAAAATGCTCCACATCACTGATCATCAGGGAGATGCACATTAAAACAACAATGAGATATCATTTCACACCATAAGAGACTGACCCACATCCAAAAGAACAATAGCAACTGGCAGTTGGTGTGGATGTGGGAAGGAAGGTACTCTCCTTCACTGCTGATGGAAATGTCAATTGATTCAGCCCTTTTGGAAAACAATATGGACGATTCTCAAAAAATTAGAAATTGACCTCCCATTTGACCTAGCAATACCACTCCTGAGAATATATCCTGGAGAGGCAAAAAGGTATAGTAGAAATGACATCTGCATTGGTATGTTCATTGTAGCACTTTTTACTATAGCCAAAATCTGGAAAAAACCAGGGTGCCCCAAAACAGATAACTGGTTAAAGAAACTTTGGTATATCTACATAATGAAATACTATGCAGATGTTAGAAAAGATGAAGTCATGAAATTTGCATATAAGTGGATTAACATGCAAAGTATCATGTTAAGTGAAATGAGTCAGAAAGAGAAAGACAGAAATAGAAAAATTGCACTCATCTGTGGAATATAAAGTAACAGAATGGGAGACTAACACCCAAGATTAGTAGAGATAAGGACCAGGAGGTCTGCTCCACGGCTTGGAAACTTACCTCACATGCTGGGAGAAAAGGCAGCTGAGATAGAAAAGGGAACTCCAAGTGGAGGATGTTAGGAGGACCCATTCAGGTTGAAAGATGCGTGCCAAAAGTAGACTAGAGACTGAGCATGGTGGCCACTCAATACCTCTTTTGCAAACTACAACACCCAAAAGTATAGATAACAAGGGGGAATGCCCTGCCACAGAGGCAGGGTGGGGCTGTGGGGGAATGGGGTGGTGGTGGGGGGAGGGATACTGGGAACATTGGTGGAGGAGAATGAGCACTGGTGGACAAATGGGTAAATAATCACTGCGTGACTGAAGTGCAAACACAAAAGTTCATAATATTGTAACTGTACCTCATGGTGGTTCACTAATAAAAACAATTAAAAAATAAAATTTCAAAAAAATTTTTTATCATGAATGGGTGCTGGATTTTGTCAAATATTTCTCTGCATCTATCGATATAATCATATAGTTTTTATGATTTTCTTTTATTGATATTGTGAATTGCTTTGATTGACTTGTGTATGTTAAATTATTCTTCCATTCCTGGCATGGATTCTATGTAGTCGTGGTGTATGAGCTTTTTGATGAATTGTTGGATTCTATTTGCTAGTGTTTTATTGAGGATCTTTGCATCTGTGTACATCAAAGATATTGGCCTGCAATTCTCTTTTTTTTTTTTCGGTGGTATCTCTGCCTGCTTTTGGTATCAGAGTGATGTGTGTTCCATAGAAACTGGGGGTATTTTTGTTTCTTTAATTTCCTGGAAAAGCCTGCTGGTAGAAGGTCCTCTTCAAAGGTTTGAAAGAATTTATTAGTGAATTAAATTGGGCCTTGGGGAAGACTACTAATTATGATTTCAGTTTTCTTGATAGTGATAAGTCTTTCAGGTATTCATATTTTCTTCTTTCAGATTTGAGAGGTTATAAGAGTCCAGGAATTTATCCATGTCTTCTAGATTTTCTTGTTTCATGGCACAAAGATTCTCAAAGTAATCTCTGATGGTCCTTTGAAGGTTTTCAGGCTTGTCATTTCTGTTTGTAGTTTCCTCATTTCTGCTCTCATATCCTCTTGTATTTTATTGCAGGTATGTTCCACTTCATCTTTCCAATCCATTTACATCCTCCTCAACACTTGCTCTCTAAACTCCTTTTTCTGGACTTTATCTAGCTCGTTATTACAGGTGGAGACTTCCAGGCTAGCATCTTCCCGCATGGTGGGGTTCTGCCTTACTTTACCGTTTGACATTTTCACTCTGGAGTTGTTTCTTGTGTTTTTGTTGTGTGGTTAGGTACCTACAGTGAAGATGTCTTTGTATGCTTACAGTGAGTAATAGAGAGATGAAGAAATGTGCAACTGCTGATCTTAGCAGAGTAAAAAGCAAAGCCCAGGATGCTGCTGAGTTTCCTCAGTTTCCTGGGACCGGGGCTGGGCCATTTTCTCATTTTTTAATGTCTGGGCCATCCTTTTATTTAAGATATATATCCTTCTCACTGAGGTTGAATGGATTCCTTGCCCTTCTTGTATTTTTTTATGTTTCTATGTGCATCTTCTACTAAATAGTGAACTCCAGGAGAACTATAGTCTTCCTAGATGATCACTGACTATACATGTTAACTTGATCATCAGTTACAAATCCACTACTATCTTTTCACTTGATAATTTAGTATAGAATATTAGAAATATATTAGATAGCCTAATATGTGTTAATCAAAATCTTAGAAAAAGCAGAACAATGTAGAGATTATTAAGTGACTAAATGGTGAATGGCAGCATGAAAGAAGCATGCTAAGATGTAAAACAAAGAAAACCTGAATAATGTTGGATTTAAAAGTTACATTCTATCATATCAAAAGTATGTGTCAATAAGCACTATCATGTTTCTTTTTAAAATGATAGCAAAATTTATTGTTATAATAGCACATGTAGAACATTCTATAGTCTTCTATTCTTACCTCTTATTTTCCAGGATCACTCTGGAGTCATTATTAAACTCTTTCAGGACTTTGACAAATGATTACTACCACTGCTATGAAGCCAAAGAGATAATACAGTGGGTGAGTTCCTAATTTGCATATTTAATCCCAACCCAGGTTTAATTTCTGGCACTCCATATGATCTCTTTAGCCTGCCAGAAGTTAATTTTGTACAGAGTCAGGCCAGGAGTAAACCCTAAACACAACTGAGTAAGTCCCCTGAACCAGAAATAAAAGTATTTATGCCCATGCTTTTATGGTTTTAGAGTTAGAGGTCATCTGAAGCAGATTCGTGGGTAAAATCCTAAATTTTGTTACATGGATCATTGAATTGCCTTAAAATTATACAGTGCTAGGGATCGAGAGTCATATTGTCTTCTACAGAGAAGTGCTTCCCAGAGCTAGATAAAATAGCAATGATGTTTCTAGGCTCTATTTCTGTGACAGAGGTTCTTTATCCAGCTCTGAATATTTCTTAGCCTTCTTATTCCATAATAGAAAATCAACTCTGCCAACTCTATTAAGGGACTTTAAACTTAGTTTTAACTCATGTCTCACAAGCAGAGTATGACATTCTCAGAATCTATTATATTTCTTCCAGAATTACCTTTCCTGTGCCTTCTCTGTGTCCCACAATTAAACCTTTGGCCTCTATCACTGGTAACTATAGGAAATGACTATAGGAAATGTGTTATAGTACTTAATATGAAAATATTCTCCTTATAGCTAAAGTCTTTTCAATATAAAATTGTAAATGAATACATTTTTAAAAGGAATTAAGAAAGTTGCCTCCAGGAATTGATTCTTTTGTCTTCTTTTTCCTTATTGCCAGGAACCCTGGAGTTATGAAGCATATAAGAATACTTATATTGTTTTTTTCAAGAACTCGTATTTGTATTATTCTTCTATGCTATTTTTAGAATATTTTGTAGGAAGAAACAGACAGTAAATGATTCATCATTTTTGGGTTCTAATTAATTTCAAATGTTTTTCTTTGCAGTGAGAATTTGCTATAAGAGAGAGAGAGAGACAGACAGACAGAGACAGAGACAAGAGACAGATAGAGAAAGACAGAGAGAGACAGAGACAGAGAAAATATCTTCAATAGAGGCAGGCTGGGAGGATGGGTGGGGATGATGGGAGGGAAACTTGGGACTCAGGTGTTGGGAAATGTACGCTGGTGGATATTGGAACACTGTATGACTGAAACCTAATCATGAACAGCTTTGTAAGAGTCTATCTCACAGTGATTCAGTAAAAAACAATCTTGGGGAAAAAGTAGAATAAAATAAAAGAAAAATCAAAAGCTAAAAAATAAAATAAAATTGATTTTTCATATTGAAAAAGTTTTATATATTTGCTTACTTTTTGTTAGAAATGGATGATCTCATTGCTATCCAAAATAGTTAAATATTTTATGGTCCAATGTGACTAGTTCCTCATATAGCAAATTGTCAGAAATAAATTTCTCACATAAGTGGAAAGTAAACAAAAGGAAGACAGCAAGAAACAGTTGCTTCAGGAATAAAACTGCTCTACTTTTATTTTTTTAATTTATTTTTTAAAACTTTTTTGCTTCATTGAATCACTGTGAGATACACAGTTATAAAATTATTTTATATTCCTAAGATACATAATGTGGGAAATATGAACATACTTTCATGTTAAACCCTTCCAGGAATATTTGGGTACCAATTTTTTCATGACAGAAATATACTCATATATATTCAAAGGGAACTATTAATACAAAGTAGAAAGAATATTTTCCCCTTTCATAATAAATGTCTAATTTTAGAATTTTTACTTACATATCTAGGCAATAAATACATGAACAACTGATTTCTTAACAATATCTACTTTTCATCCTTATAGGGACCACACATCAAACTCAGACTGCTTTACTTTACCCTTTATGTAAATTTAAAATCATTCACAAGACAAAATTTCACCTGCTGATTAAGCACTTGTAACTTTGTAAACATAACCAAAAAATCCAGAAAAATGTCTTTGGAATTGTAATTGTTCTAAAGTTCTGTCATAGACTCACATCCTGTTACTCTAGTAATTCTGATTTACTTTTTATTTTATTTTATAATTTTCACCCATCACTTGAGTATGGCGTGTTCTGATTCACTTGCCCTCCCTTTTACACATTTCTTTAGTTTCCACTTGACTTTTTTTTTTAAGGCATATTGTGGGTAGGCTACCAGTTAAAGCACTCACTTCAGGTACACTCAGAATTTTTTCCTGAATCTGGGACTGTGAGTGCATTCCACAGTTAGAAACTTAATTTAAAATAGCTTATGTAATATTGCAGTCTGGGGCTTGGTGCAGGCAATCTCAGTTTCTGGGACTTCTTCCCCTTCTCTCTATTGATTATTTACAACTCTGATGTTGATCTAAGTACCCCACATGCCATCTATCTTATATTTGAACAGAAAACTCTGTGACTATAATTAATTTATTGTAAATTTAACATGATTAAATGATTAATTTATTGTAAATTTAAGTGAGACAGTGATAATTTTATCGAGAAATGGTATGATGACTAATAGAGGCCATATGCAAAACAAATGACCAACAATTGTTTGCCAATGCTTTTTACCTTTTCATTGTCTCTTAGTTATCATCAATAAAACCTGGGAAGGGAAGTAAAGAGCTAATGTGCATATTGTATGCTTTTATACTAAAATCCACTTCATAGGAAAGAATCATTATTATAGACTTAAAAAAAAGACTTTTTAAAATTTATTTTTGCTTAAGACAATGAATGGGATCAAGGAAACTGAAATAACGAATAAAATTGCCTGGGCTCATATGATGTGCGTGCTTACTTAAAAATATTTTAGTAATGGAAAAATAGGTATGAAATGCTGATAACAAAATGGAAACACTTTCTAAAACATAAATGATTCTTAGTCTCAGGCTTCAATTTTCTGTTTTCAGGGCACCGCAGATGGTAGACAACTGAGCATGTAACTGACCTACCTAGCTATACCCAAAGTGTAATGAAACTTCTCTCTAGAATTAAGCATGCTTCCACCATTACATTGCCACCTTAAAGGAAGCCGATGGCAGTTCTGCTCCCTGCATACTAGTTTGTGGCTTTAGTCAGCCACAAAGATAATGGGATTTGACTGAGTAGCATGATGACATCGAATGAGGGAGCATTATGCTGATGAGATACAGAAAGAATACATTTCCTCTAAAGCTCCAATACATGGGCTCAAACTTTTTGCCCTTTGAGTGTGTGGAAGTGGTCCACTGAAGCTGAAATCAATTAGGGCAGAGCTCAACAATGATTATATAAAACAATACAAAGCCATGTAATAAGTCATGATTTAGTAGAGAAAAGATTCTGACAAAGTCATAATTTGAGCCAATTTAAGCACATTTCAAGTGCAAATATCCACATTCATTGAGCAAGCTGGAAGATCCATGTAATCAAGAATTTAATTTACTTGCAGTTCCCACCCTCCCAGAACCCCCCCCAGCTCCTCCTCCCTGCCCCATGGACTCCTTCATGTTCATCAGTCATTCTTTTATGATCATCAAGCATCTTCTATGTGTCTACTGGCATATAAAGAGCATGTTTCTCTGAAGAGATAATCTGTGGTTGAAAAGGCAAGTATCATGTATAATTATTGGAGGAAGGGAAAAATAGATAACAAATATTAGGTAATGGTTTAAGGACTGAGAAAGAGGAAGTAGTATTTGGGCATTGTGTGTGTTTGTGTGTATGATAGTAACAGGCATTGAATTACATACAAGGATACTATTGAATCCACTGAAATTATATTAATCATTTTGGTTATGTATGCATATTTTATATGTATATTTTTTGGAAAATGCATAGTTTTTTAATTCAAAATCTTAGTGTAATAGAGTTGAGAATCAATTACTGCTTTAGAATTTTTAGATAAAATTTTAAATATACTATGGGGAAATATTTTTTTATTCCATGAATGAAGAGGTATATTTCTTCATTTTATATCAAGTGTTACCTGAGATTTTATAAATCAGTCATCTCAGTATATTTTACAGTATTAAGTATACTTCAAAATAGGTTTGTAAATACTGAATGAGATATTAAAAGAATTATTGTCTTTCTTTTAACCATCTATTGCTTTCTTTAGTCTAAATTACCCTTTAATATTTTTACATGTGTTTCTGTCATTCTGGCTAGTATTACTTTGTGTATGGTGAAAAAAATGCTTGTTTTAATTTGACCACAGGTTGATTGATTGAAAAACTGAATATGTTGTTTGGATTGAAGAATGATTTTATGCATTCATCCCATCTGTAGCCAATCCAGTAGCTGTGGTTAGAATCATCGGTGAGTTAGCCTGTTTGAGAGTAGGAGGCAGAAATGATAAATTGATATTAAGAATCCAAGTAAATGTTATACAGAAATAGATAACTTTACTTTTTAGCCCGGTTTATTGATCCCCTCTCTCCACCCAGATAATTTTCAACAGGTTTACAGTGATACTTTTGGGGTCAGTTTCACAACAAAAGTAAAAGGTATCATGGAAATAAGGCAATCTTAGGTAGCCTGTGGGGAACATGTATGGGGAGTTGAAGAGTTAACACCATCCCTGTTGTCTTAGATTATACTTTCATGGCTATACTTTTTTAAAGGCTTGAACATTTTGCTTCTGTCTTCTATTTGATTACACTTGTCAACGTTACAAACCATCGAACTGTTAATGATGTCACACAGTTTCCAAAATACTGGTCTGGGAAAGTTGTGGAAGTAGGATCTGGAGCCAGGCAAGATGCTTATTTTATGTGAGGCCAATGAGGGTTCAATTACTGGCACCACATAGCACCACCGGGAGTGATCCCTGAACACAGAGCCAGGGGCAAGCCCTGAGCACCTCCAGATATGGTCCCCAAACAAGCCAAGTAATGGAAGTAAGAAAATTTATATATGTATTTAAAAAAATTATTTTAGGCACTATGGTGATTTGACACACTATGGTAGAGCCATAAATCTATTAATGCAGGGTTATACATGCTGTGATTTTTACCCACTGTAATATATTAATAAACCTATTAATCTGGTTTGTTAATAAACCCACTAATGCAGGATTTCATAACTAAAACATTTCATACCACACTCGCCACCAGCATGTCCACTTCCCAGGATTTCCCTCTCACACCCAACATTGTAAGCTTCCTTCTGAAGACCAGATTTTAGTTTCTGTTGCCTTTCTACATGTTACTCTACCATTTTGTTCCATTATATCCTGCCTGTGGTAGAGATTATTCTGTTTCTAACCACTCAGCATATTTCATCTTTTCTGAAGGCCTAGTAGTATTCCACTTCATAGTTTTTTTTTGAATCATCATGAAATTCATAGTTACAAGGCTGTTCGTGATTGGGTTTCAGTCATACAATGTTAGAACACTGATCCCTCCACCAGGGTATATTTCCTACCACCAATGTCCCCAATTTCCCTCCCACTCTACCCTAACTTTTCTCAGCCTGTCTCTATATCAGGCACTTTCCCTCTTTCTCCCTCTCTCCTTTTGGGCATCATTTGTAATACAGATACTGAGAGGTTATCATGTTTGCTCCTTTACCTACTTTCAGCACACAGTTCTTATGTAGAGTAATCATTTCCAACTCTCTTTGTCATAGTGGTCCTTACTCTATCCCAACTGTCTTCTCCTCAGCACTTGAGGCAGGCTTCCAACATGGATCAATCCTTCTGGCCCTTGTTTCTACTGTCTTTGGATATTAGGGGACTATAAAACATAATATGTGTAGCGTTTTTAATGCAGCAGATTTTATTCCTCTTTCAAGAAAGATTTGAGTCAGCCATACACGAGGGAAGAAAACACTTTTCTTTGGATGGCAACAATCAAAAGCTAACAAAGTTTACTTGAAATTTTGGGAGAATTAACTAAAAATTAGACAAAAAGATGTATTGTATGCAAACCTTATACAATATACTTCACATCCTACATTCATATACAGTCAAAATTTGTATACTTAAAATTTCTGGGAAATTATTGCTCAGACTAGACAGGGTACACACAAACTTTATTTCACTAATGTTTTCAGAGACCTTACTGATGCCTTGACTAAACTTAAGATGATAGGCATGAAAATGAAGTCTTAGAGAAGATTTATTTAGTTGCCAAAACTACATTAGTTTTAGCAATGTATGTTTCCTCTCTCTCCAGCAAATAATCAAAACACGCAAGGGTAAATAACTCTACCGTTCTGAATTGGTGAAACAATTACAATGTTAAAATTAAGTTATGAAACTTAAAGATCATAATGAATATGCAATTATTGGGGTGCATATAAAAGAAGCAAAATATTATGAAACTGAGGATACATGGCAGTGAAGGAACTTTGTTTACTATGCTGAAGTTTGTGGTTTCCTCCAGATGGAAAAGGTTAAGTATAGAGAGATAACAATAAATACTAAACACATTTATTTAGCAATATGCTCACGATAAAAAATATCAAAATAAGTTTGCAATATAATCTCCAGCCTAGGCTGTTCCTTTTTAGAAAATTGGTATTAATAATTTTACATGATCTAAACTAAACCTCCATGCCATTTATATTGGTGAGAAACAAAAAGTTTTACCTTTTGCCTTTGGGAAACTCCATTATTTATCTAATATCATGATAATTAGGTAAATGGTTTATATGATTTGTGTAAGTTCATATCTCATGTCACTAATAAGAAATAGGAGCCATAAAATTAATTTTACAATAAGATAAAAATATTGGTATTCAAAGTACCAACATTGAATATTGGGTACGAACAAATGTCAAATCAAATCTTGGGGTATGTTAAATAAAAAGAAGTAGCAATCTAGAAGCTCAGAGAAATAGATAATTTGGTAAGATTGCTGTGTAGTAGTCTTCAAAAATGGCAGAAGCAGCCATAAGCATTATCACTAAAATTCACACTTGTCCCTCTTAAATATAGAGATCGACTCAATGCATGTTCAGTTTTTGAGTGTGTGAATATAGACATATTTGTCCCAAAACTTCAGCTGATCGAACTTCATTGTACTTTTGGTCTTACAGGAGAGCTCTGAACATATAAAGATATTATAAAACTGATTTAATAGAAGAAGCACAGTGAACTAAGGGTGAAGACGTAGAAACAGTGAAAAGTTTTTTGTATCATATTTGTGATTAATTTAGATCCTTATATCTTGCGATGAATGTTGATAGAGATGGATTTGTTGAATATTTTCAAGGGAGTTTCAAATATTAATTATTTCTTATAATTTATGAATAAGTAAATTTGTATGTGGATAATATGTATGTCCATAGGAATTATTTCTAGGAATTATGTCCTTATTTTTTTAAAGTTTATTTTTATTGAAGTAATATTGATTTATAAAACTATATATTTCAGGGGTACATTTTCATATCGCTGCAAATGTGTGTTTCCACTACTCACCAACAGAGTACCAATATCTCTTCATCAGAGTCTACTTGAGAATTAGAGCTGAAATCAGACCAGGAGACTTCCTGATCCATATAAGAGAAACCAGTGGGATCCAACACAAGGCCTTCTGTCCAGACAAAACCAGGCAGTGGTAAGAGGGTGAAGTCCATCAGAGTCCACTAGACCTTCTCCATGTTTATAACTCTTATTTCTCCTCTGGTACTCCCAGTCTGTGCTAAGAGTCAGGGATATGTGTTTCTTTGGTTTTGTCAGTCCTTGAGCACTTGGATTTATCTTGGCTGTTGGAAACAGTGCTTCGGTGAACATAGGTGTGCCTTTGTCTTTACAAATTAGTGTTTTGTGTTATTCAGTTAGATACCTAGGAATAGAATTGCTGAATCTCATGGTAGTTCAGAAACATGTTGGTATACTTTGATTATACTTGAAATAAATCTAATACTTTGAGGAAAGATTAGCACATGAAAGAGTCAAACTGGGAGAAAAGGGTATCAGAAAGGAAGGAAAAAGGAAAGAGTGCTGAAGAGGGCATATGGATTTAAGAGTGTGCTTAAGGTCACAGTCTATTTTTCCCTTAGTTCTTCCCCTCAAAGAACTTTGGTTTCTGCTTACACAATGAAGAAGTCTGTCATCTAATTTGCAGAACTGTTTACAATAAATGGCATATGTAAAATGCCTGTATAGACTCTAATACACACATGCTTCATATATGGCAGATCTACTTTCATTGTGTGAAGTAACTTGTTTTTTAGTACATTTGTAGATTTGATGGTTTAGCTGACTTGTATTTTGTCTTTGATCCATTGGAAAAGAGCAAATGGAAAGATCTGGTTGTAGGGTGATAAAATAAGTTTGACCACAATGTTCTTTCCTCCCATGCACTAACCTATCGCTCCTGAGTCACTGCCATAAACTTTTATTTATTTGTTTATTTATTTATTTATTTATTTGGGTTTTGGGTCATACCTGGCAATGCTTAAGGGTCACTCTTGGGTCTGCACTCTGGAATTACTCCTGGCAGTGCTCAGGGGACCATATGGGGGTTGAACCTGGGTCGGCCACATGCAGGCAAACGCCCTACCTGCTGTAATATAGCTCCAGTCCCATGCCATAAACATTTAGAAATGAAATTGTCGACAGAGACTGTTTTCCAAATTATAAATAATATGTCCATTTAGTTTTTCAAGTAAAATGTTTTTCTCTATGTTTTTCTTTTGATTTCACAGTCAGAAGAGATATGGTTTTAATTGGTCTTTTGATAACTTGAATGATGTCTTCAAGTAGAATAATGGGCTTATTTGGTCTATTTTTCAGTTATCATAGGGGAAATATACTTTCACAGTGTAATAGGTTCAGACTTAGTATTTTACTTATTTTATTAGGGGTGTTCCTAAGTGATGCTCAGGAAGTCTGATAACCACTCCCAGGGATAGCTGGCCAATACGTCCGATGGATCTGGATTGATGCTATGGCCTAAAGATGGGTGAGGTTGCCTAGTGCCACCTGGGGTGGGAGGGAACATTGTGATACTGTGCAGGACATATGCCCGTCTCCCCTGTATTACTTTACTAAATCACAGACTTTCTTATTTTAGAAACTAAACTTTCCATCTTGACAAAGATATTGTTTTTGCTTTGTTTGTTTTGGGGGAGAGGAGGGCCATACACAGTGGTGCTCACGGACTACTCCTGGCTTGATGCTTTGCTCAGGGTGTAGCCTAAGCATCCAGCAGCTGAAACATGAACTCCTGAGCTTTGAGCTGTCTCTCTGACCCCTCATTTCTTTTTTTACTGCAGAAAGAATAAAAGGAAGTGAGTTCTCATATCAGAATGAAGATTTTACAACTAATAAAAAAGAAAATGTTGTCCTTGCAATGAACAACCTTTAACTTTATCTTATACTTTCTTTTTGTATAATTTAGTTTTTATATTTTAAATAGCATTTTAAGTATAGAGTAGAATAAAAGGCATGCATATAATGTTAAAAATAAATACATTATTAGTTGTGGGATATTTTGTATTATATCTTAAAAATATCTTAGCTGTGGTAAAAATTTCTGATATAAAATTATATACTTTTATAAAACATATAATTCAGTGGTATCACGTATACTCATACTGCTATTCAACAGTACTCTAAAAATTAGAAGCACTGTAATTATTCACAATTCCCCAGGTTGCCGGTAAATATAACTCCACCTCATTTTCCCATGAATTTGATTATTTTAGATACCTTATATTAGTGAAATCACATGCCAGTTGTAGTACTTATTATTTTTTGACTGGCAGGCCATTATTTTTAAAGTTGGAACCCCAAAAGTTATTTTTTTAAACAAATCAATATAATTAACTTTGACACCAGTGCTAGTGGGTGGATATCTACTTTTAACCCAATATAAAGAAGGTATTTAAAGTTAGCTTAAGTTTATATTAAACTACATTTTAGGTGTTTTTACACATGACACTAAGAACATACACCAGTATATAATGTTATAGAGTTTTGTATTTTTTGTATAGAGATTTGTAGTCTTTTTTTTTCATGAAAATGACCATACACTAAATTTTGTAGACAAAAATAAATTTTTCTTTATATAAAATGATCATATTTTATTATGATATCAGAATAAAGGTGTAAGAAATTAGGTTTTAGCTTTCTTGAAATAAATCTAATTGATGAGATTTGTGGGTACATAGTTTGGTATTTATATTTACTCATTGCATTTAGAGTCAGAACACTCTCTACAATGCAAACAAACAAGCAAGCCCTTGAAATAAAATTTATTAATTTTTTAAGAAAATTATTTGTGTTATATTATTTAAATATACATTACAAATAGACCATTTGGTGACTTTTCTAGAGGGCCAAGATTGTCTTTGGTATAACAAAAACGCTTATTAGTTGTAATTGAAATGTAATTTTAAAAATGAGAATAGTACCAAGAACAAAAAATGTCAACTCACACATTACCCAGTTATCTCTGTGCAAGAAACATAGGGTTTTTTTTTAACCGAACAGAATTGAAACTTTTATTATATTACTAGTATACTAGTCTCATTCCCCTGACCTTGAAAGAGCCTCCAAGACAAGTAAGGAGAGGCTGCTAAAATCTCAGGGCTAAGTGTAATAGAGACATTACTGGTGCCCACTCGAGTAAATCGATGAACAGGGATGACAGTGACACAGTGATACTAGTGTTTCTGTATCATGTCACTGTCCTTTAGTGTGTGTGCGCTTGGTTCTCATTTGCTCTAAAATTATTTTGTGATGTTACTTATTTGAAAATCTAATAAATAAAGGCATAGTTAATTCTTATTAATAGCAGACACTATTGTCACCAGGTCAACATTTCAGCAATTAAAAAATGTCATTGATTGAATTTGACTATATGCATAGGCCTTTAAAATTTGCTTTTATAGAGTATCATTGACCATTGTTAAAAAATTGCCAAAAAGAGTCCTCCAGACAAGGCTGTAGTTCATTTGTAAATATAAAGTCTATCAAGTCGGCAGTTACTCAGGTAGCCTGAAAAAAAAAAAAAAAAGAACTAGTGGTGATAACAAATGACTCAGAGGCCTTTCTTCACTGAGTAAATGGAGCAGAAACACCACCCAGTGAAACCCTGACTGACAGTGATGGAAATGGTTACAAGGTGCCAAGGATAAAACAACAACTGATGCAAACATAATCAGAAGGATCAAAAGGAGAATGTGTCAGAGGCTAGACAACTTTGCTGCCAGGAACTAGCTGAATATAAAAAAAAAAATTCTACCCACTATTTTGTGTGAAGGTAAATTCCTATGCATGAAGAAGAGTGAATGGATGATGATAATGTAGTCACTCATGTAGCGATCAGATGGAAAAGAACAATGTGAAAGTGAAAACCCTTTTAACAGGACTTGAGGTAGAAACAGCTAGTCCTGACCTGTTAGGTAATATATTGGACAACTGGGACTGGAATTCATTATAGAGGAGGAGGATTGATGTGAGATCTGTATCACTGAAGTTAGTGGTGGGCAAAAGGAAGATAATAGTTTAGTGGGTTGGGTAGACTGGAGGCAACATTTTGGACAGATTGTTTATAGCTGTGGGGCTAATGGAAATGAAGTTAGGTTGAGAGAGAGGATCAAGGCAGGAGAATGAGTGTTAAGAAGATAAACTAAAAGGGCGAATTTGGAGAAAATTTGTAGTGCAATTGATATTTCACCTTTCTTGAGCGTATGTTGATAAATTACAGGCCTCTGACTGTCTGAAATGAAGATGAGAAGGTATGAGATAGAGATGATGGTTGTGTGGTGGTTGGAGTGTCAGTGGAAAAGCCACGTTAATTTAGTTATTTTTTAAAATAGGCCTTTAAACTTTAAAGGCCTGTGCATATAGTCAAAAAATTAAAAAAAAAAATCTTCTTTTTGTTTTTTGGTTTTTGGACCATGTCATGGCAATGCTCAGAGTTTACTCCTGTGTCTGCATTTGGGAAATTTTCCTAGAGGTACTCAGAGGACCATGTGAGATGTGGGGTTTGAACTAGGGCTGATTGACTGCAAGGCAAGCACCCTACCTGCTGTACAATCTATCACACTGGCCCAATTTTTTTTTCATGACTTTTAAAAAATTTATTTATTTGTTTTTTTGAGGGTACAGAGATTTATACATTTTTGTGCTCATGTTTCCCTCATACAATGTTCGAGAAACCATCCCTTCACCAGTGCCCATTCTCCACCACAAATAAACCCAGCATCCTTCCCACCCTCCCCAATCCCATCTCACCCCACCCCACCCCACCCTGCCACTGTTCTCTCTTTTGTTCTCCCTTCTGTTCTCTCTCTCTAATTAGGTGTTGTGGTTTGCAATAAAGGTGTTGAGTGGCCATTGTGTTTAGTCTTTAGTCTACATTCAGCACTCATCACCCTCCCCCCCCCCACGCCTGCCCCGTGGCCTCCAACCACATTTTACTTGGTGTCCCCTTTTCTATCTGAGTTGCCCTTTCCCCAGAATGTGAGGCCAGCTTCCAAGCCATGGAGTCAACCTCCTGGTACTTATTTCTACTATTCTTGGGTGTTAGTCTCCTACTCTGTTATTTTATATTCCACAGATGAGTGCAATCTTTCTATATCTATCTCTCGCTTTCTGACTCATTTCACTTAGCATGATACTTTCCATGCTGATCCAATTATATGCAAAGTTCATGACCTCATTTTTTCTAACAGCTGCATAGTATTCCATTGTATAGATGTACCAGAGTTTCTTCAACCAGTCATCTGTTCTAGGGCACTCAGGTTTTTTCCAGATTCTCGCTATTGTAAACAGTGCTGTGATGAATGTATAAGTGCAGATGTCATTTTGACTATACTTTTTTGCTTCTCTGGGATATATTCCCAGCAGTGGTATAGCTGGGTCAAATGGGAGCTCAATATCTAATTTTTTGAGAATCGTCCATATTATTTTCCAAAAGGGCTGAACCAGTCGGCGTTCCCACCAGCAGTGTAGAAGGGTCCCTTTCTCCCCACATCCTCTCCAAGAGTGGTTGCTTTTGTTCTTTTGGATGTGTGCTAGTCTCTGTGGTGTGAGGTGGTATCTCATGGTTGTTTTGATCTGCATCCCCCTGATGATTAGTGACGTAGAGCACGTTTTCATGTGCCTTTTGGCCATTCGTATCTCTTCCTTGGGAAAGTTTCTGTTCATTTCTTCACCCCATTTTCTGATGTGGTTGGATGTTTTCTTCTTGTAGAGTTCAACCAGTGCTTTATATCATTGATAACCATTGATATCAACCCCTTATCTGATGGGTATTGTATAAATATCCTTTCCCATTCTGTATATTGTCTTTGTATTCTGGTCACTGTATCTTTTAAGGTGCAGAAGATTTTTAGTTTAATGTAGTCCCATTTGTTTATCTCTGTTTCCACTTGGTTGGTCAGTTGCATGTTATCTTTGAAGATACCTTTATCTTCGATATTGTGGAGGGTTTTGCCGACCTTGTCTTCAATGTACGTTATGGTTTGTGGTCTGATGTTGAGGTCTTTAATACATTTTGATCTGACTTTTGTGCATGGTGTCAAGTCGAGGTCTAAGCCCATTCTTTTGCATGTGGTTGTCCAGTTGTACCAGCACCATTTATTAAAGAGGCTTTCCTTGCTCCACTTCACATCTCTTGCTCCCTTATCAAAGATTACATGGTCATACATTTGAGGTTGTGTGTACGGATATTCCACCCTGTTCCATTGGTCTGTGACTCTGCCTTTGTTCCAGTACCATGCTGTTTTAATTGTTACTGCTTTGTATTAAAGTTTGAGGTTGGGGAGGGTGATGCCTCCCATCGTCTTTTTCCCAAGAATTGTTTTAGATATCCGTGGGCGTTTGTTGTTCCATATATGAATTTTAGGATTGCTTGATCCATTTCTTTGAAGAAGTTTATGGGTATCCTAATAGAGATCACGTTGAATCTGTATAATGCTTTGGGCAGTATTGCCATTTTGACAATATTGATTCTCCCTATCCATGAGCAGGGTATATGTTTCCATTTCCTCATGTCCTCTTTTATTTCATGGAGTAGCATTTTATAGTTTTCTTTGTAGAAGTCTTTGTAGAAGTACTTGATTTTCTGGAGCACGATTGTGAATGGGATTTCTTTTTTCATGTCCCTTTCCTCTGCCTCATTGTTTGTACATAGGAAGGCCATGGATTTTTGGGTATTGATTTTGAAGCCTGCAACTTTACTGTATAAGTCTATTGTTTCTACGAGTTTCTTAGTAGAGGCTTTAGGCTTCTCTAGATATAGTATCATGTCGTCTGCAAATAGTGAGAGTTTGATTTCTTCCTTTCCTATTAGGATGCCCTTAATCTCTTTTTCTTGCCTAACAGCTATTGCAAGTACTTGCAGTACTATGTTGAATAGAAGTTGTAAGAGTGGGCATCCTTGTCTTGTGCCTGATCTTAGAGGAAAGGCTCTTAGTTATTCCCCATTGAGGATAATGCTTGCCCTAGGCTTGTGGTAGATGGCTTCGACTATCTTGAGGAAAGTTCCTCCAAACTCCATTTTGGTGAAAGTTTTCATCATGAACAAATGTTGGATCTTGTCAAATGCTTTCTCTACATCTATTGATATGATCATATGGTTTTTATCTTTACTTTTGTTGACATGATGGATTATGTTGATTGATTTCCGAATGTTAAACAATCCTTGCACCCATGGGATGAATCCCACTTGGTCATGGTGTATGATCTTTTTGATGAGTTGTTGGATTCTATTTGGTAATATTTTGTTGAGGATCTTCGCATAGGTGTTTATCAGGGATATTTGTCTATAATTTTCTTTCTTAGTGGTGTCTTTGTTTGCTTTTGGTATTAGGGAGATGTGTGCTTCATAGAAACAGTTTGGGAGAGTTCCAGTTTTTTCAATTTCCTGGAAAAGCTTGAGGAGAACTGGCAACAGGTCTTTAAATGTTTGGAAGAATTCACCAGTGAATCCATCTGGGTCTGGGCTTTTGATTTTGGGGAGACTTTTGATTACAGTTTCAATTTCCTTAATATGAATGGGTCTATTCAGGTATTCCAAGTCTTCTTTGTTCAGTCTTGGTACATCGTAATCCAGGAATTCATCCATTTCTTTTAGGTTCTCTTGTTTTGTGGCGTATAGACCTTCATAGTAGTCTCTAATGATCTTTTGAATCTCACTGGTTTCTGTTATGATGTCCCCCTTTTCATTTCCGATTCGATTTATTAGGGTTCTTTCTCTCTCTTTCTTTGTGAGTCTTGCTAGCGGTTTATCAATCCAATTTATTTTCTCGAAGAACCAGCTCTTTGTTTCATTGATCTTTTGGATTGTTTTTTTGGTTTCCATGTCATTAATTTCTGCTCTAATTTTTATTATTTCTTTTCTTCGGTCTGGTTTGGGTTTCTTTTTCTGGTCCTTTTCTAAAGTCTTGAGCCATGATGTCAAGCTATCTATGTGGGCCCTTTCTTCCTTCCTGAGGAATGCTCGGAAAGTTAGAAATTTTCCCCTTAACACGGCTTTAGCTGCATCCCATAGGTTTTGGTAGCTCGTGTCTTCATTCTCATTTGTTTCTAAGTATCTTTTGATTTCTTCCTTGATTTCCTTCCTGACCCACTCATTGTTCAACATTGATTTGTTTAATTTCCAGGAGTTTGATTTGGTTCTCTGTGTCTGTGTGTGGTTAGCTTCTATCTTCAGCGCATCGTGGACTGAAAAGATGGTTGATACAATTTCTATTTTTCTGATTCTATTGAGGTATGTTCTGGGGACCAGTACATGGTCAATTTTGGAAAATGTTCCGTGTGCACTGGAAAAGAATATGTATTCTTTCTTTTGGGGGTGTAAAGCCCTGTTAGGCCTCTATCTTCAATTTCTTCTTTCAAAGTCAGTGTTTCCTTGCTGAATTTTGTTCTTGTCGATCTATCCAGAGGTGACAATGCGGTATTAAAGTCTCTGACTACTATTGTGCTGTTAGTGATGTCCTCTTTAAAGTCTGTTAGGAGTTGTTTTAAATATTTAGTTGGTCGTTCATTAGGTATGTATACGTTTAAGAGTGTGATTTCCTCCTGTTGTACATATCCCTTGATAAATAGAAAATGACCTTCACTGTCCCTTTCTAAACTTTTTCAACCCGAAATCTATGTTGTCGTATACTAGGATGGCCACTCCAGCTTTTTTAATGGAGTTGTTTTCTTGCAGTATTGTTTTCCATCCTTTGACTTTGAGTCTGTGTTTACTCTGTTCAGGTGTGTTTTTTTGCAGGCAGCAGAATGTTGGGTTTAATTTCCAGATCCATTTTGCCACTCTGTGTCTCTTGATAGGTGCATTTAGGCCATTGACATTGAGAGAGATTATTGTGATGTGGTTTTGTGTGATCCTTCTGTGGGGTTTGTTGTTTTATGTGGTTCCTCCTTGTTTTACAGTAGCCCCTTTAGACCATCTTTTAAGTTTGGTTTTGAGTCTATGAAGTTCCTGAGCTGTTTTTTATCCGAGAAATAGTGTATGGTTCCTTTGAGTTTGAGTGAGAGTTTAGCCAGATAAAGTATTCTTGGTGAGGCATTCATTTCGTTGAGTTTTTTCCTATATCCCACCATTGTCTTTGGGCTTGGAGGGTTTCCTCTGACAGGTCTGCTCTCTATCTGAGGGGTGCTCCTTTGTATGTGATTTCCTTTTTTGACCTTGCTGCTTGCAGAATTGTGTCTATCCACAGCATCCGTCATTGTGACTATGATATGCCTTGGAGTCTTTTTATTTGGGTCTCTTTTTGCTGGTACTGTTCAGACTCCTTGGATCTGGATGCCTGCCTTCTCCAGCTCTGGAAATTTCTTAACAATGATGTCTTTGACTGTGTTTTTTTCATTGTGATTATTACTTCCCTGTGGTTCTGGTACTGCAATGAATCTTATGTTGTTCCTCTTGAAGTCATCCCCCAGGGGTCTGATTCGCTCTATATCCATTTTGAGGTCTTTGGCCATGATTTTTTGTTGTCTATAAGCTTTCTGCAGCTCATCTTCATGGTCACTGATTCTGTCTTCAGCTGTAGTCATTCTACTGTTGAGGGCATCTACTGAGATTTTTAATTCATCTACCGATTCCTTTTTTTGTGTGACTTCCATTCATAGCTTTGAAATTTCTGCTCTCATTTCTTCTTTCATTTTTTTGGTAGACTGTTTCAGTGCTTCATTCATATCCTCTCTTAATTTATTGGATGTCTGTTCTATGGTTGCTTGGAGTAGGTCGACTCTCCTCAAGATTTCCTCTTTGAACTCTTTATCTGAGAGGTCGTAGATGTGAGTAGCACCTGTTGAGGTTTCTGGAATCTTTCCTTCTCCCTCTCCTCATGGAGGGGATTTTCGCTGTTTCTTCATATTGTTATGGAAGTATAGAGTTGGAACTTTTTAGTTGTTTATTCCTATTCCCTCCTGCTGTGGGAAGGAGGGGCTCTGGTTGTGCTATTGCTTATGGCAGCCTTGTTCCTATTCTAGAGTTCTTCCCTATACTCAGGTGTTCTTCTTGATTGATGTGGGGTCTTTAATGAAGGCTTAAGGCTAAGTTCTGTTTATGAAGGTTTTGCTAAGCTTCTCTTAATCACTGATAGTTTTTCTAAAGTAAAAGTAAGCTAATGGGCTATTTTAAACTTTATAAAGCGATTGAGATGGCTAAAGTGATTTTCAAAGAAAAAGACAATACCTATTGTGTTAAGGTGAAAAATAATAACTGCGGCCACATTAGTGGCCGCCGCTCTGGCAGGAGACCACGTCCCTTTTGAGACCAAGCCCCCCCGAGATACAGGCCAAGCCCCCAGTATCACCTGGGGAGGCGTGGCCGGGGAGTGGCCTGATTACCTTGAGAGAGGGCCAATATTAGGGAGCCAGGCGGGAAGGCGGGGTACACGGGACGCAGGGTGGGGTGGCTGCTAGGTGTCCAAAGCCTGCGGGACGGTGGCGTGGGAGCTGGGGGGGACCCGGGGAGGTGTGGCCGAGGAGTGGCCTGATTACCTGGAGGGTTACATGACTTTTTAAAGGAATTAAGGATAAAGGTTGATCATATCTCTACAAAGCCAGAATTTCATTTTCTTTTTTTTTTGCACGCACTTCTTTTAAATTGACTGTTTCTTACACACCAGCTAATTTTTATTTCCCATGTAAATATGACAACAGCCTTTTATAGGAGGCACTAATATTTTTCCAAACTCATATTGAGGAAACCAAGGCTAAATGACTTGATCACAGTTACACAGTATCACAGCCAGGATTCAATCTAGGCCTGCCTGCTAATAAATTCCCACTCCTAGATATACTCTTCAGGACTTGAGCAAACAATTTTTTCCTGACTTAATTTAATTTGTATTTGTGTTTTGAATATGAAAAGGGGGACTTGGGTTTATCAAGATTGAGTTTTCTTCTCAGCTTAATTAAAAGCTCTTAATGCTTAGGGACCTCTTTTTATCACAGGATTTTTTATTGCTAAACTTCAAGACATTTTCTTTAAATGTTTGTTCTTTAGAAAAGGTCTTTCTGGGCATTTAGTGTCACTAAATATTAATCAAGAAAGCACTTTAAATTCTAATAATGAAATGCTCTTCCACAATGGAATTTGGAGCAAGGTAATGTTAGCCAGCACTTGCATATTGACTGCTTTATTTCAATGCCTTTCATGTCCTTGAATTTAGAGGACATTTTGTGGCCTTGGGTAGCATTTCTTGCATTAGGTTCTGAGCATGGAATAAATCACACAGGTATCATTTTTCTAATACCTGTATGCTATAAGTTAAATGCTACCAAGAAAAAAGTAAAGCCCTATTTTGCTTTACTTGGAAAGGATCTATTTAGAATTTGTCAAACACCCCATACATAAATAACATGGAAAAGTTAGTTGCAAAGGACTTTCCAATACTTAAAATTATTACTTTTCCCTTATGTGACCCTAACTATTCCATTCCATACCTGGATTTAAATATGTTTAGGGATCTAATGTGCCCCAGCCCAGCATCAAAGTCAAAGTTAAAGTGCTATAAATCTTGAAATTTGAAAGAGCTTTTGAGAATGTTTTACGTTTTAATTTCATACTTGCCTAATTTTAATGTGAGTCAAGAAAGTCGAATGACAGATGTAACTGGTAGTTGGAATAATGGGATGCCATCTATTGAAGAGTAGGGGGACTAAGAGAAAGAGTAGGATAAAGCACATTACTAACGTTTTTGAACCCCTATGCATAGAAAAGAATAATCCCGATTTCACAAAAGAAATCATTGTTTTTGAAGCTAAGTGGATGTTAACTAGTTGGAACTCATGATTGTTATTAATTCCACATCTTCAACCCATCTTTTATTTATCTGCTATTGCTTTACTGCATCAAAAATTTCTGATTTGACTTAACAACGTACTGTCTTCCTTCCTCTTCAAGGTTCTTTGTGCTTTTGTTTTAGCAGTGGAATTGCTGACAAGGATAGTTTTTCTTCCGTTGCCTTTCAGTTCTTTAAATTACAGTCTCCTTCTTCTATCCCATCGAAATTTCCGAAGTACTTAGAGGCTAATTTATAGTGATTCTTTCACTGCCTCCAATTATTAAGGAGTGATAGGTGATGGTGATGACTATACTCTATAACAGTTTGTTTGTCAGCACCCTCTTATTTGCTATTTATCCTTAATTTAATAAACTTGATTGACTTAAAAAATTGCTTGGTAGGAAAAAGTATTTTCCAAGCAGATTAATTGCTCAATTATTTCCTGCAATTTACCTTTACAATACTTACTATGAATTTCAAGGTGATCTTGCTTTTAAAGTGACAGATGGCTGATCAGAAACTGTGTAAGATCATGCCTACGAGAATACTGTTGCCACCAAGTTTAGATTCATTAGGATAATAACTACCAAGCAGTCATTCAAAGGCAAAAATACAGGGAAAGTTTATTGGTTCTATCATAACTCAGAACTGTGTGTAATGTCTCTGTCTTCTTTCACAGGAGAGGTGGTGTCTACCCTTATTGTAATTTTGTTGGAATTTTCCCTTTCTGATGATACTTGGTATATTCTCATTTCCACTTCTTAGGCAACGTATAAATATTAATTGGCATTATTAGGACTCATTGTAAATATGAGATCTGCCAGATATAGAATTGAAAATTGATAGGAATATTGTGTTCTCCTCCTCTTTAGATCACTAATTGGGACTTTATTTGGAAATTTAACTCAAGAAAAACTGTGTACTGCTGCTAATAATTCTTGTCACACTTATGTTAGCATTGTTTTCTGGTGTGTGTGAAACAGATTCTTGCAAATGTGGGTTAAATGACAGAATTTTTTCCCCCCTCATGCTGGAGCCCAATTAACTGCTTTTATTTGTGTGTATTTATTTATTTATTTATGATGGAGTCACACCCAGTGATGTTCAGAGATTACTCCTGGCACTTCACACAATAATTATTCCTGGTGGAGCTTGAGGGACCGTATTGGTCCCAGGGATAGAACCCTGGACAGCCACAGGCAAGCAAGCACCCTACGCTCTGTGCTATCACTCCAGTCCCTCTGCTTCTATTTCTGAATCTTTAATTTACAATTCCCTCTGCCTCAAAAGAACAATTTTGTTCTAAGAAATCAGTTAACTCTATTTGTAAATATAGTCATGGGATATTTGAACTGTATGGCTTTTCACAGCATCTCTAACATGGAATCCAGGACATATATTTATTCCCTATTGGTAGATACTTGTCTCTTAAAAACAGCTGGTGTATACATGTTTGAAAACAGTTAATTTGAGCAGCTGAGACAATCCTCAGCTGGTTTTGTATGTTTGTTGGTTTTTGTTTTTGTTTTATTTTGGCAATTTTGCTGTACCTCTTAGAATTTCCTTTTGTTGGTCTTAAGTTATGGGATCTTTCCACGCTTTCTTGTTGCCATTATTTTATGAAACATTGTCTCTATAAAGTATTTTGTCATAAGGTATACTAGTCGAACCAAATTAAATTAACAACTCTTGCTGGTCTTAACTTTGTTATAATTGTATAGCCTGTGTCATACCTTGTGAAAAGTTTCCATCATTTGTCCTTTAGTCTCAACCAATTGGCATCAATTTTTTAAAAAAATTAATTTCAGAAGACACAAGAACTGCAGACTTAGTTTGGTTGACACTTCACTTCTGAATGAAGAGTTGTAATTATTTATCTCATGTGACATTTGAAAATTAATAGCCAAATAATTTACCTCAGTTGATATATGGAAATAATAATGGTGATGCTCTGTCAGAATGGTGTTAATTAATCATTCCCCACCTCCTGTTCCCCTAAATAAATACACATACTTATACAGTAGCAGTTAAGAATTTTTATAAGGCCAAATGTCTGGTTACTTTTGTAAATTTTAAAAATATTCTTACTGGGGCTGGAGAGAGTACGGGGACACCCACTCAATCCCTGGTAATGCATGGTTCCCCAAGTCTTGTGAGTATAGTCCTGAGGGCAGCCTAGTACCCCCAGGGAGGCCTGAATAATACCCAGCCTTGCAGGCCCCATCCACCACACTGCAGCCTGCAATTGAACTTCTGGCATTGGTGGAGATTGAAGGGAGTGTCCTGGGTCTTTTGAAAATGCCTTGAAAACACCTTACCCCAAAATGTTATACGGCTTATGGCATAGATAAAGAGCATTGTGGATTTAACATCAGATATAAGGACCAATGTCTATATTAGTCACCTGTTTAGCAGAGTGATTTGGGGAAAATCATTAACTGATTCTGAACTTTATTTCCTCATCTGAGATAGAGATTGTGGCCATCGTACCTATATTATAGTCTTTACTCACTTAATTAATATGTGGATTTTAGGCAACACGTGGGGCTGGAGCGATAGCACAGTGGGTAGGGCGTTTGCCTTGCACGTGGCCGACCTGGGTTTGATTTCAATGTTCCTCTTGGAGAGCCTGGAGAGGTACTGAGAGTATACTGCCTGCACGGCAGAGCCTGCTACCCGTGGCAAGTCAAAAACAGTAACAATAAGTCTCACAATGGAGACATTACTGGTGACCGATCAAGCAAATAGATGAACAATGAGACGACAGTGCTATAGTGCTACAGGCAACACCTCATGGTGTTCAGGGCTTACTCCTGGATTTGCACTCAGAGATCACTCTTGGAAAGCTTAGAGGACCGTAAAGGATACCAAGGATAGAACCTGAGTTGGTTGCATGCAAGGCAAATTCTGTATTTGCTGTACTCCTAGAGTGTTTATGAGGATCCCTTGATTTACAAAGTTATTAACAGTTAGGTGTTAGGCATACGATTTGGATCTCCTGGTTTTGTTGTTATTGACTCTGTGGTTTGGACATATTGCAATATTCAAGGGTGATCCAGGTATTTCCCCCTTTACTACAGTTTATTGCCTCAGCCAGTTATTCTGTATACTACTGATGAGGAAGATAATCCTGTGTTTTCTGGCTTACTTAATACATCTTTCAGTTCCATCCAGGTTGCAGTGAATTGCATAAGTTCATCATTTCTTGCAGCTCTATAGTATTCCATTGTGTATTAATGCCGCATAAAGTGAGCATTTCATGATTTAGTCTGAAAGAGAGATCATTAAGGTGATATAGATTAGTTTTCCTACGTTGCTGTTGCATGTTATTGATGATGGAATGGCAATCCCTTAATGCAGTAAACAGTAGGTTGATTTGTCTTGACATTGTAAAACAAACCCATTATAGGCTAAGATGAAGGATTTTGTTTAATGACTAAGTCAAATCATGGGTTTAAGTAGTTTTTTGAAATTCCAAGTTTTGTAAAATTTCCTCATATAAAAGTTCCTGTGTGTGCAGGGACAGGTGGGGAGGGTCATGGGAGAGAAATTGGGAACTTTGGTGGTGGGAAATATACAGTGGTAAAGGGATGGGTATTGGAACATTGTATAACTGAAATCCAATTATGAACAACTTTGTAATTGTGAATCTCAAGGTGATTCAATTAAAAAATAAAAAAATAAAAATTAAAAACTGAAAAAAAGAGTAAAACAGTGGGATGTAACCAAAATGTTGATCCCCCCACCCCTCCAAAGGTCCAACAAATTATTCAGAAAAAAAGTTCACAAACATTGCATTTGATTGAATTTCATTAAATGTTGCAATTGATGACTTTGCATAGGGATATTGTTAACTACCATTTATTATCCTTCAGAAAATTGGAATTTGGGGGCTTCGTGTAATTACTAATAGAAAAGTTTGTGAAGTATTGAAAATTAAGAAAAACAAGGCAGAAGTTTGAGAGAAACCATTGTGGTTTATAAATTAGTGGCAGAACATAAAATGGAAATGAAAATTCCTGTTATATGATTTCAATAGAGTGCTATTTCCATGGACCGGGAGGAAAAATCAATGCAACAAGAGTTTGGAATGAAAGGAAATGCTTATCCAGGCCCCCTCAGTTACCTTGGCCCTCTCCTTCCTGAGTTTGAAAAAGTGATAGGGAGTCATGAAAGAACACTGCTTTCTCCCAGGAAATACTGTGAGAAGAAAGAACTGCTTAAGAGCTCAAACTAATAGATTGCTGTGTATCAGAATTCAATATCCCCAGGCTTTGTAAATGAAAGGAAAATTTACTATCAGCCTATGGGATTTTTTAGTCAAAGTTTAAAAGTTGGCACTTGTGGAATTCAATATGCATGGATTCAATAAAAGCACATTTCAGTGCGTGTTAGATATAATTAAGCAGGGGAAAAAGGAGAGATATTTCTCTGTGAAGAAGTCTTCCAGTTTATATGTCATCAAAATTGTAGTACATTTGGATGAGATGCTATCTGTATTTAGCTCTTAACATTACATTTGAGTATGTTCTCTATTCTGTTCTCAAGAAAAAGATATACTGTCAAGGTCTAAAAATTAGACTTGCAACATTTTCATTGCAAAGGCAAGTATTTCCTTTCTTTTAATCATGAAAATATGTAACTATAAAATAATAACTTGAAACTTCTCATTATTACATAAATAATTTTGCTAATAGAAGAAGAACAGTGATTTCTCCTGAAATCACACAAGCACTATTTTAAGAACACTTAGAGAGTTTGTTTCCTGGAGTGCTTGACAGTTTTCTTCAGAATGGCTGCTTTGTAGAGAAAGTAGTAATTGTTAAACCTTTCCACATGAAGCATACAATTTCTCAAAAGTGCCCTGCATAGGTATATTTTGAGAAAGGTTTCAATTTGGCTGCATAATTTCAGCTTTTGCTATGCTCACAGTGATGATAACATTGAAAAAAAAACTTGGTATGCTGCTTGTTCTCCTACTGCTAAGATTTTTATCACAAACTGCTAGTTTGCAAGAGATTAGCTGCTAAAATGCTCTCCTGATTAATGTGCTAATTAATTAATGCAGCTGCTAAATTGTACTCCTGATTAAAATACACTACATAGAGAATACTGGAAAAACTCCCCAAATTAGTCAGTCATTCCAGGTGCATTTTTACCTTTAAAAAAACCTTAGATAATGAGCAAAGTAAGTGGATTTCTTGCCTGTTTATTGGGGCTATTGAAAGTTCCTTTGTCAGGCTCTCTACACGTCAGATTTAAACTGACTTCATGGTCGGAACAAATTGTGAAACATAGACAAAATTTAGAAGACAATTTTCTCTTTTTCACCAGAAGATAAATTTTCTCTAGAAATACCAGTGTGGTTCAGAAACTAAAATTTCACTAAAATATGTGAGCATTATGTATTTACTCAAACATAGTCAACATGAGGGGTTGGAGCCATAGCACAGCGGGTAGAGCGTTTGCCTTGCACGCAGCCAACCTGGGTTCGAATCCCAGCATCCCATATGGTCCCCTGAGCACCGCCAATAGTAATTCCTGAGTGAAGAGCCAGAAGTAACCCCTGTGCATCGCCGGGTATGACCCAAAAAGAAAAAAAAACAAAACATAGTCAACATGAGTCAAATTTGTGTGCTAAGTAGAATAAGTTAGATGAAGAAAGACAAATACCATAGGATTGCATTCAAGTAGAAGAGAAGCAAATCTGAAAGAAATAAACAAGCAAAGCAAAACAAAAACTGACTTGTAATAAAGAACAAAATTGTGGATATCAGAAAGGAAGAAAAAAAAGGTAATGGGAAAATTGGGTAAAAGGGATCAATTGTACAGTGGAGAATGGAAATTAGACTTTTCGAGGGGCAAGCATAATGTAGTAAGTATATACAGGCATTGATTTATAATAATATATACTACTTAGACACGTAATAAGCAAAAAATAATATTACAAATAAAAATATTACAAACAAACACTATTTAAGTAATTTTTAAAAATGATAATAATAAAATGATAAAAGTCAATAGGCAGTATTGGCGTAAGGCATTTTCCTTGTATGTTATTAGACCTATTTCAATCTCAATGAATTAACCTAGTTAATGTTAATGTTAAATGTAATGTATACGGCCCCCCAGAATTGTCTGGAATGATCATGATCACTGAGCATAGAGCCAGAAGTAAGTCCTAAGCACTTCCAGGGAAGGTCCAAACTTAAAAACAAAATAAAGAGAATAAAATGATAAGAAAAGAAAGGAGAACTTCATTTTACAATTTTGAGACTATGGCTTGCACCTTAAAAATACTTTTCTGATGGATAAACATAAACTCAGGAAAATAGACTTTAAGAACTGCAGAAATAAAAATGAATAAAAATATTTTATTTTTAGTGCTATTTTCTCCAGTGAAGTAAAAGTTGATATGTCTTACAGAAATAAAAGATTTAGATGGATTGACTGGTAGTCATTTGAAGAGATGTGTAAAGTACAAGAGGGAAAATACCTAAAACATGAGCAAAATTCAGTCTAATTGAGTAAGTTGAGATCAAATTGATGAGATCAACTACAGGTTTTTAGAACAGCACCCAGTGCTGTCAGGTTAATAAGGGTAAAGGTAGGGCAGACTTAAAATGCCAGGCTGTGAGTAAACCTTAGATGCAATAAGAAGATTGGACAGATGAGAAAGATGCTAGAGAGAAAAAATAGGTTTTAAATTTTTTTCCATAATCCAGATGTGTGATTTTTGATGTTGAAAATAGCTAACTCTCAATATCATAAAGAATAAAGTCCCTGAGACAGTGGAGCAAGAAAGATGTGGAGGTGTGGTATATCTATATATACCACAGGTATATCTAAACCTGGAATCAACAAAACAAAAGCATTGCATCAAAACTACAGCTTAACTTAAACTCATGCCTTTCAAGAGGCAGGCTGGGGGTGGGAGGGAAACCAGAGTTATTGGTTGAGGTAAGTTGACATGGTGTAATGGGATTGATGTTGAAAAATATGCCTGAAACTCAAAGATTAATAATTCTGTAAATCACAGTACCTTAATAAATGATTAAATTTTCCTCAAATTATTTTTCCATTTGTACCCATAATTTTTTTTCTTTCTTTTTGCATTGGACATTATTTAAAAAAAAACAGAAAATATATTATATTAAAAAATTTCATCTTTAGAATTCCGATTTCTAGGAAAACACATATTATAGGGTTAAAACAATCAAATATTACCAATTAATAGTAGGGAATTCACACTTGTTGAAAAGCGCTTTTAAGGTCAAGACCTGGTTGATATCTGGTGACAAAGCTGACATAAAATAGTTATCTTAATAATAACTTGCATTTTCATGTACTGTGAAGACTACTCAACAATATAGTCTGAAAAACAAAACTGACTAATGAGAACTATCTCCACACCCCCTTTCCCCCCCCCGCCCCCCGCCAGACTGATTCTCCTTTTTGGCACCCTAGGGAGGGATGGGTGAGCTGAGCCCATCACCTGCCCAAATAGAGACCTCACAGCCAAAAATCTCCATAATCCAATTGCCACAATGCTCACAGCCAGACTCCCACAGCTTGGGAACTAGCCTCATCCAGAAATCAGTCTGTTGGAAAACTCAGGTATGTAGTTTTTGTGACCAAAACCTCCAGGATCTCATGGAGTGAGAAATGGGTGATCTCCCTCCATTCCCCTGTTCTTTGTGGAGCCTGGCAGTCACACCCACAAACTGACTCTGGTGCCCTATAAGCTTATTAACCGGCCATGATTAAGAGACTCACATATAAATCTCGAAAGAGATGCTACTGGACCCCAAAGTCACCATCCAGTTAAAAATTTAACTCCAGCTATATCATTATCCCATTCAAAATTTTAGAATTCCTGGAGTGATGTTTCATACTCTAAACTAATGATATACCAAGAGCCAGAGGTAACACACAACATTGGACGTAATGTTAAAGTAGAAGGCAATCAATCTCGATTAAGAAAATATTAGCACACTCTGGGGCTGGAGCGATAGCACAATGGGTAGGGCATTGCACGTGGCCAACCCGGGTTTGATTCCCAGCATCCCATATGGTCCTCTGAGACCACCAGATGTGATTCCTGAGTGCATATCCAGGAGTAACCTCTGTGCATCACTGAGTGTGACCCAAAAAGAAAAAAAGAGAGAAAATATTAGCACACTCAACCCACCCCTGAACCTACATACTTTATTATAAAGTATCCAATCATTGCTCAATGTTGAGGTTGATTGATTGTGGCCTACACTGTCCAGAGGTGGTGAGAGACATTTTGCCATGATTTAACAAAAATCATGCATCTGAAATATGTGAACATTATATATTTACTCAAACATAGTCAACATGAGTCAAATTCCAATACTTGACTTGGTAGCTCTGTAGATACTTGTAGCATTCGTTACTTCTTTCAGGTCATTCCAATTATGTTGTTTCTTTAAAACTCAGCTCCTTAGAATTTACATTCTACCCAACAAAACAGGAATGATTAAGTTATTTATTGTAGTGACTCGGCTATTTAAAAAATGTGCATCTTACAAATTACAACAATGCAGATGGGCCTAGTAGGTGTGTGCTAAGTAGAATAAGTTAGATGAAGAAAGACAAATACCATAGGATTGCATTCAAGTAGAAGAGAAGCAAATCTGAAAGAAATAAACAAAACAAAGCATCTGGGTCCAGGTTTAAAGAGGTGTTCCAGCAACAGCAGTGGTAGTGGTCGCAGCAGTGAGTCCCAGGAGAGCTACAATCAGGACTCCAACAAATTGTCTTGAGCAGGCATGGAAAGGAGTGAGAAGCCTTTCCTTCAGGTCCTCTGAGGCTGACTCCTCCTCTGATTTCCCTGTGACTTCCAGCTGAAATCAGTTTGGAGGGTTGGAGTTTGAGGGTGAAGGGGTTTCTGGAGGTCTGAGGGCTGAATTGGGTGGAAATTTGACTCCTGATGAGGTGTAGTAGGACCCAAAGTTTCTTGATGGGGTTACCATCTTTAGGTGCTCACCAGTTGGTGACTCATGCCTACCCAAGGACAGAGCTGTGAGTTCAAGTGTGGGAGCATGGGTGCGTATGGTGACCGGAAACGGCCTCCTCAGGCCAGCCGACAGTGACAGGTGAAGGAAAGGACCACAGACTGGTTGGTAATCAGTGGCCCTTACTGGAAATTCTTAAGAATTTTTTTTTAATTGAATCACCATGAGACACATCATTACAAAGTTGTTAGTGATCATTTCAGTCATACAATGTTCCAACATGCGGTGTACATTTCTCACCACCACCCCTGTTCCTAGTTTCCCCTCAAGCCCCCACCCCCAATGTAGCCTGTGTCTATGTCAGGCACCTCTCTCTCTCTCTCTCTCTCTCTCTCTCTCTCTCTCTCTGTTTATCTCTTTTTGGCACTATAGTTTGCATTACAGGTACTGAGAGGTTATTATGTTTGGCCCTTTACCTACTTTCAGCACTCAGGTCTTGTCCAGACACAGTGATCATTTCCAACTATCCTTGTTATAGTGGTCCCTTTTCTATCCTAACTGCCCCTGCCCCCCAACTTGTAGCAAGCTCCAACCATTGACCAGTTCTCCTGGTCCCTGTTTTTCCTGGTCTTGGATATTATTCTCATATTGTGTGCTTTTATATTTCATAAATGAGTTCAGTCATTCTATGTCTGTCCCTCTCTCTGACTCATTTCACTCAACATGACATTCTCCATATCCACCTATTTATAAGTGACTTTTATGACTTCATTTTTTTTTTTTGCTTTTTGGGTCACACCTGGCGATGCACAGGGGTTACTCCTGGCTCTGCACTCAGGAATTACCCCTGGCCGTGCTCAGGGGACCATATGGGATGCTGGGATTTGAACCCGGGTCGGCCGCGTGCAAGGCAAACGCCCTACCCGCTGTGCTATCTCTCCAGCCCCTATGACTTCATTTTTACTAGTGGTTGTGAAGCATTTCATTGTGTTGATGTACCATAGTTTGTTTATCCAGTTGTCTGTTCTCGGGAACTCAACTTGTTTCCAGATTCTGGCTATGATGAATTGTGCTGCAATGAACATAGAAATGCAGATAGTATTTCTGCCGTGTGTTTTCAGACTTCCAGGCTATATTCCCAGAAGTGATATTGCTGGTTAATATAGAAGTTCAATTTGTAGTTTTTTGAGGAATGACCATACTGTTTTCCATAAAGGCTTGGCCAGTTGACATTCCCATCAACAATGAAGAAGAGTCCCTCGCCTTCTCCCCTCCCCCAACCCAGAATCCATGCCAGCACTGGTTGTTTTTGATCTTTTTGCAATGCGCAAATCTCTGTGGTGTGAGATAGTATTTCATGATTGTTTTAATTTGCATCACCCTGATGATTAGTGATGTAGAGCATTCTTTTTTTCTCATGTTCCTTTTGGCCATTTGTATTTCTTCTTTGAGGAAGTTTCTGTTCATTTCTTCTCTCCTTTTTTTTTTTTTTGATGGGGTTAGGTGTTTTTTTTTCTTGTAGACTTCTACATTTCCTTATATATTTTTGATATTAATCTCTCATCAGATGACACTCATAGTTCTTACCTGACTTTAAGTATTGTGAATGCATAGTTTGCTCTCTTCAGAGAATTCCTGTGGAGAGATTCCCATTCAAATCACATTGTTTACATTTAGATATGTGAAACTCTTATATGTAGTCCCATTGTTCTTGGTTATTGGTGAGATTGCAAAGATTGGTCATGACTTCTTTTATAGTACTCACCTAAGAGCAGCATTCCTCAACCGGGGCCATATGGCATTCCAAGGAGGCCACAGATAAAAAAGCACATAATTGAAGGTCACATGTATGAGACTAGGGGCCAAATCTATAGAACAGGGGTATCACAAGAAGGGAAGCAGGATGGAAAGGGACCACAGTCAGAACAAGGTTGAGAAACTCTGATGTAGAAGTCTCATAAAAATAACTCAGCTAATTTTAATTCAGGGATCCCGATTCATTTTTTCTTAGTGCCTGGTTTTCTACTTCATTTTTCTAAATGAGAATTGTGCCTGGGACCTGGCTAGATTACACTAAATATATACGGGTTGTTTTTGATGTTTATAAAGAGTCCTCTTCCTTTTTCAAAATTTAGAGAAAAATTAGAAGGGAAAGTTAAAGGACATTATGTAATAATAAAGATAAGTACAATTTAAAATATCTTTAGTATTGTAACATAATCAGACGGGCATGGACCCTACATATATTTTAGTAGCAAGTATCCAAAGAAAATGAAATGCTTTCATTTTGCCCTTGACTAATACTTTTCTAATACACTAAAGTCCTACATGCTGTATTTTGATCGGTGGATTTGCACTTTCTTTTAAACTAATGAATCCGTTCACTCTGCCTATTCTCCACCTGGTCCAGATCTGACCACACTGGGATCTGAATACAAGGAGAGACATGAATGATTCAGCCTAATTTAATGAATGGGGAGTTTGATGCCGAAGTGCTTATAAAAGATCACTTTGGATTAGAAAGGAATGGTTATGGGACATTACCACCTGCAAATTTGTTCATGGCTTTGCCTGAGTTTACAGCTGAGCTTTGGGCTGAAAAGCTCTTAAACATGATTTATCAACAGCCTCAGACACTCCATGGGGTCTGCACTAATTCAACTAGGACTTTTTGCTACTCAAAGAATTTAAGCAGTACTTTCCAAGGGCATCCATGACCTTCACAGATCAATTTAATAGGCCACTTTAAAGTTAAAAACAGAAAAAGTATTTTTTAAAGCCATCACACAGTGTATTCTTAATTTAAACTGCAGTCTTGCTTTACACGACAACATAGAAGTTAAATTTTTCTTCCTTCCTTTCTTTGATATGATTTCTGTCTTTCTTTTCTTTTTTAATGAGAAGTCACTTTTTCAGGGTTCTAAAAATTACCCATCAAACCTGAGCTTCCTTTTGGGAAAGGTCAGGGCTCCACATAAAACTGAACAGTACTACAACTTCGACAATGACAGACTAATGATTATACAATTTGTTGAATCTTTAACTTTGTGACTCCATTAATTGTTAGGGAGGAAATTCTGTCTTTTGGGGGTACAGGCAGGTGATACAGTTCAGTTAACAGGTTTAAACTCCAAGCACTTTAATCTGTCTTATCACATAGAAAATAGTCACTTAAAAATGAAATATATTTTTGGAGGTGAGTTTCATTATATACATATGTATTAGTATATGTATACATACATATATAGTTCTCTCTTGCATTTGTATAAAGTTTTCTTTTACTTCAAAGAGTTTTCTTCATATAAACCTTCCAGAAACTAGGAATAAATAGGTCAAGGAAAATTTTTATTACCTTAGATGGGAAAGAAAGCTTAGAAAGTTTTAGAACCCTTTTTGGCAAAATAAAGATTTTGCCAAAAAATACCCAAATGTTATAAATTTATTAAAATATACTTAACTTTTAGTAGTAGTCAAGTAGATTGTTTTTAAAAGAGGAGAGGAATGAGATAATACTACACATATACCAGACTGGCTAAAATGTAAAAGATGAAGTGTACCATCTTTCATAATTTTGATGAGGACATAGAACAATGGAAACTCTTAGAGTTGGGGCATAGGGAAAGTTGCCTATACAAACTGAAGAGGCATTTGAAAACTTGCTTGGCAGAATCTATATACCATATATTTAGCAATTCTATTTGTATGCCCTACAGATATGATATGTGTAGATACAGGTAACAAAAGACTTATTCAAGAAGATTTGTAGCAGAATTGTCATAGCCCCAAATTGAAAACAACTAAAGGCCCATCAATAGTAGAATGAGAAAATGAACTGAAATAAAGTCACACAGGGAAATATCATACATCACTGAGAATAAATGATTTCTGTTTAGCGCAATGACACGAAGAGTGAAAATAATGTAAGGCCCACAATCTAATATTAACCAAAATAATCCAATGCAAAAGAGTTTATATTGAATGATAATGCCCTTTAGAGGGAAGAACTAACTAATAGCAATGGATGTTAGTGCAGTTATTATTTTGGAGAAGGAAATATATTGACTAGGTTGGATTATGGAAATAACTGGAGTGCAATCATAATTCATTGAATTTTTCTGAAATTTGTGAAGTGGCCATCAGGTATTTTTAAAAAATGTACTGAGCAGTAGTGTATTTGCATATATATATATATACATATATATATATATATATACCCAGTAAATTTTGATTTAAAAATCTATCTTTTGGCTTGTAGCAATGTGGTTTTAATACTTATTTGGTGACAAATATGTAGAATGTAAATCTGATTCCCTTTCTCATTTTCTTTCTTTTGCTCTAGAGGTTGAAGCTAATTTATTTTTCTCCTCCATTATCACAAATGTGCCAAGTCGGAGTAGACAGTAGCTTTTTTCCTCTGAATTAATTTACTTTTCTGAAATTCACCAGATTGATGCCACTGGCTGTATATAGAATGTCCATGGAAAAAATCAGATTCAAAATGAAAAAAAGGCATGAAATAAACTCACTTCTGTTTACTTTGTAACTTTTAAGAATATATATGTGAATCAGCATGTTTTAGAAGTGGAATCTTCTAAGAGTGGCAAAGGGGAGAAGTAATAAAGCAGGAATGCTTATTCGTCAAGAGATTTAAACATATGTATAGGCAGAGTGAGATGATATCCAGGGAAAAGAAGTGAAGAATGACACAATATTCTGATATTTGGTTTCTACAGCAGTGAAACTGCAAAGAGATCTTAAGGTAAGAATTTTTTTCCTAGGCGAATCATGTTCTTCATAGTAACTCTGACAAGGCTTATATCCAACTTCTATTTGAAATAATCACTTATTGAGACCTTTGCTGATATTGTTACTTGCTTCATGCTCTCTTGTGTATACCTGGCATCCTGTAGGAGCATAATGGGGTAGAAAGAGCATGTAGAAGTGTTCTCTGAGTCATAAGGGAGCAAGCCTAGAGAGAATTGGTTGAGAATAAAGAATTTTCCTTTTCATCTTACAGTCAAATTACTGTCATTCGTCATCCTGTATTTCTCTTATTTATTTATTATTTATTTTTTAGATTCTAAGAAATATCTATCTTATGCTGTGTCTGCAATGCTTGCAACATGATAAATGTATCAAGAGATAACTCTTTCATTTAGAACTTGTTTGGGTGACCTGAGGCGTTCAGATTCACATTTATTTAGTGGTCCTATACAGTTTTTAAAGAGATTCAGCTTGACCAGATGTTGCATAGTTACTCGTAAGTCTAGGATTTATGCCCTATTGGGCATTTGTGATGGCAATCAAGAAGGAAATAAGTTATATATTTTTCATGCTGATGCACTAAGACATACCAGCCTTTAATAGAAAAAGGTAGATTTTTAAAACTCAAGTAATAGACACATCTTTTTTTGGTGGGGGGGCAGGGGGCGGCGTATTGGGTCACACCCAGAGATGATCAGGGATTACTCCTGGCTCTATACTTAGGAATTACTCCAAGTTGTGCTTGGGAAATCACAGGGAATCCTGGGGATCGAACCCTGGGTTGACCTTGTGCAAGGAAAACACCCTCACCGCTGTCCTATTGCTCCAGCCCAAGCAGACACAACTAAGTGTGTTGTTTTACCTAAACTCTATGGCTCAGATGAGCTCTGACTGCTGTCACATGACGTTGCTTTCAATACTTCCTAAGCTATCATCAAAATAAAAATAGAATTTCTTTGTGGAGCAAAATAATATTTTTATGCTACTGGTGAAAAAGCAGTGAGATGTTTCCCATTCTAACTTTTACTCTCCAATAGCCACCCTACCACTGGCCAATTTCTTTTTACACTAGAGATGAATTCTGCTTTTGTCCTTTTTTTTCTCTAGCTCTTGCCATTTATTTATTTATTTATTCATTTATCTATTTCTTTATTTACTTATTCATTCATTCATTTATTTACTATGAGATACAATTACAAAAATTTCATGCTTGAACTTCGATCATATGGTCATCAAACACCCATCCCTTCATCAGTGCACATTTCCCACCACCAAAATCCCCCATCCCACACATCCCCCTGCTGTGTGGCAGGGAATTTGCAAAGTATTCTTTCTCTACTTTAGTTACTTTGGATATTTCGAGACCAGTCCTACCACCCTTCATACCTGCAGAAAATACAATTGCTAGACGATGAGTTTTGTATTGCTTGTCATGGGTATAATACAATGTCATGCAGCCGCAAGAGTGGTCACATGATCAAGGAATTCTAAGATTTTAATAATTACGGTCTGAAGAAATTGCTGTTGCAAGTTACTCGGGTCCAAGATGCCTGTGTGTTGTCTCTGGACCATGGCCACATGGGAGCTGGTGCTTCTTGTTGGCTTCTAGAAAATGGTGACCACTGGAGCTCTTTGAGGGCAGGCAGAGGGTCAGCACCTGCCCCCATTTGGAGCGGCCCAGCAGAGAAGGCCTATTGCAAAGTCCTGGGCTCTCTCTGCCGCAAGTTGCTCATGTCCGAGATTTCTGCATGTGTCTCTGGATCGTGGCCACCTGGGAGCTTAAGTAGATAGTGGGAGGAAGTGGCATCATCTCTGCGTCCCATCAGGGGGGAGGAAGGATGGCCCACTCCTCCTCTGTCCCGCAAGACTTGGGATTTACCATCACCGGGGCTCATACCTGATACTTCCTGTTGGCTTCTAGGAAATGGGTGACCGCTGGAGCTCTTAGCAGGCAGGCGGTGGGATGGCACCTGCCCCGTCTGTGTGTCCTCTGCTTTTGTCTTTCATTCAAGAACTGTTAGTTACTTTGCTTCATATATAGTATATGGAAATTTGTCTGTATGCTCATTCTCTGAAGAGATGACACAAGCATTAGACTACAGTTCTGATGGCCTCTTCAAGAAAGTCCCATAAGAAAATTTATCTTCATGCATGAACAAAGTAAAAATAAATGCCTCTTCATTCTATTATGTTGATGTTTAATAATTTAAGGTATAATTGTTGGGTTGGAGTGTTTTTAGCCATATATATTTTTTATTTATAAGCAGTTTTTCTTTTTTCTTCCTCCTTTTTTTACCTTCTCCTTTTCCTCCTACTCATTCTTAATTTTTCCTCTTTCCTCTCTGTTACGAAAAGATCACATTGAACATACTTTCAAAAATAAAAATTTTGAAATTGAGATTTCAAAATGAAAGAAGTTTTGTTTATTTTGTTATTTTGATCTTCCACAACTTTGAGTAGGTTTATAGTACTTGCCCCACTTAAGGTAGGAAATATTTCCTCTTGAAGTTATGAAAGAAAAAAGAACTGAAATTTAACAATAAGTTAAATTTTTTCTTTTTAAGAACTTGTTTCCTATCTCTGATGGTAGATCTAATAGGTTTTTTTTATGATTTAAGTACATTTTTCCCTTTTTTCTGCTTGCTTTGACTTATGGACAATATATATATATAGTGCCTGAACTCAATAGTGCTTACGTTAGTGAATAGGATAAAAGTGGTGCCATTTTTATTTCTCAGTATAATGCAAAAGACACACAGATGCAGTCTAGTCTAGTATCTTATTTTCTTATTTGATGCGCCATTCACCATAGATTCAGTCTTTTTCTTTCCTGTGCCTCCCCCCCCCCTTTTTTTTTTAACTCGTTTTCCTTCCTGTGGTCCTTATCCTAGTTGGTGACACTCATTTATGTGATTTTTTTCACATATGGTTTTCTTGGAGATTCTTGGGGCCCAAGGGCCCTCGTTGAGAAAAGTTGTTCTAATTCACTCATTCAGTTTCATCATATACGTGTGTGTGTGTGTGTGTGTGTGTGTGTGTGGTGCAGACTGGTAACTACATGCTATGTGATATATTTTCAACAAATGTTTAATAAAACATTTTTCCTAGCTATTTTTCTATCTTTCTGATTTCTCTATACTTCCTCTACAATACCTTTTGGTTGTTGAAGACTAATCAACAATTAAAATGTAAATTTGGAGCACATGAAGATGGTAAAGGGATTAAGGTACATGCCTTGCATGTGATTGAGCTCAGTGTGATCCCTAACACTACATGTTCCCTTAGCATCATGAGGGGTGGTTCTGGTGGCCCCCAAGTACTGGGGAAGCACTATATCCTCAGGCCCTCACACTAAATTACCAGCCTGTTTGGCAAAGAGTTGGAAAAGGGGCCCCTGAGCCTTCTGAGCATTATTTTGTAGCGTCCTCTAATAATCACTGTATCACTGTCATCCCATTGTTCATTGATTTGCTCAAGCAGGTCCAGTAACGTCTCCATTTGTCCTATCCTAGCCCTGAGATTTTAGCAGCCTCTTTACTTGTCCTTCCCGATGGTGCTGCATTGGAGGCTCTTTCAGGGTCAGGGGAATGAGACCCATCATTGTATCCTCTAATAAGACAAAATAAATAAAATACAATTTTTGTTAGTGGTAGAGCTCATGCTTGACCTCCTATTCAGCATTTGCAGGAGAAACCTCGGTATTGTTTACTAGCAGAGACAGAGCTTGCCTGGAATCATTGGATTTTATTCATTATATTCAGTTCCTAAACTTGTTATAACTATCATCTGGAGATCTCCCTCTTTGCGTGTATATAAAATGTTTTAAATAAATACCTATGGATCCTCTTAAACTACAGATCTTAATTCAGTATATCTGGAGTAGAACCTGATGTTCAGTATTTATGTTTCTAGGTGATGCTGATACAGTTGATTCACTATCAACACCTTTGACATCAAGAATCTCAGACACTTCTAAGAATTCAGATATCTAGTTCCCTTGATTCCAAGGACAAGAGCATGGCAATTTGTATTTTTATCTTATCTCTTAGCCAGTTCTTCCAATTCTATTTTGTGGTTGTTGTTGTTGTTGAGCACAGAGAAGATCTCTATCCAGAGTTTCTCATCTCTTTAGTGCCTTTGAAATATACAAATATTGTTACCCTAGTGTGGTGGTTCAAAAGTTAATGGTCTCAGTTTTGTTGTTTTGTTATTTTATTTTGCTTGACTCGGCTATTTGTCAAAAATCCAAGAGGGGTATCCGACTATTTTCTGGAAAGTTTAGTTCAATGCATAAAAGCTCTAAGGTATTAAAATAATTTCAGGGCCATTCAATTTGACATACAGATTTCATCAGTGCTTTAAAAAGCCTTCTTAAACCTCTATATAATAGTTCTTTTTTTTCAGATCTAAATAAATAACACATTGAGCTTGAAACCAGAAATTTCTTATCATCTCTGAATTTACTCTTCCTGAGTCCAGATAAAAAGTGTTTAATCCCCTGAAGATATAGACAGTTATGTGAGCTGTTTGTATTGATAAAAGGGAGTCATGGTTAGAGAGGAATGACCACGTTCAACCGTAAAAGTTGAAGCTGTATAAATCATCAAATAACGTGGGAATTGGAAAATATCATTATAAGCAACTTGTGTGAACCCCTGATGTTTTAAATTAGCCATGAAATGGGACCCGTCTTGTAATATTTTGGAGCCTCTAAAAATCCCAGCTTTTAAATCAAACTTTCTCTATTTGGCAGCAACACAGGAGGCCGATGAAATAATTTACAACCCTTTGCTTGTTAGTTATCCCCTTTAAGCATGCTAGAAGGGAGGAAAACATTATTAATCCCCATTTTATGGATGACGGGATTGAGGTATTAAGATGACTCGAAACTTTGATTTAACCAACACTTGCATTTTTTAGTTTCAGTCCAGGGCTCTTATCATTACTTATTCCAGAGTTCTTGCTTTTATTATTTTGGCTTATCTAGATAAATACCATGAACTTACTTTTCAGAGGATAACTTAAGCCACTTAGAAACACTGGGGTAAATTTAGCTGTTTTCTAAGATTGGTGGATAAAGTACAGTTTATTAGCACTATTGTTTTATTTTTGTTGGTGTTACCTTAACCTTTTTACATCTTCAAATAATTAATAACTTAGAATCACTGGCTTAGAATTTATTGCAGGTATTTTTGACAATCAAGTGATGAAGAAAATTCTAAATAGAAGCCACTTTGGAAAAGTCCCTTAATATTTTATTCTCCAGTTTACATTTGATAGTGGTTTAGGCTCTGGAAACTTTTTTTAAACACATAGAAAGTTTTTAAATGATTTCAGTAATTTTCCTTAAAACCTGATATTTCATAAAACAGCTAAAAAGATGAGTTCTGGGGCAGGAAAGATTGTTTGAGTTTATAAGGTGCTTGCGTGGTACACAGTGAGAACACATTCAATCCCTGGCACAGTGTATGGTCCTATTGTCATTGCTTGGAGTGATCCCTGAGAACAGAACCAGGAGTAAGCTCTGAGAACAATGACAAATAATATCATTTGATGCTTGCTTTTAAAATTAAAGAAAATGCAAAGGTAGGTGTAAAGCCCACTTATTATTTTTGTTTCAAATTCTCTTGCTGTGGCAAAGGAAGTAACTGAGAGGGGCAGAGGGAGGATCACCCTCTCCTATCTCCTGGATCAGATAGGTTTTATAGACTTAATAGCCTGCTTAATCATTTCTCAAAGTGTAGCACCAGAAGGTCAGCATCAAGATCATCTCAAGTTTCTAAATAAAAGAAAGCTACCATTACTTTACCTGGAAGCTCTTGAAACCTGATTTGGAGTGGAGGGAGAGCTATGTCTATTGTCTTGAAATTTGTACTTTTAACAAGCTCTTCAAGTCTTTCATGGCTACAAACATGAGGTCCACTCTGTAAAAGAGCCTTGATTTTCATGTCATTGAGCTATTCTAGTGTGCATGGGAATTGCTTGGCTAGCTCTTAGATTGCTATGTATCACTATAGAGTGAATATTTTTCCTTGAAATAAGTTTCAATTAAGGTTAAATAAGTGAAAGAGTAAAACTAATTTACAGCTAGCAAAATCCTTTGGATGGTAAGCAATCCAGCTCAGCAAGAAGACTGGATGTTTCTGAAACCTAACCTAACGTTTTGATCCAGGTGGTTGGTTAGACTCCTTGAAAAGGAAACTTGTTTAGGTTAAACACCTGGGACTGTCTTTAGATTTATTCCTCCTCGTGGACTTCTTGGCAGTAGTTAATAGTGACAGAACACCTGCGCTTGTTAGAGAGGCTGCAGCAATTTTTCTTGGTAAGGCAATTTGCTTTAACTATCCACATATCTTGATAACCTTCTTAGTTCAAGCACTAACTTTGACATTGGCTTTAAATTGCATAAACACTTTAGCGACTAGCACAACCACAGGGCACAGAGCACAGTGGCATGAAGTGCAAAGGGTCATTCTAAAGTCCCCATTGCTTCATTTTTGATCCCCTAGTTGACTTTGAATAGCATGTTCTAGTTGCCTGAAGTAGTGTACTGGGTAAACAAACATTGTAAGCTCTAAAGTGATAGAGAAATGTAACAGAATATTACTAACATCACTGTCAATAGGGCCAGTGTCAGGTAAAGTTCTCTTTAGATTTGCTTTCGGAGACAAAGAGCAGTTTTTAAAGAAAAATTTCAAAATACCAGATATCATAAGTATTGAAATATGTAGACACAGAATTCCCCTGTTTTAGAGCTTTTTCTTAAGATCTCATTTCACAGAAAACTGTTTCTGTCAGTTCTATTTCCATGGTTGTATGTTCCTCAAATGATGGCCTGTGGTAGAAAAGGAACCATCTGTGTAAGAAATGCCCAAGGGTTCCCTGAAGCTAATGGGTCTGTACAACCTTGTCACAAAGAACAGAAAAATGGAAACGAAACTTTCCTGTGATTTGGGTAGAGCTTATTAACTTATTATATTTTTCTTATAAAGTCAAAGAATTTTCCTAGATCACCTTTAATATAGTTTTAGTTATAAGAGCTCGGAGGCTCAATGAAATCTCTTAGAAGGAGGCAAGAGAAAAGTAAAAGCTTTCTTTCTCTCTCTTTTTTTATGCAGTAATAATGAACGTAAGGAACAAAGAGACACAGATGGAATAGGCTAAATTTTGGTTGAGAGAGCACCCTGCCTTTACTTGACGAAGATTCCATGGTACTGAGCAAGGGAGTAACTTCTCTGGTATTCAGAAAAACAAACAAGAAACAAAGTAAATAAATCACAAAATCATAACTAGTTTTCTTATAGTCAAAAGTGATTTAATATCTACTTGGCTCTCTGTTAGTTTCATGAATTATTCATGAATTCCTTTGGGTACTACCTGTAGTTGATCTAGTTATATGGCTTCACTGATACAGGCAGTGTCATGCTTGGCTTATAGAAGCCAGTAAATTAAAGACAGTTTATGGGAGGAATGCTAAAGGTGGCTGAGATAAATCTGAAAAGTTACTTCAGTTCATTTAAAGAGCTTCTGAAATAGAAATAATAACTGTGGTATGAGTGGTAGGGCTCTTATCCTATTTTCTTTGTTTGCTAATGGCTATGAAAGTTAATCTCCCCCACTCCTCAGTGACAAAAATTTACAAATAATAACGGTATAAGGACAGTCTCTGTGCTAAAATGAAAATTCCTTGGCCATGTCTTATGTTATTGACTTTGCCTTCTAAATATTGTACCAGAGGATAAATAAACATGAATATTTAACATATTTTAAGGAGAAATCAATAGGCATATATTTACTGGCTGACTTTAATTTGTGTGTGTGTGTGTGGTGCTAAAACTCCAATCCATGCCTCACACATGCAAGGCAAGTCTTCCATCCCTCAGCTACAATCCAGGCTGAAATGAATTGTTAGAACAAAGCAAATTGCTTTGAAAAGGCTGAAGTTTAGTTGGATGCAACCAGGAATAGTTGGAGAGGAAGACTATTTGAAATAAAATCATCCAGATAGATCACTGGAGGGAGCTCTAACTTCATGACAAAACCAGAATTGAATTCTTTGTTTTTAAATTTCACGTATGCCCAAATACCCCTTCCCACCTCCTCAAACCAACAATACTGTGATGAATAGATAGTGGCACACTGGTGGTGAGTCTGGGGTGATAACACTCTATCCCTATAGCATAAAAACATTTACACTTTTGAAAAAAATAAAACATCATGTCAATAAAAAATTAATTTAAAAAGAACAATAAATATAAAATTATTTGGGACAAATAATGTGTTTTGGGAACATCCTATGCCACACTCGCTTATAAAGAAAGCAAACTGCTACCTAGAACCAGCAATATCAAACAGATCAAGATCTAGGATTACATAAGGAGACTTGTTATTACTTGGTCTGGAAAAGTATGTAGAATGATAAGCTTTCTCACTGCACTCCGACGCTTGCTCCCCACAAGGAGCATCACTCTCAAGTTCACACAGGCCAGCTCAAATGGGGATCTAGCTCTGGGGATGCAGTGGTGACCAATTCCAGGTAGCTGCTTAGTGGCCTGGTGTGGGGTGTGCAGGGCTGCTCTGTAAAGTGATGCTTGGCTCCATCCTTGGCAGCATCTCAGGTCTACCTTCTTCAGACCAGTTCCATAAATGACAATTTGTCAGAGGCTGTGGTATGTTTGACAGTTCCTAGATAAGCATTACCTTTATTTTGTCTCTGTAAGTCTTTGGACTTTCTCTTGTTTTTATATTGTAAATTTTGAAAGAGCTGAACTATATGAGTTCTAATATCCTTTCTAATTTATAAGCTATGACCATCACATTAAAATCGCTCACTTGATTTTGGAATGTATATATCCCTACTTTGATTTTGGGTCTGCATCAAAAAACCTTGAAAATGCTGTTTCTAACTTAAAAAAAAACCCATACAGAATGTTTTCTAATAAATTTTCTATATCCTCCTCCCTTTACATCTTATCTCCTACTTCTCCTTTCATTACTTACTTGAACATTTTTCAAGTTAAGAAGCAAAAATGTTGAAAGTAGCAAACCGAAAAATGAATCTCTGAATGTCTAACTTCTTCAGGATGAGAGCAGGCCTGGTAGGGAATTTCTGATACTTTGGCAACAAGGGAGTAGGATATTCTGGTTGGAATTGGTTGGATTAAGGTTTTACTCAAACCATGATATTATTTGTGGCACCCAATGCAAAATAAAAAAGCAGTTCCCTGTTCAAAAATTTCTAAGACTTTTCAGCTGGTAATGACAAAACCAAGCACAGGGCATGTCTGAGCATAGCATTAGGTGAAATGGCACAGGCCATCTGCTTATGTAATAATGAGGACTAAGGGTTGAGCTGGAGAGATGTATAAAACTAGGCTAGACTCTGAAAATGTTTTTCTTTTCTGCTTTTTGGGTCACACCCAGAGATGCACAGGGGTTACTCCTGGCTTATGCACTCAGAAATTACTCCTGGCGGTGCTTGGGGGACCATATGAGATGCTGGGAATTAAACCCGGGTCAGTCATGTGCAAGGCAAACACCCTACCCGCTGTGCTATCATTCTAACCCCTAGACTCTGAAAGTTTTATCCATGGAAACAAATATTGAAAATAATAAAAATAAAGCCCCAGTCTCTCCTTCCAGTTTATTTTCTACAAGGTGAGAAACTGTTTCAACAAAGAAGCTGTGGTTGTGTTTTGGCCAAATCCTTAGAAAGATAATTAGTTAAATAGTTTTGGAAAGAACACTTTGGTATGAGAGGTGTTGAAATCATATGATAATTTTGTTTATACCAATTAAAAATTTCAATCTGAGAAGATGTAATAGTTTCTTCCAAATAGTCACAAGAAATTGGAAAGCAGGCTGGAAATACAAACAGTGGCACAAAGATTGACAAGAAATATCCTGAAGGGGCTGGCAGAGTGTGGGGGAAAAGTAGTGTTAAGAAGACTGGAAACATTTAGGTTACTTCTGTGACACCACTATCCTTAAAATTATTAAAACAAGATATGCTGTAAGACAACTGTACAACTTCTTGCTGGTGTTTTTAATAACATTTTATTTTTGTAATATCTTATTCATTTAGTGGAAGGAAAAATTATGTTGGCAATAATGTACTATTGTACTATAACATTCTGTGGGATATTTTGTGATTTCAAAACAACTTCTAGGCTATTCTTTTCACCTTGAATAAGCTCTATTATTCTGTACTGATTGACTTTATGACACTGTTCCTTGATATTCACTTTTATTTGAGCTCAGAACTCGAAGTAAATTGTGTTAATATTTTAGGTAGCATTTTCCAATTTGCATTGGTTGAGATCTGGAGCAAGACAATTCAGAGATGTGAATGTGTTTTCTCTGCTCTATGTAGTATTGTTTGCTGTCGTCCTGATTGCCTCAGAGAGCTTCTATTGTCCTCTCAGACTGTGACTTAGAAGACATTCCTCCAGCCTTTTGTGGTACAAGTGAGTTTGTGTTACTTCCTTTGTCACCTCCTCTGCTCTCTAAACCCCAAGTCTCCTACTTCTTACCCTCCTCTCTTACACTAATCTGTATTTCTTCCCTTTCTCTTCAGAGAGAAGCTTAGGTTTTTCTCAGGGAGAATCTCAGTTTTCCCAATGTTCTTTAGCAAACCCTCTGCAGTAAGACCCCTTTAGCTTACATTTATTAATTCTGCTATAGTTTATGATGTTAAAAAAAGTTCTCAAAGAACACTGTGGAAAAGTACAGAGCCTGACAAACTTGACTTGGTTTGTTATCCACCAATGGATAACATAGGGGTGCCCTTCTAAGTAATATGTTTACCTTTTCCTCAATCCTGATGCTACCATAAGTATCAAACCAAATGGGTGTATTATAGGTAGAATTTATATCACAGGGAAGACTAGAGAAGAGTTGACTTACATAAAATAAAGAGTAATGAACTGTGACCTTAAAATAACAAAGTTGCTTGCCTTCGAAAGATATGCTAATTGTCGGATGGTATATCATATCCCTTTTGTATGATCTAATATAAGGTGTTGGCTGACCAAAGATAATTAGGAGAAGCTAAAATTTAGGGGCTTGAAGATAGGCCTTAATTATGGCCGTTACACTCAATTTATAATGAAAGTAGATTGAACTTAGTAAAACCCTTAGAGCTAATGCTCTTGGGATAATTTAAAATGAAACAGTTTCATATTGAAATCCATTAGTCATTTCTTTAGCAAACCCTCTTTGGTAAGACCCCCTTAGCTTAAATTTCTTAATTCTGCTATAGTTTATGATGTTATGACAAGGTCTTAAAGAACACTGTGTAATGTGGTCTGTAAAAATAGTTTTCACCTAGTTTTTAGATTCTGAAATGACTTGAGAAAAAATACAGAAATTACAGCCTGGTATAATAATTTAGAGAATGCAGCTTTCTTTGGAGTGGTATCAATCATTATCATTATCACAGATTTTAGGAACTATTAATTGTGGAATTTTAAAAAGATTACCAAGAAAAATAGTTTTTTACTAATAGAAATGACAACAACAAATAAATATTATGAAATGGGTGAGAAAGTATTTCCTCATTATTACCAGATATTATTTTTGTGATATTGCATGTTAGATTTTATTTATGGCTAAAATCTACCCAGTTGCATAAAGAAACAAAGGGCATTTCTACTTAGATTTTAATGTTACTTTAAATATGAAATAATTTTGATCTTTCTTGCAAAAATGGTGTGGAAAATTTCTGTTTATCACCAAGCATTCCCTAAGGTTAAAATATTCTAAACATTTTACATGAAGTTTAGTGATAAACTTAATGTAGTAGATTGCAACATACATGTAGATATATTCAAATGTTGATTTGATTTTTCATACCTCACAATATTAAAATATAAAGTTATTTCAATTAGAGAATAGAACAGTGATCCAATCAAGAAAATTAATATTGGCATAATGATATTAACTAAAATACAGATGTTGTTTGAATTGCAACAGCTTTCCCATTAATGTCTTTTTTCTGTCACAGTATTGAATTGAAAATCATGCATTACATTCAAGTCTATTTAATCTCTAGTCTATGAATGTTCCTCAGTCTTTCTTATCTTTCATGATTAGTGTTAATTTTAAACAGGATTTATTTCTTTATTTTGAATAATAATGAAAGCAAATCTCCTCTTGTTTGGAACTTTAAAAGAAAAACATGGTAGAGTACTCTATGCTAATTTTTAATGTAATCATTTTGAAATTATTGGCTTGAAAATAATAAGTTAAAAATCATGATGGCTTTTTAATTTTTCAAAGGAAAAATTATTTTCTGCACACTGGTTTCTTATAGAAAGGCTTTGGGATTTAGAATGTAGAAGTTTTGCAAGAAATGAAATTGATATAATTGTTTTATGGTCTCTAAAGCTTAAATTCAAAATTCTTTTAATTGCATGACACACATATGACCATTTACTTGATTTAATACTTAAATTCATAGTAATATTGTCATATTATGAATTTAAACAGTTGTATTATGTTTCTGACTTATTTGAGTTCCTTGAAGACATTTTTTGTAAATCTAATCATAATGAAATACATTTTCTGAAATGTGTATGTAATTCTCTACAACATTGTGGAGTGCTTTACAAAAAGAAAATAAAAATACATATTGTTTAATAGAGCTATTTCTTCAGGTCAGAGTACAAAGGAAAGTCACAATTTTCTTAAAATTAAAATACATGTGACTGTACTCTTACCATCTTTAAAGTGTTACTGTCTAAGCACCTGGAACAAATCTTTGAATATTCCCAGTACTCTCTGGATTTTTATTGGCACTTGGAGGCCAGGAGAGTCCTAGAGTCTAGAGAGTTCCTTCTGTAACCTAATTGCTAAATGCCATGGAATAGTAAGCCTACAAATCCTTGTGAAGCTGAGGATTTTATGCCCTATTTACTTCCAATGGAATGATAGCATAGCGGGTAAGGCATTTGCCTTGCACATGGCCAATCCGGGTTTGATTCCTCCGTCCCTCTCGGAGAGCTACTGAGAGTATCCCACCCACATGGCAGAGCCTGGCAAGCTATCCGTGGCATATCGGATATGCCAAAAACAGTGACAAGAAGTCTCACAATGGAGACAGTACGGGTACCCGCTCAAGCAAATTGATGAACAGAGAGATGACAGTGATACAGTGCTACTTCCAATCCTGAAAGGCACAACACTCAGAGTCAAAGAATGTTTCTCTGCTGTGGTGCAGCATCTAGAAGTTCATTTTCTGATTCCTAGAAGGAAAACCAGAAAATTGAACCATTAGCCATGTAGTTTCACTTTTGCATCAGGTGGTTTCCTAATATTTATCAATTATCTCTGTTCACTGAAGGTCATGTGCCTGGATGGTGGGGCAATTGAGTTGGGAGAACAGAGTCTTACTCATAATAATATGTGATAATATGGTATTATCACACTGCAGGAGCCCACAACTATTTCTGGTACTATTATCTAAGCTCTTCTAATACTCAAAAGAGAGGCACCACAAAGCTAAAGAGGTAAAAGGGAGTTTCAGAGTCTACAATGAGGCTAGTGTGTTAGAGGAGTATGGCCTTTCTAGTGTAAAATTTATCCAGGCTTCTTGGTTATTGTCATTTCTACGAAACATTTTCACTTCTTTGTTACTCTATTTCTTCCTGAAAAGGAGGGATGTAGATTATATGTTCAGATTTAAAGGTATGTTTATTAGCATTAGATCAAATGCATAATTGTATGTATACATATATTCATAATTAATATCTTCATACACATATGTGTAAGAATAGAACTGGAAGGACATTTTATTTGGTTTGTTTTGGGGTCAAGTTAGGCAGTGCACAGGAATCATACCTAGAGGGCTGGGGAGGGGGGCCAATTAGGTGCAGGAGATTGAACCGTGATCACCATATGCATAGCAAGTGCCTCATCTGCTGTAGTATCTCTTTGGTCCCTGAAATTTATATATATTACATATATATAATATATCAATTATATAAATGTATATAAAATATTCTGGTAGGACGTTTGTCTTGCACGTGGCCGACCCAGGTTCTTTTGGAGAGCCCAGCAAGCTACTAAGAGTATCCCACCCACACAGCAGAGCCTGGCAAGCTCCCCATGGCGTATTTTATATGCCAAAAACAGTAACAAGTCTCACAATGGAGACGTTACTGGTGCCTATTGCAGCAAATCGATGAACAACAGGACTACAGTGCTACAGTGCTACAGTGATATATAAATGTTTATATAATTATGTATATATATATAAAATTAAAGAATAATGTTACAAACCAGCATGTCCTAGTTACTTAAACCAATAAAGACATCCTGGATCAGAGAGATAGTTAAAAGGGTTGAAGGTGTACCTTAATGCATGGGAACCTAGGTTAAATCTCTAGCACCACTTGCTACCATTCCACCTCCACCGTCAGACTGAACTTGGAAGTTGTCAAGGACTGCTGGGAAGGCCCCTCTTTAAAGAAAGGAACACAGAATAAAGGTGTCCTATAGCAAGCTTGATGGAAGGAGCAAATCTCGAAATAGGGACAGGTTCTTCAAGTCATTACTCCTCAGTGTTCCCAGATTTTCTGCCTGGGCGGGGCTGAGGAAAATAATTTCGTTGCAGTGAAGGGACAAGATGCAGTTATCCTGAAGTTACATTTCCAGAACTTGCTTTTTGTTCTCCATTTCCCTCTTCTTCTTGTTCTTTCATCCTCTGTTTATTTGGAGGTGGTTTGGAAACATATACTAAAGCACTGGATTATAAATCAGCAGAAACATCCTGCCCTGGGTAATTCTAAACCAGCATAATCGTTGATTGTATGTTAAACAAAGAAGTAATCATTTAATTGCTCTGAAGCTTCATGCAAATAAATGTGTAAATTTTCATGCAGTTAGAACAAAAAGTAGGATGTAAATTACAACAGGACGAAAATTTTGTCTATTTCTCAACTCAGGGAAGGGACCACCAAGTAAAATGTGGTCGGAGGTCATGTGGGGGAAGGGTGATGCGGGCCGAATACAGACTAGAGACTGAACACAATGGCCACTCAAGACCTTTATTGCAAACCACAACACCTAATCAGAGAGAGAGAAAAAAAGGGAATACTCTGCCATAGTGGCAGTGTGGGGTGGGGGGAGACGGGACTGGGGAGGGTGGGAGGGATGTTGGGTTTACTGGTGGTGGAGAATGGGCACTGGTAAAGGGATGGGTTATCGAACTTTGTATGGGGGAAACATGAGCACAAAAATGTATAAATCTGTAACTGTACCCTCACGATGACTCTCTAATTAAAAATAAACTAATAAAAAAATAAAAAAAAACTTTGCAATAAAAAAAAGAAAATTTTGTCTATTTCTTTGGTCAATTTTGAATTTCTTTGTAATAGTAGTGGTTTACAGTAAGAGTTGAATAAATATCTGCTGTTGAAAAGTTAAAGGTCTAGAAAGGGATGAATTGAACTTATCAAATACACTACCTAATGTACTATAACAATTCTTATAAGAAAGTCCTTTGCTGTTATTAGAATGGTATGTATTGCATATTATCAGCACTTAAGACACTGTAACAGCTAAGCAAAGTGTTTGTATCATTTTATGTAATTTATTTTTTATAAGTTGTTTTAGTAAAACACACATATATAGTTGAAGATAGTATGCATTCAAGTTACAGATTTTGATAGAAATAAAATAGGTGACACTAGTTTGGTGCAACTAATACAGTTTAAATTGAATTATCAGGTGTGAATTTTGAAAGTAGTAAAACCAGTTTGGTTTATAGAGTCTCAGACTAAAAATCTATTTTATTAATTAAATAATTAAAATTTGCATGAAATGTTTAAAAATCAAACCATTCCAGTAGTAGAGGTAATTGGCAATTATGAAAAGGGAAAAATATCTATTTGTGTTATAAAAAGGACATCATAATATTTTTCCATGTTTTTCCAATAAATTACCATGTTTGATAAAGGTAAAAAAATGTTTTATAGACTGCAGAGCCATGAGTAAGCCCTGAGCTGGACTGCTTTGTTAATCCTAAAATAGATAACAATGAGGTTATGTTGACATAGTTTCTTTGTTAAAATGATTTGGATCATAATTATAATAGATTCTTTTGTTCAAATTCTTTTCACTATCACTTGATTTAATTTTCTAACTATTTAGTTAAGGTTAAAAATAGAAGTCCTGAAATTAACCATAATACAAATTTATACATTAATTAATTAGTCTATTCTTTTTCTAAGGTACCCTCTGTGTTAAACAATTATGCACTCTATTTGAATTTGTATGTCTGTCTTAATATGTGTTTCCCTTCTAACCCAGGTTAGATTAATAATTAGTGCTCATTGATTAAACTCTTGGTATTTTTTTGGTTAAGTGAGAAATAGTGATACAGATATTCAAGAACAGTGGTAACTGGAGTATAGTTGAGGTATTATGGTGCTATACTTTTCATACTAATATAGGCAAGCCCTAAAGTTCTTCATCCTTAGTAACTTTTGAAAATTTGCTCTGATACTTACATAACTCTTATCTGTAGACAAATTTAAATTGTTTTGCCTTTCATCCTTCTTGTCAGCAAGTTTTTTCCCCCTTGCAAACTCTGGCTATCAGTAGATGAATTAAAATCCTTATTCTACCTCACCCTCCAGCGCCATCACTGGCTAATAGAGTTTTACGAAGAGGATATATCTCCTCATCGCTCTATTGAATTTTTAGAATTGCTTCCTCGGTGCAGTTGTAAAGCTTTGAAAAGTTCTGTTTGTAGAATTGGTGATTGGGTAACATATTTTGAGTGAAGTTGTAAAGAGTCCATGAATAAAAAAGGCAGAGAAGAAGAAAAAGATATAGATTGAATCTAAGGATGTTAAAATGCAATTTTAGCTTTTTCTCTGATAACAGGCTTCTGCCTTCGATTTCTTTCTACATTTGAATGAGGTACACAGAAGACTGAGCTACTTTTTAAGAAAAGTCTTTGATGTGATTGTTTCCTCTTTTTTTCTTCATTTCTTCCTTCGCTTAAAAAATTAATATGGGATTCTTTTTCAAAAGTGAATGTCTTAAAGTAAATAGTACTTTTATTCATAGTGTGGGTTGAATCAGTGCTTTAGATAAGAAAAGACAAAATTTGTACTCAGTCTTTTTGCTTTTCTGCAGATTCATTTGCATAAATGTGCAATTTATGTAGGGCATGATGTAGTGTATTGAGAAATTAGGAGACAGCTGCCAGGGCCATCTTGCAGGGAAGCTGTGTTCCACCTGAAATTTAATTTAAATATTTCATTTCATTATCATAGATTGCAATACTGGTAGTAAACTCTCCCTTCTTTGGAACTAGCCTTAACCCAATTCATGAAAATTCAATTGCCCTGTCATTCTTAGTCTGCAAATTTTGTGACTAAAAGCAGAAAACTGCAAACTTGCAATGGAGACAACAAGAAGAAAACACCTTTGATTTCTTATTTAGAAGATTCTTCTTCCCAGGAATTCAGATAGAGAATTCAATTTAGATAACAAAAGAATTGTGTTTATGGATATCAATCAAATATATCACTAGATATAAGTGCATGTCAACTGACCTCTTTCACTTCTCATAAATCTTTTTAAAATCACCCATTTTTGTGAAGTGTAGTTGATGTAATTAAACACTGATATCACCTAAATATGAGCTTTATTACTATGGGGCTAGTGGTTTCAATCATCTAAATCAATAGTGCATAGTGGAGACTACTGACAATTTGTTAATGAAAAAAAAGATTACATTTCCTGAAGAATGATTAGGGAAAAGTTATATGATACTTGTATTGTATATTAATTTTAGTAAATACTTTTTCAAAATAATGCTTTAACCTACATAATAATTCTGTTTATTTTTGTTCCTTTTATTTATTTATTTATTTTTTGCTTTTTGGGTTACAGTCAGCGATGCACAGCAGTTACTCCTGGCTTTGCACTCAGGCTTTACACTCCTGGCAGTGCTCAGGGGCCCATATGGGATGCTGGGAATTGAACCTGGGTCGGCTGTGTGTAAGGCAAATGCCCTACCCACTTCATATCACTCCAACCCCAATAATTCTGTTTTAAGGAAAATTATTTAAAGATGATGTTTCTGAATTTTTTTATACGATGTTGATGTGAACTTATTTGATCTTTGTAGCATGTATCTCAAGAACTGTATCAAGGCCACAATCCTCAATGGGAAAAAAATGCATTCACACACATATACAAATGATATATCCTAGATTTTTTATATAAACACAGTAGAAGTGACATATTGGGGGTGGGGTATTTTTTTCCCCTATAAGCTTACAAAGGGAAAGATTGTGCCTTTTGTATTTTAGGAAAGTTGAATGATACACTCACCTCCATCATGGACCTTGCAATTTCAATAAATCTCTTCTTATCTGAATTTAAATAAAGAACATAGTGTTGGATTTTATAATCAATCCTGCAAAGAATCCAGTGAACAAATGCATTCAGAGTAGACATACAGCTAATCAGTGGCACACACGCACACTGTGATGGATGGCTTTTTTTTTCCATCAATGGAATTTTTATAGCTCTGGAAAGCCAGCTTCCTCTATCATTTCTCATTGCAGGTAGGTTCTATTCAAGACATGGAAATAATCCTGGGCCAGAGTGATAGTACAGTGGGCAGGGCACTTGCTTTGCATGCAGCTGACCTGGATTTATTCTCTAGCATAGAGTCAGGAAGCCCTGAACAGCACAGAGTATAGCACCCCCGCCTTTCACACTCCCCAAATAACATTGAATTCCTAATGGAAGATTCATTTCACCCTTCCTGAATTTCGGTACATATTCTGCTGATGGTGTTCATGTTAATTTTAGAAAGAATTTGCATTGGCATTGTTTTAACTTCTGTTTTATAATTACTTTTATTGCCACATAATTTTGAAATTTATGGCCAATGTTTAAATGAGTTATATATAAATGGCTAGAATTATGAAGTAATAAAATAAATGAAAACTGCTTTATATTTTAATTATTTTAATTTGTTCTTAGAGATTAAGGAAAATAAGAACATACCACAGGGATTATAGCTTGGGAGGACATAAAGGTTTTTCCCTTAGAATGCTATTTTTCCCTATATGAAAGGTAGAATGGATTAAAGTAGAATGGATTATAGAGGCTCAATAGCCATGAACAATATTTCGTTAATACTTTCTTCAATAAGAGTGCTCCTGTCTATGAGTCCCACACAAAGACCAAATACTACTGGTCGCTGAGAGGAGATGTAAGCCATTGGTGTGGAAGCATGTGTGTGAATTAGTCTTACAAAATTGATACGCTTTTTACTTCTGAGATCTCATCGTTTTTTTATGAAAAACTAATATATATGCAAAAATAAAATAGAACAACAAAACCCAGAGCAACTTTAGTGGTACTGTGTTTATAAATGATAAAGTCCTAGTCAGAGTAAAGTACCACTAAAGGGATTTAGAAACTGGAGAGGTAATGTGGTCTGAGGTTACTCAGAAATAGTGTTTGAAGAAGGGAAGTTTCTCTCAGCATCTGAAAATGCTTGTTAAGGGATAGGAGACTATGAGGGCATTTTAGGGAGGGAATAAATCTATGTATCATAATGTGTTACTGTTCTGGCGTGGGTGGTCATCAGCCTGCCTGCGATAATCTGAGGGTCCCCTTGGTGCGTTCATAACTGAATCACTGTCCCAAAATCCAAAAAAGTTTCCTTAAAGAAAAATATGTGAAAATATGTGAGGATTGTTGTATTCCACCCTAGAACTACTAAGCCACAATAAGAGATTACTAACATGTTGTATGTTAAGCCTTGTGTATTAATATTTATTTGTTTATTTTTGAATTGATATGAGATTGAGATCGAGATGGGTTGCCTTCTAGCTTCATCATCATCATCATCATCATCCGTTGATCTTTGAATTTCTCGAGCAGTCTCAGTAACGTCTCCATTCATCCTAGCCCTGGGGTTAAGCCTTCTAGCTTAACCCCATCAAATGTGTTGTGTTACTCTTGGTACACTTAGCAGAGTCTCCTGCCCCCATGCCTGGCTTTCTTCACCGGGGTCTCTCGGAGAGGGATGGGTTCACTTTCCCTCCCTGCCCTGAGCAGAGCCCAGGCAGTGGAAGACCTCCAGAACCCAGCCACAGCCATGATCAAGGCCACTCTCCACACACTCAGACAAGCCTCACACATGAAGGAACTGGTTGAGGAACTTAGGTGTGTGGGACCCGGGGCTGAGATCTCAAGCCTGCTCGGATTGGGACTGGGCCTCCTCCAGCCAGATTCTCCTTTTTCCAGTAGCTAGGCAGTCACACCCACAAACTGACCCCGGGGCTGTGTAATCCCATCAAAGGCCAAGATCCAGAGATCCTGGAAGCTTTGGTTTTTTTTGTCTAATTCTCCCTTTTGGAGAACCCAGAAAGCTACTGAGAGTATCCTGCCCTCACGGAAGAGCCTGGCAAACTCCCCATGGCGTGGCGTATTCGATATGTCAATGTAGTAACAATAACAGTTCTCATTCCTTTGATCCTAAAAGAGCCTCCAATCATTGGGAAAGATGAATAAGGAGAGGCTGCTAAAATCTCAGGAATGGGACAAATGGGGATGTTACTGGTGCCTGCTCGAGCAAATCGATGAAAAATAGGATGACAGTGATACAGTGGTACAGTGATACTCTTGGTACATCTGTGGAATATAGTATAAAATCTCTAGACATCTGGAAGCATCTCTGCAGCTTATAGTTCTCTTGTGTGAAATATGTGAGCCTTTGGATCACGGCTGTTAACCAGTTTATAAGACACTGGAGGTGGTTCATGGACATGACTGCTGGGCTTGAGGAAAACAGGGAAATAGGGGGAGGCCATCCATTCTCAACTCCTGAAGGGCCTAGAGGTTTTGGTCATGAAAGCCACATACCTGATTAAGTGGATTTCAGTGGATTCATTCTCATGCATTAGGGGCTTGTGCCGAGCCTGTAGCAACCAGCTGTGAGCACGGCACTGTCTGGGTTCTGGGGGTTTGTGGCTGCCAGGGCTCTGCAGAGGCAGGCAGAGGGATTCTCCTTCCTTGTTCCATTTGTCCCAGAAGGGATCAGCTGGAGACATCTCAACTTATACTTTTTTATGATGCTTAGCCCTGTCCATCTTCGATGCCAGGGTAGCTTAAGGCTTGCCTTGGGCCCATCCTTGTCACTCAAAGGGATCCTCATTTTGGGGTGTTAGGAACAATGGGCAACTGAGGCTTAAGTCAAGTTAATACGATGAACACCCAGGAGTAAATGTTGTTTGGAGTTAATTAACTCCAAAATTACAAAAACATAGCATTAACTGTCTCCCTGTATCTATAAGAAAAGGATATTGCTCTAAAATCACTGTCATTGTCACTGTCATCCCGTTGCTCATTGATTTTCTTGAGCGGGCACCAGTAACATCTCCTTTTTGAGACTTGTTACTGTTTTTGGCATATCAAATGCACCACGGGTAGCTTACCAGGCTCTGCCGCGTGGGCGAGATACTCTCGGTAGCTTGCCGGGCTCTCTGAGAGGGGCGGAGAAATTGAACGTGGGTCAGCCATGTGTAAGGCGAATGCCCTACCACAGTGCTATTGCTCCAGCCCATTGCTCTAAAATAAACTATATAAATGACATAAAGGAAAGAGAAACGCAATATTTCACTTATATACACAAAATTCAAAGTCCTAGGAAGAATTTGACTTTACAAGTTACAAGGTCTGATCTGGGGATACTAGTGATTAACAGATAGGGGGAAAAAACCACAAAGCAGAAGTTAAAGACTGGGTCAGCTGCGTGCAAGGCAAATGTCAAAACACAGTGCTATTGCTCCAGCTCCTCAGTTTAATTTTTTAAGATCTGCAGCAATATACTAGAAGACTTTACAGTATAGATTGCTCTCTTTCAAAGAGTCATGTGGGCTCTTCTCTATATACCTAGTGTTTACCTCTTCCAATGAGCTATCACCTTGCTGTGGGCAACAACTCAAGGTAATCCCAAGTCATGTGGACCTTGTGAAGAACTTTGATATTTACTTACAAATGCAGATTATTTATTTATTTAGTTAGTTAGCTAGTTTTTTTGGTCACACCCGGCAATGCTCAGGGCTTACTCCTGGCTCTGCACTCAGGAATCACTCCTTTCAGTGCTCGGGGTACCATAAGGGATGCTGGGGATCGAACCTGGGCTGGCCGTGTGCAAGGCAAATGCCCAAACCGTTGTACTATCACTTCGGTCCAGAAATGCATATTATTTTAAATGAAGAACTCTGGCCCAAATTACAAATCTGAGTAAACCAAGGAAGGGAGGGAGTAGAGGGAGGGAATGATAAAGTGTATTGGAAGTAACAAAACAATAGTCATGGATGGTGTTGGGCATGTTGGTAGTTGTGTGGTGAAGTAATATATACATTATTACAATATATGTCAATATTATAACCATGATGGGTAAATTTTAAAAATTTAGTTATTAAAAATTTAGTTATTAAAACTTTTGTGAATGTAGAACTTGAGAAAAAATTCTGTCTTTGTCTTAATTCTTGACTTTTTTCTACCAGAAAAAGCATTTTTATTCCACACTGTTTTGTAATTTAGGTGAATGTGCTCTGGGGAATATTATGTAGATTTGTCAACAAATAGCATCTCTGTATTTTATACTCATATTTTAACTTTCAGCATAAAGATGAAGTCACCCCTTAATGTCATCCCTCTTTCACTTCTTTTAATGTCGCAAGTTCCCCAATATATCATTTAACTTTAAAAATTATAGCTATGTGGACACTCTAAGTATGTGTTCTTAATTTTCCCCTCTTATTTCAGATGATAATTTGTCCTTTTCACTTCAAATGAATCTAAACAGGCTTTTCCCCCTTAGCTTAGATGTACTAGTACTATATATACTAGATGACCTCAATTTACTTGAACTAGATGTACTAGATGCACTGCACACATAAGTGCATTACACTGACAATAGGAAAATAACACAAATCTTAAAATATTCAGTAATCTGACTGGATTATGTTGATGTAAAATTTAAATAGGGCAGTAATAACAGTCAAGAATACTTTGAAACATTGAGTATTAATAAATATATTATTTGGCATGAAAATAGTAGACTTACGTAGTAGTATGCTGGTAAATATTTAATAGTTAAATCACCAGGAGAGAAAACCATGATTTGATAATTTACCAGTTTCTGTTCTGTAAATATTTGACAGTGGTTGAATTCAAGCTAGCAGTGTGAAACCAACTGGCTCAGCGGCTATTACAATTGGAGAAAACGTGGCAGTTTTTGCTAGTCAGTATGAGTAGGTAGGTTCCAGCATACCAAATTACGAGACATAGAAACACAAAGGGATTGATGATTATTTGATGGCATCAATAGGTTGTATAGAAGAAAAGAATTTCTCATAAGTGACATCCAGTTTTATAGTTTGAGGAAATGATAGTTTGCCTGACACTGACATCTAGAAAAGTAAATCTAGGATCTAGGTGTGCCTAAACAGAACATCAGTCAAATAGAAACATGACCTCATATATCTTTCAGGCAAATATTTGTGTATATTTTTCCTTCACAATAGGGTTAAGTTTTCTGCCCCCAGGAGACTGGGGGAAACATAAGCTATTAAGTCAATGAGAGAATGGCATGTGCAAATTTCTCCCTGGCCCTCTGAGGTTTTCTCAGTTTTGTCTAGCAATGACATTAACATCAGAAAAATTAATAGAGAAAAATTCAATTATACATGTATCCTATAGAATCTAAATGGATGTAGAGTCTAAAGTAAGTGGGGCAAAATGAGGGAACATATCCTAGGCTGAAGAATGTGATAGAGTCCTTAGATTTCAAAAAGCAAATAGAGTATTTCACCTGAGGAAGAGAGGAGAGGGTAGCTCATGGTGAATACTAGGTGCTATGTAATGAGATGTTTTTGACATATAGATCCGTTTCTATCATAAGGTATTTCTGATAAAACTCTGAATTCTAAGAATACCTTGAATTTTCATTCTGCTATGTTAAAAGAGGGATAAAAGTTTCTCAAGACTATTGGGTCTCAATTGAAAAGATACTGAATTAATCCACGTGTTAAAGTGAGACATACTGGCAAGGCTTATTGTGAACATCTTTGCAAAACCTATCCTTCACGTGGAAAAATATTTAGTATAGTCCATTTAAGGAACTAAATCTGAGGCACTAACATAGAAAAATTAGCTTGATTTGAGAGGACTCTTTTTCAATGAAGGACCCCATAAACATGTTATAATTAATATCTACAGTGGAATGATATGAATTGGGGCAAGGAAATGGAATAGTCTTTGTATATATCATGAAAGCATTGTGAGATTTTTTTAGAATCCTGAGATAAGACTTTTTTGAGATTTCTATATGTTATTGAAGGAGTCGGGTATTAAGTGAAAGCCACAAAAATTTAGGCCAGAGGGAAAATTTGGGAAATTTAGGTGGAAGAATGTAATCATGTTATATTTATAGTAGCCAAGATAGTACGTTCTATCTTGTGTATATTCTGGAAATAAAATGGCTAAAGATCTAGCAAAGAAACAAACCGATATATTAGAAATAAAGAAGAAGAATTTGAGGCATCAAAAAACAATGACACTTTTTGTCTGGTATCCAAGTCAGAAACTGTGAAAAAGGAGATAAAATTGCTTCTGATGAAGCCCTCAAGAATATTAGGAAGCCCTCAAGTCAAGTCAGTATCTGTAGGCTCCAGGATGTTCTAAATGAAACTACTCTATTCGACTAGTCCAGATTCCTGAATGTACTGAATTGATAAATTTATTTTTCCTGTGTGTGCCTTAGGAACACCATTTTTATGTCATTTTTCTATGAGAGGAATTACAGATCTCTATGGACTTCCAAATTCCTTTTGTTTTACAGATCTCCATGGGTTTCCAAATTCCTTTTGTTTTAGCCAACATTCTTGTTAAGTATTTCTGGGCAGCAAGCATACCAAATCTCTTGTAACTAGCCATATGCCAAGATGGGATGGTTTTTCTCACCTTCTTCTGACTAAACACTTCACAGTGCATCACTAAACACTGACTAAACACCTCACTGATGTTTAGGTGGAGGTATGTTTCTGCTCAAAAAGTAGGGGTGATTTGATTCTCTTATTACTTTGAGAGAAAACCTTTAGCTGTTATTTATTTTTTCTTTTCTTCCAGTCCTGGGCAAAACAATCATTTTGGTTCTATTCCTTTCCCTTCCCCGCTTCAGCAATTAGAGAAGATGACTAAGCATTCTTCCTAAATGTTATACTAAGCACTACTGAAAATTTTACTTTCCCCTTGCTTCAGCTGCTCAAGTTTTCAATGTTCACTCAGTCAGTTTAACTGATATTTGTATTTTTTCTCTGTCTTTTGTTACAAGGATGGCCTAATACACATACATATATACAACTTCTAATTCAATGGCTACACTTGCAAAAATGGTCATTCCATGCCCTTGTCTATTCAACAAAGGAAAGACTTAGAACACATTATTTCACTATTGATCTTATTTCTAAAACTTAGAGCCTCAGGGGGGATTTAAGTTTTATAAGTAAGAGCATTAAGAATACTAAAACTTCAACAGGAACAAATCTGGTATGTAGATGAATTGCTTTTTAACCTTCACATTTCTTTACTTTCACATTTCATTTCTTCAGGTTTAAAAAAATTTGTTCGTAATTATGTTAGACTTTATAGCTCTTTTAAAAGGCAATATGTTTTATTTATGCATATTGATGTTCTTTAAAAAAGATTTACATTTCTCTTTACTGTTCCTGCTCTATTCCAAACTATGAAATTGATCTCAACTTTTGCTTTGCGAACTAGAAGTCTACTTCTTCCTTCTCTCACATACGAAAACTTTAAACTGCTTTAGATTTGGGAACTAGAGTTAAAGTGTAAGTTTACCTTGACTGGTGTGACAGGTCTTGCTTTCTCAAGGTTCTGTCAGCCCATCATTTAAGATTTCCTTTTTTTTTTCCAGATGTTGTCTTGTCTTTCTGATGCCAGGACTGTGCTTCACTCAAGTAACACATCACATTCTGGAGTGTACATACCTGCTCCAGAGGATGTTCAACTTTCCTGGAATAAAGATAAGCTTTTCTTGGAATAGAGTCAGGAAGTTCAAACCCAGTAGGGTGTTAGCATTTTGGCAAATATATGAAAGTGTTTTGAAGGTAGGGTTTTCTTAGAAAGCAAACCAAGGGTCAGAAGAAAAGGAATTTGAGTTCCTGGATACAACAATGGCAATCACACTGAAGCTTGTTATGAATATCTTGAATTCTTTGAGCAATGATGTTTATCATTCTGATATTTGCTAGGTCACTTGTATCAATGTCTGTACACTTTTAAAACTTATCTAAGGCCTTCTTGAAGAACTGAGATGGATCCCTACTCTAGGTATAAGAGAGAATCTCTAAATTAGAGAATTTACATTTAAAGAGACTGTTCCTTACTGCTTAGAAGAGGAACAATATCTCACACTTCACAAAAGGAGAGATAGTGGGAGTAACTCAAGTGTAAAAGTGACAGCTCATCATTTAAACCAGGTTGATAATCTGGTAAAAATAAATTTCCTGTGGAAGCTAATCTTTTTTTAGATCATATACTATATCTCTTTGCAAGTCTTATTCTAATGTAAAGATAAAAAGTAGAATATGGGGAAGTCCATATTATTTCAGTTATCTTTTATAAAGCCTCTCTAATTGAAAAATAGTGTTATAGTCGAGGGATCTGTTCTTGGGCAAAATTTTCTCCAACTCAGAGGGAAATAACAATCTGGATAAAAATAATGTGTTTTTACTTTATAGATTTGTTTGTACTTGTCAACCATAGCTTGACAAGTTGTGGGCAGTACAAAATACAGCCCAGAGGACTATCCAAATATATACATTGGGTATTCAAGAACTCTTGAATAAGTAGTCCTTCAATAGAAAGCATGGCTAGTAAAAAAATTTCAATAATTAAGAACAAAGTCCCAAATATTCCATATACTCATGTATATAGTTTGCAATGGAAGGAAATCTGGGGATATTATATTGTAAAGGGGAATCCAAGTTTTTGATGGAAATCTGAGCAAACAGACAACAGGTAGTTTTACAAATAGTTTCACATGCACCAGGGCAAAAGTTTATCCTATGATTATTTTAATATGGACACCAGGAAAATTTTGCTCCTGAAGTGCTAAATGCAGAAATAAAAACAATAAAAAGGCATACAAATTAGGACAAAACAAGCAAGCAAGTGCATTTGTGTACTTCAATTTTAATATCTAGACCAAACCTTAAATTTCATTTTTTTCCAGATTTTTCTCAAGTATATTTCCATTTTATTTTTTTAATTTATTTTTTAATTTATTTTTTTGAATCACCATGTGGAAAGTTACAAAGCTTTCAGGTTTAAGTCTCAGTTATACAATGCTCCAACACCCATCCCTTCACCAGTGCACATATTCCACCAACAAGAATCCCAGTATACCTCCCCCCAATCCCCCCCCCACTCCCCCACCCTGCCTGTGTAATTGATAAATTTCACTTTACTTTCACTTTATTTTGATTACATTCAATATTTCAACAAAAAGCACACTATTATTGTTTGGAGTTTCTCCCTCAAAAGTCTGACCTGCTGAAAAGGAAGCATTTGATAATTTGTTTTCCATTGCTGAGAATGAAGAGATATGAGGCCGAGAGGCTGCAATAGAGGCGACATGAAGGCCTTAAATTTCTTAACCTGAGTTCTGTGGTTTTCCTCTATATTGTCTTATTCTTGGGACTCTATGACAAGGTTAGGAAGGTTTTATGAATCTAACTTAATACCAGAGACTAGAAACCAGAATCCACCCAGAGAGGACTCTAACCTGTAAATGTCTCCTTTGGGGAAGAATTGTGCCCACAGTCCTAGTAAGACTGGCAGATATGGAAAGGTGCAAGAGACTAGTTAGTAGAGTATTTCAACCTGAGACATCTTTTTTTTTTAATTTTATTAAATCACCGTGAGATAGCTTATAGTTACAAGCTTTCGTGTTTGGTTTACAAATACACAATGATCAAACATCCATCCCTCTACCAGTTCACATTTCCCACAAGCAATTTTTCCAGTATACCCCCCCCTTTTTCACCCTCCCCTGTCTCCATGTCAGACAATATTCCCCATACTCTCTACTTTGGGCCATTATGGTTTGCAATACAGATACTAAGAGTTTATCATGTTTGGTCCATTGTCTACTTTCAGCACACATCTCCCATCCCGACCGATTCCTCCAGCCATCATTTTCTTAGTGATCCCTTCTCTATTCCATCTGCCTTTTCCCCTCTGCTCATGAAGCAGTCTTCCAGCTATGGGGAAATCCCCCTGGCCCTTGTATCTACCGTCCTTGGGTGTCAGCCTGATGTGATGCTACCCTACACTCCACAAATGAGTACAGTCCCTCTATGTCTGTCCCTCTCTTTCTGACTCATTTCACTTAGCATGATACTCTCCATGTTTATACATTTACAAAGAAATTTTATAACTTCATCTCTCCTAACAGCTGCGTAGTATTCCATTGTTTAGGTGTACCAAAATTTCTCTAACCAGTCATCTGTTTTAGGGCACTCGGGTTGTTTCCATATTTTGGCTATTGTGAACAGTACTGCAATGAATATATAGTTACAGATGTCATTTCTACTGTGCTCTTTTGCATCCTCAGGATATATTCCCAGAAGTGGTATTGCGCAGTCACATGGAAGCTCAATTTCTAGTTTTTGAAGGACTGTCCATATTGTTTTCCAGAAAGGCTGTACCAGTCGGCATTCACACCAACAGTGAAGAAGCGTCCCTTTTTCCCCTCATCCATGCCAGCACTGGTTGCTTTTGTTCTTTTGAATGTGTGCCAGTCTCTGTGGTGTGAGATGATATCTCATTGTCGTTTTGATTTGCATCTCCCTGATGACTAGCATTGTGAAGCATTTTTTCATGTGCCATTTGGCCATTTGTATTTCTTTTTTGAGGAAACTTCTGTTTATTTCTTCTCCAGCTGCCTTCTCCCCACCACTCATGAGGCAGGCTTACAGCTATGGAGCAGTCTTTCTGCCCCTTGTATCTACTGTCCTTGGGTGTCAGCCTCATGTGATATTATTTTATGCTCCACAAATGAGTGCAGTCCTCCTATGTCTGTCTCTCCATTTCTGACTCATTTCAGTTAGCATGATACTTTCCATGTCTATCCATTTATAAGAAAATTTCATGACTTTATCTCTCCAAACATCTGCATAGTATTCCATTGTGTGGATGTACCAAAGTTTCTTTAACCAGTCATCTGTTCTAGGGCACCTGGATTGTTTCCAGATTTTGGTTATTTTGAACAGTGCTGCAATGAACATATAGGTACAGATGTCATTTCTAATGTGTTTTTTTTTTATCCTTGGGATATAGTCCCAGAAGTGGTATTGCAGGCTCATATGGAAACTCATTTTCTAGTTTTTGAAAGACTGTCCATATAGTTTTCCACAGAAGTTTCCTCAAAAAAGAAATACAAATGGCCAAAAGTCACATGAAAAAGTGCTCCACATTGCTAGCCATCAGGGAGATGCAAATCAAAACAACAATGAGATATCATCTCACACCACAGAGACTGACACACATTCAAAAGAAAAAAAGCAACCAGCACTTGAGACATCTTAGACCTTTTTTTAATGGAGTTCTTGTTTCACACCTGGCTGTCTATAGGGGATATTTGTGGCTCTGTTCTCAGGAGTGATCCCTGGCTGTCTGTGTTTAGGTTATCATACAGTAATGCCGGAGATTTGAATCAGTGTCTAATACATGCAAGCATGCAAGGCAACGTTTTTACTTTTGTAGTCTCTCCAGCTTCAGTAATCTGTTTTATTTGTTGTTTTTTTATGTTTGTTTGATTGTTTGTTCTATTTAAGGTCTACTCCTGTCTTTGTGCTCAGATGTTCCTCCCAGTGGTTCTCAAGGGACCATAAGTAGTGGTGTCTCAGATCAAAATGGGATATACTTTTTGCTAAGTAAACACTTCTACTTTTTCATCTTTCTTTGATTCTTCCCTCACACCCCTCAACATCTTATTTAGACATCTTACTGAGTTGTCCTTTGTAAAGAATGAAAATGCACTCCGGGCTGATAGTTTCAGTGACTAGAAGGAAGCAGATCAGATTTCTAGAAAAAAGTATCCTGTTGACTGCAAGACTCTGCCTGAACATCTCCCTAGTTTTGGTTTGGGGTAGTGGGTAGTGGTTTGAGTGTGGGCATTGGCAGGCTGTAGGATAACATTGGGTTTGTCCTTTCAGCCTTGCTGCAGGGAACTTAGTTTACCTTAACGCAATGTCTTTTCTGTATGGACACAGGAGGACAGTTAATATTATGCTGTGTAACATGGGAGTTGATTGATTCCAATAATATTTATTCAGGGCATCTGCTTTCTCGACTCAGTTGCCCTTAGTTCCTAGCACCCCAAAATCAGGGTTCCAAAGAGGGACTGAATGGACCCAGGGCAAGCTGTGAGCTACCCTGGCATCGAAATTGGTCAGGTCAAAGTGCCACAATACTCAACTATAAGTTGAGATCGTGGCCATAGACAAATATTGTCCTGATCCAAAAGTAATGATGAAACTTGGATCATGCTGGGGTTAGGAAGACTAACCTGACCTGAGGACTGTGGTCTGGAATGTATAGTAAGATGTCCTCAGGAAGAACCAAACTTTAAGTTTGATGCATCTCTTACTGTGCTCATATATTGCTAGAAATATTTGAAGTAGATTTACTACAACTATTTAAGTGGATTACTGGCTAAGGAAAGAAGAAAGCAACAGACCCTGGACATCCTGGATGGGATCCTGCCCTTAAGCAGATCTCCTACTAATCTGGAGTAATCTCCTTAGATGAGATTTTTGTCCTTGAGTTAATCTCCTGGGGGAGTGGTCTTACCCCTCTTTGTTGATTTGTTAATGTTCAACCCACCTTTGTGTCACCATCCTATGTGCTTGCTATGTAAACTAAGACTGTAAGAGTGGAGGGGGTCAGAGTTAGAAGTAGGGGTGAGAGTCCGAAGTAAGGGTCAGTCAGAAGTGAGAGCGAGTCAGAGTAAGAAGTAAGGGTCAGAGTCAGAAGTAAAGGTCAGAGTCAGAAGTGAGAGCGAGTGGGACTCCAGAGAGAGAAATAGAAGGGCTCTGGAGAAAGAGGTTGGAAGAAGAGAGCTTGGAAGAGACCAGAGGAGAGATGACTGAGACAGACAGACAGAAGAGAACACAGCAGCATACACAGAAGCGGAGCACAAAGTAGGAACCATCCCGATCCCGTCCATACACTGTGGCGAGAGAGCGGGTGGGGAGGGGGAAGAGAGAGAGAGAGAGAGAGAGAGAGAGAGAGAGAGAGAGAGAGAGAGAGGACCGAGAGTCCGTGAACACACACACATCACCCCTTCTGTATACGCGCTTATAGTTTTTACAGCAGCCTAGGGGTGATCTGGAGGGATGAAGACTCAGGCAGTTGTTCAACAGAATTATTGTCTCATCTGGGTCCACATTTAAAGCTGAATATTCTTCTACATATAGAAGTAAAGCCAAACACTATCTTAGGAGCTTTCACAAGAAGGAAACAGATTTTCATTCTAGGTCAAAGCACAGGAAAATTAGGATCAATTTCCAGGTCTGCCACCTCACACCTCTGTTGCAGAGAATACGTGCACAGTTAGGAGCAGGTGCTAGAAACTTATATCTTGTCTATTTCTTGAAAAATAGGAAGTGGGTTTCTTGATAGTAGGATTGGGCCTTGAGGACCTGAGGTCATCTGTACCCCTCAGTGATGATATGTTTTCTGCATTGAAGAAGGTCTTTAAAGCTCTGCTAGTTATCCTGAAGACAACAGACAAGCAGACATAAAAGGGCGTGTGTGCTGCATGTTTCTGCTTATTTATTTTCTTCAAAAAATAGTTGTAATATATTTACTTCCTCTGCAAAACTGCTCCTACAAACAGGGGAGAACAAATGAGTATCTTGTGTTTAATCCAATTATCAATATCAGGTTGCTTTGTCAGGTAGTGCAGCCCCTTTAGGGCCATTCTTTCAGTGTTCACACTTTGCATGTGAGGCAGAGCAGAATTTGTGACCCCAAAATGTGATACTTTGTCACATGGATGGTTTCAGCTGACTGCAGCAATGACCCTGCTGACTCTGAGTATATTTTTAACTCTCCCTAACTTCCTAAAGAATTTAGAAGGGATATATACAGGGAAGACGATTATTATCAGAAGTATCTTTTCTATTAGAAAGACATCTATAAACATTGAAAAGTAAGCATCTTTAATAAGATTCTTCTAAACTTTTCCTTGGTTTTGTTCCCACTAACTTCTTCAAGTTGGCATACACATCAATTACTTGATTATCATTAGGTCTCATGTGTATGAGGGTTCTGTGCATATAACACTTGTTGTTATTCTAGTAATATCTTATTTCAATTTAGTTATTTGGCAAACCAAAATCTTAGAAGCAAGGAAGTAAAGCATACATATTTATCCACCTCCATTCCATAAAACTGACTTCCTTATAAAATTAGTGTCTTCGTGGTTAAATTTGCCTACTCTTCTGTAATTCACTGACTTTTTTGTACTTTATTTTCTAGTCCTTCACATTATTCAATGTTGGATATTATAATAAGTACATAATAACCAGTCAATATTATGCTAGTTCATATTTCTTGTATCTTTAAGATTATCAGAGTTCATATTCAAAGAAGTAAACTCTATCACTCTGCAACGTATCTCTTTGACCTAATAAGTTTTATTTAGACTGATCATTTTTAAAGAAAGAACAGACATAGGAAAAACTCTAAAATCTAGTAGAAGTCACCTTTTATAAGAGACATTTACTGTAGCAAAAGGAGTAAGCAGAAGAGAACAACATTTAAACTATAACAACCTTACCTTTGTTTACTTGTGCATTTACTAGTAACTTCCCTAACTGACTTTTATTTACCATTCCTACTCAACAACAGCTTTATTCCTTTGCTCAAATATGGTATTTATTTTATTAAATTTTATTTTTATTTAGACACTGTGATTTATAGTTTTATATAATAGAGTCACAGACATATAGTATTCCCACTTCCAATCCCACCACCCCTCTAAGATAGTATGACTTGAAACTTTCTTACAAGTTGCTCAGTTCTCCTAGGTATTTCTCAGGTAAGCAAGAGGGAGAGATCTTATTTCTATTTTCTCATGTTTTTCTTTTATTATGGGGTGTATCTGATACAAGAACCTTGAAAAATAGAGAGGTATGATTTCCCCTCCCCGGTAATAATTCTACTTTTTAATAATTCTAATTTTCTCTGATATTCTCTATCCACTGAATTCTGCAGATCAATTCTATCTTTATTCCCTTCCTATTTTTCTGGTCATGACTCTCATACATCATCCTCCAATCTCATATTTTCAATAAGATCAATTGTTTGACACTTCTTGTTATTCGTGTTGGGTTTTTGATCACATTTGGGGGTGCTCAGGACTTCTGGTTCTGTGCTCAGGGATTACTCTTGCTGGGTCTTTATGGAGTATCAGATATTCAAAGCAGAAACACAGTGTGCAAGGCAAGCATCCTGGTCACCATCCTGTCTCTCTGGTCCCTGTTTACTCTTCCTTTAATCCACCTTTTCTGATATAGTTAAAGAAACGCTTCGCTTAACTACCTGAACACTTATTTAGTATGTAATATCTATGACTCATTTGACTGCTCAAGAGGGCTTAGGCCCCTATCAAAGGACAATAAGAAGTGGTCTTTTTCAAAAGGATCTTCAAAAAAGATATTCAAAAAGACCTCTACAACACTTCATTATGTGTAAAATCTCCATTCTTTGTCACTTTTGGCTGACACATTTATGATCCTGTTAAAAATTAAACAGTAAAATTCAAGTTTACTTTATCTATGTTAATTATACTTTAAGTCAAAAATAAATTGCCAAATTTATTTAATGTAACACAGACCCAAAGTATGAAATATAGCACTGGGAAATTTTATTGAAGTGAAAGGGCAGGTAAAAGGAGTACTAGATAAGAAGAAGCACTGTCTAGGAAGAGTAAACCCAGTGTTTCCCCCCCTGTAAATTTCTAATAATGCCAAACCCTGGCTTCAGAAGTACAAATTAAAAGGCACAAATACATAACGTAAATAAATTGGCATGACTGAAGAAGCCCAACATTTTGAAAATTAGAGTTCTTGCAGAGTATGCACTCCCATTGTGGCATTTTCTAAATAATCTCACGGTTCTCAGAAAATGAATCTGAGTCACAAGAGATCAACTCCCTAGAGGTGTTCACTCTAATTAAGATTAAAATAAAAATCTCCATTAAGTCTTTATGCTGGAAAAGCCATTACAAAAATATTAGAATGGGAGCAATTTTTCTCCCAAGTCCTGTGTTTCACACTATTTCAATGATTATGAATGAATATTATTTGAACTATATAGTTCTACTGGACATCTCTGGAGTTGAACGTAAACTCTACTGTGATGATGATTCACTAGACTTGCATATAAGATGACTTTGCTGTCAATGAAAAATGACATAAATTCATTCCCCTCTGTTATTTTCACAGCATAACCCGAATTTGGCATCTTTTGAAAGTATTTTTAAAATCACTTATGGACATTAACAGAGTGGAATACAATGATAGTTGACACTTTTATGTTATTGAGTGAAATATATCAGTTTCATAGTGTTTTCTTCATTTTAAGTTTATCATTTTTATACTCTTTTTTACCATAGATTCACCAGGAGAATTTACTGTTAGAAATTCTTTGTTATGTGGAGTTTTTACTGTGATATTTTTGTGGGGATTTTGGGACTACACGTCCTAATATCAACCTTATAGTCTGTATATATAAAATTAAATTGAGTCTAGTTGATCATTATTAAAGCAGCAACAAACTTATTTTTTGCCTTTGATATTTAAAGTGAATAATTTATTTGGAAAACATCAATAAGTAAGGAGCTTACTTGAACAATCACAAGATCATTGATTATTTAAGGGATATTCATATAAGCATTCCTAAAGAATAAATGTTTTAGCAATGCCAGCAAAACCAATGTGGATTAATTTAAACATGATAGTGTTTATAGCATATCTAATTCTTGAATGAATACTGTTATTATTTTGGATACACTCCTGTCATTGCACTATCCTCTGACAAACTCAAGAACCCAGAACTTTGTACTATAAACTAACTTCTGATTTTCTCACTTTTTTTTCTTTTCGGGTTACACCTGACAATGTTACTTGTGGCTTTGCACTCAGAAATTACTCCTGGCCATGCTCAGGGGAACATATGGGATTATGGGATGCTAGTAATTGAACCTGGATTGGCCGAATGCAAGGCAAACTCCCTACCCACTGTGCTATTGCTCCAGCCCCTTTTCTCACTTTTTATTGCAGATTTTTTTTTCTGTTATGTGAATGAGTGATCTCTTTGAGAGATGCAGATGAACTTTTGGTATTTATATAATGATTATTTACATAATGATTTCTGTAGGGACATCACCATTCCTACTCAATGTGGTTTTAGCTTTAATGACCGAAAGACATTTTAACTCATGATCATGAATTAATTGGAGAGATTATTTTATTTTGAGCTGATATCTTTATCACCACTCTACACATTTCTGTTTTTTGTGTTTACTCTTCATGGTATTAAAGCGCAACCGTGCTTGGGGACCACCAGAGCTGTACCTATCAGTGCTCAGGTGGCTATTTGATGCTGAATTTGAACCCAGGGCTAATACATAAATGATATATAATACATACATGTGTTGTCATTTGAGCCACTTTCTTGGCCTGTATTTTATAGATCTTTAAAGGTACTTAGAGAAACCAATTTGAAATTATCAAATAACATTGTTAAAACTTCTTTTTCCATATATTTTTAGTGAAGTAAATAGTTTTATTTAAAGAAATTTAGAAATGTAAGGGGGGAGTAAGACAGATATGTGATCAAGAGAGAACAGGGGCTTTTCTAGAGAAAGAAAATTCCAAAACACTCTGCTATATAAAATACAACATTCCTGAGAGGTAAAATTAAAAGGCGAGTTTTTATGTTTTAAACTTCAAAATTCTGATGTATCTATACAACATGAAACTATTACCTCTGTCAATATAGTGAACATATCCACTATTTCAAAAAGTTTTCTTTCATTTGTAATTAAATCTCTTATTCATGCATCCTCATTTCCCCTGCTATTCCTTACACTCAGCTAGTAACTGATTTGAGAAGATAAATTTTTTTTAACACCATACTGTCCTCCGTGATAAACACACTAAATAAATTCATGAGAGTTCCAACCATAAATTTAGCAGTTACAGTTAACACATTTGTGTCTTGACTGACTGATCAGAGTGCTGATAGATAAATAAATAGATATATGGATAGAAATAGATAGATAGATAGATAGATAGATAGATAGATAATGAATCTGTGATATATTTAAACAGTAAAATGCTATTCCACTATTTTTATAGACAAAAAAGCTAGTATTCACAGAAGACTGGAAGGAGGTCAAGATAACTGCGTACAGTGAAATAAGTTTTAAGGAAAAAGACATGTACTGGATGATTTTACCCGTGTGTGTAGTTTAAGAGCATAAAATTGATGAACACACAAAATAAAAGGACAAAATAGTGAATATTGACATTGGAACTAAAGATATCTGAAGAGAAGGGGGGACGAAAAGGGGGATTGTAAAAATGTGGTGTTTAAATTACAAGAATAAGAACAACTATAACTGGAGAGTTCATTCTAGACCAGCACTGCAAATGGTCTTCTTTGAATTATGGAGGTGATTCCAATAGCTTCATAAAAATTGAAGAGAAGAGAAGAATTATATGTAAGCAAAGACCCAAAATCTCTAAAACCTTGGAGTTTAATTCTTCCTTGGTTGTTGTTTGTAACTCTAATTGCACTAGAATTTCTCAGAGAGTTACAAATGATTTGGATTCCTGTCTGAGGCTACTTTAAATGAGAATCCTTTAAAAGGAGCTAAATATTGATATTCACTACTATTTACACGTCCCTAGGTGATTCTGTGTGAAAAGGGTGATGGGAGCCTTTGCTGATAGTTTGCTCATAATTCAGCATTCTTATTGGAAAACCAGTTCAGGCTTAGCTTTCATAAGGAGTTCTCATAAAACTGATCATTCTGTCACTATATTCTCTCTAGAGTTTGTCATGCTTGGGAAAAGTAATTTCTTAAAGGAAAAAGTAAGTTATTATTTCTCGCTCAGTACTGAGATTTATTGTTGTGCCTATTTTCCGGCATTTATTCACTTATTATTACTTTCTATTTCTTTCAGCATTCATGAGAGATCACAGAAGAATTAGTGATGTTACATATCAAAATACTTTCTTACTTTCTCTGGCTCTTCTTCAACTCCACGATCTCTGGTTTCTCAAAGAGCCACTCGTGTCCTCCATTTTATACCAGCCCTTTTACTTTACTCTTAGCTTTCTCTAGACCTTTGCACTCCAGGGAAATATCGCCTCCTTTTTCTTATTCTTAATGCCTATGGTTGTTAGACACCTACTCTCCCTGTCAATGGCTGCCAATGTTTAAACAGAGTATCTCAGGTAAGCGACTGTTATGTTAACGTCAGCCCCCTTCTGATACCATGACCTAAAGGACTACCTTACAGTGGAAATTTTCTGTTTCAAGCTGGTAGGGGAAAACTCCGAGGACAGATCTGCCAGTTCCCAGTCTCTGTATCACTGCATGCACTGGTGTTCTTTTGTGCCGCTGCAAAGGAATAGCTCTGTTGGCAGCATCTTCTCTTCAGTCTGTTAAAGACCAGTGGTTTACCCTGCCTGCTTCTGAGAAAAGAAAAGTATCTGACTGTTAGGAAAACATTGCTGCTTGGCTGTGAATGAGTGGATCAATGTTATGTTTTAAAATATTTCTGTGACTGTGATGTAACAAGAAAGTATCTCTGCTCAATGACCCTTGAATGCAAACCTTCATTTGTGAAGCTGGTGAGACTATTTGCAAATTGGGCTTTAAGAATTTTTCTCAGAGGACATCAGAGTTTTGGATTTGTCTCTCCCATCCCTATTTAGATTCAGAGATTTGTTAAGATGGGAATTTATAGAGATATAAATATCTCGTTACTGTATGTTTTCATAATTAATTATCTAAGAAAAAACTTTTCATTGTTCGTTTTATGTACTCTTCTAAAGTCAACGTCACATTAAAGTGATCCAGTGAAAGTGACTACAATATTTCTATGCTTATGAATCACAAGTTTGGTTTTTATACTTGTTTTGTTTCTTTTAGGAGAATTTTATTAGCACATATAAAAGTTGCTAAGAGGTAAAACACTGCCCTTTTGTTTATATATAACTTGGGAAAACATTTTTACTGCAGACCATAAATTGGAAAAGGGTGGTAATGATGATGAAGTCAGTCCAACATGGAAACGTATCTTGGGCACCTGTTATATAGATTTCTAAAGTTGTTTTCTATAGTTGTGGCTATATAATATATTTATATAATTTATATCAAGGAACTTAAAATATATTAGGGAAAATGGGTTCAGCTATGATTGGTGTAAATATCTGTTATCACTTGATGTATTTGGCATCAGTAAAACTTTGACAAATTTATGTATTTGAGGAATCCTTCAAAATGTATGATTTGTCATGAAAATAAAAGAAATAAAAACAGAATAGGATGGCCTGAATTTTAGACATCTGGGAAAACTGGTAACTAGTTCACAGAGGTGAACTGATGAGCAAGACCATTAACTTTTAAATTTCCAGACACATAAAGAACTCACTATTTTTGTTTCTGACAACAAAAATGTGATTTATTGAAAAATATAAAACTATTTTCATCCATTCCACTTTACAGGAATATATCTTCAAGATCTCAGTGTAGTGAGTGTCATATTGGACAATAAACTCACCTATAGTTTTATATACAAGTGAAGTTCTCAGGGATGATTGTTAGGACATTCCTAAAAAAAATTCTATCAGAATTTAAAACAGATTATTTATATTTAAAAATTACATCTTGCAAACTGTTGCAGGTTTTAAAAATAGGGAAGAGAAACAAATAACATGAACTTAAAGTTAAAATAGTCCACTTTCTCTCTATCCTTCGTTGTAGATTACATAATTAATTCTTTTAACCTTCTCTACTAACATCTCAAAACACAAAGTATGAATTTCATACATATCTTTGGCAAATTTTGTTTGAAATCTATTTTTTCCTCACTAATTATGTCATTGTTGTTTTATTTGAGATATACCTAGACATGCATAGGGTTAACGCCCAACTCTGATCTCAGGGATTCCTTCTGGCAGGGCTGGGGTACTTGAGCCTGGGTTTGGTCATGTAGGCTCTGTGCAAGGCAAGCATCTTACCACTGTGCTATTTCTCTAGTCCTTCTCACTATGAAAGAGGTGTACTATCCCTTGTTTTTCTTTACTTTTCCTCTAATGATCGCTCATTACTAATATCGATTCTGATATGTAGCTAAAATAATTCTTGATTCTTTAAATCAGGTTTTAATGGAGTGTCTCTTTGATGCAGCATTACAAAGATAATTTGGAATTTCTCTTTACTTATTAAATTTTGCCACAGGTTTATTTTTATTGCTTTACATTATTATACACTGTCAGCCAAATATGTTGGCATGTTTACTGAATATGTTACTAAACTTGTTACTAAGTTACTATGTTACTAAACCAGTGTCGTGGAACAGTATTACAAGTGTCATAATAAAAATCAATTTTCTGGGCCAAAGAGATGTGATGGACAAAGTATTTGCCTTGCATATAGCACAACTGGATTTGATCACTGGCACCACATGTACACCACCAGGAGTGATCTCTGAGCACTGAGACAAGAGTAAGTCCTGAGCATCACTGTGTGTGGTCAGTGATTATATAATAATCCCCCCCAATTACTTTCTTACACTTGATTGCCAAAATGATGCTATATTTTACCTTTGTCCACACTTGAGTCATAGATTTAATTTAAAGCTCTCTGATTTCTTTTAATTTCCAGTTTTCTTGTTTCCTTTGTGAAATAAAGTGCATGCCTTCATATTCCATCATTAAGATACTTTACTTTAACAGTACATTTTTTCTGTAATTTCAATCATAGACAGCCACTTCTTAAAGACCTTTTTCTTCAACTCTTCTGATATTCTTTTCCAACTAAAACCAAAATTAAAAAGCTGTCTAAATTACTTAGGTCATTTGTTCTGCTGGGATCATTTTAAAAATGTTGTGGGCCATTATTTTGACTCCTAAACTTCCTTTTGACTAGGTCCCTTTTTATTTGGTTGACTCTCTCCTCCTTTGTATTTGGGAAAATTGCTCATTCAGTAGCATTGTATCTCTTGCTTATCAATGAAATATTCATCTGCCTTCACATTTTTTGAATTATGTAGGCATATCTAATTGTAAAAAATTTTTGTTCAAGTTGTTCAAATTGAAAGAATTACTTAACTTTCTCTCTTTGCATTTAGTGTTCTGTGAGTTGCAGCTCTGATGCCCATTCTAACTGCCGCCACCTGAAAAATCGCTTTAGTTTAATTTCCTTGTTAATGGTACATCTCCTAAGAGAATATTTTGGGTTATATCTTTAAAATTTTATTTTTCCAATGTCCAGCTAAGTTTCCATTAAGAATATATGTGATATATATTTTTTGTTGTTGGGGTGATGTTTTTTCTATATTTGATTCATATCCTTTAATTAAATCTTTTTCTATACTTTATTGATGAATGAATATTGGATCTTCCAGATTAAGGCTGTATGTTTCTTAAATTTTACATTAGTTTTCAACATTTTGACACTTGTAATTTACCATCTTGGTTTATCTCCAATTGTATCTGATGTTATTTATTTTTGTGTTATGTATAATTCCCAGAAACTTCCGTAATACAATATTTAAATGCCAACTATTTAAATATTAAATTCGGTGTATTTAACATATGTATAAATAAGCCCCTTTCCAGATTTAGGTACCGTAAATGTCTTTCTAAAAGAAAGTAACCATCTCTTTGATTTTTGTTGTTGCTATTTGGTAGGCCATGTATAGTAATGCTCAGGGTTTACTCCTGCAAGTGCTTAGGGGATCATATGTTTGCCCAAGATCAAACTGGGATCAGCTACGTGCAAGGCAAGGACCTTATCCCCAGCACTTTCTCCATGGCTTGACAGCTATCTCTTTAAAATGAAATCATCCAAGAAAATAAAGTTTTACCTTTTAGTCTCTAAAGGTAAGTTCGAAAACCACCTCCTGTCATAAAGACACAGACACTTGAGGTTCCTTTGGATAAATCATTTAGCTAAGCACAGATGATCACCTCAATCACCAACAAAATCTAGGGTGAACTAAGCATGACAGATGGTGCTGTCAAGCCCTCTTACTTAAGAACTAGTTTTTATTTACCTTTAATCCAGGTGTACAATGGGCTGTATCTGCTTGGTGTTACAAAATGATGAAATTTGGTACTGTCTGTGCCATCTCTTACTAGATTGTTCATGGTGTAATCCTAGGCTTTATTGCATTCAAGTTTAATGCTTATTTAGTAATGTCTATGTTTTCTTTTTCTATCCTTTGGAAAAGTTTTGTGGGCTCTGTAGATTACAATTTTGTTGTTGTTGTTATTGTTGTTGTTTGGGTCAGGTCACACCCACAGTGATGCACAAGGGTTACTCATGGCTTTACACTCAGGATTCACTCCTGGCGGTTCTCATGGGACCATATGGGATCCTGGGAATTGAACCTGGGTCGGCTGCGTGCAAGGCAAATGTCCTACCCGCTGTGCTATTACTCCAGCCACTGAGATTACATTTTTAATTATACTTGCCAGATATATACCACACTCTTTTTTTAATTCCCAGCAACAATTTTGCTGTTTCTTTCCTCTGTCTTCCCTTGGTAGTTGTGTTTCCTTCTTCATTTCTTAAGCATACTTTACATTAATTCTCTATACCTTTCCACTGCTGATTCTTATTATTGAGTAAGGTATTAGGTTACTATGGATTACTGGCATGTGTATCCCTTACCAAGATGTTATTTGGATGGTACACTGCACTTGTTGCTGAATAGAAGAATGAAACATGAGCTTCAATAAGTGTATGAATATACCACTTTAGGAAATGAAATGCAGACTGGGTAAATCTTAAAGGCAAAGTCATGTCTTAATAGAGCCTTTGTATTACGCATATATTTTATTTTATTTTTATAAAGTTGTTCACAATAATGTCTTACATTTAATATTCCAACATTAATTTTACAACCATTATACTTTTCCACCACTGTATTTCAAATATTTCCACCCCAACCTCCAAACGCTTCCCCCAAAATAGGACCTAGATGGTTTATTTTGTAGTGCTTGTTATAAATAATCCACTAAAAATGATCCAAAAAGTTTCCTTAGAGCAAAGTGTGTGAAGATTGTTGCATCTCACCCTGGATCCATTAAAAGTCCTTGGATAAGAAATTACTAACATGTTGTTTATGGTTGAGCCTTGTGTGCTTCTATCTATCTATCTATCTATCTATCTATCTATCTATCTATCTATCTATCTATCTATCTATCCATCATCTATTTTTTCCCCTGAGATTGGTTACCTTCTACTTTAAACCCCATCAAATGTGATGTGCTACTCTTGGTACATTGGTGCTGTAGAATATAAGATGTTGCTCCAGGAATTCTAAAGTTTTAAATATGGTGATACAGCTGAAGTTAATTTAATCCAATTTAATTTTGTAACTGGATGGTAACTTTGAGGTCTGGAGGCATCTCTGTAGCATGTTGTTCTCTGTCTTTGTATTATATTTCTTTATTTTTTCTTTGTTTTGTTTTTTGGCCACACCTAGAGGTGCTTAGGGCTTAATCCCTGGTTCCTAGGGTCACTCCTGAGAGAGCAGGGGGAAAGCATGGGGAACCAAGGATTAAACCATGGTCAGCCATATACAAGGCAAGTGTACAACCTGATGTGCTACTTCTATTTGGCTGTAACATTTGTAATAGAATACTGAATTTTCCCTAAACCTCACATTATTTTGTTTATGATGTGATCTCCCATTTCTGCTTATGTGGAAAGTTCTTAACAGCAATTATATACCTTTTTCTGCTTGATGTGTGGGAAAATGGTCTTCACAAATTACTCACTTCTTTTAAACCTTTTCAGTTATAATATGATCCTGTTTCCTCTTTTGTATATGTTTTAATTGTACTTCATTGCTAGCATTTCTGCAACATTTGAGGTGAGAGAAATGTATGGATTCTTATTCTGTCATATTTAACTTGGAATTAAATTATTTTCTAACAATGTTTTATATAAAATCTGATGGACGTAGAGGATTCAAACAAATGGCTAGTTAATAACTATTAAAGAACACATCTCAAATTTTAAGTAATTTGATCATTGCTTAATGTCTTCTAATTAAGGAATGACTTCCTCAATCTTAATTTTTGGTTTGTATTTCCTTAAACTATGACATGCATTATAGACACTGCTAGATGCAAAAAATATATGCTTCCACTATTTTAATATGTAATTAATATAATAGAATGTTATTTTAGATAATATTTGTATGATTAATCACTGTCACTGTCATCCTGTTGCTCATCAATTTGTTCAAGTGGGCACCAGTAACATCTCTCATTGAGAGATTTATTGTTACTGTTTTTGGCATATCCAATATGCACGGGTAGCTTGCCAGGCTCTGTCACTCGGGCTCGATACTCTTGGTAGCTTGCCGGGCTCTCTGAGAGGGGCGGAGGAATCGAACTTGGGTTGGCCACATGAAAGGTGAATGCCCAACCGCTGTGTATATAAATATGAAATATATATTTATATTTATAAAATATAAGAGCTTTAATAATCAGACTTGTATTATCTTAAAAGGAAGGCCAATCAACCTTACTTCTTATTTCAAAAGAGGAAAATTATGAAACAAAAAATTTCTAAAAGCCATTCTTGAGATAATAGTATTTGTTGAATAATATTTAAATTTAGTCTTAAATAAGCAAAATTATACACCCATAGTTGCCAGATCCAAATTTTTGAAAAGAATATTTGGACACATTACTTTATCATATAATTTTTATTATAGGAACCTCTTTGAGTTTGTTAATGTTACTAACTCAGAACCTGATGCAGATAATGATAACCTACAAGTTACAGGGTGGAAAAACTGTAAAATAGAGAAAACAGACCCCGGAAACTGTAAGGTTGCTCCCTCCCCCTCTCGGCCAGGTGCCCTCAGCACCCAGGCCAAGGGGGTCCCGGCAAATGTTAGGACAGAATCAGAAGTGAAACTTTAATTCAGCTCAGCACTGAGGTGGCAGCCAATTTCCTCACAGTTATTTTTCCCCTTCCCAGAGCCCTGGACTCATCTCAATTTCCATTACCTAATTCTGAGGAAAACAACCTGGTTTTCCCAGTTACACTATTGGAATAGTCAAGTAGCCTATTCCAATCTCATCAAAATAATGGTGAACACAAGAAATTGAATAAGCCTAATATAAAAGAACACCCGCCCTGCAGTTTCAGTAGAAGCCTTACACAAATCACAGAGGAGCACCAAAGAGGAAGGTAGTATGCTAGTGGGTAAAAGGTGACCACCATCGACCAAGATCATCTGTAATTCTTTCTCGAAATGAAAGGGATACACTGATAGTGAACTGGAGAGTCCCACCTCCATACTACCACAACAACATGAAGAAACAGTGTAAATCTGTACCACATGAAGTGGAGGAAGAAAAGAGTCCAGAGTCTCAATAGAGATGACTCACAAATATGATCTCTCCAATAAAGAATTCAGAGACAAAATGCTGAGGATGATCAATGAACTCAAAGCAACAGTGGATATTAAGTTAAGAAACGGACAGCCAAAAAATGAAAACAGGAAGAAATGAAAACAGAAATAAGAAAGCTATAAATAGAAGTGTCACTAATAAAGTACTTGGTAGATGAAATAAAAAACTCAGTGAGTACCCTCAACAGTACAATGATATAACTGAAGATAGAATCAGTGAGCTTGAAGATAAGCTACAGAAAGCATACAGGCAACAACATACAATGGGGAATGACTTCAAAATAGCTCTTGGGTGAATCAGAGATCTAGGGGATGAACTCAAGAGGAACAGCATAAGAATCATTGGTGTACCAGGACAGGGGGACAAACACAGTGAAAAAGCAACAGTTAAACGTACCATTTCTGAGATATTCCCAGAGCTGGAGAATGCAGGCATCCAGATCCAAGGATCCCAAAGGGTACCAGCTAAAAGAGATCCTAATAAAAAGACTCTAAGAGATATCATAATCTGAATGATGGATACCATGGATAGAGACACAATACTGCAAGCAGCAAGATCAAAGAAGGAAATCATATACCAAGGAGCACCCTTATATTTACAATAGACTTAGTAGAGGAAACTTTCCAATCCCGAAGTCAATGGTGGGATATAGTGAAAAAGCTCACTGAAATGAATGCCTCACCAAGAATACTTTATCCTGCTAAACTATCATTCAAACTTGAAGAAATGATACACTATTTCATGGATAAACAACAGATCAGGAACTTCATAGACTCAAAACCAACCTTAAAAGAAGGACTAATGGGACTACTGTAAGACAAGAAAAATCTGCAATGAGCACAACAAACCCCTTCACAACGGTGGCACAAAACCCCATGACAATAATCTCTCTCAATGTCAATGGTCTAAATGCACCAATTAAGAGACACAGAGTGGAAAAATGGATTCAAAAACTCACCCAACATTCTGCTGCCTACAAGAAACACATCTGAAGTCAGCAAACATAGACTCAAAGTCAAGGATGGAAAACAATCCTGCAAGCAAGCAACTCCTTCAAAAAGCTGGGGTGGTCATACTAGTATCTGACAATATAGATTTCAGGCTGTAAAAGATTAGAAGGAACAGCCTTCTAAAGATCTTTCTAATCTTTAGAAGGCTATTTTTTAATAATCAAGGGATATGTACAGCAGAAAGAAATCACACTCCTAAACATATATGGACCCAGTGAGAGTCCAGCTAAATACTTATAACAACTGCTAATAGACTTCAAGGAGGACATTGGTAGCAATACAATAGTATTTGGAGACTTCAACACTGCCTTATCACCTCTGGATAGATCAGCAAGATCTATCAAGATCTATCAGCAAGATTAACAAGTAAGTACTGGATTTGAAGAAAGAAATACAAGATAGGGCTAATCGATGTGTACAGGACCTTTCATCTCCCAATAAACAAATGCACATTCTTTTCAGTGCACACAGAACATTTTCAAAGATAGACCACATGCTAGGTCACAAAACATACCTCAATAGAATCAGGAAGATAGAAATTTGTATCAACTATCTTTTCAGATCACGATGCACTGAAGATAGAACTTAATCACACACAGACATGGAAAATCAAATGAAACACTAAACAACTCAATGTTTAACAACAAGTGGGTCAGGGAGGATATCAAGAAAGAAATCTAAAGATACCTGGAAACAAATGAGAATGAAGATATGAGCAACCAGAATCTGTGGGGCGTGTCTAGAGCAGTGTTAAGGGGAAAATTTATACTTCTGCAAGCATTTCTCAGGAAGGAAGAAAGGGCCCACATAAATAACTTAACTTCGCAGCTCAAGATCTTAGAAAAGGACCAATAAAAGGAGCCCAAACCAGGCAGAAGGAAAGAAATAATAAAACTTAGAGGAGAAATTAACAACATGGAAACCCAAAAAACAATCCAAAAGATCAATGAAACCAAGAGCTGGTTCTTTGAGAAAATAAACAAGACTGGTAAACCACTAGCAAGACTTACAAAGAAAGCAAGAGAATCCTAATAAACTGAATCAGAATTGTAAAGGTTTCACAACAGAAACCGAAGAAATTCAAAAGATCATAAGAGATTACTTTGAAAGACTATATGCCATGAAACAAGAGAACCCAGAAGAAACGGATAAATTCCTAAATTACTATAACCTCCCAAGGCTGAACCAAGTAGATTTGGAGTACCTGAATAGACCTATTACTATCATGGAAATTGAAACTGTAATCAAAAGTCTTCCCAAAAACAAAAGCCCAGATCCAGATGGATTCACTAGAAAATTCTTCCAAACATTTAAAGAGTTCTTTTCTAAGGAAATTGAGGAAACAGAAATACTCCCAAACAGTTTCTATGAGGTACCTATCACCCTAAAACCAAAAGAAAACAGAGATACTACAAAAAAGAAAATACAGGCTGATGTCTCTGATGAACATGGATGCAAAGATCCTCAACAAAATATTAGCAAATAGAATCCAACAACTCATCAAAAAGATTATACACCACAACCAAGTGGGTTTCATCCTGGGGACGTAAGGGTGGTTTACCATTTGGAAGTCAATCAACATAATCCATCATATCAATAAAAGAAATATCAAAACCATATAATCATATCTATAGATGTAAAGAAAACATTTGGCAAGATCCAGCACCGATTTATGATGAAACGCCTCACCAAAATGGGCATTGAAGGAACTTTCCTCAGTATAGTCAGAGACATCTACCAGGAACCCACGGCAAACATTATCCTCAATAGGGAGAAACTAAGAGCCTTTCCTCTAAGATAAGGGACAAGAGAAGGATGCCCACTCTCACCACTTCTATTCTATATAGTACTGGAAGTACTTGAAATAGTGGTTAGACAAGAAAAAGATATCAAGGGCATCCAAATAGGAAATAAATAAATCAAGCTCTCATTATTTGCAGATGATAAGATACTATATTTAGAGAACCCCAAAGCCTCTACCAAGAAACTTCTTGAAACAACAGACTTGTATAGTAAATTCGCAGGCTATAAAATCAATACTCAAAAGTCCATGGCTTTTCTATAACACAAGTAATGAGAGAGAAGAAAGAATATGAAAAAGAATACCATTGACAATCATGTCTCAGAAAATCAAGTACCTTGAAATTAGCTTAACTAAGGCGGTAAAGGACCTATATAAATAAAACTACAAAATTACTTCAAGAAATAAAAGAGGACATGAGGAAATGGAAAAACATCCCCTGCTCTTCGATTGGGAGAGTTAACATTGTCAAAATGGCTATACTTCCCAAAGCATTATATAGATTCAATGTGACCCCTATAAAGATACCCATTAAATTCTCCAAAGAATTTGATCAAACACTCCTGAAATTCATATGGAACAACAACCCCCACGAATAGCTAAAGCAGTTCTTGGGAAAAAGAAGATGGAAGACATCACCTTTCCCAACCTAAAACTCTACTAAAAAAGCAGTAATAATTAAAATAGCATGATATTGGAACAAAGCAGAGCTGCAGAATAATGGAACAGGGTTGAATATCCTTACACATACCCTCAAACATAAGCTCATCTAATCTTTGATAAGGGAGCAAGAAATGTGAAGTGAAGCAAGGAAAACCCCTTTATTATCTGGTGCTGGACAAACTGGACAGCTACATGCATGAAGATGGATTCAGACGTCTACCTAACACCATGTACAAATGTCAGATCTAAATGGATTAAAGACCTCAACAACAGACCAGAATCCATAAGGTACATTGAAGACAAGGTTGGCAAAACCCTCCAGGACATTGAAGCTAAAGGTATCTTCAAAATATGAAATGCCACTGACCAAGCAAGTGGAAACAGAGATAAACAAATGGGACTATCTTAAACTAAGAAGCTCTGTACCTCTAAAGAAACAGTGATCAGAATACAAAGACAGTCTACAGAATGGGAAAGGATATTCAACCCAATGCCCATCTAATAAGGGGCTAATATCAAGGATATACAAGGCACTGGTTGAACACTACAAGAAGAAAACATCCAACCCCATTAGAAAATTGGGCAATGAAATCAATAGAAACTTTCTCAAAGAAGAAATCCAAATGGTCAAAAGGCACATAAAAATACTCTTCATCACTAATAATCAGGGAGATGCAGATAAAATCAGCTATGAGATATCATCTCACACCACAGAGACTGACACATCCTAAAGAATAAGGGCAATCAGTGTTGGCTTAGATGTGGGGAGAAGGGGACTCTCCTGGTGGGAATCTGACTGGTTCAGCTTTTTGGAAAAAAATATGGACATTTTCCAAAAAACTAGAAATTGACCTCCCATTTGACCCAACAATGCCACTTCTGGGAATATATCTTGGAGATGCAAAAAAATACAGTAGAAATGACATCTGCATTTGTATATTTATTGCAACACTATCTACAATAGCCAAAATATGAAAACAAAATTTAGTTCCCAAAAACAGATAACTGGTTAAAGAAACTCTGGTACGTCTACACAATAAATTACTATGCAGCCGTTAGAAATGATAAAGTCATGAAATTTGCATATAAGTGGATCGACATGGAGAGTATCATATGGAGTGAAACGAGTCAGAAAGAGAGGGACAGACATAGAAGGACTGCTTTAACTTGTGGAATATAAAGTAACATAATGGGAGACTGACAGCCAAGGATAGTAGAGATAAAGACCAGGAGGATTCCCCCACAGCTTGGAAGCCGCCCTCACATGCTGGTGGGAAAGGCAACTGAGATACAGAAAAGTCCACCAAGCAAAGGATGCTTGGAGGCCTCTCTCAGGATGGGAGATGTGAGCTGAAAGTAGACTATAGACCAAACACGATGGCCACATATTACCTGAATTGCAAACCATAACACCCAAAAGGAGAGAGACAGTAAAAGAGAATGTGCCTACCACAGAGGCAGAGGGAAGGGGGGTGGGGGAGGAAAGGATACTGGGAACATATTTGGTGGAAAATGGGCACTGGTGGAGGGATGGGATTCCACCATTGTGTGACTAAAATGTAAGACTCATGGAAGTGTGTAAGTCTGTAATTCTAAGAAAAAAAGTATTTTATTATCAAAAAAAAGAAAAAAAGAAAAACTGTAAGATAAACATTGCCTTAATAAAAATGTGAATATGCTGGAAGCAATAAGAAATGACTAATAAGACTTGATCATTGTATGACTGAAACATAAGCACGAAAGTTTGTAAGTCTGTAACTGTACCTCACGGTACTGAAAGAAAGAAAAAGAAGCTTGAAAAAAAAGGGATCCAATGTCTTATTTTGCCCTTAAGAATAGCCTATTCAATATGATTTTGAAATAGAATGTTCTGCCATTTTGCCTCACTGCAACCTTCCCTAGCTAAGAATACGCCAGCTCCCTTTACTCTGAATGTTTCTCAGTCTCAGTAATTCCATTTCCCAAGTCTTGCTTTAGAAATACAATGGCGGGACTCTCTGCGCCTAAAGACTTTGATTCCAGAGATGTAACACATTCTGGCATCCAGCGCAGCATCCGATAGCAATGCACTGGGACACCGAACTGGGCTACAACTCTGTGCTGCCAGGGGTGGATTTTTTTCCTCCCCACCCTGTCTTCCTGCACGGAAAGCAGCGGGCTGGCGGCACCCACGTGGCAGGCGCTATCTTCTGTGACTCCAAACCCACAGGTATTCGATTTTTACTTTTGGGGCTCCCAGGAACTCATGGGAAGGGGGCGTAACCGGCACGCCCTCGGCCCAGATAAATCCGGAGCCGCTGAGAGCGAATCGGACACTCTGCGCCTAAAGACTTTGAATTCAGAGACTTCTTACAGCAATGCACTGGGACTGTGAGCGGGGCTATGTAATTTCTGGCAGAATTTTCCCTGGACTTTATACAGAAATCCAAAACCAAGACTTAACATTTATAATTGTCAGCAATGTGAAATGGTTCCATTTGAACAGGTCTGACTTGGGGGGGAAACTCCAAATAATAACAGTAAGTTTTTGATGAAATATTAAAGGTTTTTAATGTAGCAGCCACCTCTCTGGACTGTGAACTAAGCAAAAGCCCCACGCTGGCCGACGCGGCGTGGCGTACACCATACTATGAGGCGCGGGAAGGGGGATGAGGGGTAAAAAGAAAAAAAAAAGGGAAAAGGAAAAAGGAAAAAAAGAGAGAGAGAGAGCTATGTACTTGTAGCAGTGGGGCTACATATCTCTCCATTCCAGCAATGAAAAACTAGTTATCAAATGTAGTAGGTCTGTCTCTCTTGGTTGGAAACTACAACAACTATAGTGAGTTTTGTGTTGAATTATGGAATGTAATCAAGGTAAAGAAAAAATGAAGTGAAATTCATTAGTTATACAGTAGGGGGTAGGGGGTGGGGGCGGGGGGTATACTGGGGTTTCTGGTGGTGGAATATGGGCACTGGTGAAGGGATGGGTGTTTGAATATTGTATAACTGACATATAAACCTGAGAACTATGTAACTTTCCACATGGTGATTTAATAAAAAGTTAAAAAAAAATGAAGGGGGCAGGGGGAACCTAATAACCAGTGATCAAAGTAAGACGATTTTTCAATTATCCTGTTAAGACAAGATAATGTGCTGGTGATGGTGTTGTTTTTTTATTTTTTTTAAATTTTATAAGTTAGTTCACAATATTTGATTACATTTAATATTCAAACACCAATCCCAACACCATTACACCTTCCCACCACCAAATTCAGGTGGGAAGCCCCAATCCCTGTCCCAAAACAAACCGAAAGATATATTTTGTATTATCTGTTTTGAAGAACCGCTAAGCATGCTTACAAATAAATGTTTGTATAGGAAAAAAAATAAATAAAAAATAAAAATAAATAAAAAAAAGAAATACAATGGCTAAGACAAGGTAGTACAGGAGAAATTGTACTGAATTTCCCTTTTAAGTGACTATGGTAGCTGTGACCTTAGTTCAGTTCTCTGACACCACAGATAACCCCTGAGCATCTTGAAGTGTGGCCAAAACCCCACTGAACCAATTTCCAAGAAATAAAATGATCAAAGTAATATTTAAACTTAGAACTGATTACTCCTAAGTCATCAGAGAATTGGAAAGAAACATGAAGCAGAGTATGGGTCTATGATCTTTTAAATTGTCAGAATATATTTAATAATTTTGAGATCTTTTGTGACATATTATCACCATCATCTTATTCCATTGATTGTCAATTTTTTTGAGCGGTCTCAGTAACATCTCTATTCATCTTAACCCTGAGATTTTAGAAGCTTCTCTTTATTTGTCCTTCCCAATGGTGCCACATTGGAGGCTCTATCAGGGTCAGGGGAATGAGACCCATCATTGTTACTGGTTTTGACATATGAATACATAAATGGGAGCTTGCCAGGCTCTCCAGTGCAGGCAGAGAATCTTTATTTTTTTTCAAGTTTCTTTTTCTTTATTCCTTTTTCTTTATTTCCTTCCTTCCTTCCTTCCTTCCTTCCTTCCTTCCTTCCTTCCTTCCTTCCTTCCTTCCTTCCTTCCTTCCTTCCTTCCTTCCTTCCTTCCTTCCTTCCTTCCTTCCTTCCTTCCTTCCTTCCTTCCTTCCTTCCTTCCTCAGAAATGCTCAGGGGGCACTTCTGGATGCGTACTTAGGAATTTCTCATTGCAATGCTTGAGGGAACATAAGGAATGCTCTGGATCCAACCAAGTCAAGCTCCTTACTCGCTGTACTATCAACAGCTCCCTAAATAATGCTTTTCTTTGTTGACATATCCTTATTGCAATGATATAAAATATACTCTGGTCCTAGTTCTTGAAACTGATAATGGTTGACAGAAGCGGTTTAGTATTAGGTTGTTTTCATAAAATCAGGTTTAGACATGGAGTGAATAGGACAATTAGCCAGGAATTTTTGCTTTCTGACATTAAGGGTTTTTTTTCAGGTAAATGGTTTTCCTCCTTGATACCTTTTTTGTTTGTTTGTTTTTGAATCACATCAGCTTCGATCAGGGATAATCATGGTTTGTGCTTAGTGATCATTCCTGATGTGTTTAGTTATCATATGTTTGCCAGGGATTGAATCTGCTTAGGCCATATGCAAGACAAGTACTCTATAACTGTACTATCTCTTGAGATCCACTTTATCCTTTGTATCTTCTCATTGTTTTTTTTTTTTTTTTTTTTTTTTGCTGTACCTGGATGTAGGAAGGGTTTCCTCCTGGTTCTGTGCTCAGGGATCAACTCTGGCAGTGTTCAGGGAACCACGTGTGATGCCAGGGATTGAACCCACGTTTTCTGCATACAGGTAAGTGCCCTACCCACAGGACTGTCTCTCTGCTTCTGATATACTCATTTTTTTCAACTTCTGACCTGGATAAAAGATAAAATTTCCCTGCTTCTGAATGTTCTTTTTCTCTGGTTCATCCTTGTGAATTTCACGAGACTTTCTTGCTCTAACTAGGTGGGAAAGAGATGTGAAGTTTTATCTTCAAACAAGTGATGCTGGAACTACTAAAAGAACTCTTAGCAAAATAAGCATGTTTAAAATTCACATAAATGAATATTCTTCGTGGAGAACAACTACCTTCCATTCTCTGTATTCCAAGCATATACCAGGTCTTAGTAAATCATGATTGACTAAAGTTTCATTGTAGTTAAAGAAGTAAGAATTTTTTACTCATCCGGTGAATTCACACTGAGATTAGGGTACTAAAGTAAGATTTAACTATTTATATAAAGAAGAATACAAATACAGTTTGGTTTTTATAAAGGAGTCAGGAGTTCTGTCTACACTTTAAAAGCCATAGTTAAATATTTTTGCAACAAACTTTTGGCTTCTCTTTCAGTTCATTCTTGACAAATGAAGGTATTTCCTACGCTACTAGGAAGTCAAACATATTAAGTTTTTACAAAAGCAAAATATAATGCCTTTGTTCTTAGAAACATGTTGTTGTGGTTTCTACCTTCTATTTTTATTTCACACATAAATGTCTAGATATTTATGTTTCTGGGAACTTGAGTATGTTAGAAGTACAATCTAAATCACCGTATCACCGTTACTGTAATCCCGTTGCTCATTGATTTGCTCGAGCGGGCACCAGTAACATCTCCATTGTGAAACTTGTTACTGTTTTTGGCATATCGAATACACCACAGGTAGCTTTCCATGCTCCGCCGTGCAACAAACTAAATAGTTATTTTAAAAATATAGTTTTCTTACTTAAAATTGAAGTGCCAGAACTATGATAGAAAAATTGGATGCTGGAATATAATTAACTCTTATGCTTAAGATGTCTTTGGCAACAGTTTTATCTACATAAAGCATCTTAAAAAGAAAAGTATTAAGTAACTAACTGGCAAACTTTTGGGAATCAGACAATTTTTCTACCTGAAACTTACCAGAACAGGCTCAAGAATTTCTGCCTGCTGGCCTAGGGCTATGGAACGTCCTCTCTTTTCTATTGAGGACAACCACTGAATTAGCTTTCTTTTATGTTCTGTAGGCTTAAAGCTCTTTTATTTCAAAAGGCCTTTGGCATGGTACACTGATTTTATGTTTGATTTTTATTACTGTTTTTAATTGCTTCTAGAGTTGTGTATATTTTTTGGTATTCTAACTATGTTGTTCCTTATAACATACCTAGAGTAATTTCTAAGAGGCAGAATGTTTTATGATTTGTGTTTTTGTATAATTAAATGAGGCATAATCTTTATATTATTGTCTCCAGCCTCCTAAAAAAATTGAGTAAATGCAAGGTGTAGCTTAAAGATTTGAGAAAAAAAAAGTTAAATTACAAGTCACTTCCTCAAATATTTCCTTTAATAGATTTTATATAAATGGAAAGAAAATCATAGTTTAGAAACTGCATTAATATTTTTAGTTGCCTTTTGGAGACCTCTTTATTCCTTGATTTTAAAATGATTTAGTTTTGTGCTTTATGAGAAATTTTGTGTATATATCATATAAAAGAAAACAAAATTTTTGTTGTGATATAATATTCAGCAAAGAACTTTTTTAAAATTTATTCATTTATTGAATCACCATGTCAAAAGTTACAAAGCTTTCAGGTTTAAGTCCCAGTTATACAATGCTCGAACACCCATCCCTTTACCCGTGCACATATTCCACCACCAAGAATCACAGTATACCTCCCCCCCACCTCCCTAGCCCCCCTGCCCCACCTGTGTAACTGATAAATTTTACTTTTCTTTCACTTTACTTTGATTACATTCAATATTTCAACAAAAAAACCCTCACTATTATTATTTGGAGTTTCTTCCCCCTATAGTCGGACCTGCTGAGAAGGAAGCATTTGATAATTTGTTTTCCATTGCTGAGAATGAAGAGATAAGTGGTCAAGCGGCCACACTAGCAGCCACATGGTTTTGGATTTCTGTATTTTAGTATTTTAGTAACTAAGTCCAGAGAAATATCTGCCCGAAATTGCATCATTGCAAGGTTGTACCTCTCAGCTACTTTATATTCCACATATGAGTGTAATCTTTCTATGTCTGTCTCTTTCTTTCTGACTCATTTCACTCAACATGACATCTCCATGTTGATCTAGTTATATGCAAACTTCATGACTTTATGTTTTCTGACAGCTACATAGTATTCCATTGTGTAGATGTACCAGGGTTTCTTTAACCAGTCATCTGTTTTTTTCCAGATTGTGGCTATTGAAAACAGTGCTGCAATGAACATAGAAATGCAGATGTCATTTCTACTATACCTTTTTGCCTCTCCGGGATATATTCCCAGGAGTGGTATTGCTGGGTCAAATGGAAGCTCAATTTCTAATTTTTTGAGAATCGTCCATATTGTTTTCCCAAAGGGCTGAAGCAATCTGCATTCCCACCAGCAGTGAAGGAGAGTCTCTTTCTCCCCACATCCACGCCAACACCAGTTGCTTTTGTTTTTGGGGATGTGGGCCAGTCTCTGTGGTGTGAGATGATATCTCATTGTTGTTTTGATCTGCATCTCCCTGATGATTAGTGATGTTGAACATTTTCTCATGTGCCTTTCAGCCATTCGGATTTCTTGTTTGGGAAAGTTTCTATTCATTTTATCACTCCATTTTTTGATCAGGTTGGCAATTTTCTTCTTGTGGAGTTCAACCAGTGCATTGTATATCCTTGATATCAACCCTTTATCGGATGGGTACTGCGTAAATATCCTTTCCCATTCTGTAGATTGTCTTTGTATTTTGGTCATTGTTTCTTTTGAGGTGCAGAAGCTTCTTAGTTTGAGATAGGCCCATTTATTTATCTCTGTTTTCACTTGCTTGGCCAGTGGTGTGTCAACTTTGAACATACCGTTGGCTTCAATGTCGTGGAGGGTTTTGCCAACCTTGTCTTCAATGTACCTTATGGATTCTGGTCTGATGTTGAGGTCTTTAATCCATTTTAATCTAACTTTTGTACATGGTGATAGGTGGAGGTCTAAGCCCATTTTTTTGCATGTAGCTGTCCAGTTTTGCCAGCACAGTTTGTTAAACATGCTTTCCTTGCACCACTTCAAATTTCTTGCTCCCTTATCAAAGAATAGATGATCGTATATTTGGGGGTGTGTGTCAGAGTATTCAACCCTGTTCCATTGGTCTGCAGCTCTGCCTTTGTTCCTGTACCATAGCAAGACTCACAAAGAAAGAGAGAGAGAGAACCCTTATAAGCCAAATCAGAAATGAAAATGGGACATCACAACAGAAACCAAAGAAATTCAAAAGATCATCAGAAACTACTTTGAAAATCTGTATGCCATGAAACAAGAGAACCTGGAAGAAATGGATAAATTCCTTGGACTCCTATAATCTCCCAAGGCTAAACCAAGAAGACCTCTAGTACCTGAATATTCCTATTACTATCAAGGAAATTGAAACAGTAATCAAAATTCTTCCCCAAAACAAAAGCCCAGGTATAGATGGATTCACTAGCGAGTTCTTCCAAACATTTTAAGAGGACCTATTTCCAGTTCTTCTCAAGCTTTTCCAGGAAATTGAAAAAGCAGAAACCCTCCCAAACAGTTTCTATGAGGCTCATATATCCCTAATACCAAAAGCAAACAAAGACACCATAAGAAAAAGAAAACTACAGACCAATATCCCTGATGAGCACAAATGCGAAGATTCTCAACAAAATATTAGCAAATAGAATTCAACAACTCATCAAAAATATCATACACCACGACCAAGTAGGATTCATCCCTGGGATGCGAGAATGGTTTAACATCTGGAAATCAATCAACATAATCCATCATATCAACAAAAGGAAAGATAAAAATCATATAATCATATCAATAGATGCAGAGAAAACATTTGACAAGATCTAGCACCTGTTCATGATGAAAACTCTTGCCAAAATGGGTATAAAAGGGACCTTCCTCAATATAGTCAAATCCATTTATCACAAGCCTATGGCAAGCATCATCCTCAATGGGGAAAAATTTAAAGCCTTCCCTCTGAGAACAGCGATGAGACAAGGATGCCCACTCTTACCACTTCTGTTCAATATAGTTCTGGAAGTATTCGCAATAGTGATTAGACAAGAAAAAGATATTAAGGGGCTGGAGAGATAGCACAGCGGGTAGGGCGCTTGCCTTGCACGCGGCCGACCCGGGTTCAAATCCCAGCATCTCATATGGTCCCCTGAGCATGGCCAGGGGTAATTCCTGAGTGCAGAGCTAGGAGTAACCCCTGTGCATCACCAGGTGTGACCCAAAAAGCAAAAAAAAAAAAGAAAAGAAAAAGACATTAAGCACAATTTAGGTAGGAAAGGAAAAAATCAAGCTCTCACTATTCACAGATGATATGATACTATACTTAGAGAACCCTAAAATCTCTACCAAGAAACTCCTAGAAACAATAGACTCGTACAGTAAAGTTGCCGGCTATAAAATCATTACCCAAAAGTCCATGGCTTTCCTATATGCAAATAATGAGAGAGAAGAAAGTGACATGATAAAAGCAATTGTGCCTCAAAAAATCAAGTACCTACGAATCAGCTTAACTAGGAGGTAAAGGACTTGTATAATGAAAACTACAAAATGCTACTTCAGTAAATAAAAGAGGACACGAAGAAATGGAAAGACATCCTCTGCTCATGGATTGGAAGAATTAATATTTTCAAAATGGCAATACTCCCCAAAGCATTGTACAAATTCAATGCGATCCCTATAGGGATAACCTTGACATTCTTCAAATAAATGGAGCAAGCGCTCATGAAATTCATATGGAACAATGAGCCCCCACGAATAGCTAAAGAAATTCTTGGGAAAAAGAAAATGGTAGGTATCAACCTCCCCAACTTCCAACTCTACTACAAAGCAGTAGTAATTAAGTCAGCAAAGAACTTTTAAGTCAATGAAAATTAAAGAAAAAAATATAGTAACTTTTTATTTGTAGTGGATATTAGAAACTTAGTTATGGCTCATATAAGCAGGCATTATAGGACTTTAACAGCTGATATCTTTTCATTTACGAAAATAGCCCTGCTCTCTTACATATCTGGATTGAAATCATGTTTGGCTGCCAAACATGATGTAATCTTAATAGTTTTGTATCAGATTGTTTATACTTCATTAATATTAGCTTATAAATATTGTAGACAGGTATTCCCCAACTCCTGGTCTAGGTGAATAATTGTGATCAATCAAATGACCTAACTTCCTTCCTCAAACTTCTCTAGTATCAGAGGTTTTATATAAAAATTCAAACCTCACCTTAAAAAATATTTTTAAATATTTATTTATTTTATTGACTCACTATGAGATACAGTTACAAAACTTCCACGATCAGGTTTCAGTCATACAGCGTTCCAACACCCATTCCTCCACCAGTGTACATTTCCCGCCACTAATATCTACTTTATTCCTTCTGCCACCTGCCCTCCCCCACAACCTGTCTCTATGACAGGCTCTTCTCTTTCTTACTCTCTCTCTCTCCTCTTTTGAATATTGTGGTTTACAATAAAAATACTGCTTGGAAGGCCATCATGCTTGGTCCTTTACCAACTTTCAGCACATATCTCCCATCCAGAGTGACCCCTTTCAACCATTATTGATCCCTTCTCTTCCCAAATGCCCTCTTTCACAGTCCTTGAAGCAGACCTCTAACCATGAACCAATTTTCCTGGCCCTTGGGGGTTAGTCTTATACTGTTTTTCTTTATATATATATATGTGTATATATATGTGTATATATACATATATATATATATATATATCCCACTCTGAAATCAATGGTTTGTTAAAATCCAACTTCTTGTTTTGGGGAAGCTGCTTTCACATATCTTTCACAAAATGAGAAAAGGGAGAACATAAAACTAAAAGTATTAATATTTGGGCTGGAGCAATAGCCCACCAGGTAGGGCATCTGCCTTGCACATGCCAACCCAGGTTCAATTTCTCCGTCCCTCTCAGAGAGCCTGGCAAGCTACTGAGAGTATCCCGCCTGCACGGCAAAGCCTGGCAAGCTACCTGTGGAGTATTTGATATGCCAAAAACAGTAATAAGTCTGACAATGGAGATATTACTGGTGCCCTCTCGAGCAAATAGATAAACAACAGGATGACAGTGCTATATATCCCACGCTATATATCCCACAAGTGAGTGCAGTCATTCTATATCTGGCCCTCTCCTTCTGACTCATTTCACTCAGCATGATACTCTCCATGTCCATCTGTTTTTAAGCAAATTTCATGACTTTATTTTTTCCCTATAGCTGTATAGCATTCCATTACGTAGATGTATCATAGTTTCTTAACCAGTCCTTTGTTCTCAGGCACTTGGATTATTTCCAAGTTTTGGCTATTGTGAACAGTGTTGCAATAAATATGCAGGTGTAGATGTCATTTATGCTCTGTGGTTTTCCACCCTGGGGGTGTATCCCCAGAAGTGGTATTGCTGGTTCATGTGGAAGCTAAATTTCTAGCTTTTTGAGGAATGTCCATATTGTTTTCCAAAAAGTCTGGATCCAGTTGGCATTCTCACCAATAATGAATGAGGGTCCCTTTCTCTCTGAATTCATGCCAGCACTGGTTGTTATTATTCTTTTTGACATGCGCCAGTCTCTGAGGTGTGAAATGATATCTCACTGTTGTTTTGATTTGCATCTCCCTCATGATTAATCATGTAGAGCATTTTTTATGTATCATTGTATTTCTTTTTCAAAGAAATTTCTGTTCATTTCTTCTCCCCGTTTTTGTTGGGGATTTTCTGTTGTAAAGTTCTGTTTTATATACCTTGGCTATTAACCATTATCTGAGGACTATTGGTATATCTTATGTTTACAATGTGAATGACTTGCTGAGAATAGAAGCGCAAAGCTGTGAAATTTCTTATAGTAGCATAAAAGTATATATTTTTTGCTAATTGGAAAATATTCTCTTTCGTTCTTTGGGATAGAGGGTAAAGAAGCAGAGTAAGAGAGAGAAAAATGAAATAAACTTTCTTGTTTGAGTAAGTTTGGGAGTTGAGGAAATTCTGTGTGTATTTGTCTCTAAAATTTGTTTTTAATTAAATGTCATTGGTGAATGAAATTTAATTTCATATGCACCAAGTAGTTTGAGAATCACGGTATAATTTTGGGTCAAGATAGGACATCATACTATCCGAGATGATATCAATACTTTCTACCAATATGCAGGAAATATTGTTTATGAATTATATTATTTACATTAATGAATTTAATCTTGCAAGTTAGAATTGCAAAAAATTAAGTTGATTTATGCCTCAGTTAAAGCTATATAGGGCAGCTAATCCTTGTCCTTAGAGTCTTAGGTATTACAATTAAGAATTAATTTTTTCATTTTACCATTAGGAACAAATTGTTAGCCCTTTCTAAATTTGCAGAGTACATTTATGTGACATTACTTAGTGTATTCACTTAACTCTAAAATGTAATGAGATTGAATTTGCATATTTTTCATTAGCTAAAGTTCTTGTATTTCTCCAAGGCTGTCTAACTAAAATGTATAATCTGTCCATACTCCCATTTTCAAAATAGTTGAATTAATGGATGTTGAGAAACCTTTCAACCATCCACTATTTATATGATTATTTGGATCCTTCTAACACTTATAACTGATCAAAATCTTTATATTTTAAATTCAAAGACTATCTCCTAAAATATTTTTAAGCTTCTGCAGTATTCAGTTTCTTTCATGACTTACAGTCATTGAGAATTCTCCCAGTTATGCCTTTCATGAAGCTGTGCCTCAATGCTTCTCTTTTGGGGAGGCCACATCAACTGTGCTAAGGGCTTACTCTTTTCAGGCTCCTGGATGATTTGGGGTGTGGATTGAATCCAAGTTAGCTGCATGGAATCGAAGTGCCTGACCTGGTGTGTTACCTCTCCAGCTACTGGAATATTCCTGTTTTTTTTTTAATAAAGTTTTTAGTGGTTTTGCTTTTTTCCCTGAGAACCAATAAGTAGACACAGTACATCTCCTGACCCTGAACTAGGCTGTCTTCACCGGGGCAACTCGGAGAGGTGTGGGGTTGAGTTTCCCTCCTCACCCCAGCAGAAACCCGGTAGCTGAAAACCTCCAGAACCCAACCACACACCCATGCTCAAGGCCGCTCTCCACAGGCTCCAATGAGCCTCACCTATGAGGGAACCTGGAGAAAAAAACAGGTATGAGGGACCCATGACTGAGATCCCCAAACTCACTCGGAACGAAACTGGGCCTCTCCACTCCAGCTCCCCAGTTTTCCAGTAGCTTGGAAGTCAAATTGACAAACTGACCCTGGCACCATATAGTCTCATCAACGGCCAAGATCCAGAGACTATGAAATAAGGCTCCTGGAAGGAAGCAACACACAACATCCTGGAGTGTGCACCTGCCTTCATGGCCATGCGGCTTCTTATACTCTAGCCCACCGATGTACCAAAAGTAGCAGATAATTGATTGGGCTTAACATACATTCTTGTAATCTCAAGGGCTTAAATGGCTCCAGGGTAAAATACTACAATCTTCACACACTTTCTTCTTATGGTGGTGGGAAGGTGCATGGTGGGATTGGAGTTTGAATATTATCTGTAATGAACTATTGTGAAAAACTTTATAAAATACAATAAAATTCAAAAAGAACCCTATCTCTCGGGCTTCTGATGCTCACTCTCTGTACTCAGGTCAGCAATGACCTCACCTTAGGGATTCAGTGACCGTGACCATTGCTCCACTCGCAGGTCTAAGCTCCCCTTCAGTTCAAGGCCTACTTTACTAACTGTTTTGAGATTTACACAAGTAGCTGTTTACACAAGACCTTCCTGTTACCCAATGGAGTTTTGCATCTAGTTTTTGTTTTCCTTATGCCAATACTACTTTTACTCTTTAGTACTCAGAATTGAAATTTTAGGTTTTTTTTGTATTTTCCTTCATTCTCAACCCATATATTTAATCCCTAAGTTTAGTTGGTCATTCCTCAGTTGTACTTGTCTAATTAATATTTTTTCTCTATTTTCCCCATTTCTATGTTTGTCTAGAATTTTAGTATTGCATTTATCTCTAATATTCATTTCTACCTTCTCTCTTCTTCATTGTCTCTTCAAAAACACAATAATATCAAAACAGGGCCAGAGAGATAGGGTAGTAGGTAAGGCGTATCTTGCAAGCAGAGAATTGGGTTTGATATCCAGAAACCCATGTAGTCTCCTGAGTACTGGCAGGAGAGATCCTTAAGTGCAGAACCAGGGCAAATCCTAATCACAGCTGGGCATGACTCCCAACCAAAAAGTAAAGCAAAACAAGCCCCCCAATAATAATCAGACATAAACTAAAATAAAATCAAGTTCAGGTGTGTGTGTGTGTGTGTGTGTGTGCAACTCACAAAATATTGAAGGTTAATGTACTATCATTTAGAAAACAAAATAGAGAAAAGTCTGAATAATTAAAAAAACAGTAGAGGGTACCATTAGTTATAAAAAATTAATTAGTTCAATTAATCAAAACTGGGAGAACTATAAGGAACAAGTTATTACTTTCTATACTGGGGAAGAATATAAACAGTAGAATTCCTGTGTAGAAGATCTTTGGATTATTCGGATTCCTTATATATCAGGGCATAGACTTGAGGTTAGAAAAAGTGCACAGCAGTAGGGTACCTTGATGATTGGTTTCTCCTTTTGACAATTATCAAAATAATGCAACTAAAGTGGGACATTATAAGTTCATGAGGTCAATACACTGAGCAGAAAACCAGCTATGCAGTGAAATTTTTATGGTTAAAAACTTGCAGAGTCATTTGTTTCTTTCCTAATAAAATAATGGTTGTGATATCTATTTTAAGCAAAATCTAATGTCAACTCTGAATAAGTTATTGTATTTAGTAGAAAATTTTCACTTTTTAAATATTCAATGAGGGCATTGGCACCTCTTTTAGTTAATTTGTTTGGCTATACCTCTCTTAGTTCATATATGTCTGACTAGAGCTTGTGATGTTAGAATACCTCATGTTACCAGATAATTTTCAGAAAGCTCTGTTTATTTTTCTGAAAACCTGCAAGCAAATTTCCATACATGGATTAAGCTAAAACCTATTTTAGCATAGGAAGTAGATGAATTTGTGAGTCAGAGAGGGGTTCAATCCTTTCTCTATGCCACTTAACTTCCCTGACTCTTAATCCTAATTTGTTAATTGGAAATAAGAATTCTTACCTTTAGAGTTATTGGGAGTTTAAGAGAGATAATTCTGAAAGAATTTATGCTTAGTAAATTCTTTTCACCATTTATCTTACATTTTCTAGGGAAATTTCTTATATTTTATCAATAGATGTTTTATATTTTCTTCTTACCTAGTCATTGGTAATAATCAATTTGCAAGATAACTTAAAGTACACTTTTAAATCTCCCTATAATAGTTGTTTCTTGACAAAAGAAGCAGAAAGGACAAATATCAGTTAAGCCATTGTAAAGCAAACTAGAGAAAGATATTGGGATTGATAATTTGTGTTCATGAAAAATCATGCTTCAATTTACAAGTGTTTATTTGATGTGAATTTTAGGAATAAACATGTAAAGTGATGTGCCTCCATGACAGGAATTCAATTATAATAAATTTTCATGATTCCTCCAAAAACTTTATTACATTTTACTAATTTGCTATTGTTTAAATTTTGATATTTCCCCTTTGGCCAGTATCAGTGAGAGTCACAGATTCTATACTCTTCAAGGTCTCAAGGCATTGAGCTCTGATAATGCTTTATAAAATGCCTGAAAAGTTTTATAAAACTTTGTTCTTAATTATAATTTTTGTTAAAAGAAAAAAATAAAATTGAATTTATATAGTCATAAAATAAGATGTGCTAGAGATAATCATCCTTATTTTTATTGGCTGTATAAATAAAGAGAATTGACCATATGGAAGTCAGAATAGAATGAAAATAGTCCTAGAATTAAAATGTATGTCTTTGAGTTACTTGTTCTTATTGAAATACACATTTGTAAAACATTTTTAGTTGCACTTAGTCATTTTTACATTGATAAATAAATATAGTCAAAACAAGGAGCTTATGAAATCTCAATTTTACTATTTTCCTCCTATTTCCAAATACTGTGGAGTACAGAAAGAGAGGTTATAATAGGAAACAGCATAGAAAACAGAATCTAAATCTTATATTTGTTTAAATGAGGATCTGAATTTCTAAAAAAAAACAATCTCAGGCCTTGTTTGGGAAGAAAATGAAGTGTTCATTCATATATTTATTTATCAAATCAAAACAGTAGATGTTTGTAAAAATATAGAGGCACGGGAGTGGGGAGATGAGATGTGTGTTGTGTCATTGCTGTTCTCAAGCTTTGGGGCGGTTCCCTAGCGTGCCGCTCGTGTCTGGTGCTCTCAAGCCTCTGTGTATGTACTGGATGGGAATGGCTCCTCCTTGTGCTCTGCTTCTGTGTGTGCCGCTGTGCTCTCTTCTGTGTGTCTCTCTATATCTGTCTCTGTAGTCTCTCCTCTGGTCTCTTCTGACCTCTCTCTGTCTCTGCCTCTGTGTCTTCTCCCTTGCTTCTGTGTCTTCTGTCTCTCTGCTTCTGTCTCTTCTCTTTGGTTCTATCTTACCTCTTCTTCTGTGTCTTACTTCTGTCCTCTCCCTGCTGTGTCTTCTTCTGTCTGTGTCCTGCTGCCTCTTCTTCTGTCTCTGCTGTCTCCTCTTCTGTCTCTGCTGTCTCCTTCTCTTCCCCACGGTCTTAGTTTATATTGCAATCACATAGGGCGGTGACACAAAGGTGGGTTGACATTAACAAATCAACAAAGAAGGGTAAGACCACTTCTCCAGTAGATTAACAAAAATCTCATTTGAGGAGATTACTCCAGATTACTAGGATATCTGCTCAAGGGTGGGGTCCAAACAAGGGTGTGTCAGGGTATGTCCCTTTCTTCCTTCCTCAGCAAGTAATCAATCCACTTAAATATTTGTAGTAAATTTACTTCAAATGTTACTAGCAATGTCATTCTGTATGAGCACAGTAAGAGATGTATCAAACTTAAAGTTTGTTTCTTTCTGAGGACATCTCAGTATATTTTCTAGACCACAGTCCTCAGGTCAGGTTAGTCTTCCTAACCCCAGCAGGGTACTAGTCTCATCATTACTTTTGGATCATGATAGCATTTGTCTATGACCATGTTCTGAATTTATAGTTGAGTATTGTGGTGCTTTGGCCTGGCCCATTTCAATACCAAGGTAGCTCACAGCTTGCCCTTAGTCCTTTCTGTCCCACATCGGGACCCTGCTTTTGGGTTGCTAGGAACTAAGGGCAACTGAGTGGAGAAAGCAGATGCCCGGGAGTAAATATTATTGGAGTCAATCAGCTCCCAAGTTACAAAGTGTAATATTAACTGTCTTCCTGTGCCCATACAGAAAGGACATTGCTTTAACATAAACTAAGTTTCCCGAGGCAAGGCTGAAAGGACAAACCCCATGTTATCATACAGATGTTGAAGATTATATGCAAAAAAAAAAAGGATTAGGGCTATAGAGAGTATACAGAGGGTTAGGTGCTAGCCTTGCATGCATCTGACTTCAGTTCAATCCCCAGAGTATCTATGGTTATGAGCACTATTAGGACTGATCCCTGAACATAATCAGGAGCTGTCCATGAGCATTGCCATGTGTGGCCCCCAAACAAAAATAAAACAAATACAAAACAAAACAATAAAATGATACTAGGTTTAAGCAGGCAGGATTCTTTCCAGAGTGAAAAAATAAAATTGGTCCCAAATAAGAAATGAATCCAAAATGATAAAATTGCTAAAGAACTGCAGTTCACGCTTAGTTAAAAAAATTTCTAAACAAGATAGTCAATGATGGAAATTTTTAGGTCAATATAGTTATGAATGAATATAAAGTCACAGTGACAGTTTATGTTTGTTTATATAACATAAACAAATGTGTATTTCAAAATACATGTAAAAATCATCTCCAATAAGTATATTTTGAATGAACTATAAACACCATAATATAGAGGGTTAAATAGATATATAGACTTGAAATAAAAGTAAAAGATTAAATATTCTCAAAATTGAAGAAAGAACTATGATATGCCCATAGATTCTTTTCATGAAATGAGTGATTATTTTTTCAGGTGTGTATGTGAGAGAGAAATGGAAAGAGAGGTAGAGATAACTATTTTGTTAAAGTGGAAAGAACCATCTCTAGAAAATATAAAAATTGAGGAAACTGGAACTAAACTTCCTTTTTAAAAGATACCATAAAACAAATCAGATTCATGTGAAATAAAGAGTTGGAGTTCAACTCTACTAAGGAAAGTGTAAGGAAGTTTATTTTCAGATGTTGAGGGTGGAAAAGAACAGCTATTTTTAAGAAGTAAGAAGTCCAATAATAAGAATTGGAGTGAATTCGGGGTAATTACAAGGTAAGAACTGGATGAACTAAGCTCTTGATACTCTTGTGCTCCAAACCAAAGATAATCCTAAAACCTTGCTTCAGAAATACTTCCACAACATAGTGTCTGTAGGAGTCTTGTACGAGTTACTCTTCGTGTAGAAAAGCTTATAGTGAAATTGCAGAACTTGTGTGGAAACAAATGATTACAAGAGTCATCAAATTAAATACTTGAGGGAATTGATATTCTATGACTTTAAAAAGATTGCAAAACACACTCAAAAATAGAAATAAGAAGAATAAATTGTTTTTGTAGGAAATGTGGCTAGAAAAGAAGCACTTAGAAGTGAAAAATGAACAATGAAGGCTTTGTCAACACGTCAATGAAGTTAAATATAAATCTATAGTTAGCTAAAAAAAGAGCTAATGAATTAGAATACAGAGCCATTAAAACCACTCAGAATGTAGTACAAACAGAAAGAAAATATAAAAAAAATTGGGAGTTTGAGGTATAAAAATGTCAAAAGTAAAGTCTAATACACACACATCAATATATTGCTTTTGGAGCCACATCTGGCAATTCGCAGGGATTACTTTTGACTCTGTACTCAGGAATTACTCCTAGTAGTGCACTGGAGACCATATGGGATACTGGGGATCAAAGTACCTTACTGCTGTACTGGTTCCCAAATCCAACAAATTTTAATAGAAATCTCAGGAGGGAAGGATAGAGAAAATGAATGGGACTTTTGTATGACACAATTATAAGGAATAAATTGATCAAAATGAAAAATTAATTTCTGAACCAAATAGGCAAAATTTCACATTGCAATTTTAAAAAGACTAATTTAGATTTTTGGAAAGTTTTCTATTGGGGAGGTGATCTATTTTAGGAGGATTACATAAAGAGGAAAACCAGTAAAACCTTTCTGTGTCTACTGCTGCTAGAACTCAATGAATAGTTCCCCAATCTGAAAAAGTGAAATGAATAAAACCTGTTTACCCGCACGGCAGAGCCTGGCAAGATCCCTGAGGTATATTTGATATGCCAAAAACAGTAACAACCAAGTCTCACAATGGAGACATTACTGGTAACTGCTCGAGCAAATTGATGAACAATGGGATGACAGTGCTACTCATTACTGTAATCAGGAAAATTATTATTTTTTGTTTTCTTTTTTAAAAAAATAATTGTTGTTGAATCACCATGTCACCATGAGATGCAGTTACAATGATTTAAAGATTGAGTTTCAGTCATACAGTGTTCCAACATCCATCCGTCCACTAGAGTATGTTTCCCACTACTAATATCCCCTATATCCCTCCTGCCCATCCCCCACAGCCTGCCTCTATGGAAGGCACTTATCTTCTTTGGAAACCTGGCAGTCTTGTCCATGAACTGCCTCTGCTACCAAACAAGCTCATTAACTGGCCATGATCAGAGACTCTTAAATATATATCACAAGAGATCAACAAGTTTCAGAGATGCCTCTGCTTTCTGAGAAGTTCTGTCATTCTGGGGGACCTATACTCACCATCCAGTTAAAAATTTAACTCCAGCTGTGTTACCTCATTCAAAATTTTTGAATTCCTGGAGTGCATGGCCGTGCAATATCTCAAACTCTACACCACTGATGAACCAGGAGCAGCGCACCACATTGAATGAGATGCAAAGTTGAAGGCAACCAGTCTCGATTAAGAAAATATAAACACACAAGGCTTGATGGTAATATGTTCAAACTCTCTTCTACAAGGGCTTAATTGTTTCATGAGATGCAACAATAATCACATATCTTCTAAGAAAATATTTTTTGATCTCTTTTAGCGAATTATAGCAAGCAATATAAAATTAATTATAAAAGGCCTGAGATATCGGGCAGGTTTGAGGGGTGGTTGGAAAAATTGAAAATAATGGTGGTGGGAAGGTGCACTGGTGGTGGGATTGGTGTTGGAATAATGCATGTAGTAAATCATGAACGGCTTTATAAAAATAAATTAATTTTTTTAAACGAGGGAATAAAGAATTACTTAGACAACAAAGATTAAGATTTACAAATCATTTTCTATTAAAAACTAAAGCTACACTTGTTTAATAAAGCTAATCTTAGATGAGTGCAATGCAAAAAATGCTGACAAATAAGTTGATAAATATGTTGTACTACTAAGATTAAATACAGATGTACTTTTTAAAGAAGCTAATTTGGAAGAAATAGCTAAAGAAATCAAAGTGAAAGTAATTTTCTATAATTTCTTTTTTTAAACTTTATTTAAACACTGGTTTGCAATGTTGATTATAGTTATTTCGGGGCATTCAGTGTTCCAATATCAATCCCACCCTCGATGTTGCCTTCCTTCCACCATTCTCCTTTTCCCCACCGCTTCCCCAAGCTTTCCTCTTTAGCAGGCACAAAATAGTTTATTTTATATGGCTTGTTATAATTAAATGGCTAATGGAATTATTGAAAACTACTTTACTAAAGGAAAATTTGTGAATATTGTTATATTTCACAATGGGGATCATTAAGTCCTTATCTGAGGGTTTACTATGCTGTTTGTTGTTAGTTGAGCCTTTTGTGTTATGGTATTTTTTTGTCCACTGAGCTTAGTTAGCTTCTGTGCTAATTTCGCATCTAACTTGCTGTAATTGTAATCCTATTGTGGAATTTGGAGGTGTTGTGAGGTCACATACCCAACCAGGCGCTCTAGAGACCCCAGATCTGTAGAACTTGATTAATGGATGAATTTATGGTGGCAGGTGTGGCTACTGGGGCTTTCAGCAGTATCATGGCTGAGGGGAAGTTGAACACCCCTCTTCAAGTTTTAGCCTGAAAACAGTGTACCTGGAATTTTCATCAGTTTGGTGTCTTTACAGAGATTAGTTGTGAAGCACTAAAATTGGACTATTGACCGTGAGATATGGATGCAGATGCCAGGGCTTTGGCAAGGTGGGGACTCAGCCTACTCCTTTCCTGAGGTGCTCCAGAGACCCGGAGATGCCTGTATATACGTTTTCAGTGGCTAGGCTCAAATATATTTTAAGATTAGTTGTGATGCTGTGAAGTTGTGCCAGTGATTTTACATGACAGTTGCTGTGGGATGTGGGTGTGCTCCATATTACTTTTTTTTTTAAATTTACTTATTTTTAATTAGTGAATCACCGTGAGGGTACAGTTACAGATTTATACACTTTTGTGCTCATGCTTCCCTCATACAAAGTTTGGGAACCCATCCCTTCACCAGTGCCCATTCTCCACCACCAGTAAACCCAGCATCCCTCCCACCTTCCCCAATCCCATCTCCCCCCACCCCACCCTGCCACTGTGGCAGGGCATTCCCTTCTGTTCTCTCTCTCTAATTAGCTGTTGTGGTTTGCAATAAAGGTGTTGAGTGGCCACTGTGCTCAGTCTTTAGCCCTCATTCAGCCTGCAACACCCTTCCCCTGCATGGCCTTCGGCCTTCGACTACATTATAGTTGGTGATCCCTTCTCTGAGTTGCCCTTTCCCCAGAATGTGAGGCAAGCCTCCAAACCATGGAGTCAACCTCCTGGTACTTATTTCTACAATTCTTGGGTGTTAGTCTCCCACTCTGTTATTCTATATACCACAGGTGAGTGCAATCTTCCTATGTCTATCTCTCTTTCTGACTCATTTCACTCAGCATGAAACTTTCCATGCCAATCCACTTATGTGCAAAATTCATGATTTCCTTTTTTCTAACAGCTGCATAGTATTCCATTGTATAAATGTACCAAAGTTTCCTCAACCAGTCATCCGTTCTAGGGCATTCCAAGGAAGAAATACGAATGGCCAAAGGCACATGAAAAATGCTCCACATCACTAATCATCAGAGAGATGCAGATCAAAACAACCATGGGATACCATCTCACACCACAGAGACTAGCACACAGCCAAAAGAACAAAAGCAACCGCTGTTGGAGAGGATGTGGGGAGAAAGGGACACTTCTACACTGCTGGTGGGAATGCCGACTGGTTCAGCCCTTCTGGAAAACAATATGGACGATTCTCAAAAAATTAGATATTGAGCTCCCATTTGACCCAGCAATACCACTGCTGGGAATATATCCCAGAAAGGCAAAAAAGTATAGTCGAAACGACATCTGCACTTATATGTTCATCGCAGCACTGTTTACAATAGCCAGAATCTGGAAAAAACCTGAATGCCTTTTTTTTTTGCTTTTTGGGTCACACCCAGCAATGCAGAGGGGTCACTCCTGGCTCATGCACTTAGGAATCACCCCTGGCAGTGCACAGGGGACCATATGGGATGCTGGGATTTGAACCCGGGTCGGCCTTGTGCAAGGCAAACGCCCTACCTGCTGTGCTATCACTCCAGCCCCGCTCCATATTACTTTTAAAGTAGATAGATTGAAGAAATTGTTGAATCTTTTAAATAGTTAAAATATAAATTATTTCTCAAAATTACTATATTTTATATATCTCAATATTATATATAAAATATAGTATACAATGATTAAAGTAAATTGAGTAGATGAATAGCAATGTGACTTAGTCTTAAAAATTATTAGTGAAATATAGCCAATATCAAAGAAATACTTATTATATGAGAACTTTGTAAACATTAAAACAATGCTACAACATACATTTTAATTTATTTACTTAAAAGCAGTAGATATTTTACATTTTTACATGCATGATGATAAGGAATAGTAACCTTTGGAGAGGAGACAGTGAATAAAAGATAGATATCAGAGTTGTCATTTTTATCTGCTATACACTCTCTTTATGTAAAGAAATAAACCTGATTATAAGAAAGGAATATAATTAAGGCAAGGGATTCATTTATCCTGACCTTTGTCATTGATAAAAATATAGTCATTGTTTACTTTGATTGAATTCAGTGACTTGGCCATTATATACTTACTGATACTCGTCTGCTATTGTACATGTGGCTTTGTTTTGGAGAAGAGCAAATGTAGACAGCTTATCTAGCATGGATAATTTGCTTCCAAAATCAGTCCTCACAGCAGTAGCAAAGGCACAGTGGGAAAAGGTAAAATATTCCTGATAAAATTTTTGCCTTAGAGAGTTAGTCTCTTGCAATTAAAAGAGACCCTAATACTATTTGATAATATGCAGTGATACCTCCAGTGTTCTTATTTTCAAATTCATACTTGCAGATGCAAAATAACAAAAGATCCATGATTGCTTGAAACAAGTAGTATATTCTATGTTTTTCTTCAGGGGAAAATAGAGAAACTATCTAAAAGCATTTGTAATTTTATTTTTGTGGAAATGATAGAGAGACTCCATCTGTATTGATTCTTTGAATGTTGATTGTTTATATCAAATCAACTTTCAGAACTTGAAGATTTACATATGTGTTTGATGAGCTAATGGATATTTTATAAGATGCTGTATAAAGATTTTAGTTTTTTTCTGTATTTTAAAAGAAATGTATGTTTTACAAACATAAAATATATGAGTTTATTATACTATTGAAGTGAAAAATGAATCTGGTGAAACATCTATCAGAAGAAATATTGGCATGTATTCTGCTATTTCAGAAGTTTTTTAAGATCCACACTTCTTATTTTTGAAAAAACAGCACTTCTATTACCAATTTTTGTGAAAATGATATCAAATGACTTATCCAAATGAACTCTATGCAGTCGTACTCTTAAGATACCATCAAATAAAACATAAAAACTGAATAAAAAACTGTAAAAATTGTATAATAAAAAAATTCTGTAAATTTCCACCCCCAAATATTTACATAATATGTTATCAAAAATTCTATCCAGGGAATACAAAACCATCCGTTAAAACCAAATAATATAAAAACTTACAAGAGTGGGGAAGAAAATACAAGAACTAACACAAAAGTGTGGGGAAATTTAAATACGGATATTTCCCATAACTGCCTTTGTCCCAAATCCTTTACACAAGTAAGATTTAATGGAGATTTTCTTTTGGAAAATCGTTCAACTTCTGGTCACCCATTCTTGAATTTGTACTACCATCTTTGTCTTTGCATTTCTGGAGATGCCATTCTCTGGGATCCTAACAGGGCTGGGACATGGAATTCTTAATCTCAGTGGTTTCTTCAGCTCCTAGAATGGGTCTTTTGCATCAAAAGACCTTCATGCTTTCAGGCTTATTTTGGTTTTGGCACTTTTCACAATATAAGCCACCAGGCCCCTCTCATCTTTCTCTCTTCAACAATTTCACCTCTGTTAAGAGGCCTTCTCCTGCCATTTTGCCACAGTTGCTACCTCCCACTCCTTACATGCTATAATTCAAGAATTTTTAAAAATCCTTTAAATACAAAAGACTGTTGCTAAAAGAATTTCATTTACTTCTTAGTGTGCCTTTAGTTCCTTGATTTCTATCATAATTCTAATCAGGAACTTTAATATTACCTAATCTTAAAATGATTGCCTGAGACAAAGACAATAAATTAAATAATTTTGAATTAAGTAATAATTAAAAACACACAAAGTAAAGTATATAGTAGAATAAATAAAGAGCATTCCTTAGAACAATTGAGTTTTTGGGGGGCACATCTTCTGGGGCTCAGGACTTACTACTTTCTGGCTCTGTACTTATTTCTGGTATTGTTAGGGGTTCATAAATGGTATCAGGTTGGGTGTGTGTGAGACAAGTACCCTACCGACTTTAGCTGTGCATCTGGCCCCATAATTGCCAATTTTGTTAGTAAATTATATTATGGCACTAGAGGCAAATAGAAACCACATTGATATGCCATTTTTTATTTCCTGCTCTTTGGCTAATTAATCCAGGAAAATTTGAGAAGTGAGATCTAAGGGCTTGGGATAGAAGTTGAAACACACTTATTATCACATTATAATCCAGACCATTGTAGAGTAAAAGGTTTTATCATACTGATGGATTCCAAACATGTAAGATTGGAGGAGACACAGTTTTAGGAAGAAAGAACTGGGAGAAAAAAATTGTGGCAAAAAATGAAATAAAGATCATTAAGTTCATTCAATGGTAAATAATACAAAAGAGCCAGAACTTTTCTAACTCAGTCATATAGTGAATGAATAGGTTAAAGGAAAAGATGGTGTGCAAGATACAATGTATATTATAAGAAGAAGTATACAAAGAAATCAGAAAATAATTCAGTTAAATGACTTCTGACATTCTCAACAAAACTGCACTTATGAAAACCTGAAGAGATTCAAGGTTAAGAAAAATATTAGTAGGTTCCAAAACAAAATGAAAATCAAAGAAATACAGGTAAACAGTTAAATATATTACTAAAATTAAAGTCAGCTTAGAAATGACAACCACAAAAAATAATAAATATGAGAAAATGACTGTTAGTGACATAGTTGAGGAAAGCACATAAAACCACAAATGGGAAATAAAAGAGTCATAAACTAGATTTAGAGAGAAAGACAGATATGGGAGAGAGTAGAATTATATTTATATGGACTTAATTGTTCTTCCCTAAGGAAAGAACTGAATAGAACAGGCACATAATTTATATCTACAGTATAAGAGCAAATTCTTTTAAATTAAATACCAAGTTTTTAAGGAAGGAAAAACGTATCTTAAAATTAAATGAAACCAAACAAAATAATTGACAATGCAGAGAGCTCTACAAACGGCAATGCAGAATAAAGTACCTAGGAACAAAAAAATGATGTTGCAGATGTCAATTTGTGTTGACATTAAAAGTAATTTTTAGGGACCCTCTGCACCTAAAGACTTTGATTCCAGAGATCTAACACATTCGGGCATCCAGCACAGCATCTAATAGCAATGCACTGGGACTGCGAACTGGGCTACAACTCTGTGCTGCCAGAAGGTGGATTTTTTTCCTCCCCACCCTGTCTTCCTGCATGGAAAATGGCGGGTTGGCGGCACCCACATGGCAGGCGCCATCTTCTAAGACTCCAAACCCAGAGGTATTCAGTTTTTACTTTTGGGGCTCCCAGGAACTCATGGGAAGGGGGCGTAACCGGCACGCCCTCGGCCCAGATAAATCGGAACCGCTGAGCGTGAAGCGGACCCTCTGCGCCTAAAGACTTTGATTCCAGAGACTTCTTACAGCAATGCACTGGGACTGTGAGCTGGGCTATGCAATTTCTGGCAGAATTTTCCCTGGACTTTATACAGAAATCCAAAACCGTGCGGACGCTGCGCGACTTAACATTTATAATTGTCAGCAATGTGAAATGGTTCCTTTTGAACAGGTCTGACTTGGGGGGGAAACTCCAAATAATAACAGTAAATTTATGTTGAAATGTTGACGGTTATTAATGTAGCAGCTACCTCTCTGGACTGTGAACTAAGCAAAAGCCCCACGCTGGCCGACGCGGTGTGGCATACACCATACTAAGAGGCACGGGAAGGGGGATCAGGGGGGAAAAAAAAAAGGGAAAAGGAAAAAGGAAAAAAAAAAGAGAAGAGTTATGTACTTGTAGCAGTGGGGCTACATATCTCTTCATTTCCAGCAATGGAAAACTAATTATCAAATGCTTCCTTGGTAGTAGGTCTATCTCTCTTGGGTGGAAACTCCAACAACTATAGTGAGTTTTGTGTTGAATTATGGAATGTAATCAAGGTAAAGAGAAAATGAAGTGAAATTCATTAGTTATACAGTAGAGGGTAGGAGGTGGGGGCGGGGGGTATACTGGGGTTTTTGGTGGTGGAATATCGGCACTGGTGAAGGGATGGGTGTTTGAATATTGTATAACTGAGACATAAACCTGAGAACTTTGTAACTTTCCACATGGTGATTTAATAAAAAGTTAAAAAAAGTAATTTTTAAAAATAAGGAGTAAAAGGAGATGGAGGAGATATAAATACATAAATATTCTAATTTTTAAAATCTGGCATTGTTAAGCCATAGAGAAGGTCATTAAAAATAAAAAAATCTAGGACAAATTCCTCAGTGCAAAGCCAGGAGTAACCCCTGTGCATCGCCAGGTGTGACCCAAAAAGAAAAAAAATCAATAAAATCTAATTTTTGTGACCTGATATTCAGATGGTTATCATAATATTTCCTTTTTAGATATTTTTGAGAAATTATCATCTTGTATGATCAAGATATATTTAATAAAGTTCAGCAATTAATCAATATTTAATTTACATGTATTTTTTCCTTGTATCACTTGTCTTCCCATTGATCTTTGGTTTGGTTGAGCGGGCACCAGTTACATCTCCATTCATCCCTGTCACTTGCGAGTGTAGCCCACTGGTATCTGCTCGCTCCAGGAACATGAAGAGACTCAAACCATTCGTTCAGAGTTTTGACGAAGAAAGCTGACCATCTCGTAGGTGGGCAGCACATGGTCTTCTGACATCTGGTGGAATCCAGTCAGTTACAGCTCAAGTTCAGCGGTAGTGTCTGAATTGCATTACGTGTCTGGCCCATCTGATTTTTGACGCCTTGGCAAATGAGACAGTGTCCCTGATTCTTGATTGTTGATGGAGTTTAGAACTCTGGATTCCTTCTCTCACTTGAGGGAGACGTGACAGTCCTAGGATAGCTCTTTCTATTCCTCTTTGGGATACCCAAATAGCATTCTCATCCTGTTTTCCTAGGGCCCAGGTCTCTGAGGCATACGTTAGTGCAGGAAGAATGGTGGAGTCGAAAAGATGTGCCCGGAGCCAGAGGTTTTTTTGTCCTCTTAACCACTTCTTTGATGCTCTTGAAGGTGTTCCACGCTGCTCTCCTCCTCCTGCGCAGTTCTGGCACCAAGTTAATCCTCATGTTGAATTCTTGACCCAGGTACACATAGCTGCTGCATTTGGAGATGTTCGTTCCGTTGAGAGTAAATGGAGCTTCAGGGACTAGTTCACTTTTCTTGTTTTGCTGAGATTCAGCTGCAGTCTGACCTTTCCACACTCTCGCTTGAAGTCGGCCAGTATTTGTGCCGCTTGGCTAATGTTTGGTGTTGTCAAAACAATGTCATCAGTGAAGCGGAGGTGTTGTAGTTGCCGACCGTCTATCTTCACTCCCATTCCTTCCCATTCCAGTCGTCGAATGATGTTCTCGAGGGTGGCACATAAGAGTTTCAGTTAACTGGTGTCGCCCTTCTATTTACGTCAATGATCACTTCCTTGTAGAATGATGAGATCCTGGTGGTGAATCCATAATACAGCTCTCAGAGGATCTTGATGTACTGAGTTTGAGCGCCCTATTTGGCTAGGGCTTCAATGACCACTTCAGTCTCAACAGAATTTTGTCCTTAAATTCAAGAAAATTGCATTTAATTTTATTAAATTGTACTTTTTATTAATGTAGCAAGTTTCATTTATACATTCAAAAATTTCTATAGTTTTTTTCTCTGCAAATATTAAATTGAAGAGATGTGTTAATGACAATGTCTCTTCTTGGTGAATGAAATTTTTATTTTACATTCTATTTTGATCTTTTTTGTATCTGTATAAAATAACACTTAGAAATTGACAACTTAGATACTTCTTTATGCACTCACTTTTTTTTCATGTCATTTTATTTTATTTATTTATTTTTTTTTCTTAATTTTAATTTTTTTATTGAGTCGCCATGTGGAAAGTTACAAGGTTTTCAGGTTTAAATCTCAGTTATACAATGCTCGAATACCCATCCCTTCACCAGTGCACATATTCCACCACCAAGAATCCCAGTATAGCTCCACCCCGCACCCCCACACCCCTAACCCCCCACGCCCATAGTAGTCCCCCACCCTTAGCCCCCCCGCCTGTGTAACCAATAAATTTCACTTTACTTTCACTTTGATTGCATACAATATTTCAATAAAACTCACTATTATTGTTTGGAGAGTCTCTCCCCTAAAGTCAGACCTGCTGAAAAGGAAGCATTAGGTAATTTGTTTTCCATTTATGCACTCACTTTTAATGTGGAAAATCTTGGTTTTGTGGAATTGCCTCTGCTACCAATGGCATGTCATAATTGAGTAACAAATATTCTTAAAATACGTCATCTATGTATAGTATAGTGCATCATATCTAGCTATTGTCATGATAGATTTCTATACATACTGATTTTAAAATATTTTGTAAAATATCAAGACAATTTGAATAATAAATATTTTAAAATATAATTGAATTAAAAAGATCTATAATATCTCTTTTTGTTAATACATACCTCTGTGTGTGCATAAAACTAGTGAGGAAATAAAATAATTTTCCTTTTTTTAATTTTCTGAGACTGATGACCTCTGATTTGTAAGTAAAATTAAAGATGTAGTTTTTGTCAAGAAACTTTTCTTTATTTTTTTTAATTATTATACAAATATATACAATTAAACTAAGGGTTTTAGTATCTTTATGAGAGACCTTGCTTTATTTTTATGCTCAAAGATTTTTTTATTTAAACAGATTTGGGTTCATCAGAAAATAAGCATTCTTTTGAAACTTTTTTTTTTTCACAATTCTGCTGTTTTCTATGGAGTCCACCTTCTAAAATTTGTAAGTGTACAATACAATCGCCCTATCTGTAGACACATAATTCTACAGCAGATCTCTGATATTATTATTATTATTATTATTATTATTATTAATTCTTCCACTGAAAAGAACTTCAGAACATTCATTCTCAGAAATAAAATCGATAACTCTTAGAGAATTAAGGTACAAAATCAACACACTTTCATAAACTGATTGCGACTTTCCTTTTCAAATCTACTTTCCATTTAATATTCCTTCAGATGAAGCACTCACCAGGTTTGTTAGGTGCAGATCACTCACTGACACAGTCTGTGTTGGACCTGTGCTAGATTTGGGGAGCATAAAGAGATGAGTAAGATTTAGTCCTTGTCCTTGAGGATGTCACAGTCTAGTGGGAAAGGCAAACACAGAGCTAATTATAATTACAATGTACTAAATGATAAAATGAAAATATGACTACAATGCTCTGGGACATAGGATAGCAATTAATTCTTCCTGGAGGTGATGAGAAGAGGACATGGCTAGGAATGAAATTTGGAAACTCTACACATTTAGTGTAATAGGAATAATATTTTTAGATCTCCTATTATAACTAAGATGTTTTACCTATCTTCACTCTGACAGGTAAGTCAGCAAAGTGAATGTCAGCTTGTGACGAAGTGGAAGACTGGAGAGTCTGCTCTTCCCCTTTATGTGAAATCAGGTCAAGGAGAAGGAGATGGGAAGGCAAGGAGATCACACACCAAATTTAATCCACTTTAACTCCAGAATTAATCTACATTGTGGGAGGACTGTGAATCATGCATATTGATGTGGAATCTCCTGAGAATAGTACAATCAAGGGCTACTTTGAAGACCTGGTCTTCTGTCGTTGGTGCTGGGCAAAGTCTAATATTTGGCTTGGGACCAAATCCAATTTGTCAGTGCAGCAGATACTCTGGCAGTGGGACAATGAAAGACATATAAGCTTGTGAAAAGTCTCTAATAGTTTACAGGAGTCGCTAAATTCTTAGCATCTCAGTAACAGAGAATAAAGAGTGAGAATACCTGTTCATGGACAAGGCTCAAAGAGAATTTCTGACTAAGACAACAAGTTGGAGAGAAATTTGATTTTTTTTTTTTTTTTTTTTGCAAAGGGTCACAGTCAGAGGTTCTCAGGGTTTACTCCTGCCTCTGAACTCAGGGATTACTCCCGGTGGGACCATATGAGGTACCAGGGATTGAACCTCATGTGGCCACAGACAAGGCAAGCACCTTATCCACTGTACTCTCACTCTGGCTCTTATCGCCTAATAATCTTTCTCTGATTAAAAATGATCCCTTTAGGAAGGGTCTAGTTGAGAAATTGGTAAGTTTTTGCTTTAGAAATTTCCATAACAAAATTCTTACCTAGGGCAGTAAGATAAATGGAAAAGGTGATAGAATTTCTGTTGAGCAAAACATCATGAGAAAGTATATTTGTGGGAAATATTTGTCAAAGAATAGAAAAATCCAAAAATTTATTTTTGGACTGAAACAATAGAACAGCACGGAGGGCGTTTGCTTTGCACCCGGCCAACTCAGGTTTGATTCCTCCATCCCTCTCGAAGAGTCCAGCAAGCTACTGAGAGTATCCTGCCCGCACGGCAGAGCCTGGCAAGCTGCCCGTACCATATGCTATATGCCAAAAACAGTAACAACAAGTCTCATAATGGAGACGTTACTGGTGCCCGCTCAAGGAAATCGATGAATGGGACAACAGTGCTACAGTGCTACTCTGAGTACCTAGATATATATGTTTAGTTTTTATTTGAAATGAAAGAGCACAGGTAGGGACTTGGTAGAGAGAAAATGTATTCTATTTGAAACACATAATGTTTAAGGTACCCATGAAGTATTTAATTAGAAACAGTCAAGGTGCAATACATGTGAGGAACCATTAATTAAATAAATGAATTTAATATTTTTATATTAATATTTAATATTAAATTTTAAAAGTTTAATATTTTGAGAACACATCCTTATATCAGACACTTGCTCATCACTTCTCACATAACAGTAAATAAAACAAACAAGCTCCAGATATGTACCAATTTGTGAGCACAAATTACTGCAATTTAAATATTAATGGTAAAGTAAACCGTAAACCAAGCAATCAAGGATATCAGTAAAGTACACACACTTTAAAAAGAGCTCTGAGTGAGAATTTCACAAAGCACTAGAAAGAGATAACTAGCAGAAATTTCTAGTGTAAAAGGAAGGGAAAACATTAAATTGTGAGTGCTATGTCTGGGTGTGCATGTCTTTGTATTGGTATCACTGTATCACTGTCACTCCATTGCTCACAGATTTGTTCGAGCAGGCACCAGTAACGTCTCTCATTGTGAGACTTATTGTTACTGGTTTTGGCATATCGAATCTGCCATGGGTAGCTTGCCAGTCTCTGTCGAGAGGGTGCAATAGAGAGGGTGCAATACTCTTGGTATTTTGCTGGGCTCTCCGAGGCAGAGGAATAGAACACGGGTCGGCTGTGTGAAAGGCGAATGCCCTACCACTGTGCTATCGCTCCAGCCCGTCATTCTAAGGAAATAAACTGACTACAAAGACTGAGCAGAAACAGGTCAACAGTTCTTTTAGAAAATTAAAAGCAGCTTTTTTAGAAAAATGAAGAGCAAGGCATAGTAGATATTTATGCAAGTTTTGGTGAAGAGATCTGCTTCAGATAATGGTGAAGAAGCTTGTTTTAGTGCCTCTCGTAGATAATTTCTATCAACTCTGGTGTCAGAGTTGTAAGAGGTAATGTCTGTATGATGAATATAAACTCTAAGAAAGAAACCACATAGAATTTAAAGTCATTATAAAGGAAAAAAAAAACATTTGTAGCACCCAGCAAAGAGAGGGGCAGAAATGGGGTTTTGATACTTGAAAGAAAGAAGGTAACTGAGTAGGGTAATTCTTACTCCAGAGACCTTAAAATGCCTGACAATGGAATAGCTATAATTAAGGCAAGAAATCACAATCTTACCAGAGTCATAGGACAAAGATCAAGAAAGTGAGAGCAATTTGAAGGCAAGAAAGGAAAGGATATAAAAATAGAGAATATGCATTTTAAAAGAAGCAACTTCCACAAATTTGCCAACTTTGAGTGAAATTGATAAATGTGTGGAGCCAAGTAAGTGACTGTATACTAAACAGAAAACAATTTAATAACTGCAATCAGGCACATTGTAAGTATAAGGCTGAACACAAAAGACTAAAAAAAAATTTTCAAAAGCAGCTCGAGGAACAGGGAGACAAGTGACAGTTCTAACCAAAAATAGTGTACCAGAAAACATCAGAATGACAATTTGGAAAACAATGAGGTAGCATTACATTATAAAACTCTACCTTTTATTGTTGTTTTGATTTGCATTTTCATAAATATTAGTGGTATAAAGCATTTTTATGTGTCCTTTCATCATTTGTGTTTCTTCTGTTAATCTCTTCTCCTCAGTTTTGATGGTGTTGGATTTTTTTCTTGTAAAGTTGTGTAAGTTATACAAGTTGTACAAATTTATACATTTTTTATATTAACCCCATATCAAATGGGTTTGAGTAAATAATGTTTCTCATCCCATGGGCTATCTCTGTGTCCTGGTCATTGTTTCCTATGAGTTGCAGGAACTTTTTGGTTTAATGTAGTACCATTTGTTTATATTTGCTTCCACTTGCTTGGTCAGTGTGTTTCACCCTTGAAGATGCTTTTGATGGTCTTAGGGCACTTGGGTTGTTTCCAGATTTTGGCTATTGAATAGTGCTGCAATGAACATATAGGGACAGATTTCATTTTTACTGTGCTTTTTTGCATCATTGGAATATATTAGGAAATATGAAGTCATTAAATTTGCTTATAAATGGATCATGCAGAGTATCATGCTAAGTGAAATGAATCGGAAAGAGAGGGACAGACATAGAAGGACTGCACTCATTTGTGGAGTATAGAATAGTATCACTTGAGATTGACAGCCAAGGGATGCAAGGGCCAGGAGGATTGCCCCATAGCTGGAAGACTGCTTCATGAGCGTAGGGGAGAAGGCAGATGGAATAGAGACGGGATCACTAAGAAAATGATGGCTGGAGGAATCAGTTGGGATGGGAGTTGCTTGCTGAAAGTAGACAACGGACCAAACATGATGACCTCTCAGTGTCTGTGTTGCAAGCCATAATGCCCAAAAGTAGAGAGAGTATGGGGAATATTGTCTGTGATGGAGCCAGGGGGAGGATGGGAAAGGGTGTGGTATACCAGGGATATTGATGGGGGGGAATGTGCACTGGTGGAAAGATGGGTCATAGTGTGATTGTAACCCAAACGTGAAAGCTTGTGACTATTGCACAGTGATTCAATACATTTTATTTAAAAAGATACTGTTAGCTTCATTGTCATGGAGAATTCTGGGTATCTTTTCCTCTGTATCTTATGGATTCAGGTCCTCAACCCATTTTGATTTGACTTTTGGGCACGGTGTTAAAAAGAGTTCTGAGGTAATTTTTTTTTTTTTGCGTGTAGCTGACCAGTTTTCCCAACACCACTGTTGAAAAGGCTTTCGTTGTCCCACTTCATATATTTTGCTCCCATATTGAAGATTAACTGATCATATACCCGAGGGTATGTCTTAGGATACTTAAGTCTATTTTATTGATCTGAGAATCTGTCTTTATTCTAATACTATACTGCTTTAATTACTACTGCTTTAGAATACAGCTTGAAGTTGGGTAAGGGGATGCCCCGCATCTTATTTTTCCCAAACTTATTGATAGAACCCAATATAAAAAATTAAAAATAGTTTATGGGCACTGTGTGGTTGTAACCCACACATGAAAGCTTGTAACTATCTAACGGTGTTTCAATAAAATAAGTAAAAAAATTTAAAAATAGTTTATGGGCTGTATATCTAGTATAAGGATAAAGCACTTGCCTTGCAGGAGGCTTACCAAGGTCTTATTCCCAGTACCATATAAGGTCTCCTGAACACTGCCAAGAGTAAACCTTAAACACAGAGTCAGAAGTAAGCCCCAAGGACATCCAAAGGGCCTAAGAATAAGAAAAGAAAAAAAAAATGACTGCATATGACACCTCAAGGGGTGAAGGAGGAAACGGAAGGCCTAACAATATGAAATATGTAAACAAATATAAAAATTCCCCTATATGTCTATTTTTTCTAAAAGACATGTTAATTTAAATGAAAAACTCATATAAAAATTTTAATGTTAGTTTAAATTATGTCTATAATGTATGTGGGGCATATTATGTGTAACTACAAAAGCACAGTAACTGATGGGATGCTAAATGGTCATATATTATCTTAATAGAAAGTGATAATTAAATAAGCCAAACTCAGCTATCAGAGGTTAAAAATACATAGTAAAATCCTCAAAGTGAGAATGGGCACTGGTGGAGGGATGTAAACCAAATACAAACATGAAAGTTCATAAGTTTGTAACTGTACCCCACAGTGATTCACTAATAAAAATTTTTTTAAATCCTCAATAACCTGGACTTAGTAAAATATAATTTCAAGAATATTTTTGTTATTTTAATAAAATAACAATGTAACTCTAAAATTATTATTAAAATATTATTGCAAAGGTAAAAGATGAAAGACTTATAATGATTAAAAAAATTCCACAGCTACAATATTTAAGGCAGTATGGCTTCATATAAAGGCAGTAAGGGAATAGGATAAAGGGCTCAGAGAGTCATGTTCAAATGGCCACTGATTTTGATAAAGGGCATAGAAGGAAATTACCATAAGGTGTGATCAATTAAATTTCATCAAAATTAAAACTTCCATTTATTGAAAGACACCATTATAAAATAAGTAGCAAAAGGATCATAGGATGCAACTATAAAAATTTTTATATCAACAGGATTGACAAACACACAGTAATACATGAAAAGCCAGCGAAGTTTAGAAAACATATCTTACTTGTATTCTTTAGGCTCTGAGTTCAGTCCCTGTCACTGCATGTACCCACCTCCCTGGATGTAGTCCGAATTGTTGTGGTCTGAGTATTGCTAGAGGAAACCCTAGGACCCTGGGCATGGCTTAGAAGGAGTGTAAAAAAATCAGATTTCTAATTTCTAATTTTGACCTGAGATAGCACAGCCAGCGGGTAGGGTGTTTGCCTTGCATGAGGCAGAGGTTCATTTTCTCCATCCCTCTCAGAGAGTCCAGCAAGCTACTGAGAGCATCCTGCCCCTCGGAAGAGCCTGGTAAGCTCCTCGTGTCTTATTTGATATGCCAAAAACAGTAAAAACAACTCTCACAATGGAGACGTTACTGGTGCCCGCTTGAGAAAATCAATCAATAAACAATGGGATGACAGTGATACAGTGAATGCCAGTTTACTGTTGTCACATTGGAGACTTCTTTTCTAGCTTACTTCTTTTTTAGGAGGAACTCAAAGGGTACAGGGGCATCACTCACGTAGTTCAATGAGACTCTGAGTGTAATGTTAGCATAAGTTTGTTCTCTTTGTGGACCACAGCCTCAACTACAAGATTTAAAGTTCCTGTGGGACAGGAAGAAAAATCCCTCTAGTGGTAACTGCTTGGTATTCCAGGACAGGTATTCTTCCTACTCTATCATGTTTTTAATTCAGTGAGTGTACCACCTCAAGAAAAATGTATTCTCTCTGTACATAATATTGCTTTCAAGATTGTTCCACAGCTGTATATACAAAGAGGCTTTTTCGTTTCTTTCTCTACAAGCTGCTGAATGGTTCAGTATGTAGTCCAACCAGTGTATTTCCAGATTATGGACCCAACCTGTACCTTTTTTAAGAGGAATGGGTCCTCTGGTCTGAATGGATTCATATGGCATCCCATGCTGGCAGCTTGAAAACTCACAATATCTTTAGTGATACTGAATATCCATTGGCCTGATGTAGTAGATATTATGAATGAATTGTGATTCATTGATAGACTATAAGTTTCAAAGAACAAGATAAAATTGCAGATATTATAGAAATGTTGCTAAGACATATTGTTTAGAGAAAATAAACAAGTTCCATAAATTTTATCTTTTAACACTCCTAATATTATAAATGTGTATTTATGTACAAAAGTTCTAGTATACATATCAACACATTTTAACTATGATGGAGAGAGAAATAAAATTTGGGAGTGGAATTTGCCACTGGAGGGGCAGTGTGTAATTTTGACTTTGTATTTGGTAGATTGTTAAATTATGAAAATATATTCACGTATTTCTTGAATTTTGAAAAAACATACTTTAAACATTGAAAATGTATTACTGTACTAGGGAATGTTAATTAAGCTATTAAAGTCCTAGAGAGGACTGGGGTTTCCAGCAGTTACTTAATGACCTCTCTCCAAAGACCTATTTTTAGTACTAATTGCCTTTCCTTTTTTTTCTTACCACTTAACTCCATGCTTCCTTACATTGTTATTTTCTTTAATTTTAAAAAAAAATCTTGGTCTCTGTATTATAACAAGCTCTTTAAATCAAGGAACAAAATGCTTTTCTGATACACAGCCTTCCCCTTCCCTCATATACCTTTAATCCTTTGTCAGGGTTCACAAAGTCATGTATGGAAAAGATATTTTACACATATATTAAATAAAAAAATAGTTTAAAAACTTTTGAGTAGAGAAATCTCTAGATTACCATTTAATGTTTTCCATTAGTATATATATGTTATGTTTTAAAATACACAGGATTTATATATATATTATCTCATTTGTTCTCACATTAGCATTGCATTCTAGGTCATGCAGGTGCTATTTTGCTATTTTTTTCTTCCATTTTTAGGAGACAGTACAAAATGAATCTGTTTTCTAACATTGTAGCCAATAACTTTATCATTATTGCACTGCATATAGTATTGCACACAGATCATTCTGTTTGAAACTCAAAATAAGTCAGAAGGTATTTAATTAATAGCTTTATAATTTTTAAAAAGTAAACATAGTGATCATCTGACTGTATGTAATCCTAAACTGACAAAAAAATTGAATCAAGAAATTATTATCAAAGAAGTATTTGCCATTGTGTAGATGTACCAGAGTTTCTTTAACCAGTCATCTGGTTTTTTCCAGATTGTGGCTATTGTAAACAGTGCTGCAATGAACATAGAAATGCAGATGTCATTTCTACTATACCTTTTTGCCTCTCCGGGATATATTCCCAGGAGTGGTATTGCTGGGTCAAATGGAAGCTCAATTTCTAATTTTTTGAGAATCGTCCACATTGTTTTCCAAAAGGGCTGAACCAGTTGGCATTCCCACCAGCAGTGAAGAAGAGTCCCTTTCTCCCCACATCCACGCCAACACCGGTTGCTTTTGTTTTTTGGGATGTGGGCTGTCAGAAAACATGAAGTCATGAAATTTGCATATAAATGGATCAACATGGAAAGTATCATGATGAGTGAAATGAGTCAGAAAGAAAGAGACAGACATAGAAAGATTGCACTCATATGTGGAATATAATGTAACTGAGAAGTACAAGTTGGCAACGATGCAACTTCTGGCAGATATCTCTCTGGACTTAGTTACTAAAATACTAAATTACAGAAACCCAAAACTGAGAGCCGCTAAGTGTGGTCACTCGACCTCATACCTCTTCATCCTCAGCAATGGAAAACAAATTATCTAATGCTTCCTTTTCAGCAGGTCTGACTTTAGGGGAGAGACTCTCCAAACAATAATAGTGAGTTTTGTTGAAATGTTGTATGCAATCAAAGTGAAAGTAAAGTGAAATTTATTAGTTACACAGGCGGGGGGGGGGGCTAAGGGTGGGGGGGCTAGGGGCATGGGGGGGTTAGGGGTGTGGGGGGGCGGGGTGGAGTTATACTGGGATTCTTGGTGGTGGAATATGAGCATTGGTGAAGGGATGGGTATTCGAGCATTGTATAGCTGAGATTTAAACCTGAAAACTTTGTAACTTTCCACATGGTGACTCAATAAAAAATTAAAAAAAAATAAAATAAATATTAAAAAAAGAAGTGTTTGCCAAATTTTGAAATAAAGTTTGCATTTAAACATTCAGTACTGGAAAGGTAGACTGAAATTTTCCATTGAAGGAAATGGCTACAGAATTAAAATACTGTGCAGTGTTCAGTATTGTTCTTTTTCAGTATGAGCTACTAATTCCTATCTTGGTGACCCATTTGCCATTTGCCTTCAAATTCACCTCTGTATTAAGCTTGATGGATGCAGCTATAATACTGTCTTTTCTTTCTTTCTTCTTCTTTTTTTTTTTTTTTTGCTTTTTGGGTCACACTTAGAAATGCACAGAGGTTATTCCTGGCTCTGCACTCAGGTATTACTCCTGGTGGTGCTCAGTGGACAATATGGGATGCTGGGAATCGAACCCGTGTCACCTGAGTGCAAGGCAAACGCCCTACCTGCTGTGCTATAACTCCAGCCCCCAGTACTGTCTTTTCTTGAGTACCTCTGAAGACCTCTCTTTCTCTCTCTCTCTTTCTCTCTCTCTCTCTCTCTTTCACACACACACACACACACACACACATACACACACACTCTCTCTCTCACTCACTCTTGTTCTCTCTCTCTCTGGACTTCTTCAAGCTTTTAACATGTTCTTTCAGTTGAGTTTTTGGTCTTACTATGAAATGAAACTTTAGTTATCTTGTACTAGGGAAAATTTGGTTTTGTTGTGTGCAGAGAAGGGAGTTACACTCACATTAAAATATTTTGTTTGCTTGTTTGTTTTGTGGCAAGCTCTCCCCTCAACCCCCGAGCTATGTGTCTATTCCTTTTATGTTCTGGATTGAATCTTATGCAGAAAAATCATGCATTCAGCTTTGCGCTATCTCTCTGGCCTGCATTGGTACTTTTATAGGGAAAGCAGTGACTCTTTCCCTGGGTAAGATGCATTTAGATAAGATGGTAATTTTAGTGATCTTCTTTCAATTTGTGAGCTGGAATGTCTTGCCATTTCTTTGTTAATTTTTCCTATTTCTTTTAGTAATGTCTTATAGTTTCCTATAAGATGAAAAAATAGGTTTTCCCCCCCTTTTTAAGGTTTACTTCCAAATATATTATCTTTTTGATGAAATGGTAAGAGAAAGTGTTTTATTTTTATGTCTTCTGTTTGTACATATGCATGCGACAGATTTATGTGTATTGATTTTTATATCCTGTCACTTTTACTGAGTTCATCAGTTATTTCTAGTAGGTGTTTTTTCTTTGAGTTATTAGCATTTTTTGGTGTATATTATGTCTTCTGCAATTAGTGATGCTTTTGCTATGCCTTTCTGATAAGAAATCCCTTTACATATTTTCTTGCCTAATTGTTCTAGCTAAAACTCCCCAAATTATGTTGAAGAGTAATGGTGAATGGACATTCTTGCCTAGTTTGACAGCTTACAGGAAGACCTTTCAGGTTTTTAGTGTTAAATGTTAACTATGATTTGTTATAGAAGGTTTTTGATGTGTTGAAATATGTCCTCTTAACCCCCAACTTAGGTGAAAGGTCTTATATTTACTTTGAATCTTTTAAAAATCTTCCTCAGCGTCTATTGATATAATACATAATTTTTAACTTTCTTTTAATTGGTGTGGTGCATTGCATTATTATTTGCAAATGTGGAACCATTCTTTTATGAGATGAACCGTACTTTGATCATGGTGAATGACTCCCTTGATATGTTGTTGGATTCAATTTGTCAATGTTTTGTTTTGAAATTTTTTATTTTGTTTTTGGTTGTTTTGGGGGCCAACCCAGAAATGCTAAGAACTTACTCCTGTCTCTGTTTTCAGGAATCACCCTTGCTGGGTCTTAGGGGACTATGTGGAATGTTGAGGATATCAAACCCAGGATTTCCTAGTTTAAGGCAAGCGTCCTGTATGCTGTCTACTATCTTTTCAGCTCCTGTTGGGGAATTTTGTATCAATGATTATCAGAAATATCAGTCTATAGTAATTTGCTTGTGTGTGTGTGTGTGCTTTTCTTTCCTAGTTTGGGAATTAGACTGATAGTGGATTCATAGAATAACAGAGTTTTCTCCATCCTTCATCAACTTCAATTTTTGGAAAAGTTTGAACATGATGGTGATTAGATATTAGAAGTTTTGTAGAATTTTTTGATGGTCAGTGGGTCCTAAGCTTTTGTAATTATATAGGCACTGGATTGTTATTTTATTTATATTTGGGAACACTCCTAGTGGTACTTGGAAGATACTCCTGTGGTGACTGAGGATCACAAGGTGGCTGTAGTCTTCCAGGAGTTCCCATGGGGACCTCTGATGCTGAGGATATAAAGTGGGCTTTCCACGGTGGCAGAACATGCTGTGTGCTCAAGTTCCTTGGGTTATCTTCATTTCCTTAATTACTATGTTAGTTCTGTTTTTAACATTGTTTTCTTGAAGCTGTATATTTCCACCTGGGTCAGTTTTAGAAAGTTGTATGATTCTAAGAAACTATTTTTTTCTAAGTGGTTCAACTTGTTTGCATATAATGTTCATGATATCTCTTGTGATCCTTTGTTAATCTGTGGTATTAGTGGTTTATTTTAAATAATTTTCATTTTAAATTACTTTTTGTTGTGGGTTTTTTTTTTGTTTTTTTTCCTTGAGAGCTTAGTAAGAGGATTATCCATATTATTGATGTGTACACAGAATCAGATCTTGGTTTTATTCATCCTTTGCGTATTTTGGCTTCTGTTTTATTTCATTCTGTCCTAATTTTTATTATGTCATTCTTTTAGCTGACTTCTGTTTTTGTTTGTTTCTGTTCCTGTTAGTTTCAAGTATAAAATGAAATTATTTACTTGAGACTTCTTATTTATTGATGTGACCTATATTTCTCTGAAACTCCTTTCAGATGATAAAGGTTAATTAAAATAGATAGCATATGTTTATGCAACTTATGACTAAGGTGGTCCTTTTTTTGTTTTGTTCTTGTGCTTCATCTGGTGATAACAGGGTTTACTACTGGCTCTGCACTGAGGGATCACTCCTTGGCAGTTCTCAGGAGCTATCTGGGGTACCAGGAACTGAACCCAAATCAGCCATGTGCAAGGCAAGTGCTTTACACCCATACTATGTCTCAAATGTTTCTAAAATAGCCCATTTTTATATATCATTTAGTAATTAAATGTAGAGTTCTACATGTGGCTATTAGTGTAAGATTGATAATGATAATCATCTATGATCTCATCTTTTGTTTCTGTTGACTTTCCGAAGATTATCAAAGTGATATTTAAAGGTCCCCTAATTGTCTATTTCTCTTTGCAGTTCTTTTGGTTCATTTAATATTAGCTCTTATATTTCTAATAGTCAGGCATATTTAAATTTTTAATATCATTAAAGTACCATTTAATTATAGCAAGTTTCAGGTGTACATAAATAAAAACCAACATATGTATATTCAGCACTAAGTTACCAGTAAATATTCACTTCTAATTTTCATCACGTGATTTCCTTTTGGACTCAATTTACCTACTCAACCCCCTTGCCCCCAACTGTTACCACTTACTGTCTTAGGGTCTAAAATTCATTTTTGTTTATTTAGTGGTTTGTGAGCAACAGCATAGAGGGTAGGGTGTTTGCCTTGCACTGCATGTGGCCAACCTGGGTTTGATTCCTCTGTCCCTCTCGGAGAGCCTGGCAAGTCACAAAGAGTATTCTGCCCACAGGGCAGAGCCTGGCAAGCTACCAATGGCATATTTGATATGTTAAAAACAGTAACAACAAGTCTCACAATGGAGATGTTACTGGTGCCTGCTCGAGAAAATTGATGAACAATAATACGACAGTGCTACAGTGGTACAGTTTATTATTTATTCTGCACCATAATTTATCCTCTTATTCTACTTTTCATCAGTATTTTGCTTTATTTCAAGAATAAAACTATTGTAAAGGAGACATCAAAGAATCCTCTATTATATTTTGGGGTCACACTTGCAGTCTCTGTCTGATTGTACCTAGAACACCCTGAGTATATAGGGTATGTAAAATCATAGGCTTTATGCATTTTCAAATTTGCTGGGAAACAAAATTATTTTCAATACAGATAGCATTCATACCTTAAGTTTATCAATGCTTGAGTTTTTAGACTTTAGACTTTCTTCAAACACATGAATGTGAAATTTGTCTGATCCTCTCCCCTTTAGTTGGTAACACAACATGTGAGATAATGACTTTATTTTTGAAGTGGAGGCACAGCTGGAAGCACACAGGGGTCTTTCCAGCATTTTTTGGGAAAAGGGTGTTTCCCAGGTGGTAGTTCAAGAGGTCCTGAGACCCAGGGCCCCTCCTATCTGAGAGGGAGATTGGTTCAGTTCAAGGGCCCAGGCACATGGTGCTGCTCAGGTATATGATGCTGAGGACTTATGGCGTCATCTCTGTGTTCTCGGTACCTTCTGGGACACAACTGGTGGTATTCAGGGACTTCCATGGCTGCACCTGATACTCTGGGTATCTTGTGCTGCTGAGAAATGAACCAGGGTTCATTACCTGTAAGGCGTGTCTCTTAGCCCCCATGGCAGCTCTGCAGAATCAGATAAAGCATCTTTATATAAATGCCTCTCTTTTGATGCCTCTATTAACATTACTTGCCCATTTTCTTTTATGTTCCTAGAAAGTAGGTTTTTTAAAATTGAATCACCATGAGATACATAGCTACAAAGTTTGTGATAGGGTTTCAGTCATACTATGTTCCAACATCTGTCCCTTCACCAGTATACATTTCCCACCACCAATGTCTCCAGCTTCCCTCCCGCCCCCACTTCCCCAGCCTGCCTTTATGGCAGACACTTTTCTCTTCTCTCCATTTGACAGTAGATTTTTTATTCTTACATGTTATATACAGGATATCTAATTGTCAGTAAATTGTAGTTTCTCTTCTTTAGATTTTGTATCACTTGTAGTCCCGTTGATCTTCAATTTGCTCCAGTGGGTGCCAGTAACATCTCCAATTTGTCCCTGTTGTGAGCTAGTGTAGCCCAATGATACCTGCTTGCTCCAGGAACAGAAAGAGCCTCAAATCATTCATTCAGAGATTTGACGAAGAAATCTGACCATCTAGTTGGAGGGCAGCCATGAGGTCTTCTGACGTCCTCTGGAATCCAGTCTGTAACAGCTCTAGTCCAACGGTTGTCTCTGAATCGCATTACATGACCGGTCCATCTGATTTTTGATGCCTTGGCAAACGAGACAGCATCCCTGATTTTTGATCACCGATGGAGGTTAGAACTTCGGATTCTTTCTCTCACTTGAGTGAGACATGATATTCCCAGCATAGCTCTTTCAATTCCTCTTTGGGATACCCTAATAGCATTCTCATCCTGTTTGCATAGGGCCCAGGTCTCTGAGGCATATGTTAGTGCAGGAAGAATGGTGGAATCGAAAAGATGTGCCTGGAGTTGGAGGTTCTTCGTTCTCTTAACCACCTCTTCGACGCTCTTGAATGCATTCCATACTGCTCTCTTCCTCCTATGCAGTTCTGGCACCAAGTCATTCCTCATGTTGATTTCTCGACCTAGGTTCACATAGCTGCTGCATTCGGAGATGTTCATTACATTGAGAGCAAATGGAGCTTCAGGGACCAGTTCATTTTTCATGAACATCATCTTGTTGAGATTCAGCTGCAATCCTATCTTTCCACACTCTCCGTACAAGAAGGGAGACATCCACGACATCAGCAACTATTGCCCAATCTGCCTGTTGTCTGTTGTCTACAAGTTGTCCACTCGTGTCATCCTGAATAGAATAGGCAGAACACTAGATGAAGAACAACCTTGCGAGCAAGCTGGGTTCCGAAGAGGATTCAGCACAATAGACCATATCCACACAGTGAGCAAACTCATTGAAGTTTCTCGAGAGTTCAAGATGCTGCTCTGTCTAACGTTCATCGACTTAAAGAAGGCCTTCGATTCTGTTGAGACTGAGGCGGTCATCGAAGCCCTGGCCAAACAGGGCGTTCAAACTCAGTATGTCAAAATCCTCCTCGAGCTGTATTGTGGATTCACCACCAGGATCTCATCATTCTACAAGGAAGTGATCATTGATGTAAAGAGAGGGGTGCAACAGGGTGATGCCATTTCACCGAAACTCTTCAGTGCCGCCCTTGAGAACATCATGCGACAACTGGAATGGGAAGGAATGGGAGTGAAGATAGATGGTCGGCAATTACACCACCTTTGCTTCGCTGATGACATCGTTCTCATAACGCCAAACATTAGCCAAGCGGCACAAATGCTGGCTGACTTAGACCGTGAGTGTGGAAAGGTCAGATTGCAGCTGAATTTCAACAAGACGATTTAGATATATAGTTTTACAAATATAAATTATTTTAAATGGAAAGTTTAGTTTTAGGGGAGTTTAATCTATGAGTTCTTTAAAAAGACGAATAAAGCTATTAGCTTATAAAAACTTTATAATTTTTAAAATTTATATTATTTATATAAATATTTTCATAGACAATTTTAAGGTTAAGATCTAATTATTCTAAGCTATAGCTGGGTCCGAGATGCTGCGGTGCTGGGGAATGGCGGGGGTGGGGGAGGTCACACACCTTGGCCGGAAATGAAAAAAGAAAAAAAGAGAGATCTAATTATTCTGCTGGTGCGATAGCACAGCTGGTAGCATCCTATATGGCCCCTTCTCTCCCCCACACCACCAGGAGTAACTCCCGAGTTCAGAGCCAGAAGTAACCTCTTTGCATCTCTGGGTGTGATTCAAAAAGCATTAAAAAAAATCGAATTATTTTGTCCATGTGTGTACAAAAATAAACTACTTAAATTATTGAAAAAAGATTCCCTGGGCCAGAGAGATAGTATAGCCAGTAGGACATAGGACATTTGTCTTGCATACAGCTTACATGGGTTTGATATTCAGCACTACATATTTAGCAATACATATGGTTCCCTGAGTACCACTAGAATTGATTCTTGAGTACAGAGCCAAGGGTAAGCTTTGAGCACCACTGGCTGTGGACTCCAAGCAAACAAAAAAGTCCTTACCTATAATGTACAGCACTTATCTATACTGAGTTCTTTTTCTGGACTCCTCTCTACTCTATTTTTCTATTACTGTGCCAATATACTGTCTTAATTACTGCAGCTTTTAGAACAATTATTTCTTACTGTTTTTAATTTTTAAGTGCATTTTTGCTATTTGACCTTAGCTTTTCCATTAAAATTTCAGGATATTTTTGAAATTGACCAAAATCCTATGACATTTTATCATGGGTGAATTATGATAATTGACTCAAACATTAAATGTATGAATATTCTGCATATTTATCACTTGAATTTTGCATCCATTTATGTATTTTTAAACAGTTTTCCTTTAATATAAGAATTATGTCTGCATTTACAATTAATCAAAAAATTTTGAATAGTTTAGTGGGTAAACAAATTCTGATTCTATTGCTATGCTGACTCATAGAAGTATCAGTTGTATAATTTACAGTCAAGAAACTTCACTTGAATAAACCACATTCTCCATATTATGTGATTTAGAGAGAAACCTTGTAGTTGTAGGGTTAAAATAACCCAGTCTGGCCAGTATTTCATTTAAACTCTCCTTCCGATTTTGTTATTAGGAAAATTTAAAAGAAAAAAGGGTGGTAGGACTCAGAAACTGAAGTGTTTGTAAAATATCCAGTATCAATTTTTTTCATAAATGCACAGCTTTAAAAAACAACATATATATTAATAAAGTACTATAATTAATTGTAATTCTATTAAAATGTTTGTTTAATTAAAAGAATTATTTTCTTTGTTATAGACATTAATGGACTGGAACAATAGCACAGTGGGTAGGGCATTCGCCTTGTACACGGCTGACCCTCTTGGAGAGCCCAGCCAGCTACCAAGAGTATCTCACCCTCAGGGCAGGGCCTCGCAAGCTACCGTGGCATATTCGATATGCCAAAAATAGTAGCAACAAGTCTCAATGGAGACATTACTGGTGCCCACTTGAGCAAATCGATGTGCAACGGAATGACAGTGACAGTGACAGTGATAGACATATTGCATCTTCTTTTAAAAGAAGCCTAAGGATATAGATTATGGTTAAATATTATCAAACATTCATTTTGGCTTTTTCAAAATTGTACTGCATTGCATCTTCTTGACAAATGTTGCTAGCATGAATTGATGTAGAAGAAAAATATCACAATCATAATTATGGTAGTTTTTTTTAGTACTTCATAGTTTTAATGTCACTCAGAGTGTTCATTATCTCATTTGTTCATCACAAACTACTTGATTAGATAAGGAAGGTATTTGTCTTTCCATATTTATACTTGAAAAAGTTGATCAAAGGGCTAGATTGGTTTCTGAGTCACTTAGACAAAAACAATGTCAATTTGACTTACAATTTGATATAGAAAAAAGCTACATAATGTTAGGGTCAGTCAACTATACAATTATATTTCATATATATTTGTTTTTAATCCAGTGATAATAGAGTGCAATAGAAAACATTGTATTGTAATCAGACTTGTTTGTATTGCAACTCATCCATCTGCTATCTGTGTTATGAAGGGAGCTTTTAACTTTTAAAATTTAACTTCCCTGAACATTACTTTCTTCATATGTAACATGTGTGTATGGTAGATTTATTTTGGAATTATTGAAAAAGCCTCAAGAATGATGCCTAGAACATGGAATGATTTCAATAAGTTTTATCAATTATTGTGATTATTGAGCTTTTAGTGTAAAACATATTAAAATCTAATCAATATGTTCATGTATAAAAACTGGAGTCTTACAAACCTGAATTTAAACTATCTTTTATATTTCTGTCTGAGCAAATCTTTCTTTCTGCATTGAGGAACACCACTTTTGTGATGGCTATCTGATGGAGTCTATGAATGCTTCATGGCTTAGGGAGAAAAATTATGATCAGTAATGGATGGTATGACATTCTGTCCTGACTCATGATCTGAAGAGGTTAAACTTATTCCTGAAAAGCTTGTTAAATATTTATGGAAATTATCCTTGGTAGAAAAGAGTTTCTCTGAAGTCAACACCCTTTGAGGGGATAATCTTTATCCTATGATAGGTTGGTTGGAGATTATAAACATTTTAACTTCCTCACAACAATGTGGGGTATCTCTGCAGGACCATCTGACCTTCCAAGATTTGCCGAACACTTTATGCTAAACCTTTCTGAGTGTCATAGTTTATTTACTTCCTTTCCTCTATTTCCAGAAATCAGTATTGTTATATTCTAGAGGTTCTTATCTGGAATACCATATAAGTGTAATTTTATGTGGCTTTCTATGTTAAACTTCCTGCAAAGTTTTTCCTTAAGAGATAATGATTTCTTGAGATTGGAAAGATAGTATAGTTAAGTCAGGAGTTTGCTTTGCATGTACCGACTCAGGTTTGATCCCCAGCAGCATTTTATCTTGAGCACTGCCAGGAGTAATTCCTAGGTGAAAAACCAGGAGTAACCCCTGAGCAATGTCAGGTATGACTCTCCAAAACAAAAAAAAAAGTGATAATTATTTACAAAGCTTTTAATGTTGGGACTACATCCAATGTCTACTAATTGTTAAAAATACTTTAAAATAAATTCTCATCAGATTCCAAATTTTATAGGTTTGCAAAAATGTTTTTAGTTCATCAAATTGTTGTTTCATTGATAATATTTCACAAAAAATGATGGTAGACAACACATTTACATCAATTAAATAATATAAGTATATAGCAGGATAAAGAATTGAAAACATGGTAGAAATAGATATAAAATTAGTTGTTTCAGAGACAACTAAAATTCTATTATGAAACAAATTCAATATTTTTATGTCATTACAAAAATCTACCTTTTTCTTAAAAATATCCCTAGTATATATGTATATGTGTGTATATATGTGTATATATGTGTGTATATATATATACATGTGTGTATATATATTCTTTTTACTCCTGTATAGTTTCATCTACAAAAGTAAGAAATGAAAAAGCAAGCTACTCATGAGAAAGTAAATACTGCTTTGCTATAGACTTACAGGGTTCTTGTAGTGTAAACTGTATCTAAATATTCATCTGTGATAAAATACACTTTTCTCAGGTTATAAAACAGAAGACTTGAATTTAATTAAATAGAAGATAGATCTATCAGAGATACCTTGTTCATATTCTAAAACATATCTTTTCTATAGGGTTCTTCAAATTGGAGAATAAGGAATACTGATGCACAACTTCAGGAAAATAATCTTTCTGTACAATGTAGTTTTCTAAAAGAAAGGAAAAAACATCATTTTATTAATATTTTGTCATATATTTACATATAAAATGTTTGTGTTACCATTTTTCAAACCAAGACAGAAAATTTTTGTCTCAAAAATCTGAGAAGTGTGGGGGCTGGAGCAATAGCACAGCGGGTAGGGCGTTTGCCTTGCATGCGACCGACTCGGGTTCGATTCCCAGCATCCTATATGGTCCCCTGAGCACTGCCAGGAGTGATTCCTGTGTGCAGAGCCAGGAGTAGCCCCTGAACATAGCTGGGTGTGACCCAAAAAGCAAAAAAATAAAATAAAATAAATCTGAGAAGTGAAACTTTTAATATGCAGACAGAAGTTGGAAAGTATAGTGTTTTGTGACATCACGTGTGTGCTAATACAGACTAAAGTGAAAATGGCCAGTTAATGCACTGAGAATAAAATATGCTAAGGTTCCTTCTCTTTAGATTCACATGTAGCAGGGAAATACGAGGAGAATAAACTTCATAAAGAAAATAAAGACTGAAGTATACAAAATACATATTGAAAAATATCACTGCTTCAGATCAGTTTTATATCTTGTTTTAAAAATGTCTGCAAGGACTTGTTAACTTGCACCATGCCTGGTGATAAAAAAGCACACAGAAATCTTGAGAACACATTTCATCAACCAATATGTGATTTTTATAAATCATACCTTCTATGTAAAACATTTATCTAGAGTAATATGTGCACAGATGGAGCTGAATCATGACAGACAAAACAATGTGGCCTGCAAAGGTACCTACTTCACTCTCCATGACAAATCACTAAAGAAATCACAAAGCATTTTTTTTGGTATCAATTTGTTTATTAAAGATTAAAATGGCAAACACTATGAAAAGGACTTAAAATATTTTCTTTTGGTCAGACACATAATCAAATAGAAAATTCCAATCTTTTGACATCCCATATAATCCCCAAGCACCACCCAGAGTGATTCCTGAGTACAGAGCCAGGAGTATCCCCTGAGCATCAGTGAGTATGGTCCCCAAACAGAAACAAATAAACAATTTTATTCTTTCTGTCAATAAGTGTACTGAATGAAACTGTTTATCATCTTTTCTCATTCATGTCTTAGAATATGTTTTAATTTTTATTTTACTGAGGTTACACTGATTTATACCATTGTATATCTTTCAGGCATGCTTGCCCAATTTTTTCAAAAGTAAGTTGTGACTGGGGCTGGAGTATCATAGTACAGCGGGTAGGGTGTTTGCCTTGCACGTTGCTGACCCAGGTTTGATTCCCAGCATCCAATATGTTCCCCTGAGCACAGCCAGGAGTAATTCCTTAGTGCAGAGCCAGGAGTAAACTCTGCATCACCAGGTGTGACCCAAAAAGTAAAGAAATAAAGTAAGTTATAATTTTATGAGCTCCCCAACCCCAACTCCTAGTCCTGACCTTCTATAACTGTGTATTGAAATCCCTCCACCCTTAGTTCATGTTTTAATATCTATTTCCCTTTATTGAGGAATAAGGCACTCTAGTAAAAGATGAGAAACTATGTAAATTAATCAATTGTTAAGTTTATTGCGGAAGAATGTAGCACAATGTTTGCTTATATAGCATTTTCTCAAAGCTGAATACTCGAAGTTAATTAACCACAAAGTTAAAAAAAAAAGGAAGACTTTATCTGTTTACAACAAAATGGCTGCCATGAAAATAATGCTGAAAACTTGACTGAGAAGTAAATTGTTGAGAAAATGAGTCATTTAAAATTCTTAGTCCATTTACATGGGTTGTAAATGAGAACATTATGGCAAAGCACATCACTAGTAATCTTTTCTTACTGAAAAAGCCTTTTGTTTAGTTTTTTCTTAAATGATACTATAATTTGGTGAGTAGATGGGAAACGTTTTAGCCCAGAAGCTCCCAATCATTGCCTTGATATTTTAATAAAAACATGTATTGTTTGAAATGTCCGTTGACAAAACTCTAAAATTTTCTCTGTTCCATTTTGTCAACGCTTTCTAGGAGATTTTACAGAGGTTAACTAACCAAATTTATAAAACAGAAAAATTCATCAATGACACCCTTTTATTTGGTAAGAATGGAGTCTTAAAAAATGTAACACTTAGTAAAACAGGGGAATTTGTGTAGAAGATATCAACTGTGTTTGAATTTGAATTTATTTTCCAAGTTGACAGACTCAATGCTATTGAATTATTCACTATCAATAAGATAAAAAATTATTTGATTGCCACTGGTTTATTAATTGAAAAATAGTTAAAACAATCTTGAATTTGTGTTAAAAAATAGTCATTAATTCCTTAGAAAGATGTTAGGCAAATGACAACCACTCAATAACTTTTACGTAATGATTCTTGCCTGTATGCACATTGAAGCAAACACATTTTTAAAATTAATATTTAAAGAAATAATAATTTTATAACATATAGGCTACAGGCATAGGACATTAACAACTATATATATGACTTTTTTTTCCGGAGATTTGGGACATACCCAGTGGTGCTCAGCATTTCCTGCTTACTGACAATGTTCATGCATTACTCCTGGCTGTACTCAGGAGACCATACATGCTGTCAGGAATTGAATTCATGTAAGCAGCATGCAAGGCTGTTGAATTACCCCTATACTATCTCTTCAGCCCAATACTGTACTATCTTTACCACCAAAAGTCTACTTGCTACCCCTTCAACCATTTTAAACTTCCCCCAGCTGACTTATCCATTTTCTATCTCTCTTCCCTTGTAATAACCACATTTTGTCCTTTATATTGAAAAGAAATGGTTTGTCAAGTTAAACACAAGTATTAAACTCCAATTCTAAATTTGCATGAGTTTAAAAAAAATGTTTTAGTAAAAATTTAAGGTTATAGATTACTGTTTAGGTCTCAATGTCCAAATTTTAAAGAAACGTACTTTATTTTGTGATAGCCAAATAATAATATGCAGAGAAACATTACTTAATAATTTTCTATTATTTGTTATTAATATTGTTTGGATTGGAGCAATAGCACAGCAGGTAGGGCATTTGCCTTGCCTGGCCGTCTGGGTTTGATTCCTCCGCTCCTCTCGGAGAGCCGGGAATGCTACTGAGAGTATCCAGCCTGCACGGCAGAGCATGGCAAGCTATCCATGACATATTTGATATACCAAAAACAGTAACAACAAGTCTCACAATGGAGACATTACTGGTGCCCGATTAAGCAAATTAATGAACAATGAGATGACAATGCTATAGTGCAATATGCTTCATGGTTCCAGGCATTCAGATAGAATTATATCCAGAACAAGATCTTAGAGTTTTGAATAACTATAAGTCCCAACAAAGCTAATTGTTCAGTCCTTCCCTTTTCCATTGTTTCTTTCTTTTCGATCTTTTGTTATTTTTTGGGAAGCTACACTTAGAAGTCCTTGTGGCCTACTCCCAGTTCTGTGTTCAAGTGTTATTTCTGGTGTTGCTTGGGGAACTCTGCAGTGACAGAATCAAACTGGGACCTTCTGCATGCAAAATATAGTCTTTGACAATTGAATTATCTATCCAGCCTTGTTCTCCAATTTTTTTCTTTAAAAAAAAATTTTTTTTTGTTACAAGGTTGTTCATTATTGGGTTTCAGTTATATAATGTTCCCAAATCTGCCCCTTCACAAGTATACACATTTTCCAATACTAATATCCCCAATTCTTCCTCTGCCACCTCAATGGCAGGGACTTTTCTTCTCTCTCTGTCTCTGTCTCTGTCTCTGTCTGTCTGTCTGTCTGTCTCTGTCTCTGTCTCTGTCTCTGTCTCTCTCTCTCTCTGTCTCTCTCTCTCTCTCTGTCTCTCTCTCTCTCTCTCTCTCTCTCTCTCTCTCTCTCTCTCCCTTTTGGGCATTATGGTTTGCAATGCAGATACTGATAGGTTATCATGAATACCCCTTTATCTACTTTCAACACTCAGTTCCCCCACACTTGTAGCAAGCTTCCAAACATTGACAATTCCTCCTGGCCCTTGTTTTCCTTGGCGTTGGATATTAGTCTCATTGTGCTTTTTATATGCTACAAATGAGTTAAATCATTCTATGTCTGTCTCTTTCTCTCTAACTCATTTTACTCAGCACATCCATCCATTTATAAGCAAATTTTATTACTTAATTTTTTCTCCACCGTAACGATAGCGCAGCGGGTAGGGCGTTCGCCTTGCACACAGCCGACCCGGGTTCGATTCCTCTGCCCCTCTTGGAGAGCCCGGCAACTACCAAGAGTATCTTGCCTGCATGGCAGAGTCTGGCAAGCTACCCATGGCGTATTCAATATGCTAAAATCGGTTACAACAAGTCTCACAATGGAGACATTACTGGTTTCTGTTCGAGCAAATCGATGAGCAATGGGATGACAGTGTACAGTGAATTTTTCCCTGGTGGCTGCATAGTATTCTACTGTATAGATAATGGAACTGATAGTTCAATTATCCAATTGTGTTATCAACTATCAACTGGCTTCTTTTTCAGATTCTGCCTATTGTGATTAGTGTTGCTGAATAGTGCTGCAATGAACACAGAAATGTATATGGTGGTTCTGCTGTGTATTTTTGGGCCTTCACAGTATATTCTCAGAAGTGATATTGCTGGGTCAAATAAGACCTTAATTTCTAGTTTTTTGAGGAATGTGCATATTGTTTTCCAAAAAGGCTGGACCAGTCCACCTTCCCTACTAACAATGAATGAGTTGTTTTCTCCCCACATCCGTGCCAACACTGCTTATTTCTGTTCTTTTGGATGTGTGCCAGTCTCATGGTGTAAGATGATATCTCATTGTTGTTTTGATTTGCATATCTCTGATGATTAGTGATGTAGACCATTTTTTAAAAAGTTTGTTTTATATTAGTTTTTTATTGAATCACTGGGCTGGAACGATAGCACAGTGGGTAGGGCATTTGCCTTGCACACGGCCAACCCGGGTTTGACACCTCTTTCCCTCTCGGAGAGCCTGGCAAGCTACCAAGAGTATCTCACTCACACAGCAGAGCTTGGCAAGCTACCCGTGGCGTATTCAATATGCCAAAAACAGTAACAACAAGTCTCACAATGGAGACATTACTGGTGCTCGCTCGAGCAAATTAATGAGCAATGGGATGACAGTGATACAGTGACAGTGATACAGGGATATTAAATTACCATGAGTTACAGTGACAAGACTTTCATGTTTCAGTTTCAGTCACACAATGATCAAATCTCTGTCCCTCCACCATTGTACATTTTCATGAAATGTCCTCTGTAAACCTCCCCCTCACCAGTTCCATCCCTCCCCCTGCCTCTGTGGCAGACAATTTCCCTTTTACTCTCCACTTATCTTAGCCAAAAGGCTGAGAAGTGATGCCCCTCTTACTCTCTCTCTACTTATGGGTCATATGGTTTGCAATACAGATAGTGAGAGGCCATCATGTTTGGTCATTTATCTACTTTCAGCACACATCGCCCATCCCAAGTGATCCTTCCAACCGTCATTGGCTTAGTGATCCCTTCTCTATCCCAGCTGCCTTCTCTCCCAGCTCACAAGGTAGTCTTCCAACTGTGGAGCAATCTTTCTGGCCCTTGTCTCTACTGTCCTTGGGTGTTAGATGTCATGTGCCTTTTGGCCATTTGGATTTCTTCTTTGAGAAAGTTTCTATTTATTTCTTCTCCACATTTTTTTGATAGGGTTGGATGTTTTCTTCTTTTAAAGTTCCTCCAGTGGGGCTGGAGCAATAGCACAGCGGGTAGGGCGTTTGCCTTGCACGCAGCCAACTGGGGTTCAAGTCCCAGCATCCCATATGGTCCCCTGAGCACTGCCAGGAGTAATTCCTGAGTGCAGAGCCAGGAGTAACCCCTGTGCATTGCCAGGTGTGACCCAAAAAGCAAAAAAAAATTAAAAATAAAAATAAAGTTCCTCCAGTGCCTTATATATCTTTGATATTAACCACTTATCAGATGGGTATTGGTTAAATATTTTTTCCCATTTCTGGGCTGTCTTTGAATCTTGGTCACCATTTCTTTTGAGGTGCAGAAGCTTCTTAGTTTCATGTATTCCTATTTGTCTTTGCTTCCACTTTCTTGGTCAGTAGTGTTTCATCTTTGAAGATTTCTTTAGCTACAATATCATGGAGGGTTTTGCCTGTGTTTTCTTCCATGTTCTTTATTTTTTATTTCAATTTATTTTTTGATTTCACTGAACACAGTGGTTTATAATGCTGTTATTAACGTTTTATGCATACAACATTTCACACCACATCTGATTTTATTTATTTTTATTCAAATAAGAAGTATCCGGGGTCTAATAATTTTTTCAAATCTATCAAATATTGTTCAATATCTGCTATTAGTGAACAAAGTAAAATGTATTTCTTGGATGTGATACAATATAAAATTTAGGATGAGCTAAAACATGTTATTAAATTACTTGCAGAGTAATCTAACACATGAATCAGTAGTTTCATGGCTGTAGATTTTTTTAAACATAAGATATAATCTTGCTTGTTACCAGAAAGTGAAATGTAGAGAAAAATTTTGTTTGTTTAATATAACTTCTATATCATATAAGATTTCTTCCTAGTTTCATTTAGCCATAAGGACATATGCAAATTTAATTTTTAAATTTTTCTTGATATTCTTGTTTAGTTTGTATATCTAGTTTTTGCAGTTTTGCTCTATAGGACATACTATGTAGCTTATAGCAGATTTTGCATCATTTACTACTGAATATTTTACTTTGAATTTCTAGTACCAATGCCTGATATACATTATCAGGCATTTATACATGTGTACATATATATGTATGTATATATATGTATATATGATATTGTAGCTTAAATCTGGAGAATAGTTGATAAGACAATAGAAAAGTCAACCATTAAAAACCAAGCTGTATTCTGCACCGCAAAAGATACAGTGACCAGAATACAAAGACTATCTACAGAATGGGAAAGGATATTCACACAATACCCATCAGATAAGGGGTTGATATCAAGGGTATATAAAGCACTGGTTGAACTCTACAAGAAGAAAACATCCAACCCCATCAAAAAATGGGGCGAAGAAATGAACAGAAACTTTACCAAGGAAGAGATACGAATGGCCAAAAAGCACATGAAAAAGTGCTCTACATCACTAGTCGTCAGAGAGATGCAGATCAAAACAACCATGAGATACCACCTCACACCACAGAGACTAGCACACATCCAAAAGAACAAAAGCAACCGCTGTTGGAGAGGATGTGGGGAGAAAGGGACCCTTCTACACTGCTGGTGGGAATGCCGGCTAGTTCAGCCCTTTTGGAAAACAGTATGGACGATTCTCAAAAAACTAGAGGTTGAGCTCCCATTTGACCCAGCAATACCACTGCTGGGAATATATCCCAGAAAAGCCAAAAAGTATAGTCGAAGTGACATATGCACTTATATGTTCACCGCAGCACTGTTTACAATAGCCAGAATCTGGAAAAAAACCGAGTGCCCTAGAACAGATGACTGGTTGAAGAAACTCTGGTACATCTATACAATGGAATACTATGCAGCTGTTAGAAAAAATGAGGTCATGACATTTGCATATAAGTGGATCAACATGGAAAGTATCATGCTAAGTGAAATGAGTCAGAAAGAGAGAGACAGACATAGAAAGATTGCACTCATCTGTGGAATATAGAATAATAGACTATAAGACTAACGCCCAAGAATAGTAGAAATAAGTACCAGGAGATTGTTTCCATGGCTTGGAGGCTGGTCTCTCATTCTGGGTAACTCAGGGAAGGGACCACCAAGTAAAATGTGGTTGGAGGTCATGTGGGGGAAGGGTGAGGCGGGCGGAATACAGACTAGAGACTGAACACAATGGCCACTCAACACCTCTATTGCAAACCACAACACCTAATCAGAGAGAGAGAACAAAAGGGAATTCCCTGCCATAGTGTCAGGGTGGGGTGGGGGGAGACGGGTCTGGGGAGGGGGGGAGGGATGTTGGGTTTATGGGTGGTGGAGAATGGGCACTGGTGAAGGGATGGGTTATTGAACTTTGTATGGGGGAAGCATGAGCATAAAGATGTATGGATCTGTAACTGTACCCTCACGATGACTCTCTAATTAAAAATAAACTAATAAAAAATTTAAAAAAAAACAAGCTGTAGAATTGAGCTTACCATTTTTGGAGATAAGGAGGTTCTGGAGGTAGATTAATGGGACACTGATGGAGGGTATGGTGTTTGAATATTGTACATGTGAAACTTTACTATTAACACTGTAGTTTTATTTAATACTGCAGATCAAAATGAATATAAAAGAAATTACAAAAAAATTCAATCTTCTGAGGGCTGAAAAGCAAAGGAACTAAAAGCATATGCATAGAATCCAGTCAACTCTAGTTTGGTTTCCAGTACCACATGGTCCCTGAGCTTTGCAGGATGCAGTTTTGGAGGCCCTGACTACCACCTGCATGGCCTACAGAACTATTCTACCCCTGTGCTATAGAGCCTGAACAGCACCAAATCCTTATGTACTTGCATTGAACTGGTAGCCTAATTGGCCAACAATCCCCTGAGCACTGCTTGGGAGTACTCTAAAAGCAAACAAAGGAAAACAAATAAAATCAATGTTCTGAATTAACATTAATGTAGATCCTTTAATTTGATCTCAAGAAAGTATGAGAGATGTTTGTCTTGTCAAAAGAAAATAGATCAATGTAGCTCACATGCAAGTGCACATATTTACATATACATATGTATATTTGCACATAGGTATGTTTGCACATGTGCTTATAAGAAGCATATTGTTCAACTGGGGATGTGAGCAAGTAGTAGAGCAAAAGCCTTGCACGTGTGAAGTCCTAGATTGCATCCCCAGCATCTAAAAACTAAAACATGTTATAAAAGTATCTTATATGACTTTCCAAATAGTTTTGGAATCTAGAAGGGCTCCGTGTGTGTATTTTGAGATATTTTCATAAATACACCAATAATTTGTGAGCAAGCATATATACCTTCTTAGAAAAAAAATTGTTTTCCTCCGAATTATAAAGGACCTCATTAAAGAAAGTAGATAGATGAAACTCACACCGAGTTTACAAAGAAAAGCTATTTTCTGTGTGCATAGTAGAATATGAATATTCACTAGGGAAGACATTAGTGAACCTTACAAACCGACCCATCTGAATTTTAATGTGTCACTCATGACAGTTTCAAAATAGGAGCTAACAAAATGATTGGAGTAGTGTTTGTATTACTGAAAGGGAGGCAGGAACTCTGGTGCTAGAATATTTGGTTGTAAAAAACCTGTTATGGTTAAAAATTATCCCATCACTTTTACTGCTTTTGTTAGCACAATTAAACTCTAGCACAGTACTCCATTTGGTGGTCAAATGACTGAGTGCTAAAGAGACATTTCAGGAAGGAAAGTTTTGTGTGACAGAGTGTTCTGGTGAGGTATCTTGGGGGAGGTGCAGCTGTGTCTGGACCCACAGAACATAAATATTGCAATTTTTTTATTGCCTAACATTAGGCAACAAAACTGTGTCATTAAAACTGTGTCAGTAAAACACCATTTACACAGTTTATATGCTAGTCAACTTAAGGAGATTTGTGTTATTCAATACACACTTGTTATGTTGACTCAATTTAATGACATATTATATACAAGTGCCTATGCATTTCTACAGTCTCAATAATATAGCATGGTACACATTGGCATTATGATTTTAGATTTAATTGCATCTTCAAGAATGCAACCACAAAATGGCGTCTATAAAAATGTTAATTTGCCGCTAACAGTTTAATATCTACTGGAGAAATAAACTATTCTTTTAAGTGGAAAATTTTTCATGTTGATTAAAATTTAAAGTTAACCTGGAGGAGAGATCAGAGAAGGAAAAACTATTTTCTGCTTTCCAAAGTAATTTTTTTTCAAGTTTTTCTGTGTGCATATTCTCACTTGTGTTACTAATTAAATTTACAAACAAGTGTCATATAGTGGTGACCAATGAATAAAGAATAAATGAATAAAGAGGGAGGAAATTAGGACTAGTGTGAAGTAGTTTCTTTGGATGGTGATAATACTGCAATTCGGTGATGATGACAATTATGATGCTGCTGCATTGCGTCACTGGTGAATATCCTCAAATCATGAGTTCACAGAAAGTTGGGAAAATACTACAAATCTACCAGAGTCACATTGTCTAGTAATTGACATATTTTTGAATGCTTTTCTTTAAAATTGTTCTTTTAATATTACTTTCAGTTTTGTTTTGTTTTCTTTTTTCTTTTTTTTTTTTACAGTGGGCTGGAGTGATAGCACAGCAGGTAGGGCGTTTGCCTTGCATGCAGCTGACCCGGGTTTGATTCCTCTGCCCTTCTTGGAGAGCCTGGCATGCTACTGAGAGTATCCTGCCCCCACGGCAGAGCCTAGCAAATTACCCGTAGTGTATTCGATATGCCAAAAACAGTAACAACTCTCACAATGGAGACATTACTGGTGCCCTCTCCAGCAAATCAATGAGCAATGAGTTGACAGTGACAGTGACAGTAAATTTTCTACAGTGCTTTTGATGCTTTTAGAACTATTTGCAATTGTTTCTTTAGCTTCTCCAAACTTCAAAATATTACTCTTTAATAGTGTTCTATCAATCTAGTCTCATACATTTTACTCTTTCTAAGACTTTTGTTGATGTTAATTTTTCCTGTTCTTGTTTAAAAATAATTTCCTTCTAGCCTTATTCAATAGACATTCTCTGTTGTTTTATCATGATTATAACATCTAGTCATTAATATTTTATATTCTTTATATGTGCATCAAAGCTAAACATTATTTCTAATTTTACTAGTTTGGAGACAGACACTTCAGCCTCAATGATTTTAATAGTCATGCAGTTCTGATTCATAAGTTTGAATGTAATTTATTTTGGGGGCAATAGTTTACATAGAAGTACATTTTAGAGTGTTATGTGCATCCTATTTTAGTTTTTTATATCATCTGAGAAAAAAAAAACATTGATATAGGAAACTCTATGTTCATTGGCATGCCTTATGATGGAAAGAATTTATTTTCTTTCTTGTTACATCAATATTGCCTCTATGGTCATAATACAGAGTATGAGAATTTTACTGTTTGTATTTCCAACAATTTAATTACTGCTTCAGGTTCAGTTTTTGGACAAATAAAAACCCTATAGTAGAATTCTCCTTTTCCTTTTGTTGTTGTTTATATGAATTTTGCCTAATGTTTTTGCTTTACGGATATTCTTGTGTCCATACTCATGATTTTGAAATGTATAATGCTAATTAACATATATAGCATATTGCATAATGATATATTAAGCTAAAATATAAAAACATTGAACTATTTTCTATCATTTTAATGTTATTATCAAGTCTGTTCGACTCTTATTATCATTAACAATTTACTTTGATAATATACAACTTAATATGTTTACCAGTTGTTATATTAACTGCTTTTCTTTGAATTTTACCATCCTCTTTGTTGCTTAGTTTTCATTATTTCTTTCTTATTTTTTCTTTCCTTCAAAGATTTTTATTTAAACTTTATTAATGTTACATATGCATTATATTATGTTTCAAGTGGCAAACAATAAAGAGTAGTAGTAAATAGATTATGGTAAAGAATATTAGGGGAGAAACAGGTTAACCAACATAGGGTTTGTAAATTGTCATATGGATTTGTGCTTTTGCTGTCAGTGAGATGGAGCTTATTGTGGGATTATCCAGATTTTATGTATCTTTTAATTTGCGACCCTGACTTTGGCATACAGAATCTGCTGTGAAAGAAAATAATAGAACTAGAAAATTTGATTATTGTTATGATCGTAATATTTATTGCTATAAACATTGTATGTTGAAATACTAACCTCTAATGGTGAGAATAATATATTAAGAGGTGGGAGCCTTGGGTGGTGCTTAAGACATGAGGATCTAGTTTTAATGAATATTATAGTGCCTTGTGAGATCCCACATATCTCTAGCTATTCTCTCCTCTGAGGACATAGAACTCAGAGATGTGAAACAGGAAGAGGGCTCTTGCACAGATGTTGTGTGATTTTGTTACAGCAGCCAGAATAGATCAAGACAAGGACAGTTTCTATGTTCAACTTAAAAATACAGATTCAAAATCACAGTTTAGTAACTGTGATTAAGTTGTAGATTGTAAAACCCAGTTTCATGGAGATAGTGAGAGATATTCAGTTACTGGATCACGATCACAATCACGATCACGAAATCCCATTAATCGTCGATTCCTTGAGCAGGCTCAGTAACCTCTCAATTTGTCCTTTCCCTGAGATCTAAGAAGTCTCTCTTGACTTGGCCCTCCCAATGATGTTGCACTGGAGGCTCTTTCAGGGTCAGGGGAATGAGATCCAGCTTGTAACTGGATTTAGCATATGAATACACCATGGGAAGCTTGCAAGGCTGTCCCAAGTGGGCAGAAAACTCTCAGAAGCTTGCCAGTTGCTCCCAGAGGGAGAAGTAGGCTACAAGATATAGCTTCTGGGAGCTTGCTTTTAAGTCTCTGGATGTTGGCCATTGATGGGATTACACACACCTGGGTTTCTCTGCTGGTACCTTCATGCATGAGGCGTGTCTGATCGTGTGGAGAGGGGCCGCGAGCATGGCTGTAGCTAGATTCTGGTGGTCTTCGGCCACCAGGAGCTCTGCTTGGGGCGGGGAGGGAAGCTGGAGCCCATCCCCTCCGAGGGCCCCAGGGAAGACAGCCAGGCGTGCAGGCAAGAGACTCTCTGGATAGTCACTGGATAAATTTTCAAATAGAAGACCAACATAGTCATTTCCTCACTTAATAAGAGTTGACTAGGTACAGAAAGGTATCCTGGCAACATGTAGCATGTGATGATTAGTTATAGTTTTTAAAAGATAATTATGCTACTGTATACCAAAATTGTACTTCATATATAAACAATTTTGTTGATACTCTTGCTTAAACAGAGAGTTGATATTTTGTTGATCATAATTTTACTGGTTCCAGATGACAGATCTGTTTTATTGGTTACTATGATCAGAAAAGACCTGTAATATTATATGGCAGTTAAATATAATAAACATTAAGATATTAGAATATGAGAATTAAGTCAGGATATAGAAAAATAAGGAGTAATTTCTGGAAAAAGTTATTTTGAATTTTTTTACATTTTCTGTTGCTTGTTAACCCCTCTAGAGATAAAGTTTTTTAAATTAAAAGCATTTGCTGTAATATGAATAGAATGAAGAAATGGGCTTTTTAAATTTAATTGTTATATAGATCACAGAAAAAGCCATGAGCATGTCAAATTCTCTGTAGCAGTGTTAAAAATATAGCCACAGTATCTGGGCATTAAATAAAGATAATTGCTTTCTTGTGGCAAACAATTTGAAATTGGGAAAATGGGCATCCATCTTTTCCAAAGATCACCAGGACCCAGTAATTAACTATGGGCATATAAACCTGCATTTCATTAACAGCTCATTTGACTGAACATAACTTTTGGAAAGACATTACATGCAAAGTCCAGGTCAGGTTGAAAAGGATAAAAGCTTTTATGTATATAATTAGTTCAGCAGTTTTTAAATCTTTATGATAAGGATCAGACAACCAGTACAGTGCTGAGAACTACATGAGATCAGTAAACTGTTCTGTTATTGAGTGTTCAACTGAGTGACTCAGTGAGAAAAATACTTCTGGCTTGTTTTGGTGCACACTTACATGCTATAAATACTCCTCTATGGCTGGTTCAAGTTATCAAAATGAGGCCACTGAGAGTGAGGACTGAAAGAAGTGTCTGTAATTAACTTTTGTGAGCATGCAAGTCAGTGACTTGCTACCATCAAAGTGCCAGGCACATTTATTTTTGTTCTGTTTGGTCCTCAGCAGTGCTCAGGACTTGTTCTTGGCTGTCTTCAGAGATCACTCATAGGAAAGCCTGAGTGGCCGTATGTGGTGCTGGGGATGAACCGTGCACTTTTTAATAATTCCAGAGTTTTCTCACTTCTGAATCAAGTGACTGGGCTAATTTGTCTAATTCTCTTTTTTTAGATTTGTCTTTTTTTTTCAAATAAGGTGGTAAGATGATTTTGTCTTTTTAAAATATATGTAGGATGTCACCATTTTGAAATTCTGCATACAGTTGCAGGAGGAAGCAGTGGCTCAGAATCCACTTTTTAATTTTTGTTTTAATACCCTTTATCTTTAAATGAAGTCATAGATTTGGGAATATCATGTAGAAGAACTGGCAATTGTCCTCTCAGATGAAACTAGTTAATTCAAGTATTATATTATCTATCATACCAATGCAAACTGTTATCTCCCTAGCATTAGATTCTACTTTGTTGTTATATTCTTCATATAACTTAATTTTTTGCATTGTGGTTATATGATGCCACACAATGTGCACTACTTCCTAGTATTTATATCCCTGTGTAATTTTATTTTTCAGTGTGAACTGGATCATTTAATTCACTTCAGATAGACAGGGTTCAGTGAGAGCCCTGTTATATTCTATGTTATATTCTATGTTATATTCTATGTTAGTTTGCAAAGAGACTGACTTTCATGATTCCTACCTTCCTTTACTCATTTTCTCACTTGATAAGTATTAGATGACTATGGCCTTATCATTAGACCTGTGGATACAAGTGAATCACCCAATTAAGTTTCTCCCAGATTCCCAGTACACAGACACTAGGTTATACAACAAAATCTCTTTTTAAAAAACTGTTAAGTTTTGGGGGCTGGAGAGATAGCACAGCGGTTAGGGCATTTGCCTTGCACGCAGCCGACCCGGGTTCAAATCCCGGCATCCCATATGGTCCCCCGAGCACGGCCAGGGGTAATTCCTGAGTGCAGAGCCAGGAGTGACCCCTGTGCATCGCCAAGTGTGACCCAAAAAGCAAAAAAAAAAAAAAAACTGTTAAGTTTTGAGGCAATCTATTAGATAACTAATATAGGGGGAATAAAAACAATCCTTGTTACTTTTCAGTTTCTTTCATGTACTTTGGTTTAAATACATGGAAAGTTATAAATTTCTAATGACTCACTTTTCTCAGGAATGAAGGCTTGGTAACCCTACCAGATGGAGTGCTTGTGTGCTCAAGGCAAATCAAATATGATGCTGAATCAAAGAAGGTTAATTGCAAAACAAATATCTATGATAGATTCAAATATTACAGATTTCACAATGTGAAACAATTGTATAAATCTTAATAAAACGTTTGCACCCTTCTGTTTTATATACCATCTCACAAAGCTTGTTTTAAAAGCAGTTAGCCTTGAATCAATATTAACTATGATTACATAGTAAGAATGAAAACTGTAGATAGAAAGAGACTAATCATCACCCAAAGATGGATAAGGACTTTCATAAATCCTTTCTTTAGAGATAGGATTATGACTCAGACTGGAGCGATAGCACAGCAGGTTGGGCGCTTGCCTTGCCTTGCAGCCAACATGGGTTCGATTCCTCTGTCTCTCTCAGAGATCCTGGCAAGCTACTGAGAGTATCCCGCCCGCATGGCAGAGCCTGGCAAGCTACATGTGTCGTATTTGATATGCCCAAAACAGTAACAAGTCTCACAATGGAGACCTTACTGGTACCCGCTTGAGCAAATTGATGAACAACTGGAGGACAGTGTTACAGTGCTACAGGATTATGACTTGGGTTGTATGTAGGATAGCAGTAGAAGAATAACTAGATTATATTGGAGATTTGAGTAAGGTGTCAAGAGATAATGTTTGGAATGACATGGTGACATAGATTGGACTGTTGTGGCTCTAAAATATATATGCTTGTGAATAAAGTTCCAAGAATTCCTACCATTTATATTTCAAATTAGGGTTTGGCATGAGAAAAAAAATGTGTGCTCTTTGAAATGTTGAAGTGAAAGACTAGTATTGTTCTTCAGAAAGTTTGATGTTGGTAAACGCTTTGAGAAGAGATGCGTGATAAATATATTCCAGGTGTTCTTGCAGGTGTCAGTTGTTTCTTTCTCTGGTTTTATGTATGTCTTTCCTCCTCAACTTCCTCATACCCTATAATCAGCGCTAGAAGTAGAAGAAATTCCTGAACCAAGAATATCTAATTAGCTGCTGTCATTTGGTAAACGTATCTCTGTGATAAATACTTTGTTCACAATCATTCCTGATGACTAATTCCCTAGAGATGACTCATATATATCTAGCTAAGATGAGCAGTATTTTTTGGTGTGTCTTCTATAATAGTCTTCTACCTCCCAGAGATTCCTGTACCTTTTATTTCAATTAATTTTTTGTATGTGTGAGGAGGTCTTCCATGCAGCAGCACTCAGGAACCCTAGGAGACACTCTTTGTAATATTTGGTCAAATAGGATCTGAGGATGTGATGCTTCTTGGTCCTCTAAGTTCTATGGATCATGAGGAACACTTTGGTGGTGCTTCTGGGCAGCCAGAGCCACATTCATCTTTACTCAGTAAACACTAAGGCCATTTCCAACCATCCTGAATTGATCTCCAGGGTTACACTTGGTGGTTCTGGACTGGAGCAGATTCTGTGATGATGGGGAAATTTAGATCACATCTGTAGAAACTATTTATGACTCCAGTGCCATCTCCATGGCCTCATGATTAACCCAGGTCCTATTTGCCATGGCTCTTCTATAGAAATTTCTGGTCATTTGTATTCCATAATTTTCCCTGTGTCATCTACTTCAACCATGAGACTATGATATTCATCTTAATTTTTTCTTCTCCCCATTATAAAAAATTGTGAAGATAATTATCAATATCTTAAATCTCATAAATTTATTCTCATTAAACAACTGAACAGTGATTGATTTGTTTTCAGATATATATTTACTTTTAGAGGGGTGGAGCTATAGCACAGCGGTTGGGCGTTCGCCTTTCACGCAGCTGACCTGAGTTCGGTTCCTCCGCCCCTCTTGAAGAGCACGGCAAGCTACCGAGAGTATCGAGCCCACATGGCAGAGCCTGACAAGCTACCCGTGCATATTGGATATGCCAAAAACAGTAACAATAAGTGTCTCAATGAGAGATGTTACTGGTGCCCGCTCGAACAGACAGAGGGCCACATCAGCTGAGCTTAATCCTGGCTTTCATGGTACTCAGGGATCAACTTGCATGGCAAGATGTCTCCTTTTCTGCCTCTATGGCTCTGAATACTGAGTTTCAATAGGAATCAGCAAATAAAAAATTAAATTCAAGTTTTATCAGAGAGTGGACTCTAGTGGGATATTTCCCTGATGAGGGTCCTTGTTACTGATGACTTCAGTTCTATTTCTGGGAGAGAAACTTTGGCAGCTATTCTTCCTTTTTAAAATCATGCTCAAATAAAAACAAAATTAAAGTTTTGCTTCTATCATAATGCTAATATTTCATATATAACCAAAGCGTGCAGATAACCCTAAAAGTGCATTTAAAATTTTTGTCCTCCAATTTTTGGGTAATGTTAATTTGTCTTTTTATTCGTCTAAGGTACACTGAGAAAACACAGAGATATTTGTTTGGTCAATCAAAACAACATATCAAAGAAGCAATAAAATGAATTCTCTCAAGAGAAAGTTGCTGATACTCTAAAATAGCTGTTTATTTTAATTACAGAGACAATGGTGACCAATTTTACTCTGCCACTCAGTATCTATCCAACTATCATCTATGATATATATGTATGTATATGTATATATATTATTATTTGAACTCATTTTTCCATCCTTTTCTAATGAAATTAGGAATTATTATCTCTTTCCTAGAGTGTACTTAGGCTGATCAATATAAAACCTGGGAATCTATTGTGGCAACTATAGATCTCAGCAACTCTTAATTCTCCCGTGACATTTTTCTTCCTTTTCTTGAGAGTAGGAAATATATTATCTCTAGAAATTGCACCATTTATAGACATTGAGATATCACATTGTAGATAAAGGACTATAGTAATTGTGCCTAATGAGTTGGCATAATTAGACATTTTCCACTCTGAACTGTCAGCCTCTCAGTCAGGGTCACCAAATGGCAGAACTGAGATTCCTATTTCTATATTTAGCTTATTGACTGTTGTTTAAAAATTTAGTATTAAATAACTAAAAATAATCAATATATATCATTAAAATATACTTAAGTGCCTCTTTACTTGTATATAACCCTGCATTTTTGTGAAAATTTCAAAAAACATGTAAAATAAAATTTCACAGCACATTTATAAGTACATGCATAATATCACTTGTCACATGTCACTTGTCATCCCATTGATCTTCGATTTGTTTGAGTAGGTGCCAGTCACGTCTACATTTGTCCCTGTCATGTGTTAGTGTGTCCCAATGGTATCTGTTTGCTCCAGGAACACTAAGAGACTTAAACTGTTTGTTCAGGATTCTGATGAAAAAGTCTGACCGTCTCGTTGGTGGGTGGCCACGTGGAATCCAGTCAGTAACAGCTCTATTCTGTCCAGTGGTCTCTCTGAATAGCATTACGTGTCTGGCCCATCTGATTTTTGACGTCTTGGCAAATGAGACAGCATCCCTGATTCTTGATCGTCAACGGAGATCGGAACTTCAGATTCCTTCTCTCACTTGAGTGAGACATGATACTCCAGGCATGTCAATTCCTCTTTGGGATACCCAAATAGCATTTTCGTCCTATTTTCATAGGGCCCAGGTCTCTGAGTCATATGTTAGTGTAGAAAGAATGGTGGAGTTGAAAGGATGTGCCCAGAGATGGGGTTTCTGTGTCCTCTTAAGAACTGTTTTGATGCTCTTGAAGGCGTTCCACACTGCTCGCTTCTTCCTGTGCAGTTCTGGTGCCAAGTCATTTCTCATGTTGAGTTCTTGACCACTGTAAACATAGCTGCTGCATTGGGAGATATTCATTACGTTGAGAGCAAATGTAATGTCAGGGACTAGTTCATTTTTCATGAACATTGTCTTAGTGAGATTCAGCTGCAGTCCAACTTTTCCACACTCGAGGTCGAAGTCGGCCAGCATTTGTGCCACTTGGCTAATGTTTGGTGTTATTAAAATGATGTCATCAGCGAAGCAGAGGTGGTGTGGTTGCCGACCGTCTATCTTCACTCCCATTCCTTCTCATTCCAGTCGTTGCATGACGTTCTCGAGGGTGGCACTGAAGAGTTTCAGTGAAATAGTATCACCCTGCCGATCCCCTCTCCTTACATCAATCATCACTTCCTTGTAGAATAATGAGATCCTGGTGATGAATTCATAATAGAGCTTGTGGAGGATCCTGATGTACTAAGTTTGAACACCCTGTTTGGCTAGGGCTCTGATGACCACTTCAGTCTCAACAGAATTAAAGGCCTTCTTTAAATCGATGAAAGTTAGACAGAACTCTCACATAACTTCAATGAGCTTGGTCACTGTGTGGATATGGTCGATTGTGCTGAATCCTTTTTGGAACCTGACTTGCTCTCATGGTTGTCGTTCATCTAGTGTTCTGCCTATTCTATTCAGGATGACTCAAGTGAACAACTTGTAGATGACAGACAACAGGCAGATGGGGCGATAGTTGCCAATGTCGTGGATGTCTCTCTTGTTGTACAACAGAATGGTCCTGCTGGTTTTCTATCGGGATGGAAACTTGCATTTGGGCAGGTAGTGTGTGAAGAGCCGAGCCAGTGTTTTGATGAGTACTGGCAGCAGATTTTTCAGGTGTTCATGTCTGACCTTGTCTGGACTGGTGCCGTATGCGTTTTTACCGACAAAATGGCATGTTGGATTTTGGAAGGGAGAACATTGGGAATGACATATTCATCCTGAAAAATTTGGTATGTGAGCAATTGGACGTGGCTATCTAAGATATCCAAGTAGGAGTCGTGAAAAATCCTCTTCATTGCCCTTCTGTAAGATGTGATAGATCCATCAGGATGTCGGAGGGCAGTCATCTTGTTCTTGTAGTTAGCGAGGGACAAGCAAGTGTTGCAAATAAATTAGAATATATTACAGTTTAAAATCCAATACATTACAAATAAAAAATTATTCCACATCTACATTTAAAATTTTCATTCAAAATAACTTCATTTTGGTGAACTAAGGAGATTATTTTGGATATTAGGGGCACAGGCTTTAAGGGTACAAGGATTTGAGTAGGATCTTCATCCCAGGATGACCTTCTTGAACAACCATGAGTAGACCTGGGAACATACATTGACTTACTGGCTTATGAAATTGTGAAATTTCTGGCTTAACTTTGTGATGTGATATAGATGTATATGTCTGTAGTCTTCACCACTCTCACCACCAAAGTTTTAGTGCAATGGACTTATATTTTCTGATATTAGTTGTCTTTCTGATTATTCTGATTGGATACTTTATATATGACTTGTAATTTCATTGATACTCCCCACTAAAATTTACAATAATCTATTGTGCTCCTTCAGTGAAAATTTTTAGCACAGCAGGTAGGGTGTTTGCCTTGCATGTGGCTGACCCTGGTTCAATTCCTCCGTCCCTCTCAGAGAGCCCCGCAAGCTACCGAGAGTATCCCGGCCACATGGCAGAGGCTGGCAAGCTATCCATGGCATATTGCATATGCCAACAACAGTAAAACAAGTCTCACAATGGAGATGTTACTGGTGCCCGATCGAGCAAATTGATGAGCAATGTGATGACAGTGATACAGTGACAGTGATATATAAAAATTTACATTGGATTATAAAATTTATATTGGATTTTTTTTGTCTTCTATTTCCTTGCCAAACATTTCTATTTCTTCATTTCTTTATTGATTGTTTTGAATTGTTGGAGTATTTGCATACTAAGTAAAAGTCTTTTTATTCTTAAAAGTATCTTCAGATATTTCAACCATTGGGTAATTTGGGTCTTAGAATATGTTGATAGCATGTTCTACTGTAGTTAAGCTAACTTTTTTTTTTTTGAGGTTTGAATTACATCTGGTGGTGCTCTCAGGGTTTATACCTGGTGTATACTTAGTGATCACTCTTTATGGGTGTTTAGAAGACCATATTCTGTGACAGGGATTTGGATCAGTGAGTGCAAGGCAAGAACCTTATTAGCTGACTGTACTATTTTTCTGGATAAAAAATTAAGATAAAATATTTCAGGTGAAGAGTAGTTTTGGCCTGTATCTTGCACAGTTTAAGTGCTATGCTCTAAAGTTCTCCAGTTCCTGGAATGATAGCACAGTGGGTAGGGCATTTGCTTTGCGAGCAACCGATCCAGGTTCGATTCCTTCATCCCTCACGGAGAGTCCAGCAAGCTACCGAGAGTATCCCACCCGCACAGCAGAGACTGGCAAGTTACCTGTGGCATATTTGATATGCCAAAAAACAGTAACAAGTCTCACAATGGAGATGTTACTGGTGCCCGCTTGAGCAAATCAATGAACAATGGGATGACAGTGCTACAGTGCTACAGTGCTCTAAAGTTCTAGGTTAACTTTTTTTGTTCTTTGTGGGAAACACCTGGCGATAGATGCACAGGAGTTACTCCTGGCTCTGCACTCAGGAATTCCTTTTGGCAGTGCTCAGGGGACCATATGGGTTGCTGGGAATCGAACCTGGGTCAGCGGCGTGCAAGGCAAATGCCCTACCTGCTGTGCTATTGCTCCAGCCCCACTAGGTTAACTTTATATCCTTATTAGGTATAAGCTTAAAGTCCCCACATATATTTTTTGAGTTTTAGTTCCAATATAAGTGCAGTTTTCAAAGTCTTGGTAATGCATTTTGATTCTGTTCTTTGTTCGGACTGTCTGATGATTAATTTGGGACCTATTTGGTAGTTCATATCTTAGTTCCATTCACAGTAACTTTGGTAGAATTATATGATCTCATCTACACAGGCACAACTTGGTGATGAGCCTCAGAATTCATGTAGGAGCCCATAGAGATAGCACAGTGGGTAAAGCGCTTGCCTTACATGCAACTAACCTGAGTTTCATCTCTAGATCCTCTTTGGTCCTGTGATCATTTGCCAGGAGTGATTCCCTGATTGCAGAGCCAGGAGTGACCCCTGAGCATTGCCAGGGTTTATGTGGCCCCAATCTATTGGGGCCCCAATTTTTCTATTGGTGGCCCCAATAGAAAACAAAATAAAACACAAAAACCACGACAGAGTTATAGGTTTTCTTTTCTGAGGCTCTCCCTCTGGCATGTCTTTAGGTTCCTTGTTACTTCCTCTTTCAGTTGTTTCTAAAACTGAGCCTTTAATTACTTCTCTGTGACTCCCACTTTTATAAGTGTGCAGCATTCAGAACCAAATGGCAGAAGTCCAAAGTAAAAATCTGATAGTGAGTTTGGTGGTTATACAAATACTCATCTTCTTGCCAGCTAGTTACTTTCCGATGTCCTTGAATAGATACTGTGCTGATGTTATATTTTTGTAGTCTAAAATAGAGGGTAGACACTGTTCCTCAACCTGTTTACACCTGTGAACCTGCACCTGTCCTGCACAGTGGTTCAGGGATTAGCAGTTGTAACTAATGGCGGATCAGTAATCTTCAACCTTTCTACATCTGCAGACTGGAACTGGTCCATGGACCAGTGGTTTAAGAGTGCTGTGGTAGCGTACACTAAGTCATCTTATGTAGAACAATATCTCTCTTTCATTTATTTTTGGCATGATTATCAACATGCTTATTTTTATTTAATTTGCAAAGTACTTATACTCAGAGCTGAAGGGTGCCATTTTTCACCTACCTATTACTTATCTGAAATAGTTACTTTTTTTGGTATTGTATTTAAGCATCATAATTATATTATTATGCTATTATTTTTAATAATAGCATTTAATAACAGAAATCTTTGAGATATATAAAGGCTTAAGCTTGACAATAATTAACTCCCCTTATTCCAACCTTTCAATGATTTTTTAACCTTTATTATGAATCTATGTTTACACAAAGTGAAATAGCACTGTTTTCATAGACTCTTTTGATTTAAAGTGTATTATAAACAATCTTTGTACTATAAAATTTTAATTATTTAATAGATTTGTGTTGTGTAGAACTATATTAACTTTATAATAAACCTACATTTTCTAAATATCCTTCTACAATGTATGTACTTTTGACAACCCCACAGCTCTTCACTGAGCACTTTTCACTATATATATCTTGCTAGCTATCATCTATATATTAACCATCTGTCTATAGCTATGCCAGATTGTTAAAAATGAGCAGATAAATAGTATATTAAGTGTCTAATAAGATATGTCAAACAATTTTCTGTTTTACACTAGATATAATTATGAAACTATTAATGTTTCATTACTTTAAAATCTCATTAGTATAAAGTCATTTGATTCCACTTCTTCTTTTCTTCTTTCAAGTATTTCAGAAGCAGTGAACTAAGAAATGGTGATAATTTTCTGTGGTAGTTATAATAATATTGAGAAAAGTATATGTCTATTTAGAAAATCATCTGCCTGCCCTATTATAGGTCGACTTTTATATAAATTTACATACATACACACACTTAAGGAAAATTAAAAATATTTCTCCTTTTATATGTCTACAGTTATCCTACATCTTTTCCTTTTTTTGCTCTTACATTAGACATATAGGAGAGAGTAAACAAATAGTTTTGTGTTTCTGTGAAAAAGGAAGCTTATGTGCTCATAGCTTTCATTAGATAATAAGAAGAACTACAAAATTATGTAGAAGGGCAGAAATGAATCCAAATATATACAGGAAAATTACAGCTGAAATTAATAAACCACAAATTAATTTTGTAGATTCCATTATAATACTATTTATGAATCATTTTTATAAGCATAGTATTATATTTTAGGCAAAGCTACTCCAAAGTCATAGCAGAATATAACAAAAATATTGCTGTTACTTTTGAAATGATTTAATTATTTGAATATAATGCAATAATAAATTTTGGATATTATATGGATTCTCTATGGAATAATATTGTTTTACATTATTGTTATTAATTTAATTTTAAGCTTTATTAAAATTATTTAACTAAGTAATTTGATTTTTATTTTCTATAGTGCTTAAAGATAACTACATTTAATCTTATTAGGAAACATGTTTATCAAAATGAAAAAGTTATGTATTTTTATTATTTTAGGCAAGCATAAATACAATATAAAGTCAATCTATGAGTAAGTAACACATAAATCATGTCATTATAGAGATAATGTTTTATGCTACTTGAAAGCCATACAACTTTAACAAAATACTATGACAATTCAGGTATATCAGCTTATTATTGTCTGAAAATCCTGCAGTGAGAAATTTTAAGTTGTCAATTGAAGACTGAAGATTAGAATTTATATTTGGTGACATTTGTCAATTTCTGTGAAGGCCCTTTACTTCTTAATGTAAAGTAGTACTTTTGCATTTTTATATGCCCCAATTTATTCATAATTGACAAGTGACAGATCTTAGTTTGACAAAGACATGTATGAAGCACATGTCAGCAGACTGAAATGATTATACTGAGTGGAGTGCTTCTTTTGTAAAATATATGAGTGAATTTGTCAGACATGAACAAAGGACTAAGAAACACTTTCTTTATGAGAAGTGCAGGCAGGTGTCATGAAAATTCCACCAAAACCATTATTAATAGACTTATCCCCCCTTCCTCACCATTGCTGTAGCATCATTTTCTGAAAAGACTACCATTTCAAACAGGTAGGCAAAAGGTATACATTAAACTTCAGTCTCCATCACAAATTTAAAGCAAGTAGTGCTCTTGGCAACCGTTTTCCTCTTTCCCAGGTTAAAGCTTTTCATCTTTTGATGAATGATTTCACTATCTGGTACTCATGATGTGGTTGGTAATCCATAAAAAAAATGCTTTCCTTGAAAATTAATTTTGTCTTTTACAGAAAGAGTGCCAAAAAAGATACAGAGTCCATTAAAATCATTCCACAGGTCCCATACTTTGAATAGAAAGATGGAACCTGGAGGAAGAACTATAGCATGTGTTTGTCTTTAGATAAGTGGGTATCCTGTTTGGAACTATCTCATGATTCCTAACCTCACATTCTTGTATTATATCAGCCTAATAAGAAAACTATATATTGAAATATCCTTCCTCAATAATCTTACTGCACTATGCTTAAGTATCTAACATTGTTATATATGTTAAGGTATTTTCTAAAAATGTTAATCAATTTTTTGCTGCCTTGTTAATGATGCTATTCATTATATTTTTCACTGGTTTGAAATATTCAATATTATTATGAGATTTTTTTTTTGAGCATTGATTTTTTTGTACTTTATACTAACTTAATTTGTTATGTACTTTGCTCTTTATGTTTGGGCAAACAGTCATGACTATCACTTTTAATCAATGTAGCTTATCATAACATGACTCCAAAAACATATAACTTATTTCCTTGGTATACATCACTCTTTTGAATTTTAATTTTTATTTTAATTCAATTTTAGTAAAAAGTAAATTTGGTTATTTTCCTTCCTTAGTTGTATCTTTGTAAACTACCTCAAAATAGACGGAAATGGTAATATTGAGTTAATTGATTTTATATATATTAAGATGAAATCAAGCCATCCCTTGATAGCCCAGAAAATATTTACTTAATTTACTTTTAATTTAATTATAATAACTATGTTTTGAGTCACATCCAGCTCTGCTCAGGGTTTACTCTTAGGTCTGTGCTTAGATATCACTCCTGGTGGTGCTTGGAGAACATTATGTGATTCTGAGGATTAAACTTTGGTGAGGCTCAAGCACCTTATCCCATGTTACTATTATTTAAGCCTGCAAGAACATATTTATATACAATAAGTTATATCAGTTTTGCCATCCCCTTTTTCTCATATAAACTAAGTTAGCATTTTTCTGACCTCTAGTGAAAATGCCTTCTTTCATCATTGTCAATTCAAATATTAACTATGGATTTCTAATTCCACATCAAAGAACTAAATAATTAATTTGAGGCATTTATTTACTTATTTATTAGAACTTATATTTATAAAGTCTACTGAGAATTTTTACATTGCTTGATATGTCATATATTGTCTTAACATAATTCTTGTATTGCATGACATGTCATTTGTCATCTTAACATATGTAAGATCTTAAGTGCCAATATTTTGGATTTGATACAGATATTGAGTTCTTAATTAGATCCCTCAATATATTTTATGATGCATTTGTTGAAGGCACATTTGTAAAATAGTATATGAATAAAATTAAAAAATAAAAAATAATTATAGTGAACTGGAGCAATAGTGTAGAGGTAGGGAACTGGCTTTGTACATGGCTGACCCAGATTCAATCCCAGGCATTCCATGTGGTCCCTAAGCACTGCTAGGAGTAATTCCTGAGGGCAGAATCAATAATAAGGCCTGGGCATTGCTGGGTGTAGCCCTGAAACAACCACAGAAATTAAAATATTGGTTTACAGTGAGTGTCTAAAAGAGATTTTAATGCATGATGCTCACTGGATCCTCTGAAGGTATTTGCAATTGTACAATACACCAGATTTCTATGAACCAGTAATATGAATTACAATTTTCAATTTCCGGCTTTTGGGGGTATATTTTGTTATTCCATTCCATCTCATTGTAATATTTTGGATAGTAAAATAAATGCTAAGTTTTCCCTGAAATGCAGAAAATTATACAAAATCTTATTTGAATTTATCAGTGACAATAAGATTTATACTGAGCAGGGTCATTCTGGTGATCTGTGACAATTTACGCAAGCTTGATAACATTGACATATGAGTTACTATGATTCTTTTGGATGATAATGAATGGTCAAATCACAAAGTTCAGAACAGGCAATTTAAGTGAAACTGTTACTTTCAAAATTATGTATTATTATTCCTTACACAGTAGGCAGAGTAAAGTAAGGCCATATTTGGAATCTCAGAAAGACAATTCTGAATAACTGCCATCCTGTTGCATGCTGTGACACCATTTGTATTCCAAACACACATTCATACTACATTCCTGAAGGGGTTTTATTTTAGAGGATTTCCGTTTTTTTTTGTTTTGTTTTGTTTTTCAGAGTAGATAACATGCTGTTGATAAAAACACTTGAACTCCTGCTGTTTAAATTGGGAGGTTCTGTTTATAGGAGAGAAATAATGCTCTGTCATTTGTTCCCAGGTACTGAGACTTCTGCTTAAAGGTATAAATAAGTTCTTCAATGTGGTTAGAGAATAGTTCTTTGCAGGATTTAAGGTGGTGGAGAATAAGCTTTTCTCGCCTCTTTCCTCATGGAAGACAGAAATACTAACTTCACCTGCTCGAACATTTATCCCTCAAAAATTAATTTCTTATGTACTAATATTAGCACTCTAAAGATCTTTTTTTTAGTGGTATGTCTTATCATCCTCCCCCAAACAACCCAAGGATTGCACTTGCAAAATAAAAAAAAAAGTTAATTCCTTGGGTTAGTAGACCCAAACTTTGTCACTGAGGAAAGCAAAATACTTTGATCATCATATATATAGCACTGTAGCACTGTTGTTCTTTGTTCATTGATTTGCTCGAGCGGGCACCAGTAACATCTCCATTGTGAGACTTGTTGTTACTGTTTTTGACATTATCGAACATGCCATGGGTAGCTTGCCAGGCTCTGCCGCTCGGGCGGGATACTTTCGATAGCTTGCTGGGCTCTCTGAGAGGGACAGAGGAATTGAACCTGGGTTGGCTTTGTGCAAGGCAAACGCCCTACCTGCTGTGCTATGAAAATATTTATGTAAATGTTTGATGTAATGTAAATATTCTATGCAATCAGAGTGTTCAAAGCCTTCTATTTCTACTACAGAGAAGTTTGACTAAACATCTCACCTTTTAATTTTTCAGGTTTTGATAATAACTCCCTACACCAAATAAAACATACTTAATGCCATAGAATTCTATCAATCTATTTTACTGTGATAATTTCTTTTCTCTGAATTTATTCGAGCCAGTAATGGATTGTCTGTTCAAATAAGAAAGTATATATCAATACTTGTCCTCTATTGGAACACATTTTCATTTTTCGCACAATCTTTTAAGACAGTTCTTTTCCATTTGGCACATGCTCCCTCATAGTCAAATGCCATTACTGGATTTTCATTCGTATGGAATATATTATCTTGTAGTTAACATCAGATCCCCCATATTTTTACAACAAAAATGTTTTGCTCACCTGTTATATATCTGCTAGTCACCTAATAATCCAGATTTCTTAGTCTCAATATTGCAAAATCAATTCAAATTATTTGCTTCTAATGAGCTAACAGTTGTGGGGGATAAAATCACAAATTTCATTAGAACTCAACTGCAGTACTTCTTGTGATGATGATGGTATTTTATATGGGTTGTAAAAGATAAATGGTTGCATTTGGTTTTATTTGCATAGTTCATAGAGCTAAAACATAAAATTTTGCATCTTTAGATATGTTTCAAAGATAAAATATATATCAATTACAAATATTGTTTAGAATAAGCATTTTGATATTGTATTACTGATAAATTTCTATTATTAATTAGATTATCTTGAAATCAGGATGAAGAAACTACTTTAGTCTTGGCATACTAATTCTTAATACCTGCTTCCTCAATAGACAAACTTATGAACATAAATGAGTCTCCAATTCTATGTGACCTGGCAACATCAGTTCTAGGTTTTTATTTAAAGAACATGAAAATTCAAGCTCAACAGGATACTTATGCCCTCATTTTCATAGAAGTAAATTACTGATAATTAAAACATGAAATCACACTAAATTCCTATTAACAAATGACTGGTTAAGGAAGCTCTAGTATACATACTCTACAGGATAAGACTTTGCCACTAAAAATGATGAAATAGGGTTTAATGGGACGGATTAAATGGAACTTGAGCTGATTATTCTAAGTGAAAAAAGTCAGAAAGTAAAAGACAATTTTAGATTACTTCGTTAATATGTAGGATACAGGATACAAAGAAGTAAAGAAAACAAGTTGGCAGAAAAATCCCACTAATTTCTAGACTGAAAATGTTGTTAACAGAGGGGAAAATGGTAGGGAAAAGCAGAGGATGATAGCACTTTGGTAATGGTGTAGTGACTCAAATATATACCCTGAAGTTCTAAAATATTGTTAGAAATGATAAATCAACACCACAAAATTGAGTTTCTAAGCAATGGTAAAACTGTGGCCATTTCTATATCTTTGGAGATCTATGGTTTGAAAGTAGAGAGTAATATTCCAACTGTCAATTCTGAGGAAAGATTATACCCAATCTCTTGAAGTGCCTGTGTTGGTAAAAATCCCATTAAATATAACCTATTTATGAGTGAGAGAAATCTGAGAGTTTCTTACAATGATGTTTTTCCATTTAAGAACTGCCATCTCTTTTTGTTTTGTTTCTCCTTGCATGCTGACTGAGATTGCCCTTCTTTCTTTCCAAGTGTTCTTACTTTAAAGACCCAAGCATGAGACTGTTGTTGAAGAGGATTGAATTGACGTAGAAACTGCATGGGGAAAAATAACCCAGTTCTAATTATAACTTTAAAGGCACACTTTAATCCATGGAATATGTTTAAGAATTAAAACTCAAGCTTATATACGTTGAAGGCATTTATGATAAGAATCTTGTATTGTTGGTATTTCCCATTTCATCATTACTTGCTCAATTATGTGTTGATTAAAAAGACTCCATTCTTTTATCAGTTTGTATCCTTATTGAGTTTTATGGTGAGGCCACTTGCTCAGAGATAAAGACAGCACAAGATTTAGGAAATTTCACATTGAAAAAAATCCTCTTTCCATCTGAACATTTTCTATTTAAAGATAGAAAATAATTTTTTTTTAATTTAAAGACTGGGTCAATCTAGAGAACTAGAAATAATAAAAAGGTTTCAACATGAGTCTTGAAAACTTTTCTTCTCCCAGAAGTTACTTCAAAAAAGTTTCTTGTATTATCCTATTTTAGAATAAGTTTTCTTCAATTGCTTTTCGACATCAGTGCTTTAGATTTCAAAGCACAATCTATTGTAATTGTTTAGCTGAACAACTAGGAAGATGGTATTTGTAGTAATTGCTCTGTGGGGTTCTAAGAACTATCATTGTTTTTAAAGCAATGGTCAGAACCTGTCACAGCAAATTGTTTCCACACAATTCTCCACAATATTGTCAGGACCATTTCAGAAGCAAAATTTCTACTCTTGGACAAAAAAGAAATATGTTTGCACCTGATATCTAGCCCATATGAGAACTTCTTATTCCTATACAGTAAAGATACGTTTCCTGCTTTGCTCCTCCATATGCATACATCTCTCTAAGGAGCTTCTTATAATGAGTTGCAGAACAAAAAATAAGGTATAAATCATCTTAGATGCATTCAGGCAACTTATCCAACCTCTCAGGTTAGTGAGATTCTTCATAAACAGCTTCCTATTTTATCTGTGAAAAACTATCTGCAATCATGCTGGAATTAAAGACTTATAAATGTTTTGTTTGCATTGCACCTTTGCATTTGCAAAACATTCACATGCATTTTTGAATCAAGACTCAATAATGCCAATTTAGACTGTATTAATTATTTCTATTTTCCATATTATGCCAAAGATTTTGAGAAGTCTAAGGTCATAAGACTCCTAAGCAAAATAATTGATACTGACCCCTAGTCAAGATACTACTTGGTGATACAAAATTAAATTCTATAAAAGCCCCATGTGAGGAAGTGCAGTTTTCGTCAAATTGTTTTTGGTCTACCTTAAAGTTGGCATTAGAAGTAATTGAAAATGAGTGTGAAATGAAATGAAGAAAGTGCATTTTATCTCTTTTTGCTGAGTCTGGCACATTCTCCTTTCAACTATGGGGTTGTAAAACATGAATATTGTAAACAAACTTGAATTCTACTGATTTGCAGAAAAAGAAAACAAGAGAAGACTTGGTGTAAAATGAGAGAGCATGTTATTTGTAAAACAGCATTTCATAAGAAAAAACTTAGAGAGAAAAAAGAAAATATATAAACTACTGAGTAGAGTTTAGCAGTATCAGGAGAATGATTATCCAGTCAGAAATGCAACATGACTATTGGATAAAAGTTAGCCTATGTTTTATCAGAACTTATTGTGTTATAGGACACTCCTCAGCTTATTTCTCAGGACTAATCTATGGCACATTTTACATCATCAACTCTAGTAAGCCTCTGTGAAATATATTCACAGGAGCTCTGCATGTCGATCTACCTCTAGAGAAGAATATGTATGAGCAGATAAAAACAATATGAGAGGCAGAAAAAACTGCCCTGTAGTCTTCTATTGAAGGAAATCTTGAAACATTGTGGGGCATGTGTCCTTAGGAAGTTTTGATCCTCACTTATACTCAGACCCCTTTCTCTGGTGCAGTCAGCACTAGATTTTTAAAAAGAATATTTTTACTATTAAAGTATGAGCATTCTACAAAAGAGAAAAGATAATAAGCATTCTGAATTCCATAGCCTAGTTCTCAAAGAGAGCAAAAGGTAAATTTTAAGAATCAAAACATTATATTTCAAATGATTTTTTTGTTTCTCCCAAACAGGGAGCATATAAAAAGAAAATAAATATATTGCAACTGCATGTATATGAAACATAATAGGAAATGAGGAAAGTTTGGAAGGTTTTACAGTTTAGTTAATGAAAAATAGTCATTTGGTGCCTTCTCCACACTCCCAGATTCTGCACACAGGAAGAGTGAATCAGTGTCTTTAGAGACTTTAGCCAATATAAAGAAAATACCTAGAACATTAACAATACAAAAGGGGGAAAAAATCTCTCAGAAGAGAGCACAGAACAATATATCTAGCCATGCCTCCAGACCCTGCACCAGGCTGTTTCATTCAGGGCACCCCTCAGAGGGGAAAAGAGGGCCTCCCCACCCCGAGACCCAGCCCTGGCAACCAAAAACCTGCAGAACTCAACTGCCACCACACTCAAGACCACTTTCCACATGCTCAGACGTGCCTCACCCATGAGTGAGTCTATTCCTGGACATAGCATACTTTACGCCACTGATAAACAAAGAGTAGCACACCACATTTATGGGGTTTAAAGTATAAGATGACCAATTTAGAGGGAAATCTATTTATATAGATAGATATGTAAAATCTATATTATAATATGGTATATTTTTATAACAAAAACAGTAACAACAAGTCTCACAATAGAGACATTACTGGTGTCCGCTTGAACAAATCAATGAGCAATGGGATGACAGTGAGACAGTGATATTTTATAACATATACTATGTTATATATTGTATATATGAGCACACAATGCTAAACCTTTAACAACATGTTGCTAATCTCTTACAGAAAAGCTTAATGGCTCCTGGGTGAAATGGAACAATGTTCACATATTTTCCTCTAAGAAACCTTTTCAGAATCATTTTAAGTAGACTATTCATAATAAGCAATACAAAATAAATTATTTTAGTTCTGCTTTGGGGCGAGGGTTTGGGGTTTGGGATGGAAATATGGTGGTTGGAAGGTGTAATGGTGGTGGGATTGGTGTTCGAATATTAAATGTAATCAAATATTATGAACAATTTTATATAAATATATATATTTTAAGTAGAAAAGAAATAGTAGAAATGACATCTGCATTTGTATGTTAATTGCTGCACTGTTTACATTAGCCAAAATCTGAAAAAAACCCAAGTGCCCAAGAACAGATGACTTGTTAAAGAAACTTTGGTACATCTACACAATTGAATACTGTGGAACTGTTAGAAAAGATGAAGTAATGAAATTTGCATATAAGTGAATCAACATGGATAGTATCATGTTAAGTGAAATGAATCAGAAAGAGAGAGATAGACATAGAAAGGTTGCACTCATCTGTGGAATATAAAGTAACAGAGTAGGAGACTAATACCCAAGAATAGTAGAAATAAAGACCAGGAGGTTTGTCCCATGACTTGGAAGCTGTCCTTACATTCTCGTGGAAAAGACAGCTCAGATAGAGAAGGGACCACCAAGTAAAGGGTGTTTGGAGGATCCGCTCAGGCTGGAAGATGCGTGCCGAATATAGATTGAACACAATGGCCACTCAAGACCCTTACTGTAAACCACAACATCCAAAATGGAGAACAAAAGGGAATGCCCTTCCACAGAGGCGGGGTCGGGGGATACTGCGATCATCAGTGGTGGAGAATAGGCACTGGTGGTATGATGGGTATTCAATCATTGTATGACTGAAATGCAAACATGAAAGTTTGTAAGTATGTAACTTTACCTCACAGTGATTAACTATTAAAAAAATAAATAAAAATAAAGCAGAAAAGAAAAAAAGGGGAAAAATGTTTACTGAACATTTTGTGTCTGGTGGAATCCAGTATTATGCTATAGCCAGCTAGTACTGAGAGAGTTCATTGTTAAATTTTAAAGAAATTTTCATGCTAAGTGAAATGAGTCAGAAAGAGAGGGACAGACATAGGAGGACGGCACTCATTTGTGAAGTATAGAATAACATCACATGAGGCTGACACCCAAGGATAGCAGATACAAGGGCCAGGGGGATTGCCACATAGCTGGAAGACTGTTTCACGATAGAATAGAGAAGGGATCACTAAGAAAATGATGGCTGGAGGAACCAGTTGGGATGGAGATGCATGCTGAAAGTAGATAATAGAACAAACATGATGACCTCTCAGTGTCTGTTGCAAGCCATAATGCCCAAAAGTAGACAGAGATTATGGGGAATATTGTCTGTGATGAAGGCAGTGGGAGGGTTGGGAAAGGAGGTTATACTGGGATATCGGTGGTGGGTAATGTGCACTGGTGGAGGGATGGGTGTGAAATTGTAACCCAAACATGAAATCTTGTAACTATCTCATGGTGATTCAATAAAATCAAATAAATTATAAAATAAATTTTTGGTGGCTGGAGTGATAGCACAGCCGGTAGGGCGTTTGCCTTGCAAGCGGCTGACTCCAGTTCGATTCCCAGCATCCCATATGGTCCTCCAGAACCGCCAGGAGTAATTCCTGAGTGTAGAGCCAGGAGTAAGCCCTGTGCATCGCTGTGTGTGACCCGAAAAGCAAAAAAAACAAAAAAAAAATTCAAGTCAGTTGCTAATAACATACATTAATATTAAGTAGTACAAGCATACATTTAAATAAAATTAAAGCAAAGAATATTTAAATTTAAACTTACAAATTATTTTTCTGCACTTTACTGTTTTCTATGGTCTTGTAGACATTATTGCCATTTATGATATCTGTACTGTGGAAATCTTCGGTAACTACTAAAGACATATGCTGCCTACATCTCTTTCCAACTTTATATTCAGTGGTCTCATATTGGCAGCTTGAAATTATCCATGATTGGTCAGTGCTCCAAAGCAAATCTTGAGTAACTGTTTCATTGATTTAATCACTGTATCATTGTTGTCCGGTTGTTCATCATTTACTCGAGTGGGCATCAGTAACATTCCTCCCAGCCCTGAGATTTTAGCAGCCTCTTCTTACTCATCTTTCCCAATGATTGGAGGCTCTTTCAGGGTCAGGGGAATGAGACCTATTGTTACTGGTTTTGGGATATCGAATATACCACGGGCTCTACCTGTACGGGCAGGATATTCTCGGTAGTTTGCCAGGCTTTCCACAAGAGGTGTATATATATATATATATATATATATATATATATATATATATATATATATATATTACTCTATGTGATTTGTTGCCTACTGTCTGAACTCCATCAAATAAGATGTTGTAATTATGGAAAATCAGTAGGAAGTGTCTTATAATGTGTTCCTTGGGGCAGGGTGGGTTCTCACCTGCCCCCCTCTGGGGTGCCCCGAGTGAAAACAGCCTGGCGCAGAGTACCCAGAGTACCCGTGGATTGAATTAATCTAAATAAATTTTTAAAAGATCAAAGTTGAGACTGTGTAATTCAGTTACATTGTGAGTTACTGTCATTGTCACTGTCATCCCGTTGCTCATCGATTTGCTCGTGCCGGCACCAGTAACGTCTCCATTGTGAGACTTGTTACTGTTTTTTAGCATATTGAATACGCCATGGGTAGCTTACCAGGCTCTGCCATGTGGGCAAGATACTCTCAATAGCTTGCTGGACTCTCTGAGAGGGGCGGAGGAATCAAACCCGGGTTGGCTGTGTGCAAGGCAAATGCCCTACCTGTTGTGCTATCGCTCCGGCCCTACATTATGAGTAAAGTGGATGAAATATTTATGTAAATTGAAAACTACTATATAGCTTTGCAACAATGCTATTCATACTCTTGATTGATGCCTGATGTCCTGATACACATCTAGATTATTTAACTTTACTTTTCAATCAATAAACAAAATTATCAACTAATATGCATTTAAGATTTATTGATAATATTTGTTTTGGACTAAGAGGGAAGAAACAGAAGATTGACCTGCCACTCCATATTGTCAATTTTTTATTTAATCGTAGCTGTAATTTTGATACTGTTTCACATTTTGGAAATATCAATAAAGGAGTTGGTATTAGAATATTATTAGAATTTATTGGCTACAACCCAAATGTGTAACAGAAGATAAATGGATAAAGAAGTTTTGGAATACTATGACTCCCATTCTAGCCTGTAAGAAATAATGAAATCATGCAGTTCTAAGCAACATAGATTGAACTAGAAGACACTATATTAAGCAAAATAAGTCAGAGGGAGGAAAAAAGATGATCTCACTGTGAAATAAAGAGTAAAACAAGGGGGGCAAAGCCAGGAGTAACCCCTGAGCATTGCAGGGTGTGACCCAAAAAGCAAAAAAAAAATAGTAAAACAAGGGACTTGAGAGTATCGAACAATGACAGACACTTTTGCTTAGGAATACAACTTATTTAAAAATGGTAGGGGCAGGAGAGAAGGGAAGAAACTCATAATGGAGGTGACATAGGGAAGTTCCTAGGAACACTCATGGTTGTAGGGTGCATTAATTTATGTACTGATATCATAAACCATAACTGTATTATAATCACCTAAATTGCAATAAATTAAAAAGCAATCTGTTGGCGATGCAGTATTTAAGTTTTATAAATATTGTATGGTTTATTTAGTCTGATTACATATTCTTTAAGCCAGTGAAATTTATTATAAACATATATAAATTGATCCTATTTTTTCTTTAGAGATTCTGTCATTAGCATATAACTTATAATGGAAATTTAAATTTTTCACTCTAGCAATCCCATGGAGTAGGTTTTTTTTCTTTCTGAGTAGGCCCACCCAGAAAATCTTGGAAACAGTAACAGTGACACAGAATATTGTTGAGATGTGGTCTTAGGTACATTCCAGGCAAAGTCTGGTCTTTCTTATCAGTAGCAGGCTTGACACTGAAATTTACTAGTTAGCAACCTCAGTTATATTATCTGTGATGCACGATGGCCCCAGTATCTTCCTTCACTAAAGGAGAGAAATACTATCCACTTCCCAGAATTGTTATGAGTTTCAACTATAAATATGATTTGTAAACTTAAGGTGTTAATGTACTATACAATTATTTACTGAAGAGTTATATATTTGAGATAACATTTTGTTTCAGACTTAACTATCTTGAGTTTGGTTTAAATTTCTTAAGAGTAAAACTTTCTGGTAAAGGCTATGGTACTAGAACAACGTAAACATGAAAAGTTATCATTAACTATTGTAAGTCATGATGCCTAAAGTTAAACAAAAACAAATAAAAAGAAAAATAAAATTTCTACATACTATTTGAAAGATAGAAGGTATGTTTTATTCTCTTGGAAAATCTTTGTTATAAGTTGCTAATTTTTTTTTTTCTTTTGGGGTCACACCCGGCGATGCACAGGGGTTACTCCTGGATCATGCACTCAGGAATTACTCCTGGCGGTGCTCGGGGGACCATGTGGGATGCTGGGAATTGAACCCGGGTGGGCTGCGTGCAAGGCAAACTCCCTACCCACTGTGCTATTGCTCCAGTTCCTTGCTAAATATTTTTCTGCTCTTTTTCTTTGCATATCTTCAGCACCTCTTGTTGCAAATTCTCATGTTTTTTATACTAAATTATGGCTTTTTAAGTATATAGAAAACCACGTGGTCCAGTTCTTAAGGTCTAGAGGATGCCTAGGGATAATTTACAATAAGTGGATTCTGAGAAATCATCAAAAAGCTAAAAAGCAATGCAAAACAGTACAAAAGGAAAATAAATGTATTTATTTGAAAAGCAGCAAAGCTCTTTGCATTAGAGTATTGTTTCTGATAATATTTGACAGTTTAAAGTTATAGGCTTCACAAGCATTTTAGTACCCTCTGATACCTAGATTGTTCTGTGGATAATAGATAATTTTGTTCTATTTCTGTCTCCCAATGCCAAAGTACTTTTAGATGATGACATTTTCTATTGCAATTCTGAATGCTTATGTGTCATGATTCTGCTAGGTAATTATAATATCTACCCTGGCATTAAGACTCTCTGCATGAGCTAATGCCATGGTATGGAATTAATCAAATCTGAATGAAAATGTCATTAGAAAGTTAAATTATTTCAGAACTGATACTACACAGAAAATATTATATACCATTGTTATATAAAAGATTCTAAATCTTAGTCATTAGTTTTTCCTACTGAGGTTAACTAATCATTGATTAATTGCTTAAGTCCAATGACCACTGGTTATTCTATCTCACACATTTAGATTTTTGAAAAAAACACAGTATGTAACATTTTAGTATATGCCTGTATTACAACTCAGTTATTATTTTCTGTTAACTAACAATAAAAATACAAATCATCTACTAAGATACCAACAAGTAGTAATTTATTAAATTCCTACCATATATCATAAATAAAAAGGAAGACTTTGAGAGTAATATTAGTTTTTTTTCTTTTTGGGTCACACCCAGCAATGCACAGGGAATACTCCTGGCTTTGCACTTAGGAATTACTCCTGGCTGTGTTCAAGGGACCATACGGGATGCTGGGAATTGAACCTGGGTTAGTCAAGTGCAAGGCAAGCCTACCCTCTGTGCTAACACTCCAGCCTCTAAGTGAATTTCTAAATATACAAGAATCATATTTAAAGACTTGGAGTTACAGTAAAGTGGACAAGGCACTTGCATTACAGGCAGCCATCGAAGGTTCCATCCTGGAACTCCCAGAAATGATTACTGAGTGCAGAATGAGAAGAATGCCATGTCATTGCTGGATGTAGCTCTAAAACAAAACAAAATTCATATTCACTTCCCAGATGAAACTAATGTCATTGTTATCAACATTGTACCTGTTCACAACAAACAGATTATTACATGTCATGTGAGAATGAATTTTAAGGAATTCTAGGTTATCTGTGGCAGAAAAATCATTCAAATTCACCTAATTTCTGACTGTTTATATTCTCTAGCAAGATAGTGGAGTTTCTTGATGTAAATAACAATGGTGATGTCATATTTTACTTAAAGTTCTGTAGCACCAAATAATATTAATATCTTGTCTCTGATATGATCCCAGGGATGTCCTTAACCTTATGTCCTATATTAGAGTAGGCTAGGTTATGAAGCATTACAAGAACTCCCAAGATTTTGTGAACTTGAAACAACAAATATCTATTTCTTGCTTATGTCAGGAGTCCCCTGTGAGTTAACTGCAATATTTTTCTTTTTCTTTTGTTAGGAAATAATGTAAACAGAGCTTCTTAAGTCATTTTAATGTGCATGATCATCCTAGTAGGAGGAAGAGCACATGGTATATACTTAATTTCCTCCCAGATTACAGTGTTACTAATATACCTCAGAGGAACAGGACTGGTCTATTTGTGCCCAGCAAAAATGATTATCACTAGGGAAGATCTCAAGAAATCCTGTTTGTAGCTGTTTCTATTATGTATGGTCAACTCACTTCAGTTAAAATTCTATATAACCTTTGAGCTATATTAAGTGAAATCAATGGAGAGTTTTGGGTGATGCATGGGCTTTTTATTCTGTACAATATACAGTTCAATCTTGTTACAATCTTATTGCATTCACCATTACTTATTCTAAGAATAAGCAAAATAAAAAATTAATCATCGTATAATTATTTTCCTAAGTATAATGAGGGAAGAGACTTTAACCACAGATTTTTAACAGTATATCTCTCAAAGCCAAATTTACAGTAGTTGTGCTCAGTGAACAAAGGAGTATATAAGCAAAATAGAAATTCCAGATAAATAGGTAGTGTTGTCAATTGATATACCTTTACTCTACATCCTAATGTGGGACATTAAGGACAGAATATGCGGACAACTCAGGTAAGGGTAAGATTGAAAAAAATCCAGAAATTTACTGTCAGTGTCTTTATTTAGGGTGACATAAAATAATTTAACAAATTGTGTGTAAAGAAACAGTAGAAATGTATTGATCACAATTTCTTTTTTTTTTTTGCTTTTTAGGTCACACCTGGCAATGCACAGGGGTCATTCCTGGCTCTGCACTCAGGAATTACTCCTGGCGGTGCTCAGGGGACTATATGGGGTGCTGGGAATCGAACCCGGGTCAGCTGCATGCAAGGCAAACGCCCTACCCGCTGTGCTGTCACTCTAGCCCCCTGATCACAATTTCTTAATCTACAGTAAGAATGGAACACCTCTTAAGAACTCACGCGCTATTTAAAATTTTTTTTTATCTTCCCTTAATTCTCAATCTTTAAAGACAGTAAAAACTATTTCCTATCTCTATGATGTTAACTGTTAATTTTTCATTGTCTTTTTTATTTTTCTTAGATACTCAAATATAGGTAATTATATGCAATACTTTTCTGTTTGCTATAAAGTTTTTAGCATAAATAGGTGTTGAATTGTTATATTTTACATTTAGAATTTTTGGAAATCTTCACATGATTTCTCTCTTTTATTCTGTTAACATAAGAGACTTATGTATTAATGTTCAAATATTGAATTTGTGAGGTAAATTAACTTTATCAATGTGTATCAGATTTCTATATATGTACATTTAGATCCCTGATTCAAACACTATTACTTTGTTGTGAATTTTTGCTTCTATGATTTTTTAATTTTTTGCAGGTGGTTATGAATTTGACAGGTTTTGTTAATAAGGTTATTTTGGCTTTAAATAGTGAGTTGAGAAATGTTTCTTTCACATACTTATCCTCCAGGTAAATGTCTAAGATTGGCATTATTTCTTTTAAAAACAGTTTATGGAATTCATCAATGAGTCTATGTAGTCTTAAAATTGGTTGCTACGAAAGTTTCTAAATGAAAAATGAATTATTTAATTCAGAATAAGTTTTTTTTAGTTTTAATTTGTGTCATTGTTGACTAGATGCATTTCCAAAGAATCTGTTCATTTAAGTTAGAGGCACGAATATTTATAATACTTCAAGCACTATCTATAGGATGTCTGTGGAATCCTCCTTTTTATTTCTGTTATAGACAATTGACTTTTTTTTTACCTTTATTGATAAATATTGCAAGGAGTTAATAAATTTTATTTGTCTTAGAAATTGATCTTTGGTGCTTTGTTTTTTCATTTCAATTTGATTTCTTATCTTATTATTTATTTATTTTCTATATCTCAATTATAATTAGTTGAAAGTCACATTTTTCCTAGTTTTTTGAGGGATTAATTATATATACATCTCTCTACTTCTATATAAGCCAGGTTTTTATTGAGTTGTATTTACATATAATCATTACTTTTCCTGAATTCCATAAATTTGATTTATAGCACTTTAATCAATAGGAAGGACTGGAGCAATAGCACAGCAGGTAGGGCGTTTGCCTTGCCTGCGGCCGATGTGGGTTCGATTCTTCTGTCCTCTCAGATTGTCCGACAAGCTATAAGAGTATCCCGCCTGCAGGACAGAGCCTGGCAAACCACCTGTGGCATATTTAATATGACAAAATCAGTAACAAGTCTCACAATGGAGATGTTACTGGTGCCCACTTGAGCAAATCGATGAACAACAGTGTAGGACGACAGTGCTACAATCAATAGTAAATTAAAAATATTTATAAATTTTTGTTGTACTTTTTTTTCGTTTTCTTATATATTATTTAATTAGTGAATCACTGTGAGGGTACAGATTTGCATATTTTTGTGCTTGTGTTTCGGTCATACAATGCTAGAGAATTCATCCCTCCACCAGTGCCCATTCTCCACCACCGATGATCCCAGTATCCCTCCCACCCCCCACTTCATTCCCCCGCCTCGATCTCACCTCTGTGGAATGGCATTCCCTTTTGTTCTCTCTGTCCTTTCGGATGTTGTGTATTACAACAGGGTATTGAGTAGCAATTGTGTTCAATCTATAGTGTACTTTCGGCACGCATCTCCCATCCCAAGTGGGTCCTCCAACCACAATTTACTTGGTGTTCCCTTCTCTATCTGAGCTGCCTTTTCCCCAGCATGTGAGGTCAGCTTCCAAATCATGGAGCAAATCTCTTGGTACATATTTCTACTATTCTTGGGTGTTTGTCTCCCGTTCTATTATTTTATATTCCACAGATGAGCGCAATCTTTCTCTGTCTGTCTCTCTTTCTGGCTCATTTCACTTAGCATGATACTTTTCATGTTGATCCACTCATAAGCAAAGTTCATGACTTCATCATTCCTAACAGCTGCATAGTATTCCATTGTGTAGATGTACCAAAGTTTCTTTAACCAGTCATCTGTTCTTCGGCACTCGGGCTTTTTCCAGATTCTGGCTATTGTAAACAGTGCTGCGATGAAAGTATAAGTGCAGATGTCATTTTGACTATACTTTTTTTGCCTCTCCGGGATATATTCCCAGAAGTGGTATTGCTGGTTAAAATGGGAGCTCAATTTCAATTTTTTTGAGAATCATCCATATTGTTTTCCAAAAGGGCTGAACCATTTGGCATTCCCACCAGCAGTGTAGAAGGGTCCCTTTCTCCCCACATCCTCTCCAACAGTGGTTGCTTTTCTTCTGTTGGATGTGTGCCAGTCTCTGTGATGTGAGGTGGTATCTCATAGTTGTTTTGATCTGCATCTCCCTGATGATTAGTGATGAAGAACATTTTTTTGTCCATTCATATTTCTTCCTTGAGAAAGTTTCTGTTCATTTCTTCGCCCCATTTTCTGATGGGGTTGGATGTTATCTTCTTGTAGAGTTCAACCAGTGCCTTATATACCCTTGATATCAACCCCTTCTCAGATGGGTATTGGGTGAATATCTTTTCCCATTCTGTAGATTGTCTTTGTATTATGGTCACTGTATCTTTTGCATGCAGAAGCTTCTTAGTTTAATATAGTCCCATTTGTTTCTCTGTCCCCATTTGGTTGATCAGTTTTGTGTCATCTTTGAAGATACCTTTATCTTCAATATCGTGGGGGATTTTGCCAACTTTGCCTTCAATGTACCTTATGGATTGTGGTCTGATATTGAGGTGTTTAATCCATTTTGACCTGACTTTTGGGCATGGTGTTAGGTCAAGGTCTATGCCCATTCTTTTGCATGTGGTTGTCCAGTGATTCCAGCAGCATTTGTTAAAGAGACTTTCTTTCCTCCACTTTACATTTCTTCCTCCCTTATCAAAGATTAGATGATCATATATTTGGGGTTGTGTGTAGGGATATTCCACCCTGTTTCATTGGTCTGTGGCTCCGCCTTTGCTCCAGTACTATGCTGTTTTAATTGTTACTGCTTTGTAGTAGAGTTTAAGGTTGGGGAGGGTGATGCTCTCCCAAACAGTTTCTATGAAGCACATATCTCCTTAATACCAATAGCAAACAAAGACACCACTAACAAATATAATTATAAACCAATACCTTTGATGAACACTGATGTGAAGATTCTAAACAAAATTTTAGCAAATAGAATCCAACAACTCATCAAAAAGTTCATACACTATGAACAAGTGGGATTCATCCTGGGGATACAAGGATGGTTTAACATTCGGAAATCAATCAACATAATCCATCATGTCAACAAAAGTAAAGATAAAAACCATATGATCATATCAATAGATGCACAGAAAGCATTTGATAAGATCAAACACCTGTTTATGATGAAAACTCTCACCAAAATGGGTTTTGAAGGAACTTTCCTCAAGATAGTCAAAGCCATCTACCACAAACCCATGGCAAGCATTATCCTCAATGAGGGAAAACTAAGGGCCTTTCCTCTAAGATCAGGGACAAGACTAGGATGCCCACTCTCACCATGCCTGTTCAATATAGTGCTGGATGTACTTGCAATAGTGGTTATTCAAGAAAAAGATATTAAGAGCATTCAGATAGGAAGAGAAGAAATCAAACTCTCACTATTCGCAGATGATACAGTACTATATTTAGAGAGTCCTAAGGCCTCTACCAAGATACTCTTAGAAACAATATACTTCTACAGTGAAGTCATAGGCTATAAAATCAATACCCAAAAGACCATAACCTTATTATACGCAAACAATGAGACAGAGAAAAGGGACATAAAAAAAGCTATCCCATTCACAATTGTTCCCCAGAAAATAAAGTACCTTGAAATCAGCTTAACTAAGGAAGTAAATGACCTCTACAAAGAAAATTATAAAGCACTATTCCATGAAATGAAAGAGGACATGAGGAAATGGAAACATATCCCCTGCTCTTGGATAGGGTGAATCAAAATTGTCAAAATGGCGATTTTCCCCAAAACATTATACAGATTCTACGCAAACTCTATAAGAATACCCATGAAATTCTTCAAAGAAATGGATCAAGCAATCCTGAAATTCATATGGAACCACAAATACCCATGGACAGCTAAAGCAATTCTTGAGAAAAAAAAAAAATTGAATCACTGTGAGAACAGTTACCAAGCTTTCAGGTTTAAGTCTTAGTCATACAATAATCAAACACCCATCCCTTTACCAGTGCACATGTTCTACCACCAAGAACCCCAGTATCCCCCCACCCCAACCCCCACCCTGCCTGTGTGGCAGATGATTTTCACTTTACTTACTCTTTACTTTGATTATGTTCAATTTCAGACAGAAAACCCACTATTATTATTTGGAATATTCCCCCGACAATCAGACCTGCTGAAAAGGCATCATTAAAATCATTTGTTTTCTATTGCTGATAATGAAGAGCATATGATGTCACACAGTGGCGAGAATGGCCAAGTGGTTTTGGAATTCTGGTATTTGAGTAATTAAGTCCAGAGGTATTTCTGCCAGCAGCCACTGCGTTCTGAGATTGGTTTGTGTGCCTCTGGGATCACGGCTGTTCAGGAGCAGAGGAGCCATTTGTGGGCAGCCGCTCAGGGTCCTGTTTGGGAGGAGGGCAGGGCTGGTTCTGCTCCCTGCATCTCGAGACTTCCTGCGCACCCCATCACTGCAAGCTCCTACCTCTCTGTCCAATTGTCTCTGAAAGGTGGCAGTCGCCATGCTGCCACAAAGGGGAAAAGGCCGAGGGACAAAAATCCTTCCCCTCCTGGGGCTGCACCGGCCCAAGCTTAGTTCACATTCCAGGAGCATTTCTGCCAGCAGCTGCTGCATTCTGAGATTTGTTTGTGTGCCTCTGGGATCATGGCCGTTCAGGGGGGAAGGGGTCTCTCCTGAACATTTTTTTTAAATATCAGGAAAGGTCTCGCTGCCACGTAAGTGGCTGTTTGGTTTGGAGAAATAGTCCTGGTCCCCACATACCGGAGCCATGCTAGCAGAAGCTCGGTGTCGCCAGGATGACATCTGGAGAAAGCGGGTAGACTTCACGTTTTCTATCTGGGACACCCCAGTGTTACTGGCTCAGTTTGGGGTTTGGAGCATTCTCTGGTGTATGGAGCCCCAGGCCAGGATTCTTCACTGCTGAGTGCGGCAAGATGGTGCCAGGGGCAGGTTGAGGGCATGACTTCCGGGCCCAGGGGCGGGCTGGAAGCTGGGATGGAACTTTTCAGTTCCAGTGCCCCCATGCGGTTTGGAGAAATAGTCCTGGTACCCACATACCGGATCCATTTTAGTAGAAGCTCAGTGTCACCGGGATTCCATCTGGAGAAAGTGGGGAGACTGCATCTTCTCCATCTGGGGCACCCCAGTGTTATCAGCTCAGTTTGGGGTCCGGAGCATTCTCCAGTGTGTGGTGTTCACTGGCCAGGATTCTTCACCTTGTTGTACTCTTTAGATTTTATCCAAGGCTTTATCCTTAAAGCCTCTCATGTTTCATGAAAAATTATATCTATGTGTTCTTTCAAAGTGTATGTTTTTAATTCAATCTTTTGAGGATTATATGAATCTTATTGCAAATAGATATAATCTAATTATTTGATAATTATGTATACTTACGTTTTGCCAAAGTATATGGTCTTGTGAATATTCCATGTGCTCTTGAAGATGATGCTCATTGTTTAGTTGTTTTGGGGTTTATAATTTGTAGTCAAGTTAATTGATAGTGTTGCTTACATTGTCTATATATTTACTACATTTCCCTTTATTATTCACTTAGTTCATGAGATAGAAATACAGATAAATCTTTCTTAATTAAGTCTGATTTTTGCATTTATTCGTAGAATTGATAAGATCATTATGCTGTTAGTATCAATGGGTGATTCTTTAAACGCTTTTTTATTGTTTTTATTTAGGGAACAGACTCAATTGGGCTCGGGGATCATTCCTGGCCCGGTGTTCAGGAGCGACTCCTAGTGGTGGTTGGGGACAACCATGTGTAGTGGTGGGCATCAAACCTGGGTCATCCCATAGCAACATAGCACTCTTTCTGCTGTACTTTCTCTCCAGTGCCCATTTAAAAAAATGATAGAAGGAGCTCTTAAAGCCTCTCATGTTTCATGAAACAATTTTTTCTGTATGTATTGATTTATTATTATTCAATGGGCCAATTTATAATTTAGACAACAATCTAGCCTGTGGCAACAGAAATCAGAGGTACTTCTTAGAAATGTTGAGGATGATGGAAAAGGCGATAAAAAACATTTTGTGGCAATATACACATTTAAAACTTTGATGATGGCATAGTAAGCCTATCTATAGTTGACCAAATCTTCCAGTAAGACTCTGTGAATTTCACAGTTTAAAATTTTGAACCCAATAATGAAGGAGAAAAAAATTTTACATAGATAATTTAGAAAAAAATTTAACTAGGCTTAAGAAATAATGAGAGGCTGCCATGTTATCTGTGAATTAAAGGACTAACAGGCCATCACTGTAATAGATCTGGGTCTCATATTAACATGCTGCCAGTGAAGCAATTTTCCTCAAGCCCCAGGGTGCCAGCATTGGACACTGTGAAGTGCAGTGTGACTGCTGACTTTTTAAAAGCCATCTCTGACTTTTGCAAGCCGAGGTTATATACTGGAATATGACTGCAGGGGAAAAATCTCTTTCTTGCCACTCGTTGCCCATAGCCAAAAGCGCAAGAAGGCAGTGTCTGACTCTTCTTTGCTTGTGTAAATCACTGTATCACTGTCATCCCGTTGTTCACCGATGAGTGGGCAGCAGTAACAAGTCCATTCGTCCCAGCCCTGAGATGTTAGCAGTCTCTCCTTCCTCGTCTTTCCCAGTGATTGGAGGCTTCTTTCAGGGTCAGGAGAATGTGACCTGTTATTGTTACTGTTTTTGACATATCGAATAGGCCATGGGGAACTTGCCAGGCTCTGCCATGCAGGCGGGATACTTTCGGTAGCTTGCCAGGCTCTCCGAGAGGCATACATATTTATTTCCCTCTATGATGATGTGTCGCGTGGCTGAGGTCCAGAAATATATTCACTTGTGTGAGACTCAGCCCGAGCATATGGAAAGCGGCCTGAAACGTGGTGGCAGTTGGGTAGTAGAGGTCGGCTGCCAGGGCTGGGTCCTTTGAGGTGGGGAGGGCTCTCAACCACACCCCCCTGGGGTGCCCCGAGTGAAAACAGCCTGGTGAGGAGTCCGGTGGCATGGTTATGGGGACCTCATTTTATCCTCCCTTCCTAGAGGAGCAGTCGTGAGTTCTGGAGTGTGGCTGATGAAGAGATTATCTGGGTGTGACCCCTGGATCACTGGAGACTGGGGGAAGCAGGCAGAGGATCTTTGTTCCCAAGTCCCATGAGGCCAGAGTCCAAGATCAGAAAGTTCCACATTACCTGGTCTCCATGGAACTTCGCTCATGAGTGAGGCTTGGTCTGAGTGTGTGAAAAGCGGCCTGGAGCATGGTGGTGGTTGGGTTGTGGTTGGCTGCCAGAGCTGGGTCCCTTGGGGCGGGGAAGGCTCACCCTCTCTCCTCTGGGGCGCACCCAGTGAAAACAGCCTGACTTGGACTTCTGGCATGTGACCCGAAGGGCGGCGGGGTACCTGTCTACTGTCGCGCACATATGTATATACATATAATTAATAATGGAATGTATATTAATCTAGAACTTTACTCCTTGAGTACAAAAATATTAATATTTCAGTGCCTTTAGAAAAGAAAGACCCAACAATTTGGAATGAAGACCTGGAACCCATCAGAGTTAGATAATATTATTGTTTATTTTTTGTAGATAATTAGCTTCAGAAATGCTATCTTATTTGTTGGAATCAGAAATTTAGAAGTTGAATACTTGACTTGAGGTTTCTAATCACTAAGATATGTCTAGTATATGACAATAAACTTTCTTTTGCGTTTTGCTTACTTTATCCAAACATTTTATACAATTTCAAGAATTAATATTGAAAGTCTTGATTTAAATATTTGAGAAAACTTTCATCATTTGAGGCTTACATTTATTTAAATTTTTTAATCCAACTACTTTTAGATTCTCATTTTCAATTAAATGAAACATAATTATATGATTAGACTTGGATGAGTTTGAGCTACAGGGAAATTCACAAATCTAATTGAAACTTAAAACTAATTGGAAAACCTATCTATGATGACCCAAACTTTAGGAAATATATATTTTAGCTTTATCAGTGACATTGCACTGAAAATTATTCTGGCCTGCATAGTCAAAGCTTATTATCTAGAATGCAGAATCTTACAACACATTCCGAGTCCAATGGCAAATTAAAAAAGGATATCATTCTGGGCCCCTCAAAGTTACATTTCATATTTTACTTTGTAAATTACTTTGAAATTCATTCTTCTATCTTGGCATGGGATTAGTTTAGCTACCTAAAGGCTATCAGCAGTGTCTTTGAGTGACAGGCTCTACACTGAAGTGAAGGTTCCCCAGTTTTAATGTGCACTTCAAAGTGTTAGTTTGTAAGTAGAAGATGCTAAAGACCATTTTGGAACTGATTCCATCCAGTTAGAGATAACTTAAGTTTTCTGGACCTCCATTTTCTTTTGTCCCACCTCAGTCTTTTAGATTATGAGAGAAAAACAAACAGAAGAACTTTGATGAGTCATATATGGTTTCCTCACTGTCACTAGCAATAGATTCTAGAATGGAGAATGGAAAATCTCAAACCTTTGCCTCTTCTCACAGGTACAAACTAATCAAAGAATGTGCTACATTCCTTCCTATTTGTCTCCTATTTGTGCTCTACTTTTTTTGCATTCTATTTGTTGTACCAGAAACTCTAGAACTCATCACCATTTTTAATTAAAAAGAATTATTGTTTTTTAAGGATTAAAATTACTATTATGCTTAAGGTATTAGCTCAAGAGTTATCTGCTTATTATAAATCAGTAGTGGCAAAGAAATTTTGTTGATAAAAATATTGCAAGTAAATTGCTTGTAGTTAGCAAAAGAATATTATAATTAAGTGTATAGAACATAAAAATGCAAAAAATAGCATACATTTCACTAAGTGGTCTTTTGTGAAAGAAAGTGTTACAAAAGGAACAAGACTAATTATAATTTGAGAAACAGGTGGTGAGGTGTAGACTTGTGTCAATATTTTTTTTATCTCTTTACATTTATCTCTGTCTTTGGAGCATAGTTAGTTTTTAAGTAAATGGTTAAGCAGGAATCAGTGAATAGAGAAACAGAAGTGAGTCACCCAGTAAAATATAGCATGATGTAATAATAAAGAGTGTGTTAGTAAAAATACATTACCAGATAGCTATGTAGGCAAATAATTCTCAGGTGAGAATTAACCAGGGAGATTTGGTCTATTTCCTGGGATACTCGTAGCATACAAAGCACCTACAAATGTACTAAATTTCATAATTCAAGAAAGTGAATCATAAACTTCACTGGAGCTCAAAAATTAGTAAAACAAATATAAAAATGTCTCTGTGTGTATTTGAATTAGGACCATTTGAGGAATAAAAGTCTAGAGGAAAAACATTAGAGACTTATCTATCATCTCATTGATTTAGTCATTTCTGTATTAAGCGTAATTTTTCATTATGTTTTCAGGCAAAAGTCATCTATGATGAATTAAACTGAAATTTGTAGTGTTTGAAACTCAATGCATAATTTTTCTTTCATGAAAACTTCTAGTAACTTGTATGGGCTACTTGAATTGCTATTCTGTAATGAGAATGCATTCTGAAACCATATTCAAGCCCCTATAAAGACTTTTGCTATGACTTCCTTCCTTGAAAAAGAACTTGAAAACTAGGTGTTTCCTGTGTAAATCAGGGCTCACATCATACCAGGATGAATAATTCAAGTACATATTGGACTTGATCAATAGATGATGAAAGTTTGTATATTATAAAATTAAATGGAAACTTAAAGACCCTAAGCATAAAACTCAGTGTGAATCAAGAATCTGTATTCACATAAAATCTGCTGATATTTGAACTGGAGCGAAAAACTAGAGAGTAATGTATATTCCTTTAACAGATTTCAGATGTTCATGGCTAAGAAATGTTGAGACTGACTATGTGTCTCTTTGGAATTTTCCTGGTTTATGATTTATACTTTGTATTTTCCTCTTGGGCTTTGAAATATAATTTTTAAGAACTCCCTAGTCTTAAGGTAAATCAGTGTATTTTGGGTTCAGAAAAAACAGTACGTATCAGCATCAAAATAGTTGGTTTGTATAATGTATTTGGTGATTTATATCTTGGGTATGAGTTATAGGAAAATGGGCATAATAATAGAGTAATTTAGAATACTGGGCAAACAATACTGGTTTAGAGTTTGTAAGTCACATTCTTTGATTTAGTAGAAAATTCATATGATAACTTTTATATAATTATAAAATAAAAATTACATGAATGAGAAGAAATATTGATCTAATGCTACTTTTGCAGTTTCAGATAGCATTTAATGTTCTAGTTGCCTAGTGAAACAGGCAATTGACAGAAGTTTTAGCACTCAGATACTGATTTTCTATGGAAGAATGGCAAGTATATAAAGTGGAGGTTTAGGAAGATTAGCAGGGCATATGTAAATGATGAAGGAATTCAGTTATGAGTGTATCCTAATCAATGTATTGATAGCATTGAACTGATCAATATTGGCATGAATTACTTATATTTCTCAACCTGGACTTATAATGCTGGTTGAAATTTATAAAAAAATAATGATGAGGTTCAGAATTAAGGGCTATATATTTGCAAAGACACAAAGTAGGAAAATCAAGTTCTAGTCAATTTTTAAAGTTCATTAAATGTAGTATTTGTTTCTCCATTGTAAATTTATTATGTTGATTCAGAAAGTTGACATATGGTTGACTATGTACTATGGCATATTTGCACAATAAAACACTACTAGGCTATAAAAAAAAGCAAACTCCCAAATTTGCTGCCATATAAATAGACATTCAGAATATCAAGATGAGTGAAGTCAGAAGGAGAGGGATAGATTAAGAATATTTTTTCTGAAATGTTAAATATAAAGAAACATAGAAAGGTAACGACAGGTCCCATTCCCCTGTCTCTGAAAGAGCCTCCAATCCGTTGGGAAAGACGAGTAAAGAGAATCTGCTAAAATCTCAGAGCTGAGTGTAATAAAGACGTTACTGGTGCCTGCTAGAGTAAATCAGTGAACAACGGGATGACAGTGATACAGTGATAGAAAGGTAATAACAAATATCTTATGGAATGACAATATATCAGCACATCTCAAGTATGGTTAAAGGTTATCTCATGGTATGAAAGCAGGTTCCCAAAAATGTATAAAAGAAATTTGTGACTAATAATTTCATAGGAAGTTGAAATCTTATGGAAGTATGAAATTTGCTTCACTTCAGTATTTAGTCTATGGTCAGTCATTTTTAAAGAAGGGTTGGGGTGGCCATATCTGGAAGTGCTCAGGGGTTATTGCTAGTTCTTAGGACCCTGGTGGTTACAGGTGCTGAGGATTTGATCCAGGTTGAAGTTACATTAGCACGGAAGGCAAGCAAATGTCTTTCTTTGTACTGTGACTTCAGTCCTAATTATCCATTCTTATTTTTGTGACAGGGACAAAATATCCTGAGTTAACTGTGGATTAGCACATTAGTGCTAAGCTAATATTAGACTTATTTATACTTGGGATAGTGGGATGGGGATGCAATATGAAAGTCATCTCTAAAAAAAATGTGGTTGTGCAAAGTGGGAATAAAAGCTTCAAATGCAAACAGAAGTAACAAACCTCCTTTCTCGTTATGAGCCTATAAACCAACAATGCAAAACACAAACCAAGGAAGAGTGTTCTCAAATGAATTAATGGGTATATAGTTTATCCCTATGTTAAATTAAAAAAAATACTGAAAATGCCTTTGAAATATTTGATTAGCAAATTGAGAGGTATTATAGAAAAATAATTTTTGTTTAAAGGAACAACTAAAGGCAAAAAAGAAAAATATAAATAAGTGAATTATGAAAACTGAAAATTTAAAATATAGACATTGTTGAAAATTTCAGTGAATTAAAAAGTGAATGTCTGGGGAGTGGAGAGATAGTGAATCAAGGTTTTTGCCTTGTAAGTGGTTGACCTGATTTGATCCCCGGCACTACATATGGTCCTCCACACACCGCCAGGAGTGACCAGTGAGTACAGAGTCAGAAGTAAGCTGTGAGCACTGTCAGGTGTAGACCATAAACAAGAACCAAACCAAAACCAAACAAAATTTGATAAGGTACCTTAAATTTCTCAAAAAATAATATGCGATTTAAAAATGTGCAGAAGTTATGGCAAAAGGAAAATGGAATAATAGTGACAATCTGCAACTGACATAGATTAGAGAAGAAAGAGCAAGGGGAATAAAATATCACATAAAGTATAAGGGCGAAAAAAATCAAAATAAAGAAGACATGTACAATTAATGTTAAAAATGCAAGCTTATTGTATATCAGGATAAAATATTAAAACCACACTAAAGATTATCTTCAAGCTAAAAATAAAAGCAAGGATTAAAAGTGAAAATTTCAGTTCAACTGTGATAGAATGACACACAGCAAGTAAAGTCAAAGTAGACCTGTCTCCAGTAATGTTAAATACTAGGTAGCACAGAATGTTATCTATTGCTTGATATTCTAGTTTGTTTCATGCTACTTCTGGTGGTGCTCATATTTTACTCCTGGTTCTATGCCCAGGGGTCATTCCTGTCATTGTTTGGGGGCACGTAGGTGGTGCTGGTGAACCAATCAGGGTCACAACCAAAGTAGTCTCCTGCCAGGAAGATGCCTTGCTTCCTGTACTCTTTCTACAGCACAGGACACACTATTTTAAAAGCCTAAATAAATCTGACACTGAAAACTTTCTCTTAATATAGAGGAGCAAATTAAGGTATTTCTAGGAATACAAACAGAACAAGCAATCTTTCCTCCTCTAGTACATTTGGAAAAGATTGTTAAAAATGCAATTTAAAGCACAAGATGGAGGATACGTAGATCTTAACAAAAATGTCACAAAATTTAGACCATTTTTCAGCAAATTTTCTGTGAAGGAACAGTTTGAAAATATTTCAGTTTTTGTGAGGTTTATCATTTCTGTGAAAACTTCTCAAATCTGCTGCGTTTATGTGAAGGCAGAAATGGAGAAATCTTATAAAAAGGTATTTGTGATTCTGTCTTCCAAGGAAATTTTTTTCTGAAAGTAGATCAGCTCACAGGTTATTGTTTGCTGATCACTACTTTAGACTAGAGAGGGACTAAAATTTTGTTAACAGGAAGGTCAGGGACATAGCTCAGCAATAGAGCACTTGGCTTGCCTCTCTGAGGTTCTGAGTTTGAACTCCAGTGCTTAAAAGAAAATGAAGAAATTGTAATTACCTTGCTCTGTTCCCCATCTCATCTGTTCCTATTCAGAATCAGAATTAATAGAAATTGCATCGAAGCTCAATCACCGCATTTGTAACGATTCTCTTTTTAAACATAATATTGCAGGATTATCTCTGCATGAAAATTAGCAACAGCATTCACATATCTTATCACCACTCTTTATTTTTTATTATAATTACAAAGGTTTTGAAAGATTGGCTTATCAAAAGAAAGCCTTCACTGACCCCTGAAATATTGAGGTCAGTTGGTTCTACATGGACTTATGTGCCTTTGGACAGAACAAATGTGTCTTCTGGGTTGAATGTCACTTGGAGGCCTTTGCCACATTGCTCAGATGCTTTCCCCTTCATTGCTACTTCCCTTCTCTCATTTCAAAGGACTTAATTGTAGATAAACAACTTTCTTTCAGAACGGGATTTAGCAGAATGTGTTTGGTCATTTAATTTTTTTCCTTCCTCCAGTGCAAAAGGGTTACATTTGTATTGCTGGTTATAGTCAAAGTGGACAATTTAAAAAATTAATTTGTTTCTTGGCACTACAAATCATTCTGTAACAAATTGCTTTTATCAGAAGAATATAAGCAAAATCTGAACTTAAGTTCCTAAATTATTCTCAAACTTTATTGCAGCTTGTTCATTCACACAATTTGAGATAGAAACTGAGGATCCTGGCCAGCAGGTAATCTTGATGTTATTGACAAGCAAGATGGAAAGATTTTATTAATTCTATTCCTACAAATGTGGTTTTTCATAGCTATTATTCTAAATATCCCTTTATGAGAAATGCATTATTATTTAAATTTTTGATAACTTTTTATAATACTATGAATATAATATTGTGCTGAAGTTGTATACTAGATAATACAAAATGTAGGGGTTAGATATTATATGATAATATTGATATCAAATGGAATTTATTATAATATTTTTTCTTTTTTAGAGACACACGTGGCTGTAATGGAGGCATGGGTGTTGGAACATTGTATGATTGAAACCTGATCACAAAAGCTTTGCAATTGTTTCTCACAGTGATTTTTTAAAAAATTTAAATAAATTGCTGGTAACAGAAAGAGTTTTGTTAAAGTCATCCAGCTGTCTTCTAAGTAGCAAGTGGGACCACTATCTGGTAACTTGGTATAATTTTGAAATATGTGTAAGGTGAGAGAAATAATATCTTTTAGCTTAATAATACACAAAATTCTGTAAGCTTATTTATTTATTTGGGTGTCAAGGTTTCAAACCTAGGAGTTGAAACTTATGACAGGAGCTTTATTATGGGGTTATATTCTCAGTCATATGAATAAACTTTCTATAACACTGTAGCACTGTCGTCTCATTTGTTCATCAATTTGCTCGAGTGGGCACCAGTAATGTCTTCATTGTGAGACTTGTTACTGTTTTTGGCATATTGAATACACCACGGGTAGCTTGCCAGGCTTTGCTGTGTGGGGGGGATACTCTCGGTAGCTTGCCAAGTTCTCTGAGAGGGACGGAGGAATCGAACCTGGGTTGGCCGCATGCAAGGTAAATGCCCTATCCACTGTGCTATTGGCTTCAGCCCAAACTTTTTATATGAATAAATTATATAAATATATTGCAAGATAATCATATGGGATGCTGGGAATCAAACCCGGATGGGCCAGGTGCAAGGCAAACTCCCGACCCACTGTGCTATCACTCTAGCACTGTCTCTTCTGTCTATTTCTGTTTTTGTTTTTGTTTTTGTGCTTTTTGGGTCACACCCAGGGACGCTCAGGGGTTACTCCTGGCTGTGCTTGGGGGACCATATGGGATTCTGGGGTTTGAACCCATGTCAGGCACACATAAGGCAAACTCCCTACCTGCTGTACTATCACTCCAACCCTCTTCTGTCTATTTTTAAGTGAACCTATTCCCTGTTAACAAACACTGTAATAGCAGATCTAGTGTTCAGTATGATTCTAAAGCAAAGAATTTTTAAGGGACATTAAACATAGATTTAAGCAACTGGATGACAGGAGAGGCTAGTTATTTTATAACAACAATGAAAGAAATCTAATGAAGACAAACACCTATGTAGATTTTTCTTAAACGAGTTGTGTTTTGATTTTTCAGATTAGGGTAAGATTCACGATTTCCAATGCAATTGTGAACTGCTCTCTAGAAACTAATGAGTAAACTCTAGACTGAACTTCAGTATAGAGCAGAATCAGTTAGGTGTCACTTGTCAGACATGAAGATGTACCAATGTCCAAAGATTCTGCTTTATCTATTTTTATTTTCCCCTACTTTACTTAAACACAGTGGTTTACAAAGTTATTCATGACGATTTCTTACAGGAATTCAGGATTCCGACATCAATCCCAACACCATTGTCACCTTCCCTTTTTCCAAATGTCCCTCAAGCCTGCTACCTGCTACCGCAGCAGGCACACAGTGATCTATTTTATATTGGTTGTTACCACTAAATGACTAATGGAATGATGAAAAAATATTTCAGTAAAAGAAAATTTGTAAAAATTGTATCTCACTATGTGATAAATCCTTGTCTGAGAATTTATAAAGCTTTTGTTACAAGTCAAGCCTTCTGTGTTTTTGTTAGTTGAGATTAGTTGGCTTCTACACTACATTTCCATTCAATCTGTAGTTCTCCTAATAGGTTGGTAGTATTGTAGAATTATAGATGTTGCTCCAGAAAATCTATAATATTTACGTGGGCAGTATAGCCAGAAACATGGGAGCAGCATTTTGGGTGTGACTGAGCCTGCCGGGGCTTTAATAGGGTGGGAAGTTGGCCCTAGAGGTCTCAGCTGAGATTGAGTATGTGAGAATTTTTTGCAGTGAGTTGAGCTCATTTGACATTTATTTATGAGTGTTTGGAGAAAGGCTGGTAGATCAGCTTATATGTTGGTCGCTATGGGATGTGGATATGGCTGCCAGAGCTTTCAAAAGCATGAGGATGGAAATAGGAATCCCCCTTTTGCAATCCAAGAAGGTCCAGTGTTTTCAGCCAAAAAACACCAGTGTATCAGAAATTTTCGACAATCAGTGCCTCTGTGGAACTCAGTTGTGAGATTGTTGGGTATTTGTAAAAAACTAAGGCACGCCTAGGGGTGTGTGCACTCTTGGGCTCTTCGGGGGGGGCTCTGTCTCACCACCCATGTTCGGTGCTCTGGAACCTCTGTGTATGGGCTAGATCAGGACTGCCATTGGCCAAGGACAGGTGAAGGAAGAACAAGGACCAAGCTGGTTGCTGATTAGTTACCGTTTATTCAATTTTCCATCTTTCTCATCTCCCGCACTCCCAGCTCAGTCCTCTCTCTGGATCTACTGCCTCAGTATCTCTCCCATGTCTCTCCTCCCTTTTCCTCTCTTGCCCTTGCCCCTAGGTTACACACTGCCAGGTAGCAAAATCATAAGAAAGCCCTTCCTGAGGGCTGTCAGGTTCAAAGGGAACACAACAGGGGCATTCCAAAGCCCTTCCTGACTGCCAGTAGGGAAAATACTTCTTAAGGTTTTTTTTTCCTTTCCTTAGTCCAAACACTTATTAACATCTTAATACTAGTTATTTTTGTATGGACATAGCAAGAGATACATTGAGGCTTGCAAGGCAGCTCTCCTGGCAACATCTTGCCACAGACTCAGACCACAGCACTCAGGCCAGATTAATCATTCCTCACCTTAGCAGGATCCAAATCTAGTTATCACTGTTTGGATCATGACAACATTTGTCCATGATTAAGCTCTTAACTTATAGTTAAGTATTAGGCACTTTGGCCAGGCCCATCTAGATGCCAGGGTAGCACACAACTCACCACTTATCCTGGGTCCATCTTGTCCCTCTTCGGGACCCTGCTTTTGGGGGTGCTAGGAAGTAAGGGCAGCTGAGGCTTAGGTCGAGGGAACAGATGCCCAGGAGGAAAATATCATGTAGAGTCAAGTGACTCCCAGGTTACAAAAGCATAGCATTTGCTAAGTCTTCCTGTGTCCATACAAAAAGGAAATTTCTCTGAATAAACTATGCAAAGGACTCAAGGAGAAGAAAAAAACAATATTTACAAGTCAACAGAACACTAAGAAAGAAGCTACAAATAAACACAGAGGAATGGGAGCACTGTAATGGGAGTAACCCAGTAAACCTGAACTACCTGAGGCTATGTTATCCCACAGGTATTGTGGTAGCTGTTGGAGTATGATTGCAGTTGCCTCTGCTTTAGTAATGTGGGAAACATTTAGTAATGTTTCCCATTAATCACTAAAGTGACCCCACCCCTTGCCAGATTGCCCCAGAGCATGAGAATTGGGCATAAGAATTATGGGAATGAGAATTATGTTTTTTGTAAGGTTCATATATTCTTTAAATTTTTTATTAGTGGATCACTGTGAGGTAGAGTTAGACTTACAAACTTTTGTGCTTGCATTTCAGTCATATAATGGTCGAGTGCCCATCTCTCCACCAGTGCCCATTTTCCACCACCAATGGTCCCAGCATCCCTCCTACCACACCCACCCCTTCCTCCCCCCACCCCACCCCAATTCTGAGAATTATGTTTTAATAATCCTTGTAGGACAAAAGAAGTCTCCTATGTCCATTTTAGAGGCGATCTGTCCAGACATTTTGCAAATGCTTTCCATGGTGCTATCTACTCTGGGCCTGAAAATATTATAATGCTTGCCAAAATTATCAGTAGGTCACATTCACAAATTTTGTTTTATTTCATTTCTTCCTTTGGAGGTGGAGGATTATATCTTATTTTCATAAATTAATCTTTATTCATTTAAAGCTCAGTGTTCAGAAGTAGACAAAAAGAGTTTTCCTGGGGTTATATTGAAATCCATTCTAGTTAAGAGTTTTCAATGACTCTACCCTATAATGCCAAATTACTCAGCAACAACTTGTTTTTTATACTATATTAATATAGTTCATTGACTTTTAGTATTATTATTCTTGGGAAGTTCTTTTTATTGTTCACAGAATGCCTGAGGGAGATCATCTTATTTATAGTTTGATTATAAACAGATTGAGAGACACAACCTGCATCATTAAGTATTAAAAAAAAATGCATGTGGGGGCCTGCATAGCAGGGTTGATAAAGCAGTTTTGCTTCTGGCAGTCCACTTATTTTTCTATATGAGGCAGAGAAAAATTGATCATTTGGCTACCTGCTTGAGTGGCTCACGTGAAGATTCTGCATATTTCAACTCTTCTACAATCAAGGGTCCCCCTCCCTCCTTCAAAACAGAGCTGTTCAAAACACCAAATCATGCGCTTAGTTTCACATTAAGATACAAAAGAGAATGAATTTATTTTCTTTCTTTCTTAAACTCAGGTCTAATTCATTTACCTATGCACTTTCAACAGTGCCTTTCTTTGAGGCAAACAGAAGAGATAGAGGAATCATTTGACACTAAAATATATAACTTATGTGTTCTTTGTACTGTGTTTGTGAGGTACCGTGTTAGGTTTTGAGAAGGAAAATAAATAAGACAGACTGTATTTCCATGCAGTTAATATCTAGTAAATTGACCGAATCATTGACCCTTACACTGCTTTACCTCATCCCCTATAGACCCAGGTAATCTCTAGGTCAAGAAATCAGTTCACCAGGTTATTTTCTATTATCAAGGACTTAACAGCATCATGTTGGAAAAAGGGGAGAAGTGTTATTAGGTTTCTAATATCAGAGAATAACGGCATCAAATGAAATGATTTTTTTCCTTTAAGGAAAATATTAGGAGGTGGGAAAAGAGAAACACACACTTGGTAATAAAGTGCTTATGTTTTTTTTTTTTCACTTAGGGAAAACATAATCACAGGGGTTTTTGTGCTGCTGATGTTGATATTCTGTGCTTAACTTCAAGGTGAGTGAGATGCAGTTATGTCCAGAGGACAGGAGATTCTGAGAATACTGAATGAGAGGATTTCTTTCATTTGTTGATGGGCAATCTTCTCTGTTTGAAAGAGTGCCTGCAGATAAAAGCTCCTCAAATGATTGTAGATGCAAACTTGTTTATAGCTTCTGCAAAAAAGCCAAATTTAAGAAAGTTAAACAATTTGGAAGATATTTGATGAGTTTAAAAGGACCAGAGAGATAGATTAGCATCCAAAGTGCTTATCTTGCAGGTGACTGAACTGGGTTTAATCCCCAGGAGAGCATAGAGTCTCCAACCCCATAGGAGTGATTCCTACACCCAGAGTCAGGAATATCCTCTGAGAACCACTGAGACTGATTACAAAATCCACTACCAAAATAAAATAAAAATAATAGGAGTAGTCTAGATCAGCTTGGTGGCAAGAAATAATTTTAGGACAAGCAGTGTCTGATAAATGTTTTTTAGTACATTAAAAAGACCAGTGAAATATTTTAATATTTTAATACATTAGTGTATTAAAAACAATAGTGAAAAATTAGATATGTGACCTCAGACTATTTCAATCTTTTTTAATTTGAAAATTATCTACTTTGCTGTTTTGGGGAACTTCTTTTTTTTTTTACTTTTTTTTGGGGGGGTCACACCTGACAATGCACAGGGTTACTCCTGGCTCATGCACTCAGGAATTACACCTGACGGTGCTCAGGGCACCATATGGGATGCTGGGAATTGAACCTGAGTCAGCCACATGCAAGGCAAATGCCCTTCCTGCTGTGCTATCACTCCAGCCCCTGAGGGACTTCTTAATGCTCATTTGTTTCCCTTTTACTAAAAACCAGCCAAACAGAATGATGACATATATATATACATATATATATGTCATGAATATGAAACATGACATATATATACATATATATTTATTTCTATTAATTGGACCTTATTTATTTCTATTTATTAAACCTATAGGTTAAAACAAGGAAGCATAGGTAGAGATCACTGACTTAATTAGCTACAGGATGCAGGAGAAAATAGTTTTAAGCAAATTCATTGTACAATTAAAGAAATTTGTGTCAGCCATGGCGTCTTCAGTTGACACTCTTTATTCAGACATACAAATCATGACCTCCCTAGGCTGATTCAACTACTTTTCACCTGCTTTTCTCAGAAAGGACGTTGCTTCTCCACACACTGTGCTTCCACTCAATATTTATTTGGAATCCATCCTCAAAGCCATAGTCCAATAGAAATGTTTCACTGAGTTACTAGTCTTGATCCTGATCATCTTTTAGCAATGCTACTGCAAACGTACTCCATATATCCGAATTCCTTGGAATTTATTTTTACTGTCTGTGGTATTACAGAGAAAACACATCCAAAGAACAGACCAGCACCGTCTTTCCGTCTGCAGTAGGACTGTCCTTCTAGAAGTAAAAAGGCAGCACAGTGCAAGATGTGTACCTACCTAACTAGGAATCAGGATACCTGACTTCTACTTTCATCATACCTTTAGTTAACCATGGAGTCAGGCTATTTGGGCATCTCTCTGGTTTGCAACTGAAAGATGCAGCTGAGTTATATTAAAAGTTTAGAGAGTTTACTGAACCAAGGTAGGTTTGAATCTGGCAGCACAAACAGGAAGTGGCTAGGGGCACTATGTCATGCTACCAACAAGAGGCAGGGACAGCTTTCAAAAGGGCATGCTGAGTCAAAGAAGGGGAACAGTTTCACTGGCTACAGTGTAGAGCTGGCTACTGGCTATTTGGGATTGTCTTTAGTGTAACAAATGATGTAATTACGGACTGAATTTTGGGTTTCTCTTAGGTTTGGTTGCCATGCATCAGAGTCACATCAATCTAAGAGACTCTGTCTTCTGTTAGTTTAAGGGAAGATAAGATGCCCACTACATGCAGACAGAACTAATGTGACAGCCAGGCAAAATAAAGGATGAAAATGTACTTTGTAAACTTTGAAGTGCTCCTTAAATTCCAAGATTTCCCAAGGATTTCACTTTCTCTTTGCAATGATGCCTCCAGGGCAAGGGACTTTTCCAGTCACTCAGACCTAGGTCCCAGAAAACCTTGTGTCTGGTTCACTGTTCTTTGAATGTATATTTTGAAATTGGAAAACAATGGGGAAGTGTAGTAGAGGAAACAAAAAGGAATACTTACATATGTATGTATACACACAGACACACACACATATATATGTGTATATATATATATATATATATATGCCTCTGTTCTCTCACTGGAGTATCACACATAATTTTATAATATTTAGGTACCTATTAGTACTTAAAGTGACTAGGAGGTAAAATGTTAAGTATATGGTGAGAGAGAGAGCAGGTGGGCACTTTACCTTGCACATGGCTGATCTGGGTTTAATCCCTGTCACCCCAGATAGTGCCCCTCAGTCTCATCATGAGTCATCCTTGGGGACAGAGCCAAGAGTAATTCCTGAGTCCCTGTCAGTGTGGCTCAAGAAAAAGAAGATGTTAAATTGATGCCTGAATAATAGGTGGGGGAGGTCAGTACTGAATACTCTAGAAATTACACTTTTTTTTCATTGAACCCACCAGAATTTGAAAAAAAGGTGATGGTGGCACATATAAAACAGTTAAAAAAAAGCTATATTCTTCTCTTCCTTCCTTCCTTCCTTCCTTCCTTCCTTCCTTCCTTCCTTCCTTCCTTCCTTCCTTCCTTCCTTCCTTCCTTCCTTCCTTCCTTCATTCCTTCCTTCCTCCTACTGCACCCAGCTATGGTTTAAGTTTCAGTTCTCCTGGTACACATGGGCACTACATGAAGTTGAGGAGGATACCAGGACCACTTTAACATTGATGGAGTTGGCAAATGGTGCCATAAATTAAGTTCAGAGTCTGGTGGTTTAAATTCAAGAACTGGCACATGCCAGGCATGTACTCTGCCATTTGACTATTTTCTTATGTACACAGATTCCTTATATTAGCCAGCCACTTACATTGTAAATAATGCATGGAAAGGACAAAATGATGCTTCCCATTTCTTTTCCTTTCAATTCTTTCTTAAACATCTAATATCGAGTATTTATAGAACATATGCATGTCTAGAAGTAAAGTATTTGTTTATTTCACTATGTGTGTATTCTGAATACCACTGAACTGTATATTTAAAAATGGTTAGTATATTAAATGTTACCTCATGAATATTTTATCATAATTAAAATATTAAATAGTAATTTTTAAAATAAGTAAAATAAAGCAACGGAATATGTTTTGTTAGATAGCTGTGAAACTGTTCTGGTAAACAAAAAATATATATATGCAATCTAGGTACAAAAATTGCATAATTTTGTTACACAACATATGAGTTAAATATTTTTGTCTTTTTTAAATGACTGGATACTATAAAGGCAAATGACAAAATCCATTAATGTAATTAAAAAATTGAAAGGATTTATAATTATGCTAAATAGTAAATAGCATACTGTAGCAAGTTCAGAGGGAGAAGGAAGAAAACATTTTAATTTAGCATTTTTTAGAGGTTTTTTACCTGCTTTTAAAACAAGAATCTCTACATATTAATTTTGCAACTTTCACAAATTATGTAGCTAATGTACTATGTTTACATTGCTGAGAAATATTTTGAAAATAAAAAATCTATTACCTTAGATATATATTATTGTTAGAAAGCAATATCCAGTCAAATAGAGATATACAGCTTAAGTTTGAGTCTTTACTCATGTCATGTTTTTAACAAGCTTATTCTGAAGGTTTTCTTGAACTGCATGTCTTGAATTCATTTTCTGGTATATGTGATATTTGAGAGACACATTCAATGTCTCAGCCTGACATTAATCAGTGACAACATTTAACAGTGAAAAGCTAATGAAGCAGAAAGGATTTTAATTGTTCGTAACCATCTTTTCACTTTTACTAATTGCTTTGTGGGCTTTCCATATATCTTTAGACTAAAAGAATTCTATAAACAGAAGGAAGGATAAAACACCTTTAGATTTTCATGTGCTATTTTTTTTCCTTTTCTTTTTGGGTAACATCTGGCATTGCATAATGGTTACTCCTGACTCATGCACTCAGGAATTACTCCTGGTGGTGTTCAGGGGACCATATGGGATTCTGGGAATCCAACCCGGTTCAGCCACGTCCAAGGCAAACACCCTACTGGCTGTGCTATCGCTCTAGACCCTCTTATATGCTTTTTCAAGTTGCTGTCACCAATTTCATAGCAATAAAAAGAGAAAGAAATGCTTCCTATGGCTATGAAAATCCCTCAGTGTCAACTTAGATGCCGAACTTAGACTCCCTTTTAATCATTCTTCATATCTGCTGTTCCTTTTTATAACTTTTTCTATAGAACACATGTTTTTAATTTTCCCTATTCTAATGCTTCCATAACATTGATGTGATTACTGAAAGGAAGAAGAAAGTCTGTAATAAGTAACTTCCTTTCCTTTATTTTGGTTACTTAATTTCATCCTGCCTTTTCTTTGGAACCTTGAACAACTGACTCCAGTGTCTGTCATCTTCAAAGCCTGACTGAAACCTGTGACACAGAGGCAGGTAAGCAGACAGGCACTGAACCTGGAAAGTTTGCTGTTCTTTTAAGACAGATGGATCTGGAAGATCCTCTCTATTGCCCAGTTCATAGGTCATTCTATACCAAATTTTTTGTTTGTTTTTGGGACACACCTGGTGATGCTCACAACTTATTCCTGGTAATTCAGTGACAAGGTACAGCACAAGGCAAGTGCCCTACCCACTGTACTAGCACTCTTGTTACTGAATTACCATATTCTTTAGTATAATAACTTTTGTTTAGGTTTTTTAACGCTTTCTCTTATTTTCTCAGTTCTTATTACAGTTGCATTCCACTGATTTCTTTATCTCACTAATCATAATTAGAAGTCTTGCTTTGTCTCTTCATCAGAGAGTTTAGGAAGATCTCATGTGTTTGGGGTCATTCATCAATGTAGATGAATTTGTCTATTTCTTTATTATGCCTGATGGCATTTGAAGCCTAGTTATGTGGCTCTGTGTTTAAGAAAGTCTCAGTTGAGATCAAAGATTAATGATCACAAATTGCAGACTGACTGTGACCCTGATTTTGTGTGATCTTTGATGACTTCTGGAATCCCTGGTCTTGAGTACCCTGTAGGAGATAGAGCATTGAGGCAAGGGAGATAATATTCGCCTAGAATTTTGATTTCTCTATGTTATTTTATAGTCTCTCAACTCCGTTTCTGATGTTGAAAAACTGGGATTAGAAGGCTAAGGTGCTGGGTATTTGATTTAGCTTTCTCTTTCCCAGAGCAGAGTTGTATACCTTTGAATTCTCTTCTCGATTGTCCCTTGTTGCTCTGTGGTAGGGTTACTTTCCTGGTATTTTGTCTCTGATCTGTCTCCATCTGAGAGCTCGTTTTATGCTGTTCAATGTGTCCTGGAGCCAGATTCTGTGATTAATCTAAAATTTGGCAAATAACAGGATAATTTTAACTAACAGATAGATTCTACCTATATAGCAATTTGGGCCTTACTTCCTTAATATAATAAAGGAAATGGCCATACTCTGGTGTTGGAAATGGACAGGGCCACTCCTTCTTTTACTTTATCCACTAGTAAAGGTTTAGCAATTTGAGCTTCAGCTGGGTAGTGCAAAGAACAGGGAGTAACAAGTAGACCATTATCTGCTGCCCTCAGGGCTATATCAGGCAGTGTGAGTAGAAGTGGGAAGGGAACGTCTGGTACTAGAAGTTGAAGTACCACTTTTGTTCCTTGGAGAGATAAAATATGCTGCTACTTATGTAAAGAAACCTATTGCCCTCATCAATAAAATCTGCCCTTTAATTTGCATTTTTATTTGGAGAGATTATCTGTCCATGCGTTGGAGTGATAGCACAGTGGGTGAAGCGTTTGCCTTATACGTGGCCGACCCAGGTTCGATTCCTCTGCCCCTCTTGGAGAGCCCAGCAAGATACCGAGAGTATCTTGCCCACACGGCAGAGCCTGACAAGCAACCCGTGGAATATTCAATATGCCAAAAACAGTTACAACAACTCTCACAATGGAGATGTTACTGGTGCCCACTCGAGCAAATCGATGAGCAATGGGATGACAGTGATACACGTATCTGTCCATATTCCTTTTCACATTCCCCGTCCCCTCTCGAAGAGCCTGGCAAGCAACCAAGAGTATCTCACCCACACAGCAGAGCCTGGCAAGCTCCCCGTGGAGTGTTCAATATGCCAAATACAGTAACAATAACAGGTCTCATTCCCCTGACCTTGAAAGAGCCTTCAATATGGCACCGTTTGGTAGGATGAATAAGGAGAGACTGCTAAAATCTCAGGGCTGCGACGAATGGAGACATTATTGGCTCCTGGTCCAGCAAATCAATGAACAATGGGATGACAGTGATACAGTGACAGTGATTCCTTTTCACGATTTGCCTTCATACTACAACCTCTTTGAAAGTCATAATTATTTGGTGTCTGATGAACAAATTATCAGCAGTTTTCTTTTACCTTGATTCTTACTCTCCTAAAATGCTCTACCATGCTATTACCAATCTAGTGGACATTTTTTTTGTGCTTGGTTAGCTCTGCCTTATAAAATTCTAATGCTGCCAGTACCATTTTCTGCCTTGGTTTCTAGGGCATACTTTTCTTTATGACTTTTGTTTATGATTATTTTTCTTTATGATTATTGTTTACTTTTCCAGCTGCTCCTTTACTTTACTACCTATGACCTACTCTCCTTCCATGATTGATTCTTAGCCTGTTGGGGTTTATGCTTATAGTATAGTCACCTGTTGATTCCATTCAAACCCAAAGTTTCAACTGCTACATATACCCTGATGTCCTGTGTCCTCTCTGGACTTTCTTCTTGACAATTTAAAATAAAAATCATTTGGTAAATTGTCAGTTATAACTAACAGAAAATCTGACGTTCAATTGGAAATCAAGGGCATGCCAATTTCTCATATACTGAATAATGAGTACAGAGATAGGCAATTAATAATTTTGGAAAGCCTTCTAGAATTAATTTTTTAAGTTCCTTCTGCTTCTCTGCTGTGGTAGTCAAAAAAAATTAAAAACTAAATGTAATGGTTAGTAGACTTTTTTGGAAAGCTAACAGAAAAAGTATATTCTCTTTCACCTGAAGAGAAAAAGTAGCTGAAAAACAACTTAGGATTTAAAATTAGAGCTGTCATCCAAGAAAATGATTGAATGCTCAACTGAGGTTTGTTATGGCAAAGTCAGGACTCTGAATATAAAAGCATGAGATCAGAACTGACACAATAGGAAAGTTGTCAATGCCCTTTAAGGTATTAGCTTTTTATTTATTTTTTTTTTTTACAGAACCTTGGAGCTTGTGAGGCAAATTACCTTTACCCATTTTAGGTTAATACTCTCATTTTAGGAAGTCCTCTCTTTCACATTTTTTATTATATCCAAAGCAATAAGTACTATTATCAATATTTGTCTTCCCTTCTTGTTACTAAGATTTATTTTTATAGAACAAGTCAACCTGGTATATTTGGGACCTGATAAGAGAGGAGATTATTTTCTCCTGGCTCAAAATAACCTAAAAAATTAAACAGCATGTATTATCAGGATCTCAGTAAATGGGATCAAGATAGAATTTTATTGGTTGCATAGTTATAAGACAATATGAATATAAGACTGTAAGGAAAAGAAATTATTTACTTAGGTCATACTTTTGTGATTTAAGATTTTAATATATTAGAGAGAGAGCTAGATCTCAGTATAAGTTTCCCTAGGGTGGTTTTTAGAATGCAAAATGATGATAGTCTACACTGAGTAGTAGTAGTACAATACCTGAATTACTGTAACATATATTAGCTGGAAGGCTTTTAGTTTCATGAACACAATTGCCTTTGAATGCTATGACATGGAAGAAAGAATACCTACCCCAAAACTATGTCCACAAGACAATTAGATTCATTTATGGATTATGTTCAGAAGAATAGTCTAAAAATACATGATTCACTGATACTGTTAATAATGTGCTAGTAAAAGGGTAACTACCTTCATCAAGGAGACCTGGAATGGCTTTTTAGCAGGTCAGATTTGACTGTGGGAGAAGTTGCTTCAGTTTGTTTTTATTAATAACAAATCAACATAGATCGGGTTGTGATGTTTATCTTCAAGAAGCTGGAACTTTTTGTAATTATTCTAATGACTTGCAAGATAGGAGTGGTTAGACTTAACCCACAGAAAATTGAAGTGATTATTAATAGAAGATTTACTCAAGAATTGAAATCACTTGTAGTCCCGTTGATCTTTGATTTGCTCGAGCGGGCGCCAGTAACATCTCCAATTGTACCTGTTGTGAGCTAGTGCAGCCCAATGATACCTGCTCGCTCCAGGAACAGGAAGAGCCTCAAATCGTTCATTCAGAGATTTGATGAAGAAATCTGACCATCTAGTTAGTGGGTGGCCACGAGGTCTTCTGAAGTCCTGTAGAATCCAGTCGGTAACAGCTCTAGTCCAGCAGTCGTCTCTGAATTGCATGTCATGACTGGCCCATTTGATTTTTGATGCCTTGGAAAATGAGACCGCATTCCTGATTTTTGACCGTCGATAGAGGTTAGAACTCCGGATTCCTTCTCTCACTTAAGTGAGACATGATATTCCCAGCATAGCTCTTTCGATTCCTCTTTGGGATACCCTAATAGCATTCTCATCCTGTTTGCGTAGGGCCCAAGTCTCTGAGGCATATGTTAGTGCAGTAAGAATGGTGGAATCGAAAAGATGTGCCTGGAGTCAGAGGTTCTTCGTTCTCTTAACCACCTCTTCAATGCTCTTGAATGCATTCCACACTGCTCTCTTCCTCCTGCGCAGTTCTGGCATCAAGTCATTCCTCATGTTGATTTCTCGACCCAGGTACACATAGCTGCTGCATTCGGAGATGTTCATTCCATTGAGAGCAAGTGGAGCTTCAGGGACCAGTTTGTTTTTCATGAACATCGTCTTGTTGAGATTCAGCTGCAATCCGACATTTCCATACTCGTGGTCGAAGTCAGTCAGCATTTGTGCTGCTTGGCTAATGTTTGGTGTTGTGAGAACGATGTCATCAGCGAAGCAGAGGTGGTGTAATTGCTGACCATCTATCTTCACTCCCATTCCTTCCCATTCCAGTCATCACATGATGTTCTCAAGGGTGGCACTGAAGAATTTTAGTGAAATGGTATCACCCTGCTGTACCCCTTTCTTTACATCAATGATCACTTCTTTGTAGAATGGTGAGATCTTGGTGGTGAATCCACAATACAGCTCGCGGAGGATTTTGATATACTGAGTTTGAACGCCCTGTTTGGCCAGGGCTTCGATGACCACCTCAGTCTCAATAGAATCGAAGGCCTTCTTTAAGTCAATGAACGTTAGATAGAGCAGCATCTTTAACTCTCATGAAACTTCAATGAGTTTGGTCACTGTGTGGATATGGTCTATTGTGCTGAATCCCCTTCGGAACCTGGCTTAATTGCATGGTTGTCCTTCATCTAGTGTTCTGCCCTATTCTATTCAGGATGACATGAGTGAACAACTTGTAGACGGCAGACAGCAGTCAGATTGGGCGATAGTTGCCAATGTCGTGGATGTCTCCCTTCTTGTACAGCAGAACGGTCCTATTGGTTTTCCACTGGGATGAAACCTTGTATTCAGACAGGTAGCTTGTGAAGAGTTGGGCCAGTGTATTGATGAGTACTGGTGGTCTGACCTTGTCAGGACCAGGTGCTGTTTTCCTCTTTACCAGCGAAATGGGTGTCAGATTTCAGAAGGGAGAACATTGGGAATGACATATCCGTCCTGCAGAATTTGGTATGTGGGTAGGTGAACATGGCTGTCAAAGAGATCCGAGTAGAAGTCATGAATAATTTTCTCCATTGCCTTTCTGGAGGATGTTATAGATCCATTGGGCCACCCTCCAGGTTGCTCTCCAGACACTTTAGCCAAATCTCACACACAGGTGAAGCCCCACAAAGCCAGGTAAGCAGAACTTTGCGACCTTAGCTCTAGGTTCAAAGAGACCTGGAAACAAGATCCTCTGTCTGCCTCCTCCAATCTCCAACATCTGAGGAAGAAGTCCAATACAGATGCCACACCCTACCCAAGATAAATACCTCACTGGCCGACCACCACTACATCCACTACCCATTCACTACCACCCTCCAGTTTGCTCTCCAGACACACCATAAAACACTTAATACCTATTATCCCCATACCATATTTGATAGGGTTCAAATTTGATGTGAACCATGATAACACCTCTAAGGGTGATTAGAGGCCGCCCTAAAAGCCTCCGTCCCTCTCGGAGAGCCCAGCAAGTTACTGAGAGTATCTCACCCACATGGCAGAGCCTAGCAAGCTACACGTCGCGTATTCAATATGCCAACAACAGTAACAACAATTGGCCTCATTGACCTGTTGAGAGTTTTCGAAGACAGGCGTCTGTTTGTGGCTTTCTCACTCTCGGCATTCTTCGCACAGACATGGAGGTGCTGAACCAGTTGATCGTATTCCTTGTTGATGTTTTCAAAGATGGCATCTTCCCATGTTGCTGCAATAGTGCCAAAGAGCTCCCAGTTGGTGGTCATTCTGGGAGTTCTTTTCTTAGACTTTAATTTTGCAGACTTTTCTCCCCACTCTGTGAAGTAGAATTTCGCATGAAAAAGATGGTGGTCTGATGCCGTTTGGAATTTTGGGACAACAGCAACATCGATCAGGCAAAACCTTCAGTTGAATATGATGTGGTCAATTTCATTGTGGAACTGTCCACTGGGAGACTCCCATGTTAAGCGTTTAAATTCGGCCTTCTGAAAGTGTGAGTTACCATGGATGGTCTTGGTTGATATGGTGAATTCAGACAGTCTCTCACCCTGATTGTTCCATTCTAAGCCATGTGTTCCAATGTGGAGTTCTTGGGGCGACCTTCTCGGACCTATCTTGGCATTAAAATTACCAACAATGATCTTATGGAAGGTGTGGTCTTCTTTATAGAACTTCTCCAGTTCCATGTAGAACCTCTCAAGTTCTTCATCGTAGTTGGAAGTTGGTGCGTAGACGATGAAGATAGAAACTGCAGGCAGTGAGCCAAAATCTATTCAAGTGGGTTGTTAGGCATTTGAATGAATCGATGCTCATGGCCAAGTTTGTTTTGACAAGGACATCAACACCACCAATGCCACTGTTGTCACATGTTCCGAGGAACAATTCTTCTCCAGTGTCGAAAATGGCAAGATGTGATTGGAATATTACTTTATAAAGTACTCATTTGAGATCATGCTCTACGTAAAATACCATGCACATTGTTTCTATCATTTTGATTAACATTTGGGTAAGGCACTATTTGGAAAACAAAGTGAGGGATCTGCAACTGTTTATTTATTTATTTATTTATTTTTGTAATGAAAATCACTGTCACTCTCATCCCATTGCTCATTGATTTGCTTGAGCGGGCACCAGTAACATCTCCATCTTAAGACTTCTTGTTACTTTTTTTTTTAATAAGAATTTTATTTTATTGAATCACCATGTGGAAAATTACAATGCTTTCAGGCTTAAGTCTCAGTTATACAATGCTGAAACAACCATCCCTTCACCAGTGCCCATATCCCACCACCAAAAAAAAAAAAAAACACACAGTACACCTCCCATCCCGCCCCCCGACCCCCCTGCCTTGTAACTGATAAGTTTCACTTTATTTTCTTTTTACTTTGTTTACATTCAATATTTCAACACAAACCTCACTATTATTGTTAGGAGTACCCCACTAGAGTCAGACCTGTTGTGAAGAGAAATAAGATTTTGGATTTCTGTACTTTAACTACTAAGTCCAGGGAGATTTCTTCCAGATATTGGATCATTGCAAGCTTGTAAACCCTATTTGTGGTCATAATATGGCGGTCACCACTCCCTTCATCCCCGGAAAGGAAGAGGTGAGAGAGAGAAATACCTTCCCCTCCTGGGCGGGCATGGGGCCACTGCTTAGTTCTCAGGCTGGAGACATTCTGCGAGGAGCTGCCCATGCCAAAAGTAGTTTAGCTGGGTCTGGATTCACGCTCTTGCAGCTGCGGAGAGGCCGCACACACGTGCGGCCCCCCGGGATCACATCTCGGCGGCGGCTTGTTACTCTTTTTGGCATATCAAATACGCCATGGATAGCTTGCCAGACTCTGCTGCCCTGGTGAGATACTCTCGGTAACTTGCTGGGCTCTGTAAGAGGGGCGGAGGAATCGAACCCGGGTTGGCAGCATGCAAGGCAAATGTCATATCACTGTGCTTAAAATCTATAAGAGTCCATTCTGGAATATTTGTTCAAAATCAGGTTTTTCCCTTTGGAAAAATAATTGTTTCAGTTGAAAAGTTTGAAGCTTCAACTACTTAGTATTGTTTTAACTAGTTCAATCTGCTCTGTTGTCTATGTTGTAAATATGCACCAAAGGACCTTGTATGGTTATTTTCAATATTCATTAGAGACCTACTGGTCAATCCATCACTCCCACCTGTGACTTAACATTAAAAGGTCACAAAAGTTGTCATGTTCATGGCAGTCTTGAATGATGTTCTTGTATCATTAAATTTAATATCTCCCATAACTACTAAAACAAACTTCCTTTTAAGAAAGGATAAAATAAGCAATATAAAAATATTTTACTTATGCACACATTTTTCAGGACATTTAGGATTATGTATAAATGCTTTTTGGAAGAGTTTTGTTTTCCTGAAAATCCAAATTCCAAACCATTTAGAGAACTACAGAGAGATAAAGGGTGACCATTTAACCTGTTCATATTCATAAATATGCAAGGCTTGTTTGCAGGCATAAAATCATTTCCAAATTTAGAGGCGAAAATATATCACTAAAATAAAAGTTCTGTCCTTTGCAACTTGAACACAGAAGCTGAAAAATCCTCACATACAGGGCCAAAATGAAAAGGAAATAGGTTTTAACTGAATCACTGATTACTCAGCTCACCCAAAGATTAAATTGAGAATTAATTTAAAGGAGAAGAATCTTAATGGTTAAACTAGATAAGAGGATTTTCGTGAGGTTACATGGGTTAAATCACAGGAAAATAGGTGAGGATGGCCAGGCTGTGAGGGTATAACAATTGGAACTTATCTAGGATGTCTCGGAAGAAGTGCAGCCAGACACTTTATTGTGCTATCATGAGACAAGAGAAATAAATTCATTAAAGGCAGGAAAATACAGCACAAGTGACAATTTAATACCAAAGGTTACCGACACACTTGTTAAGTCTCCATTTAGTGTGCATATTTGAAGGTGGGTTATTCCTAGATGAAGGTTAAATTTTACGATACATTAATGAATGGTATAAGTAGTTTGGATTTAATTAAGGTAATAGTATATACTCATTTATAATAATAAAAATATGAAGTTAAATGGAACTACCTATTATTTACAGGGGTTCTTCCTTTATATGTAAAGTAGTACCTGAAATTATCAGGATGTATACATTTACAATGTTTGAGTTATTTTCTTATTTACATAATTTTTTCACTAAATGGGATTTTTTTGCACACATCTTTTGTGTCAATATATAAAGTACAAAATAATAATAATTCTAAATTCTGGAAGAGTGTCAGCATTCTGATCTCTAATTTGCCAGGAGAAATTAATATTTCCATCCTTGTAGTTGTTTTAAATTTAGTTTTTGTGGAGCTGACAGAACTATAAAACCGGGTTTAATTTTCTGTTAGTTGTTGGAATATTTCCCCTTTTTCCAGCTGCCTTCTGGAGTTTTGTCACAGAAACCTAGCTGATCTTTGACCCGCAGATCTAAGGTGCTAGCCAGGCTTGACTTGACATTGTAGATTCCAGGCTCTGGCCCAGCCTAGTCTTTAGCATGTAAATTTCAGGTGCTGTCTAGTTTGTAATTGACATGTAGATTTCTTGCTGCAGCCCAGCCTGGTCTTTGGGATGTAAATCCGAGTGCTTTCAGCCCAAAGAGGCCTTCAGTTTTGGTTTTGTATCTTCTTTCCGGGATCCATGGGGCAGATCCACCTGGAGAGACAAGTAGGAGGAAAGGGAGAAGCCAGAGAGAGGCAGCCGTTGAGCAGTAGATCTAGAGAGAGGCTGGAGCTGGGAGTGCGGGAGATGAGAAAGATTGAAGATTGAATAAACGGTAACTAATCAGCAACCAGCTTGGTCCTCGTTCTTCCTTCGCCTGTCCTTGACCACCAGCCCTCCAGATCCAGTCCACACACTGCGGTTCCAGAGCACCGAATGCGGGTGGTGAGACAGAGCCGCCCGGAGAGCCCGCGAGTGCACTCGCCCCTCTGCGTTCTTTAGTTTTTTACAGTTAGTCATTCTTTATTTTGCCAATGTACAGTGAGAATATCTGTGCTAGGAATTGCTCTAGGTTCTAAGGAGAAAATAGTTTATGGATTGTACTCTAAAAAGAAAAATATCTTTAGAGAATCCAAAAATGCATTTAAGAATTTACTGTAAATTTCTCTTGCGGTAGACAATAAAACAGAATGGTATGAAAGATTGACTGGGTTTGGTAAGATCTTAGAAGAAGAGACAAAGATTTCCTCCAAAGTGATATTTGAGCCAAGTTTCCCAGATATCTTAACTGGTAAGTGAAAGGCTCAATGGTAAAATAAACTGGGCATGACAACAAAGGGTTTAGTAGAACTGAAACAATGTGAAAAAGATAGGCAACGTCTGTCTTGTGGGACTGCTAATAAAATCTTAATCAACTCTTTAAGTTCTGAGCTCATTAAGAAGTTGACCTTTAAATGTAGTAAGAAATCATGATTTGTTACATGTTTTTGTTATATTTTTGGGTTACATTGTTACATTTGCTACATTATTTTAACAATTTGGGCTCCAGTGAAAGTACAGCTGTAGGGCATTTCTAGGGCATTTGCCTTGCATGCAGCCAACCCGGGTTCTATTCCCAGCATCCCATATGGTTCCCCCCCAGCAAAAAAAAAAAAAAAAGCCAAAAAAAGAGAGCTAATTTTAAATTTTTTACTTAGCATTATTTAATTATAACATTCTATTATTTTTTATAATATTAGCTGGAGGATTGGACTATACACACACACACACTATATATATATATATATATATATATATATATATATATATATTATAATGGAGTAATTCAAAGCAAGATGGTAAAAGAAGGAAAAATGCTAAGAGATTCAGTTGAGACAGGCGTGATGTACTTCAGTGGGTCTCTGCTTCCCCTGGCACTTTGGTGATTGTAGGATAACATAGCCTCAGATAGTTTAGGTTTATTGGGTTACTCCCATCACTGTGCTCCCATTCCTCTTTGTTTATTTGTAGCTTCTTTCTTAGTGTTCTGTTGACTTGTAAGTAATGTTTTTCTCTTCTCCTTGAGTCTTTTGCATAGTTTATTCAGAGCAAGTCCTTTTTGTATGGACACAGGAAGACTTAGCAAATGTTATGCTTTTGTAACCTGGGAGTCATTTGACCCTACATGATATTTTCCTCCTGGGCATCTGTTCTCTAGACCTAAGCATCAGCTGCCCTTACTTCCTAGCACCCCCAAAAGCAGGGTCCCAATGAGGGACAAGACGGACCCAGGGCAAGCGGTGAGTTGTGTGCTACCCTGGCATCGAGATGGGCCTGGCCAAAGTGCCTAATGCTTAACTATAAGTTAAGAGCTTGATCATGGACAAATGTTGTCATGATCCAAACAGTGATAACTAGATTTGGATCCTGCTAAGGTGAGGAATGATTAATCTGGCCTGAGTGCTGTGGCAAGATGTTGCCAGGAGAGCTGCCTTGCAAGCCTCAATGTATCTCTTGCTATGTCCATACAAAAATAACTAGTATTAAGATGTTAATAAGTGTTTGGACTAAGGAAAGGAAAAAAAAAACCTTAAGAGGTATTTTGCCTACTGGCAGTCAGGAAGGGCTTTGGAATGCCCCTAGGTTGTGTTCCCTTTGAACCTGACAGCCCTCAGGAAGGGCTTAATTATGTTGATTTTGCTACCTGGCAGTGTGTAACCTAGGGGCAAGGGTGAGAAAGGAAAATGGTAGGAGAGAGATGAGAGAGATGGGGCAGTAGATCCAGAGAGAGGTCTGAGCTAGGAGTGTGGGAGGTGAGAAAGATGGAAGATTGAATAAATGGTAACTAATCAGCAACCAGCTTGGTCCTTGTTCTTCCTTAGCCTGTCCTTGGCCAATGGCCTTCTTGATCCAGCCCATACACAGCGGTTCCAGAGCATTGAATGTGGGTGGTGAGACAGAGCTGCCCAGAGAGCCTGAGAGTGCACACACCCGTTGGTGTGTCTTAGTTTTTTGCAGGTGATTATCTATAGAGTCAAGTTTTTGTGCTCACCTTTATATTGAATGAATATTTTTTTCTTTTCTGTTCTTAGTCATTTATTATTTATTCGTTACTTGGACTAAACCCTTCTTTTCCAATGCAAGTGATTTTCTGACAAGTGTTATATTGAGCATTAAGAAAAATTCAATAGTTGTGGCATTTATTATATATTATTGACAAATCTCCTCTCCAGAAAAAATCAACGTGGTTAGAAGCATAAGGCAGACACTGAGAAAAACACAAAATATGCCATTGCATGTTCCTGATCCATTGATTTTTCAGAAACTACTGTATTGGATTTTTGTGTACTCTTCATTATAGAAAGATCTTTTAGCTGCTGAGAAAATGTTTATTGACAAATAATGCTGTGATTTTCAACACTCTCATCTTAGTATAATAGTCAAATTTTCTCATGTCATTAATATGTATTGCCTTTACTAGATGCCTACTTTTGTATGTTCATCTTCATATATAATAAAGCACTATATCATTTTTTCCCCAAAAGTGTACTCCAAGACAATGATCTTTTTTTGAGAACCTGGTTTAAATAGAATTTCTTGGTATTTTATCACATTTTATCAATATTTGGTCATCCCACCATATTTTGAGTATAGTTTCATGTTTCATAATTGTATAATTAATGAGTAAATACTTGTCACAAGCAAGGATTAAATTGAAACATTACATGGTATTTCTAAGTATCTGTTATTAGCAGAGATAACACATGTCTCTAGAACATAAAGCCTTGGGGACACTACATAAAAGGTTATACAATATAATTCTATACATGACTTTATAAATTGGTTGATATAAAATGTTGCCAAGGGATAGGCCAATTTTCCTAGAATTTGTATTATCTAGACTCTGAAGGATTCATGTTGTTCTTCTAGAGAACACTTAAAAAGATGCAATGACACTTAAGCCATCAGCATCAGCAAAAGTATTGGTCCCTATAGCTTAAAGCATAGAGAAAGCTAAATGGGGGTTTCAGTAAATGTTTCTGGAAGGATAGTTTGAGTATTGTTGAAGAGGTAATTTTAGAACTACAAAGGACATAAAACCTATACCTTGATCTTTTTAGACTGGGAATGATAGAAGCATCTGATAAACTTTCTCTTCCTTTATGTTAAGTTTTTAAAGTCAACAGGATGCTTCATATTAGAGGAATATGAAAATAAGGCCAGAGGAGAAAGAAGAAAAACATTGAACATTGTATTCAGTGTTGAAAGGTATGGATATTGATAATAATGGTTTATCTTTGTTTTTCTTTACTTGTTAGTCATTTTCTTAATTTTATTTTTGTTTTTCCAGGGCTACACCCAGTGGTGTTTAGGGCTTGCTCCTGGCTCTGTGTTCAGGCATCAGTCCCAGTGAGTTTGCTAAAACATTTGGAGTGGTGCGGATTGAACTGGGGCCAGCCATGAGCAAGGTAAGCACCTAACTCTCTGTACTGTCTCTCCCTGGCCCCTCTTGTTATTTATTCGAAGTAAAAAAAAATTAAAAATGATTTATGTAGGTATAGTATTAGAAAATTATACAAAACTTAGTTTGTAACACAAGTTTTCAAGTGGAGATATAAACTAAATTAAGTACACACTTCAAATTTTCTGTTGTGTATCTTTAGTAGCATACTTTTCATTGTAGCTGTCACAGCTATTGTGTATGTTCAGTGGTATACTTTTCATTGCAACTTGTTATAATTATAATTTTTCAGGATGGATTTTTAAAATCTGTAACAGGGAATAAGGTGATGAGTGTTTCAGTATTTTTTCTACACCTGGATTAAAATATTTGATTCTGTAAGTCTTTCATAAAATTGACTTATTTATTTATTTATTTATTTATTGAATCATCATGAGAACAGTTGCAAATTTTTCAGTCTAAGTCTTGGCCACACAATAATCAAACATCCATCCCTTCACCAGTGCACACCTTTCACCACCAGGAACCCTAGTATACCTCCATTTTACCACCCCCCCACCTATGTGGTAGATGATTTCCACCTTACTCTCTCTCGCTTTGATCACATTCAGTATTTTGACAAAAGATCCACTATTATGATTTGGAATTTTCCCCAACATTCAGACCTGCTGAAAAGGCATCATTAGATAATTTGTTTTCTGTTGCTGATATGAAGAGCATTTTGGATTTCTGGTATTTTAGTAATAAGTCTGGAGGGATTTCTGCCAAAAGCCGCTGGATTCTGATACTGTTTTGTCTGCCGCTGTGATGATGGCTTTTCAGGAGCCAGGAGCTGTTCATGGGAGGCAACTCGGGGCCTCATTGGGGCGGGGAGAGGGGCTGGCTCCACCCCAGCCCATGAAGCCCCACATGTCATGTCACTGCAGTCTCATAGCTGGCTGTCTAATAGACTCTGAAAAGGTGGCAGCCACCAAGCCACTGGGGAGAAAAGGCAGAAGGAACAAACACCTTTCCCCACCCGGGTGGCATGGCGCTGTAGTTTAATGCTCAGTCCAGATGCCGCTGGGTTCCGAGATTGGTCTGGGTGCCTCTAGGATCATGGCCATTCGGGAGCCAGGAGTCGTTTGTGAGCAGCAACTTGAGTCCTTGTTGGGGTGGGGAGAGGGGTTGGTTCCACACCCCACCCCCCACCCCCCTACCATCCCACGAAGCCCTGCATGCTGCCACTCTCTAGTTTGGGGCAGGGGCAGATGTTAGGTCATTTATTTTCCATTGCTCACTTTGTATGTCAGTAAGTAAAGGTCCTGATAGCCACACACCAGAGCCATGCTTGTAGAAGCTCTTGGTTGCCTGGATTCCATCTGGAGAAGGCGAAGAGACTGCACCTGTTCCATCTGGGGGTCCCGGAGATATCGGCTTAGTATGGAGCCCAGATAATTCTCCGGTGTTGTGGTGCCTGCTGGGTTTTTTCACTGCTGAGTGCAGTAAGATGGCCTGAAATGGGCTTATTATAATTTGAAAGGAACACATGAAAATGTTTATTCTACTTTAAAAAAACCACAATAAAAACTGGATCGTTAGCAATTTATATAAAATAATCTTGCTTATAAAAGTCAAACACATAATGTTTTAATACTATAGAAATAGTATCATTGCAACTTCAGAAGACATACTAAAACCTTCCTCTATTATAAGCAAAAATTAAATTTTTGTTTGTTTATTATGTAGGAATAAACTTGAAAGACTGCAATAGCTAACAAAAACTTCACTATGATTTTCATTAATAAAAGCATATGTTACATGCAAGAAACTCATGGATTTATAGAAGAATGAATGAACAGGGAGGTATAATTGCAGATAAATTATTATTATTTTGCATCATATTTTGTTTTGTTTTATGGCTATACCTGAAGCTGCTTAGGGATTATTCCTAGTTCTGTGCTCAGAGATTACGTCGTGGTGCTCAGAGATTTTTTCTGTTTCTGTGCTCAGATAACACTTGTGGAAGTGCTTAGGGAACATATAGGTTGACAGGGATTGAGCCTGTGTCACCCACGTGAAAGGCAATCTCCCTACCCGCTATACTATCTCTTAAACCCCTCTGTCACATGTTTCAGTTTTGCACAAACCAAAATTTGAAATAAATCTTCTCTTCTAGGAAAAGTGATATATTTAGTAAAAGAAAAAAATGCTTTAACAATGATTATCAAACTCTAAGGAATAAATGTTATACATATTTATTATTCATTTGCATATATATTTTAACAGTGAGACTTAAAGAATTTAATGTATTTTTTCCTCATGTTTTTCTGAAAGAAATTATTTTATTTTTATTTAAATATTTTGCAACAATGCAGCAGTTTTATAAAGCAAGAATTTTCTGTTGGACATTTTGTTGCATATGATTCTACTGAGTAACTCTTAATAATTTATTAGTGAAAAAATTCAGAAAGAAAAAAACCCATTTTAGGGCAGAGTTGTTTTCCATTTAGTGTATAACCACTGTTTCTATTATTTTAGCAAGGAGCAATTTTTTTTGTAAAAAATCAACTTTTTGAATTCAGTTAATACATTTTTTGGTAATAACTGTTTTAAAGGAATACATAAGACTATTCTCTTCCTGTAAACTTTTCTTTACAAGTGCAGACTTTCTCAACTCAAATTAATTTATAGATACAAAATAATGTATCACAGTGAAAGAAGTATGGAACCACAATATACTGATTCTGATTATAGAGACAAAATTGTACTCAGGGGATTCTCTGAAGAGAATCCTAAGTTATAAACAGCAGTTCAGCACACTTCTGGTGAGATCTTTCTAAAGAAATGATAGTAGTTAGATTTTCCTGAGTATCTAGTGCATGTTAAACATTATTTACATATGCATTATAGTTATATTTTTCTTTAATGCAAGCAAATTATACATTGTAGGTATTTTTTTTAATTTGCCATAGTTTGGGCCATACCTACTGTTGATGGGGGCTACTCCTGCCTCTAATTTGGTGGTTGCTTCTGGCAGTGTTCAGTAGATCATGCGGCATAGGGGATCAAACTAGGGCTCATTACAGGGTAATCAATTTAACTTCACTGCTCTTTCTCTGGTCCCACATTTTAGGTATTATTACGGACTCCTTTTCATGTGAAAATTCAGCAGGGATGAACTAATTGGCCCAAATTTGCACAATTATTAAACAGAATAGACTAAATCTAAATCCAGGCCACCATTTTGTTGAATTTACAGCATTGCTAACATGTGAGTTTTTAAACAGCACCACAAGACTTGTATCAGTTGTATCACTTGTCATCCTGTTGATCTTCGATTTGCTCAAGTGGGCGCTGATAACGCATCCACTTGTCCCTGTTGCGTGCTAGTGTAGCCCAATGATATCTGCTCCTTCCAGGAACTGGAAGAGCCTCAAACAACACCACAAGACACAAAGGTGAAAGATGAACGGGTAGAAAGAAAGGTTTGCAGTTGTGGGCCTGCACACAAGGAGGACCAAGGAGGACGTGGTGGTGATCTTTGGTGGCCAGGAACCACCTCCCACTTTATTCCGGACAACGGGTGAAGGGCAGGTGATGGGAGCATCTCTTGTCTTCCTTTTTTCCCATTCATTGTCTTTAGTCTTTTTCATTTTAGTCTCTTGCCTCTATCTTCCTCTGCCATTGTCTTCTCCTTCTTCTCACGTCTTGCTCCGTCGTCTCCAGTCTTCAGTCTCTGTCTCCATCTGCAACTCCCCTTTTAGTCTCTCTCTCTTCTCTGCCACTTCCCCACCAGCCCCTTATAGCCGTCATATAGGAATCATGTAGGGTGGGGATACAAAGGTGGGGTTGAACATTAACAAATCACAAAAGAGAGGTAAAGGCCACTCCTTCTCAAGGACAAAATCTCATCTAAGGAGATTGCTCAGGATTATTAGGAGATCTGCCCAAGGGTGGGATTTCATCCAGGGTATATTGCTTTCTCCTCAGCTAGTAATCCACATAAACAGTCTTAGTAAATTTACTTCTTATAATATTTCTAGCAATGTCATTTTGTATAAACACAGTAAGAGATATATTAATCTTAAAGTTTGGTTCCCCCTGGGGACATGTCACTGTATATTCCAGACCACAGTTCTCAGGCCAGTTTAGTCTTCCTAACCCTAGCAGTGTCCTTATTCAGTTACCTCATTTTTGGGGGTCATGACAGTTTGTCATGACCGTGCTCTTATAGTTTAGTATCATGGTTCTTGGCCTGGCCCATTTCAATGCAAGAGTAGCTGACAGCTTGCCCTGGGTCCATTAGTCCCTTGCCGGGACTCTGCTCTTGGAGTGCTAGGAACTAAGGGCAACTGAGGTTAATTCAAGTAAATATGGATGCCCAGGAATAAATATTATTTTGGAGTCAATTAACTCCCAAGTTACATAGCATAGCATCAATTCTCTTCCTGTGTCTATGTAAAAAGGACATTGCTAAACAAGCCATACAAATGATTTAAAGGAAAGAGCAAACAATACAGGATCATTAGTTGTGCCTCAATTGCATTTTTGTAGGAGTGGCTCAATAAACCCTAAGCTCCCTGAGGGAGCAGCAAGAACAACTCAGTGTTATCCAATACTAACAGTGATGCTTCTTGGCATCTGAGAGTTTTTAGAATAATTATCTCTGAAATTATAACACTATGATAACTATTCTCCTTTAGGAAATCAATAATGAGACATCTCTCCCATCAAAAACATATATCTTGGGAATTTGTCTTTATGTATTCAGGTCTAGAAACATATCTAGATATGTTTAAGTTTTGAATGGTAGAGAACACATGGCATTAAAACTTATTCTAATTCATTACTGTAGTTAGAATGTGTGCAGATTTAGTAATTTTAAAGATGATTCATTTTGCAGGCATAGGCAGCCTCTGCTAAAAGCGTATTTGTATATTTGTCAGTATCTGATATGATCCAAACAACTATAAATGAAAGAAATAATTTAGGATAAATGTCTCTAAATTTAAAATTAGGAGTTAACTTTATAACTGTGAACATTGCCAAATTATAATGCCATATAACAGCATCACAGATTAAAAAATATTTTCAAGCTATAGCTACAATAACACTCTCATTTATTGGTGCTTTCATAACACATCTTTGGAGGCATTAAAAAGAATTTACAAACAGCTTGGAAATGTTCTCACATTCTGTAAGGTAAAAAGCAAATGTATATACTAGCTTGGGAGGTAGAAGTACCATAACCAAAAATAAGATTAAATGTGAAGTTCAGTGTCACAGAATAAATTAAAATTTGGATACTGAATAAATCTTTTTATAAGAGTATTTTTCATGTAACTTGTCTTGCACTGCCATAAATGCCTATCTTGGAACTCTGCTAAAGTTATCGTCTCTATTTTTAAGTTACATAGCCTTCATTTGCATTAAAAACCAATCAATTGAAGCACATTTTCATACATATGATAGGCAAAGTAAAATGAGTCATAGTTAGTAATGATGAAACAAAACTATAAATTGAGTTCATTTATAAGAAAATATGTTATGAAACTGATTTCCTTAATATTGAATAAAAAATCATTGATATAAAAAGTTTACAAATATGGGCTAGAGTTCACAAAATTTTGAAAATAAGAGTTAATCAAAGTTACTGAAGTTAATAAAAATTTTAGGTTGAAAAAGGAGAATCAAGAATAATATAGAAAATATAGGTTTTATAAACTTGTTTTATAGCTATTGCAAAAAATATAGATGGATAAGTAATGGCAGGAAGAAGAATTTTCTAACTAATAAAATAATTTTATATTACTTGGATATAGTGCTAATTTCTGGTAGTGAAACTCAATTTTGTAAAATTAGCTATTTACATAGGGACAATGCAGTTGTTTGTATAAATAAAACTTAGGAGATATATATGATAAATCAATCCAAGCTAGTACATTTTCTTACAACCAAAAAGCCACTAAGAAATTCTAATATGACCAGTCTTAATTTCACAACATAATATAATGTTGAAAAATAACTCCAAGCAAAATAACATAGCATATCATGTGATGTATAGCAAGTGTGATTGCAAACTATATAATACATAATTTAATCACTGTCACTGTCACTGTCATCTCGTTGCTCATCGATTTGTTTGAGCGGGCACCAGTAACGTCTCTCATTGTGACTTATTTGTTACTGTTTTTGGCACATCCAATAAGCCACGGGTAGCTCTGCTGTGCGGGCCTGATACTCTCAGTAGCTTGCCGGGCTCTCTGAGAGGGTAGACCGCATGAAAGGGGAACACCCTACCGCTGTGCTATTGCTCGAGCTCACATAATTTAATACACATATTAAACACGTTTTGAACTGAGTAAAAATAAAATGACAGAATGACAATTTGGGGGAAATATCTTGAAAAAAAATGACAGAATGACAATTTTGAGGAAATAGCTTGAAAAAAGTTATGACTTTAATAAAAAAATAAATGATAAACATTTCAAAAAAACATATAAACTTACATCAAAAGAAATTTGATAATATTAAACCCAAAATAAAAAGAAGGGAAAAATAAATATCAAAGTGGAAATTAGTAAACTATGCACTTAAAACTAGTAGACGAAAAATAAATATTTAAGAGGTTGATTTCTTGGCCCCAGAGAAGTAATACAGTGGACAGGTTCCCTTGCCTTGCATGCATCTGGCCTGTGTCGTATCTCTATTGCCCTCCTAACAATGCTTGGAGTGGTCAGGAATAAGGCCTGAGGATCATTTGGCATGGCCCAAAGCAAAAAACAAAACAAAACAACAACAACAGCAAAATGCTCAATATTTTGGAATGTTAGTAGCATTAAAAACCATTTATATAGAATAACAAATAATTAAAAATAAGAAAATATATTTTCCATTTAAGGACCCAATCCTTCAAATAAAAATAGCAATGATAAAAAACGATTTTAGGGCATGATTAAAAGACTTAATCTCAGGGATTTAAGGTAAGTTTACTATATAAAAATCAATGAATGAAATATTCTTTGCTAACAAAATAAATGAATAAATGACAGAAGTTAGGAGCTTTTTCATTGCAAGGGATATAGAAGAAACATGTGACAAAATACAGCATACAACCACGATAAAAATGCTCAGCAAAACACCAATTAGTTTACCTATTCCTGATAAGTTAGATTTGGAAAGTCTTCGCTAATTTATTAATTGCTTTCATGAATATCAGAAATGGAGTTGGAGTTGATTAGGCCACTTTTTTTTTTTCTTTTTGGGTCACACCCAGCAATGCACAGGGGTTTCTCCTGGCTCTTCACTCAGGAATTACTCCTGGAGGTGCTCGGGCCCCAGATCACCTTTTTTATTTTAACATCTACACTTATTCTTTTATTTCCATGAAATATTTATTGTATGACTATCATTTACATTATTGCTTATGGGCATTTTGCTAGTTTTATTATAAATAAAATTGCTACAAAAACTCTTGTATATTTGTGCATGTGTGTATGTATATGTATAGACAAACCTGTAATTTCATTTCTCTTGGATAAATACTTCAAATGGAAATGCTGGTTAATAATATTGATACAGATGTATCACTTTAAGAATTTTAAAAGTTTTCCAAAACTAAGCCATTTTAAATATCAGATGATTTTTTTACAGTTTGTTTCTCTATACTTACATCACTGCTAGACTTTTAAATTTTATTTTGTAATTCTTTTTAGCAAATAGTTGTCAAATGCAATGCATTGTATCTTATTGAAATATGTGGGTGTAATAAACTATTCTTGGTCAAAACCAATTTTTTATGTCACAAACTTAGATTTGAATATACCAAAAGATTTTTGAAAAATAATTAAAATTAGTGATCTAACCAGAGACATTGATTTTTCTCAGAAGGTTGTCATCTGTTAAAGCAGTAAGTCCCTTATTCTTATAGTCTGGCTTCTTAAATACCAAAATAAGATCACTTAGAGAGAGAAAAGGAAGGTACCCATTTATCTCTTCTGGTTATTTATTTTTCCCATTAACAATTGAGGACTTTGAAATATATCCATTAAGTACCATTAGAACTCAAATTAGTGACCTTTTGTGAGAAAATATCATATGAATGTTATTGCTTAAAACATATATTGCTTAAAACATGTATACTTGTTTGTATAAATAAAACTGTATAAAATCTTCTACCTTAGTGGGACATTCTGCACATATATTTATGAGGAGTGAATATATGTGCAGAACATCCCAACTAAGGTAGTGAAAAAATCACCAAAATTTTGTCATCAATCATGTTTTACTACTAAAATATATATAATGTTTCCTTGAAATATTTCATGGATAATATGTATAATTATTAAAAATTGTGGACACATGCTTGTATGCATATACCAAAATTAATGAAGGGTGAAAATATTTATGTACTCAAGTCAAATTTTACGTCAATGGGGCTTTTCTTTTTCTGAATTGCATAATCTTCATTTCCCAACAGTTATTAGTAATTTTTGTAAAAATCATAAAGAAAGTATATTTCAGTTTCATATTTGAGTGATGATAGAAAAGAATATAAAAGAATGGACATGTAAAGAAAACATTTACTGTATTTTTCTAGAGGAATGTTTTGGAAATTTCTATAAAAGAAATATTTTCCCATTATATAATATTACATATGATAGCAATTCAGATATACTTATCACTCTCAGACAAAAATGAGAGCAATCAGGAAAAATATCCCTTTAAAATGATATGGTTTCAGTTTGTGTCAAATTACTTTTAAAGGCATACTTTTCCAAGGAAAAAATTTCGACATTGTTGAATATAAAATAGTCTACAAATGTGTATCTTTTCATATGATAGTTTTGTAAAGTACTATTAGTACATATTGCTCAAGTGAGTGTTTGAAAAGAAATAAAACAATAATATGAACATTAATTTAAAGTTACATTATAGGTTGTTTTAGTATTTTGTGTAGCATTTAATGGTTCGTGGTAAATATGTTGCCTTTTAAATATCTAACTTTTATTTTTCTTTAAAGGGACCACTTTTCAACCAAATAGAATTTATCTTTGTCTTGATTATCCAATATGAAATAGGACTTACACAGCCATGATGTATGCTTAAGGTTATTTAAGAACTGTTAAAGAGACAATTTCAATGCATAAATCTGGAATACCATCTATCAACTTAATGAAAAGAAATATTATTATCGCCCATTTTCTTCTTTTATTATTGATTTGTGGTGCCCCATGACCAGTTTTAAAATGATCAGTGTAGTCCTTATCTGCCACCGAAACAAATTCATTCTTTGGGTGGCTGAACAACATGAGGGGAAATAAATTTCTCAGAACTGTATTCCCTGAAGGTTGCTATCCATTATGGTTACAAGTTTGCAATGGAAATGGTTTTATTGCTTCATGGAGAATATGATAAAATTTAAAACTCCTAAAACATGATTAGGAAACAAATATGATACATATAGCATATTATTGATACTATATTTCCACATATGTTGCATTTATTTGTTTAGACAATGTTTTGAGCATATCCAAGCAAGTATGGAGCAGTTCAAATCTTAATAATAATGCAAGAGTAATAAAAATGGAAACTTAACTGATGGGAATTGGAAATGAATATATGCTTTTTTTTCAATGCTCTATATTTAGAGCACTTATGTTTTCTTTTTGGATGTCACATATGAGTTCGTAAATCAGATTTCATCATATAAATTTATTTACTTAACTTTATTTCTTCCTTACTGCTTCTACTCAACTTTATTAAGGATTCATGAATATTTTGAAGAGGTCATCTGTCACTGTCATTGTCATCCCATTACTCATCAATTTGTTTGATTGGGCACCAGCAATGTCTCTCATTGTGAGACTTATTGTTACTGTTTTTGGCACATCAAATACACCATGGGTAGCTTGCCAGGCTCTGCCGTGAGGGCGCAATACTCTCAGTAGCTTGCCAAGCTCTCTGAGAGGGGTGGAAGACTCGAACACAGGTTGGCCGCGTGAAAGGCGAATGCCCTACCTCTGTGATATCGCTCCAGCCCGAAGAGGTCATATTAAAAGAAAAAGAAAAACTAAGCTCGAGGAATTAATTCTGTCACATGAATTTAGTCTTAGCTATTCATTATTTGTGCTTATTTTGTTTGACTTATAATACACAGTCTGGAATATATTGTTTTATTACAGCTGAGCATAGTATCTTTATGTATATTTATAGATAAATATATATTCAATAAAAATATAAATGCTTGTTTTGAACTGTATGTGATATGTCAATAAGTATATTTGAGATTCTATTTTTACCGTATTGTTTATTTATTTTTGCACCACACCTTGCAGTGCTCAGGGATTACTCCTGACTGTGTGGTCAGGGATTGCTTGTGGTAGGCTTGGAGGACCATATGAGGGATGACCCCTGGTAGGTCGCATATGAGGCCAGCACTCTACATACTGTACTATTTCTCTGGCACAAGATTCTGATTTTCTAAAAGCAAGCAACTTTAACTATTTTACTGCTACATCACACATACTACTATATTCTCTGGTACTGTAACTTTGCATAATTTTAATTTATTCTTCCATGTAGCTTTGAATTTTTTTCTAAATGGATTTACTTCCATTACTTGATGACTATCAGCAAGGTTAAATAAGTGTGTATATTACTTTTATAATAACACTGCTTTCTGACATAATTCTTGGATATATGCAGGTAGAAAAAATAGTTTTATTAGAATAAAAATTGTATGAAGTAATATAGCATATTATTAGAGAGTTTGTTATCATATAAATACATGCAATTCTCCACACATTCAATAGAAATTTGTATTTTGATATTTTGGTGTCAAAGTAACTAACAATTCCAATTTCATTTTAGAAGGATTTAGTGTATCAAGCTTAATTCTCCACTAAGGATGATCGCAGCTATTAAAAATGATTATTTCACCATTATCACTTTAGTATATGGTTTCAGTGACCCTTTTTAATGAAATCAACAGCTTTATATTAATATTAAATACTATGATATTTAATATTATGAGGTCTTCAATTGTGCCTTGACCTCTGAAACTTGCAGGGCATCATAAACCAAAACATACTCTAGATTTTGCCAATTAAATATTCTCTCCCTTCCCTAAGACTGCCCTTGCCCCAGGTAGGAAAATCTTTTCACTTGAAAGTTCTTCTGTTAGCTAGATCAGCAACACTTTTTTGGTCTTCAGCTTAACTTTGAAAATCTGTGAAATTATTCAAGCAACTCATTAACGTCCTAACACAGGAGCCTAGGGATTCTTCATCCCTCATCCTCTTGTTACTACACATCTGCTTCCATATCCTTGTTTGCTCTGTTCCAAAGGGCAATCTGTGTGTGACCTTGAGCGGAAAGCTGTATACTCTGTCCATATATATTGCTAATGAACTGTTCTCAAATTCATCTGATTAGCATTAGTTGCCAAATATCTGGTTATCTAGTACTATGGAGTGCAAGGGATTCATCCTATGTGTAAAGATTTTCAGAACACATAAATGTGATAGAGATGGATAATTGATTACCTTCTTTCATACCTTGGTAATACTTAGGTATATTCTATGTAAAACTTTTGATATTGCTTAATTATTATTCAGAGACATTCAGATTAAGTAATATAATCTTAGTTTAAAATATTATTTTTATTTTTAGAAGAATATAAATCAAAATTATCAAATTATGATAAGTGTTTTTTCTTAAAGACTAATCAATTTATGGGGTAGGAATAGCTGGAATGTAGAGCACCTTTGTATAGGTATAAAGTTAGAGTTTAATCACTGGCACTGTGCCACATGCTGAATGAAATCCTGGCAGTACTGGTGTTTTTTTGGATTCCTCTTGCCATAACAAATTGAGTATTCACCAGCATACTATCCCCTTAAATTTCTTTTACTCAGGAACAAACATCTCTTACAACATGGTGTAATCATGGTTTTCTTCCATATGCACTAGGTTTTTTCTTTTTATTTAGCATGACAGCAACAATATGTCAAAATTAAACTGTGCTTGAGTTAATCAGACTGTTTTGGGCCATTAATACTTACTGAATATCATTTAAAAGGCCTAGGGGAGCAGTTTGAATGTTTCATGTTTTTTCTTTCTTGTGCTTTGGGGTGGAGTTAGATTTGGTTTGGGCGCATACCTAGCTGTGCTCAGGACTTATTCCTGGCTCTGTTCTCAGGATTCACTATTATAAGTGGTTTGGGATCAGATGTGTTACCAAAGATTGAATTATGGTTGGACACATGAAAGGCAAGGGCTTTACCAATTGTACAATCTATGCAGGCGCCCAACCTTGCCTTTCTTATCTAATTTAATTACAAGTCCTTACAATTTAACGGGGCATTTTAATATTCATGAACTTTCTAGTAATTGGCCTTCCTGACAAGAATTTTCATGATTGACCAGCTAATCAAACAGAAAGTTTAAATATGCAAACATATCTCACCTGTACTCACATACACACATATTTATGCTGACAGAGTTGCAAAAATTTTTTTTAAAGTAAAATGGATTCTATTTGAAGGTTTTTGAAGGTGTAGAGAGAGTGAGAGAATTAGAGAGAGTAATGCTCTCGGGGGACAGTGCGGGCTTGTCCAAGGGTGGAGAGAGCCGCAAAAATTTTTTTGTTTAAGCAAAATACTTTGGATTTTTTCATAACTTTCAGGTTACTAATTCAACTCTTCTATTTACATTCTCAATGTTAACTCTAGCATGTTGTTTTTATAAATCTACATAACTTATCCATACCTAGTCTAAACCAATCAAAATTACTCTCAAATTGTTACCATATTTTGTAGATTAGCATATTTTTGTATATTGTGCTTTATCCTCACCACTCAAAAGAGACTTGTCATACTATATTAATGCCCCTTAACTTAAATAAACTTTTCTTCTAGTTAAAGAGTATGTTGATTTGTAACTGCTACTCACATAACATCAGCACTAACTCAGCAAAGTCATTTTAAATGGCATCACAAAATGTTGGACAAACATGAGATGTCATTGCCTAAATGTCCAATGCTCTGGCTCTATAAAAAACTATCTTCATTTTGCCAACTCCTGGATTTTCTCATATGTTAATTATATTTCTATGTTCTATGCAAGTCTAGTATATTTTTGTGCAATGGTTTTGGAAGATATGGTGGGTAGAAAGCAAAAGATTTTCTTTTTCAGAGATTTACTGGAAAACAATCTGAGATATATTTTCTCCCCAGATGTTCATAGCAGCTTTTTTAAAAATAAGAACCTCCAGGGCTGCTCCTGAAGATACTCTAGGTTCAAGTAGTGCTGGGAGATATATCTGGGTACCACATTAGAGGCATACTCCTTATTCCCTGTGCTAAAAATCCCTGTAGTTTCTTTATCAAGTTATCTCTTCGATCTCTCCTCTTTTATATTTCCTAATTAAAACTATTGAACTATTTAAAAAAGAATCTTAAGGATAATTCTGTCCCTCAAGAGAGATAAAATTCACAGGAAGAGATATAAATTAACAAACAATATCAAGTATTTTCTTAAAATGATGGATATTTTATACATTAACTGCTTGTGCTACTTTCTAGTACAAGCTGAATTATGATCAAAAAAGAAAAAAATATATAAAACACTCTAGTAAATTCCAGGATTTTCAAAAATGAGAAAATGTTATAATTTCCAAGTCTTTATTTTGAAAATAAGTGCCTAAATCTGTATTGGAAAGTGGTGATGGGGATATCCGACTTATCTTTAATATAAAACTAGGGGATCATGAAAGTTTTTATAGACTAGAGAATAAAGAACTATAACTGGGAACATAATGCCCAAACTATGTATCTTTAAGTTATCCAAATTACTATGGAGAAAAATGTGAGAATTCATTCTCCCGCAATGAATCTAACTAGGACCCACCCCTACACACACACATATATTTATATATCAAAGAACAAATATGCCCTAACAATATCTCAGCACGTATGCATATGCACATGAGTTTCTTTAAATCACTTAAATCTTATTAACTTTGATATCAAAGTTTGCAAAACAGAATGAAATGACCTCTGTGTGGGTGTGTTCAAGCCTTTCTCTTCTGTCTTAGTGCTCTGCTCTTTCCTTGCCTTAGGCTTTAGACAAATTTGAGAGCAAAGTTCTGTGGCAGAATTATGTTGCCTCTACCTTTCAGAGCTGTTGTAAATGTGTAAATGAGAAACATTGACCAATTGCTTAACAAAATGCTTAACATAAAACATTTTCTTTCTAATCTTCTCCATAGTCATTTCTTAGTGCTTCTCCTAATATTACAGCATCTTAGTGCTTAATTACATTATCCTGAATTTTGTGCGCTTAGAAGAAAGAGTGAAAGGAATGAAGTCTCTTGAAAATCTGAAGAAAATAAATAAGAAGAAACCTTATCATAAATATTTGATATATGGCAATTAGAGTTACAGCATTCATTTTATACTGATAAAATTATATCTCCATTGCTGATTTGTAAATTTCATGTTAAAGGTGCAAACTAGGATTATTAAATTGTCTGTCATATAAATTAATGACTTATTTTAGCAGTAAGGGCTATTTTTCAGTAGTCAGTGATTAGACCTGGAATACATTTTATAGCAGAATATGAGATTAGTTTCACCTCTTGTGGAGTACGCATGTGCTTTCTGTACCCTTTTTTAAAAAAATTAAGTATTCATGTTTAGCAGGGAGTGAAATTCATCAGGGACAAAGCACTGCAGGTGAGCTCATTCTCCTGTTATCTTGATGTATGGAATTATTCCCTTAGGTCCAAATCTAATCAAATGTGACCACAATTCATCTAATACCTTCCTTCAGATATGTGCAGCCTTAATGGTATTACCAAATAATGAATTCTTCTACAGAGACACCTGTAGTAAAATTCTCTATAATCAAGTAATTCTACAGAGAGTTATAGCTTATTTTGCTGTTAGGAGTAGCTTTATTTGAGTCACCAACACTTTGGGATTTGACAGATTAGGAGTAGCTTTATTTGAGTTGCCAATAATTTGGGACTTGACATATACCTGGGTATAGAGAGAGAATGAATGTATTTTAAATATTTTGAAAATTAAAATAAATAATTTTCATTCAAATAGAAAATATCATATTACAACTTATTTGGATATGCCATTTAAGATATCTTTTCTTCATTTATAAACAGAGTCTCATCAATCAGAATTGTTCCCACATATGAATTATGATAAAGGAACTTTGAGAGACATTTTAGTTCCACATGGGTTTGGTTTATTAGTTTGTTTGCTAGCAAATATTAGTGGGAAGGAGGAACTGTGAGTCTACATTTTGTCTTTGTTTTTGCTTGATTTGTAGTACCACTGAGGGAACTGTGGACCTCATGCGTAAAAATAAAAATACACCTATCACTGAGCTCTAAATTCCCTAGTTCTAAATTCCATATGTTTTGAATATCCAATTGAACACCTAGAAAATTACATTCACAGGGACATCAAGTAAATGGTTGCCAAAATTCTTTCACTCTAACCTTATCAAAAGCAATTCTTCCAAAGAAAATTTTATGACTTCTAATAACTCTAGTATTGAATTGTAACAGTCCATACATGTCTCAATAAGATTATTTTTTTTAAGTCACTGGAGTCTTTGTAAATATTTAGTCTGGTCAAGAGACAAATATCCACTCCCCGTGCCCCACTGTCCCCCTACCTCACCTAGCCATAACCTGATGTAGTCTTCTGCCCCTGTTTTATTGTGGTGACGGTGGAGAGGGAGGGTTAGACGACACCCAGAGGTGCTCAGGGGTTACTCCTGGCTCTGTATTCAAGAATCACTCCTGGTGGTTCTCAGGGGATTGTATGTGATGTCAGGGATCAAACCTGGGTTGGTCCCATGCAAAGGAAGCACTGTACCTGTTGCACTATCTCTCAACTCCCTCTGCTGGTTTTTGTCTTGTAATAGGGCAACCAGAATGCCATAATAGGATAAGATGCTACTGCTATTGTTGTTGGTACCAGTACTACAATGGATTAGATTGGTAGGGTTGATATGATGGTAAGTTTGGTGCACTGAAATACCTAGGAACGGTCTGGACAAGTCCCTAAATTTTAGATTGGGACATTCTGTATGTGGCACATGGGGTAGTATCTTATAAGTTGTAGAATAATACAGAGAGGTAAACAGTAACTTCAAAATTAAATATGGATATCAGCATTATTTTTTGTTATGTACATATAATGATTATGTTGGCATGTTAACCAGGACAGAGGCTAAATCAGTAATATAGGAGTTAAGATGTTTTCCTTGCTTAGAGTCAAACCTCTTTCTATTTGGAGCAACTTCTGAGCACAGAGCAAGGAATAAGTGTCTTCTGAGCACAGCCAGGTGTAGTCCAGCAGTAAGCGAGCACATGTGCATGCACACACACACACACACACACACACATGTCCAAGCAATGCAAACATAGACATTGACACAGAAGATCAATTAAAATTTGACAATTGTTTTCAGCACTGCACCACTGTTGAATTGTTTTCAACAGTGCATATATGGTTTGGGGGTCAAAGTCAGTGATGTTGTGATGTTTTGGGTTTATAACTACCTCTCTGCTCAGAGAAACTCTGGCAGTGCTCATGGGACATTTGTGGTGCTGGGGATAAACCTTGGTCATGCCTGTGCAAGGCAAGCAAATTACCTGCTACACTATATTTTTGATTCAAGAAATTTGTGACTTTTATGGTTTTGGGGAAGGACCAAACTATTATAGGATCCTTGTGAAAGTGGAGATTATGGGAGACTAACACCCAAGAGTAGTATAGATAAGAACCAGGTCTACCCCACAGCTTGGAAACTGGCCTCACATGCTGCGGGGAAAGGCAGCTGAGATAGATAAGAGAACACCTATTAAATTATGTTGGGAGGACCCACTCGGGTTGAAAGCTGCATGCCGAAAATAGACTATAGACCAAACATGATGGCCACTCAATACCTCTATTGCAAACTACAACATCCAACGGAGAGAGAACAAAAGGGAATGCCCTGATGCAGAGGAAGGGTGGGGTGGTTGGAGGTTGGGGTGGGGGTGGTGGGAGGGATACTGGGAACATTGGTGGATGAGAATGGGCACTGGTGGAGGGATGTAAACAAAATGCAAACATGACAGTTCATAAGTTTGTAACTGTACCTCACAGTGATTCACTAATAAAAATTTTAAAAAATTAAGTAAACAAAGAAAAACCTAAAAAAAAGTAAGGATTATAAGGATCATGTTGTAGCTTCTTAGGTTTTCTTTATCCTAATATATATTATTTCTTAGTACATTTATTTAATATTTATTTTTATTTTAAAAATAATAAATAATGGCTGATAAAGTTTTCTATTAGTTACAATTGGCTTTCACACTCTCGGCATTTTTTGCACAATCTTTGATGTGCTAAACCAGTGGATCATATTCCTCGTCGATGTTCTCAATGACAGGATATTCCCATGTTGCCACAACAGTGCCAAAGAGCTCCAAGTCTGGTAGTTCTCTTCCTAAACTTAAACTTTGCAGTCCTTTGTCCCTGCTCTGTGAAGTAGAATTTTGCATGAAGGAGACAGTGGTCAGATCCGGTTTGGAATTTTGGGACAACAGCGACATTGGTCAGGCAAAATCTTCAATTGAATATGATTTGGTCAATTTCATTGTGGAGCTATCCACCGGGAGACTCCTATGTCCAACATTTACATTCAGCCTTCTAGATCTGTGTGTTACCATTGATGGTCTTGGTCAACATGATGAGCACAGTCTCTCACCCTGTATGTTCCATTCTAGACCATGGGACCAAATGTGGAGTTCTTTGAGCGACTTTCTTGGTCCTATCTTGGCATTAAAATCGCCAACAATGATGCTGTAGAAGATATCATCTTCTTTATAGAACTCCTCCAGCTCCATGTAGAACTTCTCAAATTCTTCTTCATCGTAGTTGGATGTTGGTGCATAGACGATGAAGATAGAAACTGTCAGCAGCAAGCCACCTCTATTCAAGCATAATCATCCTATTCGGGTTGTTAGGCATTCAAATGAGTCAATGCTCATAGTCAAGTTCGTGTTGACAAAGACACCGATGCCACAGATGCCTCTGTTTTCACATGTTCTGAGGAACAGTTCTTCTCCAGTGCCGAAAATGGCATGATGTGATTGATGCCTTCCCGTTTCGGTCAGACCAATGATGCCGTACTTGATCTGTGCTTGCACCATCAGGTCCTCGATGGATGCCTCCGATACCAGCATATGTGCATTGAAAGTACAGACAGTCATTTTAGTCTTTCTTCATTTTGGCAGTCTAGTTTGTCCCTGAGATTTTATCAGCCTCTCCTTGCTCATCCTTCTTAATGCTGCCATGTTGGGTGCTCTTTCGGTGTCAGGCAAATGAAGCCCATTGTTATTACTGTTTTTGGCATATCGAATACGCCATGAGTATCTTGCCCAGCTCTGCCGTTTGGGCGGGGTACTCTCTGTAGCTTGCCGGGCTCTCTGAGAGGGTTGGAGGCTTTTAGGGAGGCCTCCAATTGCCCTTACAGGTGTTCCTATGGTTCATTTCATATTTGAAACCCATCAAATATGGTATGAAAATTATGAAAAATGGATATTAAGTGTCCTATGCTGTGTCTGATGTTATAAAAAACAAGTTCTTTGATAAATTCTTTTATTTCACTCAATTTACACTGAATGATTTTGATAGTGCTCTATCAATGTGACTATACCTGGATTGAACTGATGGGATGACCATATATGTTGTATTATAAAGAGAAAATGAACAGACAATGTACATACCCATCTTGAGATTTTGTGCCCTATTTCATTGACCCTACTTTCAAATTTCAAATCTGTGAGTCAGACATTTATTCTCTAATAATAAATTAGAGCATCTTTAAATGGGAAATTTGTCTTTTTATAAAAGAAGTAGGAAAGTACTAACATTCAGTTTTTTCTGAGTCACCAGAGTTTTCCCCATGAAGATCATGTTTGTTACACTCCGCGTTTTTATTGCTCTGAATTGTTCATTGCTCTGAGCCAGCTCTTTTCCTTCTTTTCCCTTCTTAGCCAGGGACAGGCAACTAGATGTTTAGATACTTGGGACAACTTTAGGAAGATTTAAATAATGAAACTAATAGACACAAAATCAGTTTGGGAAAAGTAAGCATTATGTTGTCACAAAAATTCAAAATCAGTATACTAAAAGATTCAAATGTTACTGTATTCCTAAAACAAAAAGAGAATAATATTAAAAGAAGTATTCAGAAAACATCAGTAAAATAATTATAGGCTGGGAATAGAGAAATAGAATAGCGATTGGGCTCTTGTTTTTATTGTGGCTCGTCTGGGTTCAATTCTCAGCATCTCATATGGCCCCCAAACCTTTGAGTGCAGAACCAGGAGTAAGTCTTGGACACAGCTGTGTGGTGACCCTCCAAAATAAAATCATAGGGAAATACTTATTAAATTGTTGGAAAGTTTAGTACATCTTCCAGAGATTTAAGTGAAAGGAATACCCTATCTTCAGAAAAAAATTAAAGAAAAAATAATTGAACTAGAAAAATAATAAAGACCTGAGAAGTTTTAATGATAACACTGGAAGGGAGGAACATGGCATAGCACCTTCAGGTACGGAAGGAAAATGGTTTTCTTTATTTAAAAGACATTGAAAAAATGTTCTACAAAAATGAGGAAGTTTACCAGTGAAGATGAAAAACAGAAAAACAGGATATAAAACACAACATAAAAACAATGAAATGTTAGGATGATAGTGATAGGAAGATTCCAGATTGATTTGTGGGACTGTAGACTACACAAGAAATTATAAGGCAGTGTTTGAAAAACCAGGGTGATCAAGTACAGTGTGCAGCTTTATTTTCTAGAAATCCATCTTACAGAGTAAATTGATAGGCATAGCGCATGTCAATAATATTAACTCTGATGTGTTTTAAAATATTGATAAAATTTTACTGAGATAGGGTGAGTAGACATTTAGGAAGTATGCTAGTATCACATATGGTTATATTGAAGCTTGATATCTCATTCAGCTTATATTTTGATGAGATATTTCCCTTTTTGTACTAAAAAAAGAAAAATATAAGTTATCCAAATACAAATATTTCAAAATAAGGAGAACTCAGTTTTTACTGCATAGATTTATCTACAAATGCATACCCACCTGGGTCTTTGCAGACATGGTTAAAATTAGGTCATAAGAATTAGGATGATCCCTAAGTCCTATGACAGGTGTCCTTATAAGAAGAGAAATCACAAATAAACAAAAGGAGGAAGGCTTTGTGAAGATAAAAGCAGATTGAAACATTACAGGTACTAAGCAAGGCATGTCAAGGATTGTTGTCAATTACCAGAAACTCAAAAGAGGCAAGGCGTGCAGCCTTCAGAAGGAACAGGATCTTACCAATACCTTGACTTTATAAATCCAGCCTCTAGAGGTATGGGAAGATACATTTCTGATGTTTTAAGACACCAGTTTTTAGTAATTTGCATGCAATAAATAGGTGTGCTTTTCAAAGTTTCTGAACATCAGGTTTATAAAATATAACCATTTCCATAAATGTTGAGTACTAGACTTTGATCTGTAAGTATCAAAGTATAAAGAGAAAATTATATCAACATATCTCATGTCAGACCATAAACTTAATCCCCAAACTATAGTTTTCATTAACTGAGGAAACTGTTATTGGGCTTCTATTTTCTCTCTTAGCAATTCTGTTTATTTAATTTTTTAATTAAATCATCATGATTTACAGTTACAAATTTATTTATGACTGAGTTTCAGGCATACAGTATTCCAATACTAATCCCTTCACCAGTGTTCACCTCCTTCCAACCACATCTCTAGTTTCCTTGTTGCCTTCTGGCCTGCCTCTGTGAGGGGACCTCTATTTGTTTTCCCCCCTTTTAGTCAGTGCAGTTTAACATTATTGTGGAGCGTTTGCATAGTGGGTAGGGCATTTGTCTTGCACGCGGCTGACCCAGGTTCTATTCCTCCGTCCCTCTTGGAGAGCCCTGCAAGCTATCGAGAATATCCCACCTGCATGACAGAGCCTTTGACTGGCAAGCTACCCATGGCATATTTGATATGCCAAAAATAGTAACAAGTCTCACAATGGAGATGTTACTGGTGCCCGCTCGAGCAAAAATCAATGAACAATGGGACAATAGTGCTACAGTGCTACAGTTTCCAACAGGTTAATAATGTATGCCACTTTACCTCCTTTCAGCACCTAGTCCTGGTCAAGAGTTACCATTTTCCTCTATCATTTGTTGTAATTGTCCCTTCTCTGACTTATTCCACCATTCCCACCACCCCCAATCACAAGCTTCCTACAAAGGAGCAGTTCTCTTGATCTTTGTTCCATTGCCTTTGGATTTAGAATTCTAGCAGTTAGTATGCTGCTACTATCGTTCTTCATATTCCACATGTGACTGAGGTCATTTTGTATCTGTACCACTTCCTTGGACTTATTTAGCTAAGCATGATACTTTCCAAATCCATCCATCTACCAGCTAATTGTATGACTTCATCTTTTCTTATGTCCTAGTAGTATTGCATTGGAATATGTACCATGGCTACTTTATCCGTCACCTGGTTTTGGACACCTGGGTTGTCTCATATTTCGGCTATTGTGAGTTGTGCTGCAGTGAACATAGGGGTGCATCATTTGACTTTGCGTTCAACTTGGAAACACTGAGAAGGAAATCAATCTCAATGATTATTGATTGGGGGAGATTAGTTGTGACTCATTGATGTTGTCATTTTTCTCAAGGCTCTTCCAAATTGTCTACTACATCCATACTAACCATTCCACTTTCTTTCTGACACTTCATAAGACGGGAATGGAAAGCTTCCTTTACCTTTAAACACATCCTGAAAGTTCAACTTTCTTGCTTCCAATATTCTGAGCATCTCACTTTAAATATTGTATATTTTGTGCTCACAAAATATATGTGTACTTTAAAAATGGGGCATCCTGAATGGGTAGTATTATTCAAAGAAAATAAAATATTATATTAATTTATAATAAGTGCATATATGTGAGTGAAATATATAATATTAAAGGACTTTTGATTTTCAAGAATATTTATGGGGAAGTAAAATTTTTAAGCAAATCAAATGTGATACAAAGGATAGTTCCCAGGTTTAAGACAATCTGTTAAATAGTACCCTGATGGGGAATTGAAGAATTCAATCTGATTCTCTTTTAGTACATTTTATGACCTTAACTCTAAGTACTCTTTTATGTTGCTTTCAGGAGTAAAAATACAATCATTTTTCCTGTCTTGAGGAACATTAAGAGCCTTGAAAAAGATGATGTTCTATAATTTTTTTAAAAAGCCATATGGGGTTACTGGCAAGCAAAAAAACCTAGTTTTTAACAATTTTAAATTTTCACTAAAGTGTATCACTGGTGTCTGAACATAGCAGAAATGAATCTTGATTGTGTGCAATAGGTCTTAACTGTGATTCATTTAGTATTGAAACCTGTTTGGTAATCTAGATATGGAACTATAAAAGACAAAATTGACTATTTTGTGTGATGTGAAACTACATAGATTTGCCTTTCCTAACTTTTTCCCTGAGGTTGGGGCAGGCATATTTACCATACAGATTGAATTGTTTCCTCTCTGAGACAAATTTGCCAGGAAGCAATTTTGTGATAGTTCTTTGCCAGGAAGTCAATTGACCTCATCAGCCATAGTTTTCTCTTCTTTCCCTGAGAAATATAAGTAAGCGCACCTGTTATGTAGGAAAGAGATAAAGGTATTATCAGTGAAGTCAGTGGATTAATTGGCATATGGTAGACTGGTGTAACCTGATCATTCTCTTTAGGGGCAGATGGTCTCAACAGATGTTATCTTACATGAAATGTGCAGAATAGAATGAGGCTTTGTAAATGAGTAGAGGAGTATAGAGGCACAATAGAAAAATTGCACTACACAGAATAAATTGGTAAAAAATGGTCACAAGCCTAAGAGCGCAATCAAAAGGAAAAAGTCAAAGAAACAGAAGAAAGAGAAATTCAAGTTATCAGTAGTTATTTGTTCAAGGTATCTTAAAATCTTAAAGTTTAAATTTAAAGTTTCCTTTTAGCGTTGGAAAACATTCGGTTATCCTTGCCCCTCTTGCAGAGAGCTAAGGTTTATTGAGTTACTCCCACAATAGTGTCCCTGAGGCACACCCAATTCCATCAATCATTAATAATCCTATATTACATTTCTCATTCCTTTATCTCACTTGCATGATTTAGCAATGTCTTTTTTTTTGTATAGACAGAGGAAGACAATTGATGCTACACTTTTTGTAGCATGGGAGTTAATTGACTCCAAATAATATTTCTCCTGGGCATTCATCATATTAAGCCTGGGCATTCATATTTCTCCTGGGCATTCATCATATTAAGCCTCAGTTGTCTTTACTTCCTACCACCCCCATAAGGAGTGTCCCGATGAAGGGACTGTATGGACAAGGGCAAGCTGTGAGCTATTCTGGCAATGAAAGGGGAAAAACTAAGCACCATAAGTATAATAAATTAAGAGCATGGTCATGGGACAAACTCTGTTATGATCCAAAAAGAAATAACTGAATAAGGACCCTGCTGGGGTTAAGAAAAAGTAAACTGGCCTGAACACTATAGTATGGAATATTTAGCGAGATGTCCCCAAGAAGAGCCAACCTTTAAACTTAATATATCTCTTACTGTGTTCATATAAAGTAACTAGAACTATTATTAGAAGTAAAATCATTATGATTGTTTTAATGGATTACTAGCTGAGGAAAGGAGAATGCAATACACCCTAGAAACAATCATGCCCTTGAGTGGATGTCCTAGTAATCTGGAGTGCTGAACCCTCAGATGAGATTTTGTCCTTGAGTTAATCTCCTAGGACTGCCCCTGAAGGAGTGGCTTTACCTCTGCTTATTGTTATGACAATGTCCAACCCCACCTATGTATACCCCCATCCTTCATGATTTCTATATAACTATGCTGTAAGGTGTAAAAGGGGTAGAGAATTTTGAGGTCTACAAGGAGATTAGGATGATGGAACTATGATGACTGGGACTACAACCAAAACTACTACTACGATTGTGATCTAAGGGAAGAGATCAGACTAGGCTGGAAAGGAGAAGAAAACTGACTACTGACCAGCCTGGGGCCCTGTTTCTCTGTTCCCTCAGTCCTTCATCTGTAAATTGAAGTGGGTTGGCCAGGGGAATGGTTCTTGGCCACTGAATGCTCGAGTCCCACGTGCACTGCCACACCTTTCTCTTGAAACTCATGCTATAGGCGTAATAGAACTGTTTTTGACATAATTATTTTTGACTAAGATAAGAACTATGTTTATTAAGAGGACATTTGTGTAATGTGGCAGTAGAAGTAGATTGTACTGTCTACAAGATTTTTTAGGCCATGATAAAGTACAGAATATTCAAGTTTGTGTGTGTGTTTGCTTGTGTATGTGTGTGTGTGCACGCGCGCAAGTGTTTGTAGGGAAGAATAAAGCCAGGATGATAGACAAATGTGACTATTGGCTTTTCATAACTCATTATGTACAAGAGAGACAAGCATATGACATATTTAGATATTGCTAATGTGATTTAGTAAATTATAGGATAAATGCAGCCAGAGATATTTTGATAATATAGAGGATGGAAACTCAATATTTTTTTTGATACATACATAAGCCGTATTTGACAGAAAAAACTCTTAGGCACAAGCCTAAGAACAAGCCAAGCTGGATGAGTATAAGTTCAGGTTTTCTGCATAACTCTTTTCTGCAAAAATTACATTATATATTTTGCAGAAGCATTGTTTGATAGATTAATTTGAACAGTTTTCTATACTTTTCCCTTGATAATTGTCTTTTATAGGATAATACTGGTTTGCCACTTCTCCCTGGCCACTGGGAGCTTGTGTTTGTTGATTGTCCCCGAACCTGTCAATTACCTTTGTCTCCTCATCTGACTCTGACTTGTAAATATTGTCTTTCTCTTCTCCTTACTGTCCTTTGCATGGTCAGTTATTTCAGAGAAATTTCAGGAAACAGGAAGGCAGTTAAAATGACAAGCCTGTGGCTTGGAAGTTGATTGACTCCAGATAATATTACCTCCTATACATCTGCGTTCTTGACTTAAGCCTCAGTTGTCCTTACTTCCTAGGTCCCCAAAAGCAGGGTCCCAACGAGGGACTTGCTAGACCCAGGGCAAGCTGTGAGCTATGTACTACCCTGGCATCGAAATGGGCCTGGCAAAGTACCATAATGCTTAACTATAAGTTAAGAGCTTCATCATGGACAAATTCTGTCATGATTTAAAAGTAATGACTAGATTTGGACCCTGCTGGGGTTAGGAATGATTGATTTGGCTTGAGCGTTGTAGTCTGAATCTGTGGTGAGATGTCCCCAGGAGAGTCACCCTACAAGCCTAAAAGTGTTTATTACTGTGTCCATAAAGAATGGTGAATATTAGGAAGGAGAATTAAAGATGTTAATCAATTTGCAGGTCTAAGGAAAGGAGAAACACACCTTAAGGGCTGTTTTGCCCTCGTGGGCTGCGGGTGGTAGGAAAGACTGGAGAAATATTTTGATTTGCTTCCCGTGGGGAAGCGTGGTTGGGGGGGCATGGGGAGAGAAGGAAAAAAGTGTCTTCGAGGAGAAAGGGGGAATTGAAGGAGATGGAGAGAAGAAGAGACACAGAGAGCAGAAGGTTGCAAGTTAGAGAGAAGGCTGAGAGTTGAGAGTAAGAGTGGCTGGGGAGATTGGAGAGGAGTCACAGAGGGAGTTGTAGAGGGAGTTAGAGAGAGGGTTGGATAGAGCTGGGGGAGACAAGAGATTAGATAAAGGCAACTAATCATCAATCAGCTTGGCTATCGTTATTCCTTCGTCCTTCCAAGGCAACAGCTATCCGGGGTGGAGAAGCAACTCCAGAGCACCGAACATGGATGGAGAGAGAGAGCTACCCGGAGAGCCCGAAAACATCATTAATATACCACTTTTACTATTTGACTTCTGCTACTATTACTACTAAGTGCTGGTAGTCATAGTAATATTAGTATTGCATTATTAGACCTTTGAAATTTGGAAGCAAGTCAGAATTAAATGGTCTTTTGCATAAATATTTCTTATCACAGCTCCTACAATCCATGTTTTGCATTCCACATTAAATACTTTAATAATCTAAATGGACTGAAGAGATAGCACAACAGGTAGGGTGTTTGCCTTGCACGCGGCTGAACCGGGTTCAATTCCTCAGCCCCTCTCGGAGAGCCCAGCAAGCTACCGACAGTATCCCGCCAGCACAGTAGAGCATGGCAAGCTATCCGTGGCATATCTGATATGCCAAAAACAGTAACAACTCTTACAATGGAGACGTTACTGGTGTCCACCAGAGTAAATTCATGAGCAACAGGATGACATTGATACAGTGAATAATCTAAATGCCATTATTGTCATTAAAAGTTATTTTCAATATCCTTTAAGGAGTGGAACTATTAAAATCTTTCTTGATTTAGTATTTAAAATCTAAAATTTCTTTATCACAATTTATTATAAAGATACACAAAAAACACTTGGAATATTAAAATAAAAGCACAGCATCATTTTTAAATTTTACTCAAAATTATTAGTAACAATGAACACAAGTAACTCACACAATACAGGATTCCTATATAAAAAAATAAGAGAAACATTCAAAATCGAAGAAAATGGTCTTTTAAATAAAGGAATATAAAGAAAAGGTGCTGAGAAACAGAATGCATGTGTTTCCAAGATGAATGTGCACATTTGTAAGAAAAGTAGTCAGGTTGGTCATTTAACATCATTAATTTTTAGCTGACCAAATTGCACTGTAAATTCAAATTAAGCATGCCATTTTACTTTATCATGATTATTTATCAATTAGTTTATCATGATCATGCACATATTTCAGTACACTTATTAGTAAATATAGCCAGATCCATGTCAAGTGACCAAGTATTTTTTAATACTTAGAGGCAATTAAAGTAAGATTATGAAAAATTTCTTGCAGCAAGTATAATCTATGCTCTAGTGGTAATTCTAAAAGATGGCTCCCTCAATATATTTATCTGTGTGATCTAGAGATTGAGAATTTAACAGTCTAAAGTAGGAGTGGACCAAGTGGTGTGGTGGGAACTATTATGATTAAGCATGTTTCCAAGCACATTTTTAATATTTTCTCTTTTTGAAACCATTGAAATAGATATTATTGTCCCCATTTTGTTCATGCATAATTGAAAGAACAAAACTGTTAGCAATTTTTTCTGAGATGATATCATAATTTCTAGAGCTTATATTTAAACACAAAAGGGATGATATTTAAACACAAAAGGGATAATGTGGAATCATATCTAAAAGTAATACTTTTAGATATGATAATATGGTGCTTTCAAAAAGAAACTGTAGGGAAATTTAATTTGTGAAAACAAAATGCATAGATAAATTTACATTATATTATTTTCTCAAATCTAGCAATATATTAAAACATCTGATTGCATTAGATAAATTAAAGTATTTTAAGAACTATTTCTTCCTCAAAAATTATTAATGTAATATCAAATCATATTAAATGAGAAAAAGGGTATGTTTATTTCATATATGGGCAATATTTTTATATTATTTAATATTCATTCAGAATTAAGTACAATATAGTTAGAAAACTTTGGAGTTAATAAAAATGTTTTTTAATATTTCAGCAAATATCATACTTGCTGATGAAAGGGTATTTTCTTAAAAATACTTGAATGGCTACTATGACACTGCTTATTCAACATTGTGCTTAAGGCCCTAGCACAAAAATTATAAAAGTAAGATTTCAAAAGTAAGAAACAAAATCGTCAATATCCTCACTCATTATGTTGTATGCCTAGAGAATCTGAGAGTAATACTGGAATTTATAACTTTGGTTTAGCAAGATAATCATAGCAGCAACAAATATAAACAAAAATAGTAACTAAGCTAAATATATATACATAAATATAATGTGCTAAATGTTTAGGCAAAAATTAAAACATTTTATTAAAAAGCATTAGGACAAGTTAGAAAGTTGCCCAGGAGGAGGGGGAGGAAGTGATTTCTTTGCATATGTAAGACCCTGGTTCAATCCTGGTTCAGTCCAGGACTGTGTAAGGGCTCCCAAGTGTTATCAGGAGTTATTTCTGAGCACAGAGTCAGGAGTAAACTTGAGCACATCTGGGCTTGATTAAATCCTTACTCCACCAAACAATGAATTAAAGAATCAAGGAGGCATTTTTGCATTGTATATACATATGTGTAAGCATATATGTATATATAGTTTCACTCCTAATTTGAAGCATAATACAAGACAGCAATATTTTATTTGGGTGACCACCCAGCAAGCTTAGGGTTTACTCTTGGCTCTGTGAGCTGGGATCGTTTCTGGCATTGCTTGGGGGACCATATGTGCTGTTTGAGATGGAACCAGTGTCAATCACATGCAAGACAAACACTTCTTTTCTCTGCCAGAGACCAAACCACTTTTTTGTTCTTGGGTTGTGGGTTGGACACACCAGGCTATACTCAGAGTTTACTCTAGATTCTCTGTTCAGGGATCACTCCTTGCAGTGCTCACAAGTACACATGCCATGTTAAAAATCCAACCTGGATTCTGCTACATGCAAGACAAGTGTCTTGCCCCTGTACCATAGCACTAACTCCTAGAAACCTCAGTTTTATTTTACTGTTTTTTTTTTTTGGGGGGGGGGAGGCCACAACTAGCAGTGCTAAGGACTTACTGTGTGCTCAAGAAACACTACTAGTGGTATTCATTGCACCGTATGTGATGCCAGGGATCAAACCTGCGTTGACTAGGTACAAGACAATTATCTTGCTCATTAAACTATCTCCAGCACCAGGACCACAATTTTAAAGAGAAAATTCAAGGAAAACAAAGCTGGGTGTGATTGCTCTGAAACACTGTGCATATAAAAACTGAACTACAAATAAGTACATAAATCATAGTACCTTATGTAGATTTTTTTAATTTAAAAGAAATAAAAAATATATATTAAGTGAGCTTGTCAACTAGATTTCATGAAATATGTAATGCTATTTATTAAGGGAGATTAATGGAACAGAATGGAGAAATCATATTTATAAAAACTTGTTTTATGATATGACTCACTTAGATCAATGAATTAAATAACCCAATCTGTTACACATAGGGAACAAAATTTTCTATGTATAGCTAGTTGGTTATAATAGAAAACAAAGCTAAATATATGCTTTTATTCTACCATATCTAGATCCCAATTCTAGAGGTAATGTCTATTCAGGAATAACATAATGTTAAAAAATGGAAACATCTGTTTTCTAAAAGACAATGTTAAAAGAAGAAAAATGGTCATTTTTATGTCTAGAGTCCAGAAGAAACATATTGAAAAATATGCAAATGCATAAAAATAATTAGAAATAACAAATTAAAAGCCTTCAAGTAATACTTGAACATAAAATCAGCCAACATATATATAGAGAACAACAAGAAGCAGAATCAAAATATTGGATATTATTGTAGAAATAGATATATAGCTATAGATGTGAATGCATACAACCATAATATGTATGCAGTTGATTTCTTATAGTGGTTATTCAACTTTAGTATATGTATGGCCGAAGTGAGCACAATTTCTTATTGTGCTTATTCAAGAGGATAAGGAAAAGGAAGGGAATAGGACCTTCAGGAAGTACTAGACTAATAAATATATTCATAATATTTAATTGCTTAGTATCCACTGGCACATGGGTTTTTACGCTATTTATGTGATATATATTTTATTTAACTGAAATATTTATTATAAACTGCTTAAAATGCAAAAATACTTGGATGTTAGAGTTAATCACAGAGACTATTTTGATGACCTTTGTATCTCAATACCCTGGAAGGAAATATCACCCAGATAATTAGCTTATCTGAAAAACAGTTGTGAATTTAAAAAATAGTTATAAATTATAGTAATTTGGAGTTCTATAAAATTAATAAATTGATAATGAAATGTTTTGTCTGTTTCTTTGTTTCTTTTGGATCATTCCCCGTGGTGCTCAGAATTTACTTTTTTTTGGTTTTTGGGTCACACCCGGCAGTGCTCAGGGGTTACGTCTGGCTTTGCATTCAGGAATTACTCCTGGGGGTTCTCGGGGAACCATATGGGATGCTGCAAATCGAACCCAGGTCGGTTGCATGCAAGGCAAATGCCCTGCCCTCTGTACTATATCGCTCCAGCCCCTCAGGATTTACTTTTAGCTCTGTGCTCAGGGATTACTTGTGATGGGATAAGAGGACCATATGGGATGTTGTGGATGGAAGTCAGGTTGTCTGCATGCAATGCAAACACTGAACATGCTGTACTATCCTCATGCCCTCGATTGGAGCGATAGCACAGCGGTTGGGTGTTCGCCTTTCACGAGGCAGACCCAGGTTTGATTCCTCTGCCCCTCGCGGAGAGCCTGGCAAGCTACTGAGAGTATCGAGCTTGCATGGCAGAGCCTGGCAAGCTACCCCTGTGTATTGGATATGCCAAAAACAGTAACAATAAGTCTCTCAATGAGAGACGTTACTGGTGCCCACTCGAACAGATCGATGAGCAATGGGATGACAGTGACAGTGAAAGTGGTAGTTTAAAGATAAAATCTATATTTAAAATAATGCAAATATTTAGCAAAAAGGTTGGCTTTAAGACAGTGATACAAATCCAAACTATTCCACTAGTTCAAAGAATGATTTTAGGCATGTTGTGGTGCAAATTATCTGGGCAATATTCCCAAGTTTTGAACATTCTATATTCGAAAATGAAATTTTCTTACCATCATTTCTTTTGGGATGACTTTTAAGTGCTATGACCAAGGGAATAGGCAAACTTGACACTCTGTCAATTACTACCCTATATTGTATGAAGGCTAATTTCATTTTCTTCTCTAGGATCCTCTGACTGATATCTAAGAATTACTAGTTAGGAAGGACACACAGAGTGTCCCCAAGAGTATATAGGGAGATAAAAGTACCAGTATAAGCCCAGTTCACTATGTCTATAAAATTACGGACATATGGCTGCAACTGTGTTGACTTCTTCAATTCAGCTCAGCCACTGACTAAATATCACTGAGTGATAAACACATATATTTCTGTAGCAATAAAGGCACATATATTTCATATATTATGAAGTAGAATTGTCAAGTAGGCAAGTTGAAGTCTCCCCTAGAAAACTTATATAAATAATAAACCAATTTAGTTAAATAACAACTACAAAATCAACACAGCAAAATTAGAAAATTTTTTTCATGCAAACAAATTATAAAAGTAAAAAGAAATTAAAGGAGCCAGAGAGATAGCTTAATTGACTAAATGTATGCTTTTCTGAGGGAGACCACAGGTTCAATCCCAACCACTGCATTTTCTCTTAAGCATCTCTGAGAGTGACACTTAAACACAGATGTCAAAGTAGCCCCTAAGAATTGCCAGGTTTGACCAAAAAAAAAAAAAAAAAAACATAAAATAAGAAGAGCAAGCGACAACATAGAAAGAAATAAAAAGAAAGAAAGAAAGGCAGGCAGGCAGGCAGGAAGGAAGGAAGGAAGGAAGAAGAAAGGCAGGAAGGAAGGAAAGAGAAAAAGAAAAAGAAAGAGAGAGGAAGAAAAATGGAAGGGAAGGGAGAAAGGAAGAAAAGAAGAGAGGAAGAAAGGATCTTAACTAAAATAGTGCACCAAAATATCTAGAACCTAGGCATTAACTATTTAAAGAAAGGATCACTGTCATCCCATTGATCATCAATTTGCTCGAGCAGGTACCAGTAACCTCTCCATTCATCCTAGCCCTGAGATTTTAGCAGCCTCTACTCGTTCTTCCCAGCAGTGCTGCATTGGAGGCTCTTCCAGGGTAAGGGGAATGAGATCCATTATTGTTACTGTATTTGGCATATCGAATATGCCATGGAGAGCTTGCCAGGCTCTGCCATGTGGGCAGGATGCTCTCGGTATCTTGCCAGGTTCTCCGAGAGGGAGGAATAGGCTATAAGAGGTTGCGCGCTTCCGGGAGCACTGTTTTATGGTCTCTGGATCTTGGCCATTGATAGGATTACACAGAGCTGGGGGCAGTTTGTGGGTGTGGCTGCCTAGCTATTGGAAAATGGGGGAGTCTTGGTGGAGGAGACCCAGTCCCTATCTGAGCAGGCTTGGAGATCTCAGTCCCGAGTACTGCATACTTGGGTTCCTCTGCCAGTTCCTTCATGGGTGAGGCTTGTCCGAGTGTGTAGAGAGGGGCCATGAGCATTCGGGTTCCAGAGGTCTTTGGCTTCTGGGGCTCTGCTCGGAGGGGAGGGAAACTCAACCCACCCAGCTCCGAGGGTCCCCAGTGAAGACAGCCAAGCTCAGGGGCAGGAGACTCTGCGTCACTCTCTTCCAGGAGTGTTGTTTTATAGTCTCTGGATCTTGGCCGTTGATGGGATTACATGGCACCAGGAGCAATTTGTGGGTGTGGATATAAAAGGATATAAAAGTCTTATTCATTTAAAACTATAAGCATTGTCACTGTCATTGACACTGTCATCCCATTGCTCATCAATGTGTTCGAGCGGGCACCAGTAACGTCTCTCATTGTGAGACTTATTGTCACTGTTTTTGGCATATAGAATACGCCACGGGTAGCTTGCCAGGCTCTGCCCTGTGCTATTGCTCCTCATATATAATATTATATATATATTACATACATATACAAAGAGAGACAGAGGGAGAGACAGAGAGAGACAGAGAACTGAGTGCATACAAGAGGACTTGGTACAATCCCTGACATGGTTTCCCCAAGGACAGAGCAAGAATAATCTGAGTGCACACCTGGGTACCTCCCCCCACCTCATCCAATATTAAGAGGATATAAGGAATGGAAAAATATTCTATGTTCATTGATTGAGAAAATTATAGTAATCAAAATAACATTACCCCCAAATTATGCAGATTGAAACATTGTATACCTGAAACTCTTTGAGCACTTTTGTAAATCAGTGCTATATAAAACATTTTTCAAAAATTCCAATGACATTCTTCAAGGACTTAGAATAAATGATGCTAAAATTTATATGGAACTAATGCATATAAATTTATATATAACTCCCTGAATAGCCCAAGTAAATCTGAGAAAAATTAAGATGGGATGTATTGCACCCCCCTGACTTAAAATTGTACTATAATTATATAGTAATCAAACAGTGTCATTCTGGAACTAAAACAGCTTCTAACCAACGGAATATATTTGAAAGCCTCCAAATAACCCCTCAGATGTATGGACACTTACCTTAATTACAAAAGGGCTGAGAAAATGAAATAGCTCCATGCAAAAAACAAACCCATGAAACTCATACCATGTCACAGTTTTATGCCATACCCACAATTGAACTAAATGTCTTTGCCTAGGTAGCTTTATATCAAGCCATATTCCATAAAATACGGTGAAGGAAATAGAAGTGTCCAAGACAGTGACTTAAGAAGTTTCTTCAGTGATGTAGCTCCAATGACAAAATTGAAGGAAAAATAAACAAATGGAAATGCATCAGGCTAAAAAGGTGTTGCATGGCAAAAGAAACTCAAGCTAAAACATGAAGTTACCCTACTGAATAGGAGAAAATACTTTCACTATGTATATCTTATAACGGGATGATATCCAAAATATGTAAATCACTCACAAAACTCAACAACCACAAAAAAAATCAAAAAGTGATCAGAAGAGTAAACAGTTCCTAGTAGAATACATACAGATGGTTATCAGGCATGTGGTGAAGTATTCATCATCATTTCTTATCAGGGAAATGAAAACCAAAATGAATAAAACATCACCTCACATACCTCACATGAGTTAGAATAGCCTTTATCAAAAGCCCAGAAATAACCTGTTTGGGGAACGTTGTGGGAAAAGAACTCTCATTCACTGATGGTAGGAATGTAAATTGGTTCAGTCTCTGGAAAACAGTATGGGAACTTCTTAAAAATTAAAAATAGAACTCCCATATGACCCAGACAGTTCACTCTTTGACATCTATCCTAAGAACATGCAAACATTAACTCAAAAGGTACTGGCAGCATATGGATATATTCTAAATGTCCAACAGTAGATGAATGGGCAAAGAAATTATATACATTTGCCCAATGGAATACTACACAGCTATCCTAAAAGACAAAATTTTGACTTTTGCCACAGGGTAGATAGAGCTAAAAAGGTCTTGTGAAGAGAAATAGAGAAATAAATCGGGGGGGGGGGCAGGGAACAACTGGGTAATCTTCATATATAAAGGAAATAGACAACATACGTTGATAATAAAATTTGGAATTTGAATATAGAACTGAGACCCAGGAATAAAGAGAGGCAAATTGAGGGGAAAGAAAAAAGTGGATTAAGTGTGATAAGGATATTGGGGAAGTTCTTTGGAATTTTAGTGTGGTAGAAGTGCAGTGACTTGTACACTAAGAGCATAACTACTAACATTAGTAATCATGCTATTTCAACTACAATAAAAAGTAAGGAAATTAAATATTTGTTAAATCATTGAATTTTGGAGACTTTTTTTGCACAGTACTAGCTACCTTGATATATATCACTTTATATATGACAGATTTATGGATAGATAGATATATATGTCATTAAGTTAATTAATTTGCCTGTTAATTTATATATCTGTTAAATGAGGTTGAACTACATTCTGTCTCTCTAAACCACTTTGATTCTAAAGGCTTGGAATTTATTCATCCACCTTTGAAGCATTTTTTTTTTTTTAGTGTGGTTTGCTAAGTCTTAGGTCAAAAAGCAGAGAAGACAGAATAGTTGACCAAGTCCTTCTTATGAATTAACTAGGGTAAAGATATTTGGAGAATGCCTCTTAGTTCAAAAATCAGTGAACTGTGAAGATGACTATGATTGTGAAAAGACTATTTCAGAAGGTCATGGCCTGTCTTCTAGGAGTGTGGTTTCAATCCCATGACACTTTTAAAATAATCACAGTCAAACAGAAATGAACCTGCTGGGATATGTGTTAATTGCTCTAGGGCAAGGAGTGCAGATAATAGGAGCAGAGGTTCCCTTGAAATCAGTAGAAATCATGAAGGGTCATTTTCAAAATTAGTTTTATTCAGAAGGTTAAATAATGGAATTTTAAAGAGAATATATTAGCATTGTTAAAAGATTATTAATTAAATAGTCTGAAAATGTTCATCATAACAGCAAATTATTCAACAGAAAGCTTCTGGATATGTGAATTTTGCTTATTTTGTTTTTCTCAGATATTGTACAAATTTTCTTTTATTCCCAAGTTCTCCATGAAACAGTACAAGTGCAGATAAGATAACATAAACAAGATGACCTGGTGATTATCTATGATTACTTGGTGTTTTGTTTCATTGTGATTAGTGTATATGACTTTTCATGAAAATTGATGCAATTTTAAGATAAAGAATTAATCTGACTTAAGTTATATATTTTTATTAATTATAGATCTTGTGTTTTCATTCATAAGGATCAAATGTATTTATTTATCGTGAAAATTTTGAAAAGTCAATGTATAGATGGCACCAAAATAGATACAGTGAGAATCAAATTTGGACTTCTGAATTTCTGATCCATGAAATCAAACTGGGTCACAATTGTAAATACCTCACTTCATTTTCTGATAACTGAAGTGGTGGATGTTATGTAGGATTTTGAATTTGAACTTGAATAAAACTTTTTCTCTACTAAATTTTGACTAAAATAAAATAGGATTGCACTTTCTAAGAAGTATATTTTTACTTATCAGTAACTCCTTATTTAAAGAAAATGAAAATAAAATATATATAAAATGCTAAAAATCTCAGAAATTTATGTATTAGAATATGTTCTTTTTGAACCACAAAGAAGCATTTATTTTCAATTTAATTGTCCTTAAGTTCATGTAAACAAGTATAACATCTGAATGTATGAATAAGTTGAATTTTGCTGATCAATACTTTTTTGAGTAATATTTGCCTTAAATAGGAATAGTAAATAGAAATAGTAATAGTGATAGTGATAAATAGAAATGGTAAAAGATAATGACGAGTAATAAGATTTCATCACCAAGAAATTTTATTTTTTTATTTTTTTTAATTTAATATTTTATTTTTAATTAGTGAGTCAACGTGAGGGTACAGTTACAGATTTATACATTTTTGTGCTCATGTTTCTCCCTTACAAAGTTTGATAACCCATCCCTTCACCAGTGCCCATTCTCTACCAAAAGTAAACCCAACATCCCTCTCCCCCCTCCCCAGTCCCGTCTCCCCCCACCCCACACTGCCACTATGGCAGGGTATTCCCTTTTGTTCTCTCTTTCTGATTAGGTGTTGTGGTTTGCAATAAAGGTGTTGAGTGGCCATTGTGTTCAGTCTCTAGTCTATATTGGGCCCGCATCATCTTTCCCCCACATGACCTCCAATCACATTTTACTTGGTGTTCCCTTCTCTGAGTTGCCCAAAATGAGAGACCAGCCTCCAAGCCATGGAGACAACCTCCTGGTACTTATTTCTACTATTCTTGGGTGTTAGTCTTATAGTCTGTTATTCTATAGTCCACAGATGAGTGCAATCTTCCTATGTCTGTCTCTCTCTTTCTGGCTCATTTCACTTAGCATAATACTTTCCATGCTGATCCACTTATATGCAAACTTCATGACCTCATTCTTTCTAACAGCTGCATAGTATTCCATTGTATAGATGTACCAGAGTTTCTTCAACCAGTCATCTGTTCTAGGGCACTCAGGTTTTTTTCCAGATTCTGGCTATTGTAAACAGTGCTGCGATGAACATATAAGTGCAGATGTCATTTCGACTATACTTTTTGGCTTTTCTGGGATATATTCCCAGCAGTGGTATTGCTGGGTCAAATGGGAGCTCAACCTCTAGTTTTTTGAGAATCGTCAATATTGTTTTCCAAAAGGGCTGAACTAGCCGACATTCCCACCAGCAGTGTAGAAGGGTCCCTTTCTCCCCACATCCTCTCCAACAGCGGTTGCTTTTGTTCTTTTGGATGTGTGCTAGTCTCTGTGGTGTGAGATGGTATCTCATGGTTGTTTTGATCTGCATCTCTCTGATGATTAGTGATGTAGAGCACTTTTTCATGTGCCTTTTGGCCATTTGTATCTCTTCCTTGGTAAAGTTTCTGTTCATTTCTTCACCCCATTTCTTGATGGGGTTGGATGTTTTCTTCTTGTAGAGTTCAACCAGTGCTTTATATACCCTTGATATCAACCCCTTATCTGATGGGTATTGTGTAAATATCCTTTCCCATTCTGTAGATAGTCTTTGTATTCTGGTCGCTGTATCTTTTGCGGTGCAGAAGCTTTTTAGTTTAATGTAGTCCCATTTGTTGATCTCTGTTTTTACTAGATTGCTTAGTTCCGTGTCATCTTTGAAGATACCTTTATCTTCAATATCCTGGAGGGTTTTGCCGACCTTGTCTTCAATGTACCTTATGGTTTGTGGTCTGATGTTGAGGTCTTTAATCCATTTTGATCTGACTTTTGTGCATGGTGTCAGATCGAGTTCTAAGCCCATTTTTTTGCATGTGGTTGTCCAGTTGTGCCAGCACCATTCGTTAAAGAGGCTTTCCTTGCTCCACTTCACATCTCTTGCTCCCTTATCAAAGATTAGATGATCATACATTTGGGGTTGTGTGTAGGGATATTCCACCCTGTTCCATTGGTCTACAGCTCTGCCTTTGTTACAGTACCATGCTGTTTTAATTGTTACCGCTTTGTAGTAGAGTTTAAGGTTGGGGAGGGTGATGCCTCCCATCATCTTTTTCCCAAGAATTGTTTTAGCTATCCGTGGGCGTTTATTGTTCCATATAAATTTCAGGATTGCTTGCTCCATTTCTTTGAAGAATGCCATGGGTATCCCTATAGGGATTGCGTTAAATCTATATAATGCTTTGGGGAGTATTTCCATTTTGCCAATGTTTATTCTCCCTATCCATGAGCAGGGGATATTTTTCCATTTCCTCATGTCCTCTTTTATTTCATGAAGTAGCGTTTTATAGTTTTCTTTGTAGAGGTCCTTTACTTCTTTAGTTAAGCTGATTCCAAGGTATTTGATTTTCTGGGGCACAATTGTGAACGGGATTGCTTTTTTCATGTCCCTTTCCTCTGTCTCATTGTTTGCATATAGGAAGGCCATGGATTTCTGGGTATTGATTTTATAGCCTGCGACTTTACTGTATAGGTCAATTGTTTCTAAGAGTTTCTTACTAGAGCTTTTAGGTTTCTCTAGGTATATTATCATATCGTCTGCGAATAGTGAGAGCTTGATTTCTTCCTTTCCAATCTGAATCCCCTTAATATCTTTTTCTTGCCTGATGGCTATTGCTAATACTTCCAGTACTATATTAAAGAGAAGTGGTGAGAGTGGACATCCTTGTCTTGTCCCCGATCTTAGAGGAAAAGCCTTTAGTTTTTCTCCATTGATGATAATGCTTGCCATAGGTTCATGGTAGATGGCTTTGACTATCTTGAGAAAAGTTCCTCCAAAACCCATTTCACCAAGAAATTTTTAATAAGCCACTATTTTTAAAGTTTATTTTAATGATTTATTTCAATGATATATTTTATAATGAATGGATAACATTCACAGAGTGTATAGTTCATAAGAATATATAGTTTTCCTACATGCTCTAAAACATTTTAACAGTACTGAGTGTGTTTTATGAATATAATTTCCCCACTTTCTATATCTGTTGCCACCCCACATACACTACCAAAGTGCCAAATCCCTCTACCACAGTCCTTTGTCCTCACCTCATGTTGGTTAATCTCAGTTCTGAGTCAAAGAATAAGAGTTTACTTTTCTTTTAATTTGGCTTGACTATTTCCTTATTTTGTTTTTTTTTAATACCACATATAACCATCTAGTAATTGCCTTTAATTTCCAGACATATTTTGCCTGATAATACACTCCATTTTCATACATAATGTCTCAAATGTTAAGATTTAATCCTTTTAAAAGTAGCTGAGTAGTATTCCATTTTGTATTATATACATCTTTATCTGCTCATTTGTTGTTACCAACTTTTGTAATTACTTGTAATTAATTTTGTATTACTTGTTATGAATAATCCACTAAAGATGATCCAAAAAAGGTTTTCCTAACGGAAAAAGTATGAAGATTGTAGTATCATCCTGGAAGCATTAAGCCCTTGTATAGGTTATAAGATGTCCCTCCAGAATTCCTAAGATTTTAAATAGAATGATACAGCTAGATATAAAAGTTTTAATTGGATAGTGACTTTGGGGTCTGGAGGTATCTTTGTGGCATGTTGCTTTTCTTCCTCTTCCAAGGTTTATTTGTGAGTCTCTGGATCATGGCCATGAATGAGCATCTTTGGAGCCAGAGGTAGTTTGTGGGCATGACTGTCAGGCTTTGGGAAGCACAGCAAGAAGTGGAGGTGGTGGTTGTTGCTCATTCCAGACTCAGTGAAAGCCTAGAGATTTGGGTCACAAGTCATGCATACATGAGCTTTACAGCAGATTTGTTTTTGGACGAGGCTAGTCTGAGCCTGTGAAGACTGGCTGTGAGCATGGCTATGATTGAGTTTTGGATGCTTTTGGCTGTCAGGGGTCTATGGGAGTGGGTGGTGTGATTCACCTGGCCCCTCCATGTTGCCACTACCAGCCTGGCTTGGGTCCAGTGGTATCTCTGCAGCATGTTGCTTGCTTCATCTTCCGAGGTTTATTTGTGAGTTTCTGGAATTAATGGAGCTATATGGCGGCAGAGGCAGTTCTTGGGTGTCAGGCTACTGGAAGCACAGGGAGATGTGGGGAGGTCACCCATTCCCGACACTGCCGACTCTGCATGAGGTCTATATCTTTTCATGTCACTGTTTTTATGTTATATGTGTTATTGATTTTGGTGCCTACCATCTATGAAATTGTGAGATAGTATGGTAAATCTATTCCTAATTTTAAAATAAGCCTTCATACTCTTTTTCATAGAGCCTAGATCAATTTACATTCACACTTAGAGTAAAGACTTTTTCTTGTTATTATTATACAAACCTACCTTCATTGTTGTTTCTGAAATGTATGGCTTTAAAATTATTGGTTTGTGGTATTTTAGATTTTCCAAAGAGAACCTAAATTCTTTAAACATCACATTAAATCCTCAGACATGAGCAATTAATAAATATTAACTTTTAATAAACTTTGTTGTGTCTAATAGCTTGGAGCATAAGATGTTCCTGAGAACAAATATAGAATCCTGGACCATCACACATACAAACATGCACACACAAATACTGAAATACACTTTACATAAAAAGAAATCCTTATAGACTGTTGTAAGATCAATACAGGTGCACCAAATCACTCAGGCACAAAAATTAATCATCAGGATTTGGTTTTATAACAAGAGTCAGCCTGATGTAGTAGATAAGTGTAAATTAGTAAAATAATATAACATTGAATTTAAAAAATTAGATAGGCATATAAATTATCAAAGATTATCTTGAAAGGAAAATATTGCTTCTATTAATCCTACAAACTCATTTTGAAATCTCTATTTTTTTTTACTTTCTAAAAGTAGACTATTTTACTGTGTTTTGCAGTACATTTTTTTAAAAACTGTAGATATATTAGACTTTATGATAGTCAATGGTGGTTTTCCTGATAGAAGTGTAGTCTATTAAGAAGCTCCTTGTATAAAATTGTAAAATCAGTAAAATTGTTTATGCGTCCATCATCATCATCATTTCATTTTATTGCAATATGTCGATTTTGAATAACCGGGGCATATTTCCCCTAAATAACCTTGTCCTCCTGTGTGATAAGGTCAAACTTTCTCAGTTCACTTCAATGACAATAACTCTGTTGATAACATCCAAAGGTGCATACCGCATAGATGAGGAATTATTCTTTACCCCAAGTTTGGCAGGCAAAAAGTATCTTCCAGTTCAGGATTTGTATCACGGATCTAATGCTTTTCCTAATAAATCATATTTAGGTGGTTTTCAATAAGCCATTTCCAATATAGTAGGCTTTAGTACTCATTTTCTTTCATGCTTTTATTCTTCCTCTTTTCTGTTCTAATAACTTTTAATATCTCTATTGCTCCCTGTGCATAAATGTCAGGTATTGGAATGTGCCATTTTCCTGCTTTTCTCTTTGCTTTTGTTTAATTACATTGGAAGTTACCTAGCTTGGGATTGTCTCTCTGTCCAACAGATACATAGGTACCACTCTGTAGAGTCTTCATCTTTTGTTTGGTGTTTCTCTTTCCATCTATCTCAATAGTATTTTTCACTTGTGTTCTCTCAATAAGGTATTGTTTATGGTAGAGCTTAGATTTCAGATCAATCCTCTCCTTTGCATTCTTTGAACTTCATGGGCATCTCAACCTTATTTTTTTTCTCTTTGTTCTCATGGTAATGGGTGTACATCAATATATTCATTTTAAGGCATGGGAATTCCTTCAGGCTAACTGGAAGCTCTAGACTTTCAAAGATTCACTGTTCTTATCAGGGTGCGTGTGTAGGAGGCTAGGAGGGGCTGCAGAAAGTGAAGACTGTCAGATAACACTAAAGCTGTTTGTTCATGTGACAGCAACAAATAGCCTCCTCTATTACAGAGGAAGCCACATTAGAAATCACACATCCCAGACAGAAAGTAGCACTTGAAGATTTGTCAGAGATGCTGCTTGTTTTTGCTATCATGGTATTTTGGGTGATCACTTTTTTACAATGCAGGTTTTGGAGTTCATATCATAAAAGTTTGTGCAATTTTGATTTGGATAGAGAGGAATACTTGTTTCATTTTTTAACATCCATATTATGAGATGTAAGTTGGATGCAATATACATTTAAAATGTGTTTAAGCCTAGGAACACTTGTGTAGCCCCTAAAGATACTTTCCTGCATACTTTATCCTTCCCTGCCCACAAAACCAGTTTGCTTCCTCTCATTTTCCTTTATTGTTGTCTAGAAATTAGTGTAAATTTAAAAAAAATACAACATATGCTTTTTGCTGAGGCATTTTCACTTAACATAATTTCTTTTATTCATATAAAAACACTGTGTATGTATATGTGTTCGTAGTTGGCTATTTTGATTATTTTTATTTATTTTTGTGTGGGTGCCACACCTAACTGTGCTCAGGGCTTACTACTGGTTCTGCACTCAGCAATTACTCTGGCTTTGTACAGGGGATCAAAAGGGATGTCAGTGATCAAACCTGGTTCTGCTGCATGCAAGACATCCTAGTCACTGTACAGCTGTACAGCCCCACATTTGATTATTTTAAAGTTTATTTTATATTATGAGAAACTCACCCATTCCTTACCCTTATACACCACTTCATAGGCTTTAAAAATATTTTAAATTTTATCTTATTACAATTAAACTCACTGTGACTGTTTAAAAGTAATTTTTGTGTAACAGGTGTTTTTAAATGGGTTGAAAGTTGAGTACATTTAACTTATAATGCATTGCCAAGCTGCTTCCCAACAAGTCTATATCATTTGCATTCCTGCCAGAAATGTATGAGAGTACCAGTTGTTGTATATTCTTGCCAAAACCTTACAGTTTTTATTCATCTTAAATTTTAATGTTTCTAAATCATTTTAAATAGTATCTGAGCTGTTTTACTTTACATTTCTCTAATGACTAATGACATGGAACATATTTTCATTTGCTTATTTGCCTTTTATATATAGACCTTGGTAAAATGTCTATTCACATATTTGGCCCAGTTTTTAAAATAGTTTTAGCTCTTACATTTAAGTCTATGATTCATTTCGAATCAATCTCTGCATCTGTTGTGAGTTAAGGGGCTAGATATATCTTTCTGTCTATATTTTGAGCATCACTTGTTAAGAGGACTATCCTTTATCTATTAAATTTCTTTGGCACCTTTGTTAAAAATCAATTGAGAAAGAATGTAAGTTTACTTCAAGACCCTTATTTATATTCCTTTGATCTATGATTTTCTACTTTTGCCAAAATTATACTTTATTATAATTACCGTATAATACATAATACTTCTGAAATTTGGAAATAAAAGTCTTGTAGTTTTATTTTGACTGCTTAAAAATATCCACCTGTTAATACACATTTCAGAATCAATTTGTCAATATTTACAAAAACAAAGTCAAACCTGCCTTCTTCTGAATGGAATTATGATAAATCTAAATCAGATAGGGGAAAGTTGCTATATTTAATTATCCTTCCAAGTGCTATAATGCATATATTTTACTATTTGTTCTTTTCTTTCAAGTTATTTAACAATTGTAGTGTAATTTTACATATTTATTAATATTATTGCCAAATGGTTTGTAAGTTTGATATGATTCATGGATATTTTGAATTTTTTAGTTAATACAATTTTATCTATTCATTCCTAAATTTTTTATCTTCTGAATTTTTTTACTCCTAATAACTTTTGGCTTATTACTTAATGCATGGTCATGTTACCTGAAAATTAACAATTTGTTTCCCCTCATTATTAATGACTTTACCCTCATCTCCTCTATTTCAGTGACTAGGACCTCTTTAATGAGGACTGTAACTAAATAGAACAGTTATTCTCACCTTATTCCCAAAGTTACAGGTAGGCATTTTATCTCACAGTTAAATATGCTGTTAACATTAGCTTTTGATAGGCAGTCTTGGTTGAAAAAATTTCTTTCTATTGTTATACTGATAAAAGTTTTAATTAAAAAATCAGGGCTTAATAGGGAATCTTTTTCTATAAAATAATTTGCTGCAATTTATTGAGGTGGTTATATTTTGAAAATAGTAAATTACACTTATTGTTCTTTGAATGCTACATTAATCTGTGTTCCTGAGCAAAACCTGACTTGGTTGTGGTGCATACTATTAATATGTTATTCAATTTAATTTGCCAACATTTGGTTATGAAATGTTATGTCTGTGTTTATGAGAGATACCTATTAGTTATATTTTCGTTTCATGTAATATCATTTGCTGGCTTTGGCATAAAATTAATGAAGGCTTTACAAAATAAGAGAGAAATCATCATTTTCCTTTGTTACATACTTTCCAAAAGAGTTGGGTACATTTTTAAATACTTTTGTTTGTTCTCATTCTTTGTAACATCCTTTATTTTCTGTCTTGCTTTTTAAAATTTTTGGACTTTCCCCAGTAGGAGGAAAGTAAGAGCATTCCCATAATATATATTCAGCTGGATTTTCCAGCTTTAGGTAACTGAGAATCTTAAAGAGAAGTGCTTGTTTAACTTAGTAATTCATGATTCTATGACCCTTTGGAACCCATAAAATCATATTGCCAGTCTTTCCAGTGGCAGGTCAGCTGCTATATACTGGGAAGCAGACCAACTTTTCTTCTTTTAGCCTGAGCCAGTGTATAAGAAAAATCAGCTGCCTTTTGATCCTCTGGAGTGGCAAGAAGCAGTCCACTCCCGTGCAGCACCTGGGGGTCTTTAGCTCACCTGAGTAGCTTCTCCCCCAAACCAGAGCAGGCAGGCACAGAAGGATTCTGGTCTCCATATGGCATAGGTGGTCAGAGAGTATAAGAAACAATCTAAACGCCTTTAGCCACAAAATCAATATTACCAAAAATATCTTTATCTTAGAAAAAAATTCTTTTATTCTGGAATTTATGTTTGTCAGAGCTTCGAAACCACAGATCACTGTATCATTGTATCACTGTCATCCCTTTGCTCATTGATTTGTTCGAGCGGGCACCAGTAACGTCTCCATTGTGAGACTTGTTGTTACTCTTTTTGGCAAGCTACAGAGAGTATCTCACCCGCACGGCAGAGCCTGGCAAGCTACCCGTGGCCTGTTCGATATGCCAAAAATAAAAGTCCCAGATAAAAGAAATCATAAAAACGTTTCTCAAGAGATAAATGCTATCCAAAGAAATATAAAAGAGGGGATATGGAGTACCTCAAAGGCTAGAAGAAGAGGAATACTGCTACATTTAATTAGAATAGGCAGAGTTTATTTCTTTGAGAAACAAAAATTTGAGAAAAGGCTTGAAGGATAGGAAAGAGCAGCAGGACATTTAGAGAAAAGTATTCCAGCTGAGGGGACAGTGGGGAAAGGCGCCTTCCTGTTTTCCTAATTATGGCTAAGAAGGTCCAGATTCTACTCTCCTGGTGGCACACCTGTGACATAATTCCTGATCTTATTATTTTTAATATATAATATTGTGTTCTATTTCTTAAATTTAGATACTGCAACTTACATAGTTGCTTACAGCAGAGCTTCAGGCATGCAATGTTCCCACCATCACTCTACCACCCCATGACCCCATCCCTCCAACTAATGACACTGTGTTCCCTCCTACTCCCTTCACTCCATCTGAATTTTTGAAAGATAAAATTTTAAGTGTAATTACTATAGTTTTGGAACATACTTTTTGTTTGGGTGATGGGGAATAGACACAACAGTGCTCAGGATTGGTCCCTAGTGGTACTTGGGGACCATACATGTGTAGTGGTTGGAACCAGGGTCAGCAATGTGCAAGGCAAGCATCTTACCTATTGTACTATCTCTCTGGGTCCTCTGGTTATTTTGTTGTTGCTTCTCAAGAAGGAACTTCAAAGAAAGACAAAGCTATGAATAATACAGATACTGCTTTTGCTTTTCGGAATTCTTCTACACATTATGCATTTGAAGGCATTGTCTAAGAACAAATACTAATACATCTAACCCAGAAATTTAAATATTCTAAAATGAGACAGAGAAAACCAATTAATCTGTCACTGAAAAATATTATTGTATATCATTTTATGGTAGGGTATTACTGATAACAAATAGCAATATGCAAGCAAAATTGTCATTAGCATTTGATTTGTTGCAAAAACACCTAGGCAGAATAAATTTCCCTCTTTCTACAAACTTTAAAATAGCCAAGAAGAATATCTTATCTATATGCAAAAATGCATTATTTATGATTGGCTTTTATCTATTTAAAGATTTCAGCAGTTAGGTTTCTGCAGTACTCTTAGTATCCATCAAGAACACTAGTAAGTTAACCTGAAGGCAATATAATTTATAAAAGAAATACAACATTGAGACCTTAAATATTAAACAATTTATATACATGCCATTTTCTTTATTAAAATGCATTTCTCTAGACTTCTTTCTTAGCAACTGATTAATATCACAATCTATACTGAATTGTATTTTTTCACCTCTTTTGGTAACAAGATTAAAGAATTTGTAAATTTTTTAAATTCTCTATATGGAGTAAGAAACAGTTTATAACATGACCATGTAGTAGCTGATTTGCTAACTATTTTGAAGGTAAACCTGTTGTCTTCCAAAATATTTTCATAGTTTTGTTTTTATTTTTTAAAAATTTTAAACATAGAACATGTAATATTATGCACATATAAATTCAATACATCTATATTCATGATAAAATCAGAATGTACTTAACACATAGGCTTACTTGATTCTCAATGATAAACATCAAAGTATACATACAGGAGTTTACACATTTAGATGAGTAATTTTCTTAATTTTTAAAAAAAATATGATATAGAAACTAATCATTTTACATCAGCTGAACATATTTACTGTCCCCCCAAAATTTGGAGGTGTATGTGGTATTATATATATTATATTGTGTATATAATATTCAAGTTTTTATTGAATCAAGTAAAATATTTAAGATTTTGACTTAACCTTGGGTTTATCAAATACTTAGAAAATTCTAAGAATCATAAAATTTTTACTTTTAGAAAGCAAATTAAAGTCAAGCTGCTTTGATAAAAACAGCCAAATGAATTAAAACAAACATTTAAAATGACAGTTTAAGGAGATCAACAGAAATGAGGACTACACCATTTTTCTTAAACTATTGTGGAAAAATAGCATTCCCCAAATTAAGAACAACATTTTACAGCATTTTTGTTCTATCACATTTGTATTAGTTCTCTAGGCCTGCTGTGAGACTATACTACATTTTGGATGGCATAAACAACAGAAATTGTTTCAGTTCTGAAGACAAGGAGTCTGAAATAAAAATCTCAGGAAGGTTGATTTCCTTTGAGGGCTGTTCGATCTAAGGAAAGGATCTATTCTTGGCCTCTCCTTGGTTTGTAGATGGCTGTCTTCTCCGTGTCTCCTCATGCTGCTGATATTCCCTCTATACTTGTCTCTCTGTGTCCAGATTTCCAACTAAATGTACCATCATATTAGTCTAGGAGCCACAGAGAATTGCATCATTTAAACTAAATTGTCTTTGAAAAGACCCTCACTCTGATCCAGGTCACAAACTGAGGAACTTGGGGCTTAGGACTGCAGCATAACTTTTTGTTGTTGTTGTTGTTCTTGTTTTTTTTTTTCTCTCTCTCTCTCTTTTTTTTAAATTAGTGAATAACCATGAGGGTACAGTAACAGATTTACACATTTTCGTACTTCTGTTTCCTTCATACAATGTTCGAGCACCCATCCCTCCACCAGTGTCCATTCTCCATGACCAGTGAACCCAGTATCCCTTCTACCCCCCAATTCCATCCCTGCCTCTGTGGCAGAGCATTCCCTTTTGTTCTCTCTCTCCTTTTAGTCTGTAATAGGGATATTGTGTGGTCATTGTGTTCAATCTATAGTCTATTTTCAGCATGCACCTCCCCTCCTGTTGTTGTTATTCTTGAGGGCACAATTTGATCTATTACTATCTTAAAAGATGAACATAAAACATTACAGTGAATCATCATCATCATCATCATCATCCCGTTGATCATTGAATTTCTCGAGCAGTCTCAGTACCATCTTCATTCGTCCTATCCCTGAGATTTTAGAAGCCTCTCCTTACTCATTCTTCCCAACAATGCTACATTGGCGGCTCTTTCAGGGTCAAGGGAATGGAGCCAACTTTGTTACTGGTTTTGGCATATAAATACGCCATGGGGAGTTTTTGAGGCTCTCCCATGTGGGCAGGAAACTCTCGGTAGCCTGCTGGTACTCCCAGAGGGAGAAGTAGGCTACAAGAAGTCGGGAGCTTCCGGGAGCTTGGTTTTAAGGCTCTGGATGTTGGCCATTGATGGGATTATAGGGTGCCAAGGGGCAGTCCCTGGGTGTAACCACCTAGCTACTGGAAAATGGGAAATCTGGGCAGAAGAGGACCAGTCCCAATCCAAGAAGGACTGGAGGTCTCAGTCCCAGGTCCCACACACCTGGATTCCTCTGCCGGTACCTTCATGTTTGAAGGTCATCCGAAAGTGTGGAGAGGGGCCGTGAGCATGGCTGTGACTAAGGCTCTGGAAGTCTTCGGCTGAGAGAGTTCTGCTCGGGCTGGGAAGGGAAGCCAGAGCCCATCACCTCAGAGGGACCCCAGGGAAGACAGCCAGGTGCGCTGGTCAGAGACTCTCTGCAATGCAGATATTCTGAGTAGCTACTAGTTGTAGCAGAAAGGTCATCAAATAAGGTTAACTGCCTTTCTCTTGATTTGTTTGCTTCTCTTTCACAATCTCACTTTTCAAATCCTCTGTGCCCATTTAGAACAGAGGCTAAATATTTAAGATGAGACTCAGAAAATCCACTCCAATCATTAGAAAAGATTATGTCAAGTAACTGTTTCTTCGTGGACTAGGTGAGAAATGTCTTCCTGGCTGAAGATGGTACCAGGCTTCACACATTTCTGAGTTTAAGTTAGACATCTTTCAAGATGATTAGTAGCTGCAAAAATTCACATATTGAAAAGTCAGATCATTTTTTCTTCCATGACCTTGACCTTGGTGTCTCACTATATCTCACTGCTCTTGAAAGTGTTTCTATTTACTTGCTGTTACTAACACCATTTATTCACATAGCTCTAAACACAGAAAAAGCAATTACATTATTTACATCCAGAATGTCTTACTCTGGGCTACATCTTTTTGTTTTATATTGGTCTGGCTTTTGAGATATACCCTGCCATGCTTAAGGTTAACTTCTGGTTCTGAGTTCAGGGATCACCCCTGGCAGGGTCAGGAGAACCATATATAGTGCCAGGAATAGAACCCAGGTTGGCCATATTTAAGGCAAGCACCTGATTCACTCTGCTATCTCTCTGGCCTTTCGAGGTAATGTCTTTGCTTTCAGCATAGAAGTGTTGACCAAAGCAGCCTTAACATTCCTTGAACTTGCCCAAATTATAGACAGGATGACTTATAACCTCTGAACTCCCTTGTTTTGTTTTGTTTTTTTTTAGAACTTTTACTTTAGACAACTTTCTGTTGTAATTTTTTTTCTCTGTCCTTTTGAGATAAAATCTTCACAACCTAGAAATGTGTTTCTCTAGAGGCTTGGAGCTCTCCCTTTGTAATGTAATCATCAAAGAAGATAAGGCCTCTGTCTTCAAGTCTCTCTGGGAAGGTAAGAACCTAACTTCCATAAGTGACAAGTCGCATACACAGACAGACTAATTTAGTGAGCAAACCTTGTCCCTCTCCCCAGGGCCTCTGGTACTTTTCTACTCACTCACCTCAGTGCTTAAAAATTCTCTTTTTATTTCTGGAGAATTGAAATAGATCTGTCTTCCCTAATACAATCATCTTTAATAAAAATTCCTTTGCCATTTTTTAACAAGTGTGATTTTTCTCTTTAAGTATTGTGTCTGATTTTTTTTATTTGTAGTTTTTCTGTGAATAAGTTTTATGAATACGCCTCATTGTGGTTTTTAATTGACTGCAATGCTACTTTTCATTTCTCAGTTAAGAATATGAATAATCCTGAAGTTGTATAATTTTTCACAGATACAATTTCTGATATACTCAGAAATCCTGCTTTTAGTTTATCTTATGGTATATTTTGATTGTTTTTGTTTCATTAGAAAGGCAGGGGCATGCTAAGTTCAAATGTAAATAATTTTGCTTGGAGAAACTAGAGATTCTTATTTACTTACCAGTTTAATATTTCCTGAAGTCTATAACACTCTCCATTTAGGCTAAATATGTATAGCTTGAGTCTATAGTTTCTACTTGGTCTATAGTTTCTATAGGGTCTACATCATAGACCATATCATAATCAGCTTGGAGAGTCTTTTCACTTGAAACAAATAGACCCTTCTGCAATGGATAGTTTGACTTAGTTATAAGAGTTTCCTAATTTGTAGGTAGTACTTAGCCTATTATATTATTAGACTGTTTATTATATTGTAATTTTATGAATTTAAGAGATGTGAGCTAGAGCAATAGCACAGCGGGTAAGGCATTTGCCTTGCACACCAACAACCCAGGTTCGATTCCCCGTGTCTCTCGGAGAGCCAGGCAAGCTACTGAGAGTATTCCACCTGCACAGCAGAGCGTGGCAAGCTACCCATGGCATATCCTATATGCCAAAAACAGTAACAACAAGTCTCACAATGGAGACGTTACTGGTGCCCACTCGAGCAAATCGATGAACAACAGGACGACAGTGCTACAGTGCTATAGTTTCTACTTGATTGCATTCAAACTGTTCTATGCAGGAAGGTGAGGGGACACTAGTAGTGTAAGTTGAATAAACAGTGTCTGAAAACAGCCCAAAAGCTTGGAGGCCTTTGATACAAAAGATCCATCTCCAGAGAATGAAAAAGGACTGAGATGCAGAATCATAGGCCCAAGCATTTTCCAGGCCAAGTTTTCCTTTGTTACACTGCTGCATCTGTCCTCCCCACTTCACAAAAGCAACCCTGAGAATGCTTCTCCTCTGCTGCTGGAGGTTGAGTCTCTCACCAGCAACAAAATTCATTTTGTATAAGAGTAATGTTTTATAATGGAAATTAGAATTTGTAATTTCCAACACTACAAATCTACAACTAGGCAAATTTATGTGGGTTCTTTTCTTGAATAAAGTAGAATTAAAACTAAAAGGTCTTCACAGTTGTACATGGGAGGAATTAGGGAAGGGGGAATCTAGGATAGTTTTCTCTTACTGCACACGGACCTTCTTTCAGGGTTTGCCAGGGAATATAGTCCTTGTTGGATGCAATGGGAAAGGCAGAATCCTCTTTAGTGGCATGCTGGCTATTTTCATCTTTTTATACTAGTCCAAGAAGATGTTGTATATACATTACAACTGTAGCGTTAATGAAGTGGTCTGACCATAGTAATTTTAATTGAAACACATTGTTAGACCTAGTTTTCAGTTCCAGAGAAGAAAGTCAACAGATAAATAAGTTAACATCAAAAAATACAAGCAAATTTAGAAGGCGAGACAGTCTACAGAATAAGTAGCCTTTTGTCTTTCAACAATGGATGTTATGGGAAAAAGTGGTCTATTCTAGATTAAAATGCACTTAAAAGATACAGTAAAAGTAATTAGGCATAGTTTATGACTGATTACTGATTTAAACCTACGGCCTCTATCAGCTGTAACTGTTTCTGTATTGTTTGTGTCTGAATTGTTTGTATCAAAATATGACTGGTTTGTTAAATGCTTACTTTGTATATTTATTTTCAATTTTGTAAAATAGAATATGAGAAAATATACTTATCTTGGGATAAAATTTCACAGTAACTATAATTTACTTGTTAAAATAGAAATTACTTGTATCTATAAAGCACTTTGTGAATAAGTAAATTTTGCAATCTGTAATTCTTGCTATATCAAAGAATTGTCTTCAATTGTCTTTTACTGTTTTAAATTCCATGATTTAAATTTTTAATATAAAAAACAAAAATAATGTAATATTTACAAAATAAAATGTGCATCTTAGTTTCAGCAATAAACATCAATAATTCTACAGTTTCCGTAAAGCCTTGCTAAGTGGTATTAACTTGATACACATGGCTCAAAGAATGTAAAATTTGATTAGGATGATGTTAAAATGAGTAGAGTATTAATTATTTTAACCAAAGGACTCATCTCTTTAGAGGCATTATTTGATATGCAAAGCATCTTAAAATGGTGGACTTCTCTTTCATTTCTTTACCTTTGACCTCTAAAAGCTTTGGGGGATTTTCCATAAGTTTTTCTTAACTGTGCATGTCTTATGGGAAGAATCATGACTATCATTTTTCTGCACTCTAACTTCAAGGACATTTCTACAGTGACTAACCTTGAAACATGTAGATTATGCCTTCTGAGCAAAGTGAAAACAATTACGGACCATTATAAAAGACTCTCAGTACTTAACTACAGAAGCTAATCTGTACAGAAGCCATACTGTAGCTAATCTATGTGTAAATGTTGCCTGGTCCTCTTTACTTTGAGATATGGCAGTTGGGGTTTAGGATTTCAGAGAAATGCTAATATTTTTACTACTTCTATAATCAGTATACAGTCTTCTTATCTGACCCAGGTGTTTTCTTCCAGTACTCATGATCCTCTAAAAGGCTAACTTATTATTCTGCTTGAAAGATTATTAAATATTATGTCCTCCCTACACAGTTCTCAACATAGATTAGGAAGAAAGCCTTCAGTTGGAGAATGGAGGTTATTCTTTAAGAAACAATTAATTACCAAGGGCAAGAATGAATTCTGTTGAAATTTTGAGTAGTGGTACACTTCAGGAAAGTAGTGATTGCACAATCAGAAAGAACAACCTGCTTGAGAATAGTGAACATTCTTGGTAAAAGCAGTCCAGTCAGATTGTCAGAAAGTCCTGACTCTTCCTGTCACTCAAAGCCTTGGGATAAGGGGATTTAAATATATTATGATATATTTCCAGGATTCCTTGAAACTATTTTAATCAAGAAACTAAAAATAGATGAATCTACAAAATTATTTGCAGGAGTGATTTAGTATTTTACACCCATGGACTGGTCTTTATATGTGTACTGGTGTTGAAAATCATTGACTTAAATTAATTTGGATTATATAGTTGGCGACAGATTACAGACATGCTTGGCAAGGCCCTAACTTCTGCTCAGGCTGGAAATGAACGTGAAAGTAATGAGAAGGAAGAGAGAGAGATAGAGAAGGACCAAGGGAAGAAAAAGGGAGAAAGGAAGCAACTGAAGTTAAAGGGATGGAGGAAGGGAAGAAAGTATATTATAGTAATCTGGTAAAAGAGAAGAACAACAAATTAAAATATCCAATATTTCTATACTTGGCTTGATGGAAAAATTGTTAGTGTGAACTTGTTAAGAAAATGACATTTTTCATTTATAATTCATATTTGCTCCATCTCTATCGATCTGATTTGAGAAGTTATTATGCCAGCTGCTGAATTTGATTGTGAAATTACATCTGTGACTCAAATCCATAGTTTAATTTGTTAACTCTTCCTGCAATAGACCAGAGAACATCCAATTCCAGGGTAGATGCATATTGTATTATTGGAATTAATATAAAATTGCATTTTGATATTACAATGTCTTGTAATAAGGTCAGTCCTGAACAATTATTATACATTCAGTCCTCGAATCATGTGAGTGTGTCAACTAAAATTTGGTGTGAAGAAAAATAAAGATACATAATGAGGAAGCAAAAAATGAATCTATAGTTTTATTAAGTCATGAAGGAATATGACCGAAGTGTTGAACCCCTTCAAATGTTTTTTTGTAGGACAAGTATTGTCCTACAATAAGTAGATTTAATCTTTAGGAAAATAAAAGTCCATCATAATCTATATAACTAATTCAGTTGGCAGTGTAAATAAATTCCTAAGTGAGCAACTTTTTAAGAAAGTGTTGCAAAGTAGAGTTCCTGATGAGATTTTAGCTGTTAAGAAACTAATGACAGGTAAAAAGATATCAGTGTTCTGGTTGAAAGTCTTGGCATATTTAAAATCTAAATTAAATTGGTTGTGAATGCCAGTGAGACACTAATGAAGATTAACAAAGAGCTCAGAAGATATTGAATAACTGAACTGGAAACATAGAATGATTGATGCAGTGATGATATTAAAAGACTACTGACAAAAGGCATCTTTCAAGTGTTATTATAAAGAGTACGAGACACTTGAAGCAAATCTGAAACATCAGAGCTTATACTTGTGTTGAGACTATAGATTTGAGGAGATATTTAGGGGAGATATAAAATGTATTATTGCAAGGAGTGATGATTTTGATTATTAATAACATTTTTAATATTATTGCTTATCTTCTGTGCTCAGGATTTTGTGCAGTTACCTTTTTGTCTATCATCACTACAATCCTGAATGATAGATGGTATTATTCATATTTTATCAAATACAAACCAAAACAAAGAAGCTCATAAGGTGAGTGAGTCAGTGATATGGCAGAAATCCAAATAATTGTTTACTTTCCATGTTGCTAAGAAAAAAATATTTCTAATATTTCAAAATATTCCATTCTGTGGGACAACAGTGATTTTCTTTGTTTTAGTTAACTATTCTTATATAACAAGCCTTCTTAGCTCTCAAATTCACCACAAACTTAGTGACTTAATACTACACTACTTTTCTGATGTAGGTCTGTGTCTCCACTTGCTTGTTTTTAGTGAAATAGGCATTGCTCTCTTCTCCGAGAAGTCACCTACTCACTTACTTTTGGAGCCTGCCTTTCTCCAAATAGCAACTAAGTCTGCTCATGTTTTAAGTTCCCTTTTACATTTTTTTCTTCCTGCCAGTAAGACGAAAGACCCACTTTTTAAAATTTAAATTTAAATTTTTTATTGAATCATCCTGAGATACATTTATAAAGTTTTCATATTTGAGTTTCAGTCATACAATGATCAAATACCCATCCCTTCACCAGTGTACATTTTCCATCACCAATGACCCCAGTATCTCCACCCCACCCCGTCCTGCTCCTCTCCCTGCCTCTTTGGCATACAATTTTCCTCTTACTCTTTCTCTTCTTATGGGTATTATGGTTTGCAATACAGATAATGAGAGGCCATCATGTCTGGTCCTTTATCTATTTTCAGCACACATCTCCCATCCCAAGAGATCCCTCCAACCGTCATTGACATAGTGATCCCTTCTCTATTCCAGCTGCCTTCTCCCCCAGGTCATGAGGCAGGCTTCCAGCCTTGGAGAAATCTTCCTGGACCCTGTCTCTACTGCCCTTGCGTGTTAGTCTCATCTAATGTTATTTTATATTCCACAAATGAGGGCATTCAATTCTATGTCTGTCCCTCACTTTCTGACTCATTTCACTTAGCATGATACTCTCCATGTCCATCTACTTACAAGCAAATACCATGACTTCATCTTTCTTAACAGCTGCATAGTATTCCATTGTGTAGATGTGTCAAAGTTTCTTTAACCAGTCATCTCTTCTCAGGCACTTGGGTTGTTTCCGGACTTTGACTATTGTGAACATTGCTGCAATGAACATCCAGGTGCAGATGTTAATTTTTTTAATTGATTGACCATGAGATATACAGTTGCAAAGCTGTTCATGATTGGGTTTCAGTCATACAATGTTCTAACACCAGACGCCCCCACCAGTGTAAATCTCCCAGTTTCCCTTCAGCCCCGCCAACCCTCCCACCTCGCCCTCCCTATACACATTAATCCCCACAGCCTTATAGACAGGCAGTTTTCTTCTTTTTCTCAGTCTCTCATTTTGGGCATTATGGTTTGCAATACAAGTACTGAGAGGAGGACTGGCCTGGCTTGTTCAGTTCAACCTGTTTTAAACCTCAAATGACTTGGCACTTTACTTGTATCACACACTTTTTTCACAGCCACTTCAGAGATGAGTGATTAACTGACTAATACAGGTTAGGGAAGTTTGTGGATAGGGGGATATTTAGAATTGTATATATATGTTTACAATAAATGTTTATAATAACTCTTTAGTAAGGGTGGCACGTTTAAAAGAAGATTTTGATGTTTATATTTTTTATGTTTTCTGTTTCCATCCAGTATTCTTCACAACACTCAGCTGGGAAGATTCCAAAGTTTTTGCAGGTATGGGGAGTCATTCTTAAATCTTTCTTTTAATAATTCAATACATTTAGGACAGTCTGCATAATAGTTTCATTTTTAAAATCCCTAAATTGTTTGTTTTTATTCCACTTCTAGAGATATTATGATTCCCCTATTCAGTTTTATATTCTGAACCCACAGAGGAAAATAGTGTGGTATTTGGAATTCCTGATCATTGTCACGAGTGGTCCTCAGAGGCAGTCCAGGAATGTGTCCTTAGTGTTTCTGCTTTCCCAGCTGAAGTTTTAGTGTTTTAGCCTTATTCCTCAGGTCCCCAATATCTCTTCTTTCATTTTTATGTTCTTGAAGAATGACTCTTGATATAAGTCCTTCATATTTTCTTAATTGTTTTTGATAATAACATTTGTGAATCTATTATCTATCAACTGACCTCCATTATCTGTCTAAATGTTCTTCATAAACATGAGTGCCATACATTTTCTTTTGAGTGTCTGTGAAATCATTTTGCAATTTTTGATATGCTATATTGTGTTGGGCTGGAACGATAGTACAGTGGGTAGGGCGTTTGCCTTGCATACAGCTGACCTGGGTTCGATTCCTCTGCCCCCCTTGAAGAGTTCGGCAAGCTACCGAGAGTATCCCGCCCGCAAGGCAAAGCCTGGCAAGCCACGCGTGGCATATTCGATATGCCGAAAACAGTAACAGCAAGTCTCACAATGAGATGTTACTGGTGCCCATGTGACCAAATCGATGAACAATGGAATGACAGTGCTACAGTGCTATATTGTATTATCATTTATCACAATAGCATATCACTTGAGATATTAAAATATCTCTTTATCACCATTTGTATGATCTGTAAATTATTTCAATTTTATTTTTAGTTTACTAATCAATCAAATTTTTTTACAGATCTTATTCATTCATTCATTTATTTGGGGACCTTGTTAGTAGTACTAGGGGATTTGGGGACTATTTTTTTTATTCTTGGCCAATCATGCTGGAAGTTTAATGTTGGATTCTGTAAATGTGTTGTTGCTTAGGCCCTATGGTGTCAGATCCACAAGTGTTACCCCTATGGTGACCAGAGAACCCCAGGACCATCCTAGAGATGCTCAAGAAACCATGTATGCAAGAGATCAAGTCTGGCGCAGGGCTATGCAGGTAAGTGTTGAAACCTAATACTGTCTTTCTGGTCCTAAGTATAAATTATTATACTTCACTGTATCACTGTCATCCCATTGATCATCAATTTGCTCAAGTGGGTGCCAGTAACGGCTCCATTCACCCTAGCCCTGAGGTTTTAGCAGCCTCTCTTTACTTATCCTTCCCAGCAGTGCTGCATTGGAGGCTCTTTCATGATAAGGGGAATGAGACCCATCATTGTTACTGTATTTGGCATCTCGAACACACCATGGAGAGCTTGCCAGGCTCTGCCGTGCAGGCAGGATGCTCTCGGTACCATGCCAGGTTCTCTGAGAGGGAGAACTAGGCTATAAGAGGTTGTGTTGTTTTATAGTCTCTGTATCTTGGGTATTGATGGGATTTACACGGTGCCAAGGGCAGTTTGTGGGTGTGTCTGTCAAGCTACTGGAAAATGGGGAGTCTGGGTAGAGGAGGCCCCTTCCTGATTCAAGCAGGTTTGATTTCCACCCTGGTTCCCGCACACCTGGGTTCCCTTGCGGTTCCTTCCTGTGTGAAGAGTGGCCTTGAACATGGCTGTGGCTGGGTTCTGGAGGCCTTTGGCTTCCAGGGCTCTGGTTGGTGCGGGAAGGGAAATTCAGTCCACCCCTCTCCGAGGGGCCCCGGTGGAGACAGCCAGGCATGAAGACAGGAGACTCTGCAAAGCACTAGATAGGAAAGCATAAAAGTATACACTTCAAGAGGAAAGATAGGGGAGACATGTGCTAGGCACCTCATGTATTCGGCCACCTGGTTGCAAGCAGCACACGGGGTAGGGCAGCATATGCTTCATGTTATTTAATCCTTTTATATGTAAATGTTAACTGGTTTTAAGGCAGCATGTAGTTTAATAAAAATTGATGCATATTATGTGCTGGGAGATAAGTGCAATGGTCCAGCATGCACCCATTCCAGGTTTTATGCTCACCTACACATGGCTTCTGAGCACCACTACTGGGTGGCCCTCATTGTCCCAAACAGTGAAGGGCTGAAGCAGAATTACATCTTTGGAACTTTTCATTGACCCACTGCACTGGTTGACCAGGTATTACAATTGAAGGTTCCCTGAGTACTGCTTAGGAGTCCACAATCCCCCCACAAAGTGAATATATGTATTCTATATTATTGTAAGTGTCTTTTAGGCAATGGTGAGTGCTAATGTTATTATTTTCTTGAAACATTAGCAATTTGTCAGTTCTAACAACTAATAAGAAAACATTATTGATATTTCCAACTGTTGTGGATTTTTCTTTTTCTTTCATTAATTGTATTAATTTTTGTTTTACATTCTCTGAATTTTTGTTATTAACTACACAGATTAAAATTTGTTAGAAATCCAATGAGTATACCTTTTGTCATCATGAAACATTGATCATTACTTTGCTAATAATTACAGACTTAATGATTAATCATCTACTTTAATATTTATTTGAGTATACCAGTATTTCCTAAGATATTGTTGTGTATACTTTTTTCCTACCCTCTTTTATAGCTGTAATTTTGTAAGTGCATGATATCTTTATTATCTATGATTGCATTTCTTTTGCTTTTGTTATTTCTTTTAAGTTTTTTGGTTTGAGGGTTATACCTGGTAGTAATCAGGGTGTGCTCCTGGCTCCGTGCTCAGGCATCACTCCTAGAAGAGATCAGGGGACAATATGTTCTATTGCAGATCAAACCAGGGTTAGCCTCATAAGAGGAAATTGCAATAATCCCTGTACTATCTTAGCACCTGTTTATATTCTTTTATTGTTATAATTTCTAACTACTACATTATTCAACCAACTTATATTTTGTTTTTAATAGGAGTAGCCTGGTTGAGTGACTGTTATCCTCTCCATTTAATATTTTTCTTTGATAGCCTATTTTTATTTCAATTAAATATGTCAGTATCAATTTATAAATTATATCTCTTGATTAATCATACTTATAACTACGTATGTGCTTCATGTTTGTGTATTTAGAGGCATTTTGGGGATTATTGAAATTTCTTTAACTCAGTAATACAATATCTTAATCAAATGCCACTTGATACATTATAAATTATGAGTGGTATATTTTCATTTAATCCCAACCCATACTGAATATTAGGTTTTCATTATTTCACAAAACCATACATTTATAATATAACTGTAGCATTTTAAAACTTCTTTTCTTCAAAGAAATAGTAAAAATGAAGAAACTATGTTTATCTGAATATCTCTTTTAATTTTGAAAAGTATTCTGAAAGACATATTAAATTCACAGTTTACTTGCTTCTTTGAAGTTTTTGTTATATTGATTTATGACATGTTTAAAAATGTTAGCATACATTTAAAATTTATATTTCTGGACTTAAGGTCGTTCTTAATTTTATTTCTGTTGCATTGTTTTTTATTTGGTCTGGGGCAACATTTGGCTCTGCTCAGGGCTTACTTTTCGCTCTGTACTCAGAGTCACTCCTAGGAAGTGCTAGAGGGGCAAAATGTGATGCCAGGATAGAACCAAGATTGGCTGTGTGCAAGGCAAGTTCCTTAACCCCTGTACTCTATCTTTTCCAGCCCCTAGGATAGTTTATATCTTTGGTATTTTATGTTTCTACTATGATGTTTCTAACTGTAGTTTTCTACTTTTTATTTACCTGTGTGACACATATTGAACTTCTAGATTTTGCATTTATAATTTTTATCAATATCAAGTGAATATCAAGTGTACAAAATTATTTATGCAATTGAGAAGGACTGATACACATATTATGATTTTAACAGAAAGAACAACTGGAAAGTATATTTATTTGCTTTCATTGAGGTGAAATTGAAATGCTGAAAATGAATAAAATTTAATTTAAATCATGTTTAAGCATTTTAAAATTATATGAGAATAAATACCTTATGATATAAACATATGGAGACTAGATGACTATTACAAAATAGTAAGCTAAAACATGAGTAATTAAAAATACATTTATAGGAAAATAGATGTGAAAGATACCTAGTTGCAAAACTTTTCATATGTAATCATAAAATTAAGTTAATACAGAACCTTGAATAAAATATTGAGGTTTCCTGAAAACATAAACACTTAAGAGATTGAATCTATATCATCAAATGTACTTAATTAACAAACACCATAGTGAGCCCTTGCTATCATCCCAGACGTCATAGGTGAGCATAGGCAGAAAACACACTGGACTTCATTCTTCTATTTCGTAGTAACTGCTATTCGTTAAGGAGTATAATTTTGATCCTGACTGGGATTTCATTGAAAAAAATGGTAAAATCGAGCAGGAATTAGATGATCTTATCTGTAACAATATTTTGCTTATAGTTAGAATAATATATATTCTCTGATTTGATAATTGGGATCAAGATGAAAAGAACAATTGCATGCCATATTTAAATTTAAACATTTTAATACAAAATGTTGAAATAAATCTTTCAAGAATAGTTTTAAAAATCCATATTTAGAATGCATTTGAAATGATCAAATTATAAGTTTGAACATATTATATGAAGAAAAATTCTGACTTTTTTATGATGTACTTAATGAAAGAAGAAAAATTAATCACCAGATATCCTAAAGTGCAATGCGATTACTACTGATATCTTAAAACACATCAAATGCTGCAGGCAAATAAATTTAATTAAAGAAACAGAAAGAAACAGAATGACTTCATAAATCTAGTTGCATTATTCATTCATTTACAACAATTCTTGGAATCTTGAAGAAATAAATGAAAAGTGATTGCACAACAACCAGGAGATAAAAGTAGTGATTTAGTACGAATTTGATAAATAATTTAATTAAACAAATGTAAAATGAAGGGAAGAGCCACCAAATAAAGTCAGTTGTTTTTCTTTTTTCTTTTCTGTTTTTTTTTTTTTTTTTGCTTTTTTGAGTCACACCTAGCGATGCACAGGGGTTACTCCTGGCTCTGCACTCAAGAATTACTCTTGGTAGTGCTCAGGGGACCATATGAGATGCTGGGAATTGAACCCCGGGTTGGCCTGTGCAAGGCAAACGCCCTACCCACTGTGCTATCACTCCAGGCCAGTCAGTTGTTTTTCTACTGATAGTTTTTATTATTAAAAAATTAGGAATCTTGTAGTATTAGTTAGGGGGTAAAACTATTATCCGTACTTGATGAAGAAGGAAAATAAAGGAGTTCCTGGATATTTTTAACATAGTTAAAATATTCCAACTTAAGTCTTCCAACTCTAAACTCACCACTAATATTGGTGTTTCCACCAATGAACACCCCACAGTGCTCCCCGCCCCCATGCCGCCTGAGAAAACTTATTGTTTCTTTGAATTATTATAGTTTTGGACTATTATAGTAGTATTGGCCCTTCAGATTTTGACATAAGCAGTTAGCTCATCTCTATCAACCAACTGTTGAAGGCCCCTATCAAATACTCCTGTGTAATCACCAACCCACCTCCTCTCACACCACCCGCTATTCTGCCCCTTCGTCGTAATCTCATTTCTGTAGTTCAGAGCAAATGATTTTCCCACATTTCATACCTTCCATCTCTTGTCATGTGACTCTATGTACCACTGAGAGGTGAGATTGTCTGATATTTGTTCTTCCTCTGACTAACTTCACATGTGCACTTCACTTCACTTCACTCCAGTTCCATCCACCTGTCAGCTCATAGAGTGTTTCATTCTTCACTGTGGCTGTTCAATATTCCATGTTGTGTATATATACTTCAACTTCTTTATCTGTTTATCTGTTGTTGAGCATTTAGGGTGTTTAGCTATATGGCTATTGTTCTAAGTGCTGCAATGACTTTGGTGTGTATCTTTCTTTTCAAATCATTGTTTTGTGATTTGGATTTAGATGACAATTAATAGATTTGCTGGGCCGTCTGAGGTTCTAGTCTTATTTTTTGAGAAACAATAACTGATTTTGCTAGGAACTAACTCAATAGAACAACATCCCTGCCAGCAGTGAATGTGATCCCTTTTAAAACAGCCCATCAACAGTGGTGGTTTCTAGTCTTGTTGCTGTCTTCCAAAGAAAATGATTTTTAAGACTCCCAAACACTGCTCAGGGGTTCTGAGAACTCTACTGGTAGTTGTCAGCCAATGAGCTGAAGGTTAAATATGCTCAGAAGCCTCCAGGGCTGACTCAGCAATTCTTGGGGGATTCCAAGGCTGTTCCTGAAGATGCTCTGGGAACCAGATGTTGCCAGGAATTAAACTTGGCTTGGGTACCTACCTGAAAGGCGCCATGAAAACTCCAGTCTACTGGCTACCAAGAAATAACTTTAAAAATAAAATGTTTATTTTGAAAAACTGAAAAATAAAAAGGGCATCAAAATGCAGGGTCTATTTTTATTTTTATTTTGGTCTCTTAATTTTCTCTTATTTTTTATTCTACTTTGTGCAGAACAAATTGTAAAAAATTAGTCTCAATAAAATGAAAATTCAATATTCAAATGGCTGTATTTCACAAATAGAAATCAGTTCCCAGGTAGATATTAAGTGAGCACAAGGATAACTTTTTTGAACTAGTAGAATATTAAATTTTTCAATTCAACACTTGTTGTACACAAGGAAAACAAGGAGTTCAGTTTCCCAATTTCCAGATAGGGAGCTTATATCATATTAGGAAAGCAACAGTATTTGGTTGCTTATATCTGATAAATAAATAATATTGACTATTACTTAGAAAGCTTTTTTTAAGTTTCCAGTTATTTTCTCTAGTTTGATGGCCCATGTTTAAGAGTGAATTTTTTTATTTCTTTGTTTTATTGGCTTATTTTTAACATTTATCTGGATGGCAAACTTTTTCTATGAAGGGCACAGTAATGTATAAAATAGATTTTGAAGGCCAGATGGCCTGTCACAACTATTCAACTCTTCAATAGCAACCATAAACAATTCATAATGAACATGCATGGCTATATGTTCAAATAAAATTTTATTTACAAAGCAGGAGCTGCAAGATGCATCTGGTCTATGGTCTGTAGCTAGATAGATGGTTTAAGATTCAGAACATTTACTAGTTCATATGTACTTCATACATTTTTATTCTATCACTATACCTATCATATAATTTGCTAAGTTATACTGTAATATTTGCTTTCTTCTCCATCAACAGGCAAAGTCCTTAAGATTATCATATATGTCTCATTTATTCCTGGTTGGTCGAAAATTTTGGTAGATCAAATTTTATCTATTGCATACAATGATAATAACTGCTTAAGGGAAACAATATGTTCACTCTTATGTGACAGTCAGAGGTACATTCACATAGAAAAAGTCATGATAAATATTTACATAAGAAAATAAATTGCATCTTAAACTGATAATTTTTTTAAAAGTTTTTAATTTGCTGTGATCTTACATAGCTATCCTTTTTTCTCCATGTTCATATCTCCATTTACATGACCTATAATTGGAGGTAGGTGCTATGATCCTCAGCTGGGTCTACTCACTTAAAACTTGTCAAAGATGTTTTTTATTTAATAAATGCTTTAAAAGAATACAGTGTAGTCTCATATGTTTATCTTTGTTGTTTCTTCACTTGCCTTTGGAATCAGAAAACTGTATAATAAGCCAATATCATAAAATATTTTTCTTAAATGGAGCGATGGCACAGTCTATAGGGCGTTTGCCTTGCATGAGACCGACCGAGGTTCAATTCCTCCACCCCTCTCAGAGAGTCCAGCAAGCCAGCAAGCTACCAAGAGTATCTCTCCCACATGGTAGAGCCTGGCAAGCTATCAGTGACATATTCTATATGCCAAAAACAGTAACAACAAGCCTCATAATGGAGACATTACTGGCCGACTCTAGCAAATCGATGAGCAACAGAATGACAGTAACAGTGACAATATTTTATAGTCTTGGGCCTAACATTCAAGACTAGTCCATTTTGCACTGAGTAATGTGTATGGTGTGAGATAGTGATCTGATTGTTTCTTTGCATGTAGGGTATCCAGTTTTCCCTGAAGTACTTATTAAAACTCTTTCTTCATTTATTCTTTTGCAGATTTATAATGGATAAACTGCCTATATGTGTGAGGACAATTCTGGATTTTTAATTCTTTGTCATCGATGTTTATCTTATATTGTTTCACTTGTATCATTTGTAGTGCCGCTGATCTTCGATTTGCTCGAGTGGGCGCCAGTAACATCTCCATTTGTCCCTGTCTCATGCTAGTGCAGCCCAATGATATCTGCTTGCTCCAGGAACAAGAAGAGCCTCAAATCGTTAATTCAGGGATTTGATGAAGAAATCTGACCGAAATCTGACCATCTAGTTGATGGGCAGCTACGAGGTCTTCTGACGTCCCATGGAATCCAGTAGGTAACAGCTCTAGTCCAGCGGTCATTTCTGAATCGCATTATATGACCGGCCCATCTGATTTTTGATGCCTTGGCAAACCGAGACAGTATCCCTGATTTTTGACTGTTAATGGAGGTCAGAACTCCAGATTCCTTCTCTCACTTGAGTGAGACATGATATTCCCAGCATAGCTCTTTTGATTCTTCTTTGGGATACCCTAATAGCATCCTCATCCTGTTTGCATAGGGCCCAGGTCTCTGAGGCATATGTTAGTGCAGGAAGAATGGTATAATCGAAAAGATGTGCCTGGAGTCAGAGGATCTTCGTTCTCTTAACCATTTCTTCGACGCTCTTAAATGTATTGCACTCTTCCTCCTGTGCAGTTCTGGCACCAAGTTGTTCCTCATGTTGATTCTCGACCCAAGTACACAGACCTGCTGCATTTGGAGATGTTCGTTCAATTGAGGGCAAATGGAGCTTCAGGGACCAGGTTGTTTTTTATGAACATCGTCTTGTTGAGATTTATCTGCAATCCAACCTTTCCACACTCATGGTCGAAGTCGACCAACATTTGTGCCGCTTGGGTTATGTTTGGTGTTATGAGAAAGATGTCATCAGCAAAGCGGAGGTGGTGTAATTGCCAACCATCTATCTTCACTCCCATTCCTTCCTATTCTAGTCATCGCATGATGTTCTCGAGGTCAGCACTGAAGAGTTTCGGTGAAATGGTATCACCCTGCCACACCCCTCTCTTTACATCAATGATCACTTCCCTGTAGAATGGTGAGATCCTAGTGGTGAATCCATAATACAGCTTGCGGAGGATTTTGATGTATTGAGTTTGAAAGCCCTGTTTGGCCAGGGCTTCGATGACCGCCTCATGGAATGTTATATTGATTTTCATAAAATAGTATTTTGGGCTGGAGCCAGAGCACAGCGGGTAGGGCTGTGTTTGCCTTGCATGCTGCCGACCCAGGTTGGATTTCTCCACCCCTCTCAGAAAACCGGCAAGCTACTGAGAGTATTTCACCCACACGGGAAAGCCTGGCAAGCTACCTGTGGCGTATTCAATATGCCAAAAACATTAACAAGTCTCACAATGGAGACGTTACTGGTGCCTGCTTGAGCAAATCTATGAACAATGGGATGACAGTGACAGTGACAGTGAAAATGATGTTTTGATTATTATTATTTTGTCAGTTAGTTTGAAGTTGGCATGTCTGATGTCTAGATTATTCTTTTATCTAAGATTTGTTTTAGGTATTCAGGGGGAATTGAGACCTCACAAAAGCTTCACTAATTTTTTATTTCCTTAAACCATGCTATTTGGATTTTGGATGTTTACATCATATGTTTAACTTGGTCTATAGGTTAGTCACTTTAAACAATACATATTATTTGAATCTATTAGCTCACAGTATACTTTCATTTCCTTATGTATTCTTTTATTTCATGTAACAGGGAATTATAGGTTTTGATGAATACGTCTCTTACCATCTTTGTTAAGTTCATTCCAAGGTACGTAAGTCTTTCAGATACAATTGTATATGGGCTTTCTTTGAGTTTGTTCTCTACTTGTTCATTAGTTTCACATATGAACGTGACAGATTTTTGTATGTTGAATATATTTCTTGTGACTTAATTGTTCCCCATTGTTTTAGTGGCCTAATAATACTTCTATGTCATGCAATGGCATCTGTAAATATATTATTTATATCCTTCTTATTTGTGTGAATTAATTGCTCTAATTGGAGTTCCAATATATTGTTAAATAATAGCTGTGAAAGTAGACATCCTTGCTTTGTGCCTGGATTTTGAGGGAAAACTTTCAGGTCTTCACCAATTTGGTTTGTTATATATGGCCTTTACTATTAGCAATAGTTTTGTCATATATGTCTTGTGTTCTTTCAGTCTCTATTTTCTTGAGAGCCGCTTTAAAGAGAAAAAAATATTATAAAATGAAAATTCATTCTACTTCACTTTTATCAATTGTCATCCTGTTGCTCATCAATTTGCCTGAGCGGAAACCTAGGTCAATAACTAAACATGATGAACGACCTGGCACCTGAGCTGTGCAGGAGGAAGAGAACAGCATGGAATGCCTTAAAAGGCGTTGAAGAAGTTGTTAACATGATGAAGAATATCTGGCTTCAGGCACATCTTTTTGACTCCACTGTTCTTCCTGTGCTAACATATGCCTAGTCCCTACGAAAACAGGATGAGAATGCTATTCGGGTATCCCAAAGAGGAATCAAAAGAGCTATGCCTGGAGTATCACGTTTCATTCAAGTGAGAGGAGGAATCCAGAGTTCTGACCTCCATTGATGATGGAGAATCAGGGACACTGTCTCATTTTCAAGTATGGGCACTTGAATTATTTCTCTATCTTAACCATTAATTATAAATCTTACATTAATGAACATAGGTGTCCACATACATTTTTGAATTCGTGTTTTTGTATACTTTTCAAAAATGTATGTGAACACCTATGTTCATTGAAGTAAGATTTATGATTGATGGTTAAGATAGAGAAATAATTCAAGTGCCCATACTTAAATAGAGGGAGAAACTGTGGAAATCAACAACTACTTAGCTCGAAGGAATACATGAAACGCTGCATTTTACAACAACATGTCATAAACCAGTGGGAGGCATACTTGGTGAGAGAAGTCAGAAGTAAAAAACAAATACTAATGTTTTCTTTAATTTGTGGTATAAGAGAAACAAAAGAAGAAAACAAATAAAGCAACTTCCCCACCCAAAAGAACGAAAGATAGGTTATAGTTCTTATCATAGAACTTAGTTTTTCAGGGGGTGTGGGAATAGAGTATCTGAGACTGGAGAGCTACTGAGACTTTGGCAATGGGTGCAGTGTAGTAAAATATATTTAGTGATGGTGAAAAATTATATTCTTAAAACCTATATGATTGAAGTGGTTAAGAGGATGAAGAAACTCCGATTCCGGGCACATCTTTCTGACTCCACCGTTCTTCCTGCACTAATATACGCCTCAAAGACCTGGGCCCTACGCAAACACGATGAGAACACTATCAGGGTATCCCAAAGAGGAATCCAAAGAGCCATGCTAGGAGTATCATGTTTCACTCAAGTGAGAGAAGGAATCTGGAGTTCCGACCTCCGTTTATGATCAAGAATCAGGGATGCTGTCTCGGTTTGCCAAGGTGTCGAAAATCAGATGGGCCAGACACATAATGTGATTTGGAGATGACTGCTGGACTAGAGCTGTTACCAACTGGTTTCCACCAGACATCAGAAGCCCACCAATGAGATGGTCAGACTTCTTTGCTCGAGCAAATCTAAGATCAACTGGATGACAAGTGATACAAGTGATATGGTATTTCTGTTTGTTCAGGGACCACATGTCCAGGTGTTTGTGGGCTCTGCTTGGCTTTCTACATGGAAGTCAATTCTAGTGATGCTCAAGATATCCGCAGTGCTGCGGATATAATCCAGGCCTCTGCCTGCAATATATGCAAAAATATATTGTCTTGTAAACCATTGCCTCCATAGAAAACAAATATTTTGCATACTGAAAACATATAAAATGCACATTGTAATGAATTTAATCTTTTAGAGAATTTTTTTTCACTTATAGCTAATTACTGAATGGAAATCACTGAGATTGCACATACCACTGTTTCATCACATGCTAGGTCTCATCTACTATAAACACCCTTTATCATTTGCAACCTTTTTTGCCACAAGTGAATTCACAATGAAGCATCATTATCATCTGAGTCATGAATAGTTTACATTATGGCTCATTCTTAGTGTTTATGTTCTGTGTCTACAGAAAAATGCATAGTTATAGGTTTCCATCAGAATAGTATGATTGAGAGATCCTTCACTGCTTCAAAAATACTTTGTGCTGTACTTATTCATCTCCCACCTCCTTCTTTAGTCCTTGGCAATGACTGATCTTTTTTCTGCCTCTATAATTGTCCTGTCAAGAAGTGTGTTATAAATTTGGAATTTTAAATATGCTATATCTATGTACTATATATAGTCAAGATGTCTTTTCATATTTAACCCTCTTGTGCTAGTCATATTATAAAATTTTTCCATGTTTTTTCTTGGTACATCCTTTCAGTACTGAATAATAATCCATGATTTGTATGCATTATTATTTATTCATTTTACTACTGTAGATACATAAATTGGTAGCTTCCTAGTTATGAAACATTTAAGTGCATATTCTATACATATGTGTCTAGGCTTTTGTGTGGACACAAATTTTCAATTATTTGGACTATATGTCAATGTAAAACTATTGTAATTTATGATAATGGAATATTTAGTATATACTATTATACTAAAGTATAAACTGCCACAGTATTATCCAAAGTGAATAAATCATTTTTGCCTTCCTGCAAGCAATGAATGAGAGTCTCTATTGCTCAACATCCTAATCATCCTCACTAGCATTTGTTTCATCAGGTAATGAGGTGATGACTTTTAGAGCCTTATTTCTTGAAATAGCTAAGCTGTAAGAATCTATTTTCAGGATGGAGTGATAGTATAACAGGCACTGCACTTGCTTTGCATGTGCCAAGCAAGGTTGTATCCCCAGTACCCCGTATTGTCCTCTGAGACTATCAAGAGTGATCCTTCTTTCTTTCTTTCTTTCTTTCTTTCTTTCTTTCTTTCTTTCTTTCTTTCTTTCTTTCTTTCTTTCTTTCTTTCTTTCTTTCTTTCTTTCTTTCTTTCTTTCTTTCTTTCTTTCTTTCTTTCTTTTTCTTTTGCTATCTCTCTTTCTTTCTTTCTTTCTCTCTTTCTTTTCTTTCTTTCTTTCTTTCTTTCTTTCTTTCTTTCTTTCTTTCTTTCTTTCTTTCTTTCTTTCTTTCTTTCTTTCTTTCTTTCTTTCTTTCTTTCTTTCTTTCGCTATCTCTCTCTTTCTTTCTTTCTTACCTTCTTCCTTCCTTCCTTCCTTCCTTCCTTTTTTCTCTTTCTTTCTTTCTTTCTTTCTTTCTTTCTTTCTTTCTTTCTTTCTTTCTTTCTTTCTTTCTTTCTTTCTTTCTTTCTTTCTTTCTTTCTTTCTTCCTTCCTTCCTTCCTTCCTTCCTTCTTTCTTTCTTTCTTTCTTTCTTTCTTTCTTTCTTTCCTTCCTTCCTTCCTTCCTTCCTTCCTTCCTTCCTTCCTTCCTTCTTTCTTTCTTTCTTTCTTTCTTTCTTTCTTTCTTTCTTTCTTTCTTTCTTTCTTTCTTTCTGTCTTTCTTTCTTTCTCTCTCTATCTTTCTTTATTTCCTTCTTTCTTTCTTTCTTTCTTTCTTTCTTTCTTTCTTTCTTTCTTTCTTTCTTTCTTTCTTTCTTTCTTTCTTTCTTTCTTTTCTTTCTTTCTTTCTCTCTCTCTATCTTTCTTTTCTTCCCTTCCTTCCTTCCTTCCTTCCTTCCTTCCTTCCTTCCTTCCTTCCTTCCTTCCTTCCTTCCTTCCTTCCTTCCTTCCTTCCTTCCTTCCTTCTTTCTTTCTTTCTTTCTTTCTTTCTTTCTTTCTTTCTTTCTTTCTTTCTTTCTTTCTTTCTTTCTTTCTTTCTTTCTTTCTTTCTTTCTTTCTTTCTTTCATAGGTAGGCATACAGCTGTGCTCTGGGCTTATTCCTGGTTCAGTCCTCTGGGATTACTCGTGGCAGTGCACAGGGGCCCATAGTTAGTGCCAGGGATTAAACCAGGATCAGCAATGTACAAGGTGAAATCCTTGTACATTTTTTTACTTTGATTTGTTGTTTGTTTAAGTAACAATCATAGGGTTTTTTGTTTTGTTTTTCTTGTTTGTTTTTGCAGGGTTTTGTTCACAACCAGTAGTTCTCAGGGCTTATTTCTGGTTCCACACTCAGTAATTACTCCTGGCAAGCCTTAGGGCGCTATATGTGTGACAAGAATTATACCCAGGTCACTTTTGTACAAGGCAAGCATCCTCCCCACTCTCCAACTCATCAATCACAGTTTTTTTAAAAAAAATATGAACACAGTTCAGAAGATCCATCACTTCATGATGCGTCTTATTTTTGAAATGTTTCAGCTTAGTTTAAATAGGTCTTATAGCAAGGGAAGAATGTAGAGCAGTAGAAAAAAGAGTACACTAACTCTCAGTACATAAACATTTCTGCAAGAATTTGAGATATCCCTTCAATTCCCACCTTTAGCTTTGCCAACAATTCCATGTTTGTGAAAGTATTTTAGAATCTTCGTTATTTGTCATAGACTAATTTTCAATAATTTTTGTGCATTAAAATGAGGGTATTGCTTGCCAATTGAGGAAGAATGTTCAAGGTATACATTTTCCATCTAAATGTTGGAGTGTAGAACAAACAATTATGTTTTATTTACCATTATCGATCTAACTACATAAGTATTATAAATAATGTTTTAAAGACAAGAATATTTGATGCATATATTATGGCCTAGAAAACTGTTTCAAAGGAAACAAAGATAAAATGATGATATTAGGATCTAGAATATGAGGTTTAAAAAAAAGACAATGGTATTAATCAGATTAATCTAAGTAAGGGAACTTTATTTACAATGGTTATCAGAAAAGTATGGTAGAAATTTAGTTTGAATTACGAAAAATATTGAGACTCATGAAGCTTGAGATGAATTTAATGAAAAAAAATCAGGATTATAAAAATAAATTAACAAAGTCATTCAAGACATGTAGTTTTCATTTAATCATTTTATATCATAAATCAATTATCTAAGCTTCCCTTGTAGATTAATAATGATTTAATTCTGTTATCTCTATTTAGTGTTTAATTTTCTCATGTGAATATGAGTCACAGTCTTCATAAAATTATGTGTAAAAATAGCAACTTAAGGAAAGGCTATACAAGAATGAGTAGCAGGAAATTTTTATATTAAATTTGAGGGCTTGGAGAGGTAGTACCAGAAATCAGGCAACCGCTTTATATACCAACGACCCTAATTCAATCCCCATATCATATATGATCCCCTAAACACCTTCAGAAGTGGTACCAAACACCACTGGACCTTGTTCATCCCTGAATAGAATAAAATAAAATTAGAATTTAAGAATATTTTATTAAGAGTACTACATTTTACAGATACTACACTTGATCTTAGTCAAAAGTCCAGAGTGATAACATAGCGAGTAGGACATTTGCCTTGCACGCGGCCGACCCAGGTTCGATTCCTTTGTCCCTCTTGAAAAGCCCGGCAAGTAACTGAGAGTATCCTGCCCACACGGCAGAGCCTGGCAAGCTACCCGTGGTGTATTTGATATGATAAAAACAGTAGCAACAAGTCTCACAATGGAGATTTTACTGGTGCCCACTGGAGCAAATCGATGAACAATGGGATGACAGTGCGACAGTGCAACAGTGTGACAGTGCTACTATATTTTGCAGTTTAAGTGGAAAGAAACCACTTGAGAGAGGGAAATTAAGGTTACAAGCTTGAAAGAGAAACTTTAATTTTACATATTTTTCTCACAATTTGCTAAATATCTCATATATAAATGAACAAACACTTACTCTCTCACTTTTAAGGTGTGGTAAGGTAAAGTAGAATTTTAAAGTATCAGTGACACAGGTGCTGAATGTGTGGATCAATACGTGAGGAGAGAGGTAATACATTATTCATTATTGGCCTATTTAGGAGTTATGTTGTGCTTTGGTTCAAGGGAACTATCTAAAGTGTAATTATGTTTATAAATAATAAAAATGTAAAATTATGTTAGCTC